>NC_141004.1:80743764-81455442 GCF_052327205.1 Somniosus microcephalus
CCCGCACTCTCTCCCCTCCCCCCGCACGCTCCCCTCCCCCGCACTCTCTCCCCTCCCCCCGCACTCTCACCCCTCCCCCGCTCTCTCTCCCTCCCCCCGCACTCTCTCCCCTCCCCGCACTCTCTCCCCTCCCCCCGCACTCCCTCCCCTCACCCCTCACTCCCCTCCGTCCCCCCCCGCACTCTCTCCCCTCCCCCCGCACTCTCTCCCCTCCCCGCACTCTCTCCTCCCCGCACTCTCCCCTCCACTCTCTCCCCTCCCCCCGCACTCTCTCCCCTCCCCCTGCACTCTCTCTCCCTCCCCCGGCACTCTGTCCCCTCCCCCGCACTCTCTCCCCGCACTCTCTCCCCTCCCCCCACACTCTGTCCCCCTCCCCCCGCACACTCTCCCCTCCCCCTCACTCTCTCCCCTCCCCCCTCACTCTGTCCCCTCCCCCCGCACTCTCTCCTCTCCCCCGCACTCTCTCCCCTCCCCCCTCACTCTCTCCCCTCCCCTCACTCTCTCCCTCCCCCCGCACTCTCTCCCCCTCCCCCCGCACTCTTTCCCCTCCCCCCTCACTCTCTCCCCTCCCCCCGCACTCTCTCCCCTCCCCCCGCGCTCTCTCCCTTCCCCCCACACTCTCTCCCCTCCCCCCGCTCTCTCTCCCCTCCCCCCGCACTCTCTCCCCTCCCCCCACACTCTCGCCCCTCCCCCCGCTCTCTCTCCCCCTCCCGCGCACTCTCTCCCCTCCCCCCACACTCTCTCCCCTCCCCCCGCACTCTCTCCCCTCACCCGCACTCTCTCCCCTCCCCCGCACTCTCTCCCCTCCCCCCGCACTCTCTCCCCCTCCCCCGCACTCTCTCCCCTCCCCCGCACTCTCTCCCCTCCCCCCGCACTCTCTCCCCTCCCCCTGCACTCTCTCCCCTCCCCCCGCACTCTCTCCCCTCCCCCGCACTCTCTGCCCTCCCCCGCACTCTCTCCCCTCCCCCCGCAGTCTCTCCCCTCCCCCGCACTCTCTCCCCTCCCCCCGCACTCTCTCCCCTCCCCCGCACTCTCTCCCCTCCCCCGCACTCTCTCCCCTCTCCCGCACTCTCTCCCCTCCCCCGCACTCTCTCCCCCTCCCCCCGCACTCTCTCCCCTCCCCCCGCACTCTCTCCCCCCGCACTCTCTCCCCTCCCCCCGCACTCCCTCCCCTCCCCCCGCACTCTCCTCCCCTCCCCCGCACTCTCTCCCCTCCCCCGCACTCTCTCCCCTCCCCCGCACTCTGTCCCTCCCCCCCGCACTCTCACCTCCCCCCCGCACTCTCTCCCCTCCCCCAGCACTCTCTCCCCCTCCCCCAGCACTCTCTCCCCTCCCCCCGCACTCTGTCCCCCTCCCACCGCACTCTCTCCCCTCCCCCGCACTCTCTCTCCCTCCCCCGCACTCCTCTCCCCTCCCCCGCACTCTCTCCCCTCCCCCCGCACTCTCTCCCCTCCCCCCGCACTCTCTCCCCTCCCCCGCACTCTCTCCCCTCCCCCGCACTCTCTCCCCTCCCCCCACCGCACTCTCTCCCTTCCCCCCCCGCATTCTCTCCCCTCCCCCGCACTCTCTCCCCTCCCCCCCGCACTCTCTCCCCTCCCCCCGCACTCTCTCCCCTCCCTTCGCTCTCTTTCTTGAATATATTTAATAAGTTGGCCTCAACTGCCTTCTGTGATAGAGAATTCCATAGGTTCACCACTCTCTGGATGAAGAAATTCCTCCTCATCTCAGTCCTAAATGGCTTACCCCTTATCCTTAGACTGTGACCCCTGGTTCTTGACTCCCCCGCCATCGGGAACATCCTTCCTGCATGTAGTCTGTCTAGTCCAGTTAGAATTTTATAGGTTTCGATTCGATCCCCTCTCATTCTTCTAAACTCCAGTGAATATAAGCCCAATCGACCCAATCTCTCTTCATACGTCATTCCTGCCATCCCAAGTATCAGTCTGGTGAATCTTCGCTGCACTCCCTCCATGGCAAGAACATCCTTCCTCAGATAAGGCGACCAAAACTGCACACAATACTCAAGGTGTGGTCTCACCAAGGCCCTGTACAACTGCAGCAAGACATCCTTGTTCCTGTACTCGAAACCTCTCGCTACGAAGGCCAACATCCCATTAGCCTTCTTAACCGCCTGCTGCACCTGCATGCTTACCTTCAGCGACTGGTGGCCAAGGACATCCAGGTCTCATTGCACTTCCACTTTTCCCAATCTATTGCCGTTCAGATAATAATCTGTCTTCCTGTTTTTTGCCTTGCATTTATCCACATTATCCTGCATCTGCCACGCATCTGCCCAATCACCCAACCTGTCCAAATCATACTGGAGTTTCTCTGCATCCTCCTCACAGCACACACACCCACCCAGCTTTGTGTCATCTGCAAACTTGGAGATATTACATCTAGTTCCCTCGTCTAGATCATTAATATATATTGCGAATAACTGGGGTCCTCGCACCGATCCCTGCAGTACCCACTGCAGGGCACTCCGGTCCGCGAAGGACCCGTTTATTCTTTGCTTCCTGTCTGCCAACCAGTTCTCTATCCAAGTCAGTACCTTACCCCCAAACCCATGTGCTTTAACTTTGCACGCTAATCTCTTATGCGGGATCTTATCGAAAGCCTTCTGAAAGTCCAAATACACCACATCCACTGGTTCTCCCTTATCTATTCTACCAGTTACATCCTCAAAAAATTCCAGTAGATTAGTCAAGCACGATTTACCTTTTGTAAATCCATGTTGACTTTGTCCGATCCTGTCACTGTTTTCCTAGTGCATCTTTTACAATGGACTCTAGCATTTTCCCCACTACCGATATCAGGCTTACCGGTCTATAATTCCCTGTTTTTTCTCTACCGCACTTTTTAAATAGTGGGGTTACATTAGCCACCCTCTGATGCGCCATCGATTACTCCAAAGACTGAGGTTGGGCGAGTAAGAACAACCAGGCTTTTATTAACTAAAGAATGAAGGTCTAGTCTCGAGTGGTCGACCCGTCCAGAATACTAAGGGACTGGGAGGTAGTCACTTATATACCTGGAATAGTGGGAGGAGTCAGCCGAGGCATGTCCAGACCTGTACCTAGTGGAATACACATACACATACAGACAGGTATAACAGTGGTTTACCACATTCACCCCTTGTTTAAAAATGAGTCCGGCGGGGTGAAGTGTATTTAAAAGTTCGTGTATTGGAGCCTCTCCGGAGGTCTTGTCTGTCGCTGTGATCGACGTGGCGACGGCAGGGGTGGTGGAGCTTCTGGCGTCGCGTCCCATGTAGGCTGGGGCACTGGAGTGTAGTCCTCGTGGGTGACGGTCCAAGGCGAGCCGGCTGCTGGGGTTGGATATCTGGTCGTGGGGGGGGGGTGGTAATGGGTAGTGGGTTACAGCGGTCCCTGAGGGTGTCGTGGGGGGGGTGGTAATGGGTAGTGGGTTACAGCGGTCCCCGAGGGTGCGAGGTCTCGTATGGAGACTGTGTCCTCCCGCCCGTCCAGGTATGCAATGTAAGCGTACTGGGGGTTGGCGTGGAGGAGGTCGACCCTCTCGACCAGGGGGTCCGTTTTATTGGTCCTCACGTGTCTTCTCAGTAGTACCGGCCCTGGGGACGTCAGCCATGGCGGTAACGCTGTCCCCGATGTGGACTTCCTTGGGAAGACAAACATTTTCTCGTGAGGGGTGGCATTGGTGGCAGTGCAGAGCAGTGACCAAATCGAGTGGAGCGCATCGGGGAGCACCTCCTGCCAGCGGGAGGTCGGAAGGCCCCTAGACTTTAAGGCTAGTAGGGCGGCCTTCCAAACTGTTGCATTCTCTCTTTCCACCTGTCCGTGGGGTTGTAACTGGTGGTCCTGCTTGTGGCTATACCCCTAGCGAGCAGGTACTGGCGGAGTTCGTCGCTCATAAACGATGAGCCCCGGTCGCTATGGATATAGCTGGGGAAACCGAACAGGGTGAAGAGGCTGTTCAGACATTTAATGACCGTGGCACTGGTCATGTCCGGGCAGGGGATAGCGAACGGGAAACGGGAGTACTCGTCAATGATGTTGAGGAAGTACACATTGCGGTCGGAGGAGGGGAGAGGCCCTTTAAAATCGACGCTCAGGCGTTCGAAAGGGCGAGTGGCTTTTATCAGGTGGGCTCTGTCTGGTCTATAAAAGTGCGGTTTGCACTCAGCGCAGACTTGGCAGTTCTTGGTCATGGTCCTGACCTCCTCAATGGAGTAAGGCAGGTTGCGGGCCTTGATGAAGTGGAAGAACCTGGTGACCCCCGGGTGGCAGAGGTCATTGTGGAGGGCCCTCAGCCTAACGATCTGTGCGCTGGCGCAGGTGCCACGCGATAGGGCATCTGGGGGTTCATTGTCTCGTAATTGTAGGTGGAAAGTTCAATTCTCCACCTCAAGATCTTGTCATTTTTGATTTTGCCCCTCTGCTTGTTGTTGAACATAAAAGCAACTGAACGCTGGTCAGTGAGCAGGGTAAATCGTTTTCCGGCCAGGTAGTGCCTCCAATGACGCACAGCCTCCACAATAGCCTGGGCCTCCTTCTCGACCATGGAGTGTCTGGTCTCCGTGCCCTGGAGGGTTCGTGAGAAGAATGCCACAGGTCTCCCCGCCTGATTAAGGGTAGCGGCCAGAGCGAAGTCGGACGCATCGCTTTCCACCTGGAAGGGGATGGATTCGTCCACTGCATGCATGGTGGCTTTGGCAATGTCCTCCTTGATACGGTGGAAGGCCGAGCGGGCCTCTGCAATCAGGGGAAAAGAGGTGGATTTGATCAGCGGACGGGCTTTGTCTGCATAGTAGGGGACCCACTGGGCGTAGTAGGAAAAAAACCCTAGGCACCTCTTCAGAGCTTTTAGGCAGTGGGGCAGTGGGAGTTCCATAAGGGGACGCATCCGGTCCGGGTCGGGACCGATGACCCCGTGTTCCACAACACAGCCAAGGATGGCGAGGCGGTCTGTGCGGAATATGCACTTCTCCTTGTTATATGTCAGGTTCAGGAGTTAGGCGGTGCGGAGGAATTTCTCGAGGTTTGCGTCATGGTCCTGCAAGTCATGGCCGCAGATGGTCACATTGTCTAGGTAAGGGAAAGTGGCCTGCAGCGCGTTTTGATCGACCATCCGGTCCATCTCCCTTTGGAAGGCGGAGACCCCGTTGGTAACGCCAAAGGGAACCCTAAGGAAGTGATAGAGGCGGCCGTTTGCCTCAAAGCAGTATACTGGCGGTCTTCAGGGCGGATGGGGAGCTGGTGGTACGCTGATTTCAGGTCAATGGTCGAAAAGACGCGGTACTGCGCGATCTGGTTGACCATGTCAGCTATGCGGGGGAGTGGGTAGGCATCCAGCAGGGTGTAGCGGTTTATTGTTTGGCTGTAGTCGATGACCAGGCGTTGTTTCTCGCCGGTCTTAACGACCACAACCTGGGCTCGCCAGGGGCTGGAGCTGCCCTCAATAATCCCCTCCTTCAGGAGCCGCTCCACTTCGGTTTTGATGAAAACCCTGTCCCCGGCACTGTATCGCCTGCTCTTTGTGGCGATGGGCTTACAGTCGGGGGTGAGGTTAACAAACAGTGGGGGGGGTGGGACTCTGAGTGTGGAGAGGTTGCATCTGGTGCGCGGCGGGCAATTTGGAGGCTGCTGGCTGCGGACTGTGAGTTGGGGGAGGGGGCCACCGTACGCCATCGTAATGCTTTTGAGGTGGCACTGGAAATCCAACGCCAGTAGAACGGCAGCGCAAAGTTGGGGCAGGACCAGCAGTTTAAAATTATTGAACACAGTCCCGTCTACTACTAGTGTCACCACGCAGTAGCCGCCAGTGTCCGCTGACTGGGACTCGGCGGCCATAGAAATCCGCTGGTGCGCAGGCAGGACTGGGAGAGAGCAACGCCACACCGTGTCGGGGTGGATGAAGCTCTCTGTGCTCCCGGAGTCAAAAAGGCAGTTTATTGCATGGCCGTTTACCTTAACGTCCATTTTGGACCGAGCTAGTTGGTGCGGTCTCGTTTGGTCCAGCGTAACAGAGGCCAGCGTAGGGGTCGGTGTGTCACTGCGGGTATCAGATGGGGGGAGGTTAGCGGCCTGCTGCGTCCCGGCTGGTGTCCAAGATGGCAGCGTCCATGATTCCCATGTGGCTGGAGTCGTCCAAGATGGCTGCTGCTGCGGTGGTTCGCACATGGTTGGGGAGGCCCAAGATGGCGGCCCGCACGGCCCACACGCGGCGCTGTTGGGGGCCCAAGATGGCGGCTCGCACGGCCCACACGCGGCGCTGCTGGCGTTCGGGGTGGCTTTGGCCTTGCAAACGCTAGCGTAGTGTCCCTTTTTCCCGCAGCCCGAGCAGGTCGCATTCTTCGCCGGGCAGCGCGCTCTGGGGTGTTTGGCCTGGCCACAGAAGTAGCATTTCTGGCCTTGGGATACTGCTGTCTGGCTTTGGGACACTGCTGCGGTGGTTGGGCCGTTGTTGGGCTGTGGCTGGGGTGGCACGGTGCTATGGGGCTGTCCTACCGTGTCCCAGGTTGTCGTTCCCCGCGGCGTCCACGGTGCAGAGGAGTAGGCATCCATGCCCCGGTAGGCTGCGTCCAGCGTTAGTGCGATTTCGGAGGCTTTGTCGAGGGTGAGGTCACTCTGCTCCAGCAGTCGCTGTCGGTTGTAGTTGGACCTGTGGCCCGCTATGAAGGCATCCCGGATCAGTTCCTCCGTGTACTTAGTGGGCGTTACCGCCTTACACCCACAGGCCCGGCCAAGCACGGGCAGTGCTTGGAGGTATTCCTCAGTCGATTCCCCAGGTTGTTGCTTGCGACTCCCCAGGAGGTGCCTGGCGTAAACTTCGTTCACAGGGCGCGTGTACTGGGTCTTGAGGAGCTGGAGGGCGGCTGTGTACGAGGTCGCGTCCCGGATGACTGAGTACACTCGGTGGTTCACCTTGGAGATCAGGACAGACAGTTTGTCCGCATCCGTTGCGACCGCAGTGGAGGCAGTCAGGAATGCCTCGAAGCACATGAGCCAGTGAGCAAACTTGGTGGAAGCGTCCGCTTCCCAACTGTCCAGGTCCAGGCATGCTGGTGTGAGGATCTTCTCCATTATAAAAAATTTAGTTAATAAAATTGATGCGCCATCAATTACTCCAAAGACTGAGGTTAAGCGAGTAACAACCAGGCTTTTATTAACTAAAGAATGAAGGTCTTGTCTCGAGTGGTCGACCCGTCCAGAATACTAAGGGACTGGGAGGTAGTCACTTATATACCTGGAATAGTGGGAGGAGTCAGCCGAGGCATGTCCAGACCTGTACCTAGTGGAATACACATACACATACAGACAGGTATAACAGTGGTTTACCACACCCTCCAATCCATGGGAACTGTTCCAGAGTCTAGAATTTTGGAAGATGACCAGCAATGCATCTATTATTTCTAGGGCCACTTCCTTAAGTACCCTAGGGTGTAGATTATCAGGCCCTCTCCTTGAATCTTATGCTATCCCTAATTTCCCTTGTTAGCCAATGTTGAGTCATCTTTTTTGTTTTATTTTCATGACAAACAGGGATGAACAAATTCTGTAGTTCATCCATGCGATCTTTAAATATTTGCCATTGCCTATTCACCGTCAACCCTTTAAGTAACATTCCCCAATTCATCCTAGCCAACTCATGCCTCATACCATCGTAGTTTCCATTATTTAATTTCAGTACCCAAGTCTCTAAATCAACTACTTCGCTCTCCATCTTAATGAAGAATTCAATCATATTATGATCGCTCCGCCCCAAGGGGCCTCGCACAACAACATTGTTAATGAATCCTTTCTCATTACATAATACCCAGTCTAAGATGGCCTGATCTCTAGTTGGTTCCTCGACATATTGGTCCAGGAAACCATCCTGTATACACTCTAGGAATTCCTCTTCCACAGTATTGTTACTAATTTGGTTAATCCAATGTATATGTAGATTAAAGTCACCCATGATAACTGCTGTGCCCTTATTGCACGCATCTCTAATTTCCCATTTAACGCCATCCCCAACCTCAGCATTACTGTTTGTGGATCTGTATACAACTCCCACTAACATTTTCTGCCCCTTGATATTTCTCAGCTCTAACCATACAGATTCCACATCATCAGAACTAATATCCTTCCTTACTATTGTGTTAATCTCCTCTTTAACCAGCAATGCTACCCCACCACCTTTTCGTTTTTGCCTGTCCTTCCTGAATATTGAATACCCCTGGATGTTGAATTCCCAGCCTTGGTCACCCTGGAGCCATGTCTCTGTAATCCCAAGTATACATGTCCATTTACATCTATTTGCACAGCTAATTCATCCACCTTATTACGAATGCTCCTCGCATTAAGACACAAAGCCTTCAGGCTTATTTTTTTAACACTCTTACACCTTTTAAAATTATTGTTTACTGTGGCCATGTTTGCTTTACACCCTTGATTTCTCTGCCAAAGGGGATTTTGCTTTTATCCTTCCTGTCTTTTGCTTCTATCCTTGCTTCCCTTTCCTCTGTCTCCCTGCACAGGTTCCCAACGCCCTGCCATTTTAATTTAAACCCTCCCCAACAGCACTTGCAAACACTCCCCCGAGGACATCGGTCCCGGTCCTGCCCAGGTGCAAACTGTCCGGTTTGTACTGGTCCCACCTCCCCCAGAACCGGTTCCAATGTCCCAGGAATTTGAATCCCTCCCCCTTGCACCATTCTTCTAGCCATGTATTCATCTGAAATATCCTTCTATTTCTACTCTGACTAGCACGTGGCACTGGTAGCAATTCTGAGATTACTACCTTTGAGATCCTATTTTTTAATATACCTCCTAACTCCCTATATTCAGCTTTTAGGATCTCATCCCATTTTTTACCTATATCGTTGGTACCTATATGCACCACGACAACTGGCTGTTCACCCTCCCCCTCCAGAATGCCCTGCAGCCACTCCAAGACATCCTTGACCCCTGCACCATGGAGGCAACATACCATCCTGGAGTCTCGTTTGCAGCTGCAGAAACGCCTATCTATTCCCCTTACAATAGAATCCCCTATCACTATAGCTCTCCTGCTCTTTTTCCTCCTGTCCTGTGCAGCAGAACCACCCACAGTGCCAGGAAGTTGGTTGCTGCTGCCTTCCCCTGATTAGCCATCCTCCCCAACAATATCCAAAGCGGTATATCTGTTTGAGAGGGGATGGCCACAGGGGACCCCTGCACTACCTGCCTGCGCCTGCTACTCTGCATAGCGGTCACCCATTCCCTTCGTGCCTGGGCAGACTTTACCTGCGGTGTGACCAACTCATTAAACGTGATATCCATGACGTCCTCAGCATCATGAATGCTCCAGTATGTATCCATTCGCAGCTCCAGCACCACAATACGGTCTGCCAGTAGCTACAGCTGGATACACTTCCCGCACACATAGTGCAGGAGGAGCATGCCACGGGGCCGAGCTTTGCTGCCATGACTTACCCTTTAATTAATTCAAATTATATCAATACCACCAATTTTACGACAATTAAATTATATACTCAAGGGCCCTTGTTTCCTAGCACTCCCCGCTACACAACAGAGACCATAGAAACTATAACCACAAAATTAAGACCTTCTAAACATTATAAACTACGAACCTTAACTGTCAAACTATAGAGTAGTATAAGTACTCACCCAATCAGCTGCTTCCTCCTGCCTGCGTCAAGTTTTGAATCATGACATGGCTCTGGAATGCCGCCGCAGGTCTGCGAGATTGGTAAGCCTCTGTAAAAAAGCCCGCGAAAGTGAGTTTTAATATTCACTGAATCTCCCCTCCCCCTGCACTCTCTCCCCCTCCCCCCGCACTCTCTCCCCCTCCCCCCGCACTCTCGCCTCCTCCTGCCACACTCTCCCCCTCCCCCCGCACTCTCTCCCCCTCCCCCCGCACTCTCACCCCCTCCCGCCGCACTCGCCCCCTCCCGCCGCACTCGCCCTCTCCCGCCGCACTCTCCCCCTCCCGCCGCACTCTCCCCCTCCCCCCGCACTCTCCCCCTCCCCCCGCACTCTCCCCCTCCCCCCGCACTCTCTCCCCTCCCCCCGCACTCTCTCCCCTCCCCCCGCACTCTCTCCCCTCCCCCCACTCTCCCCTCCCCCCGCACTCTCTCCCCTCCCCCCGCTCTCTCTCCCCTCCCCCTGCACTCTCTCACCTCCCCCCTCACTCTCCATTTCTCAGGACAATCTTCTCAGCATCAGATGGGTCCCCAATTGGCGAGCAAGAGAAACATCGCCTCTGCTGCGCTTCCCGTCATTGTCTCAGCTCTAGTGCCAGCACTGAGGAGATACGTTACACACCCGCTCCCCACCCCCAGTATCCAGCTCTAGCTGGGGTGGGGTCAGAGGGGAGGGGATGAGGCCTGGGGCCCGAGTACAGAAGTGAAGCCTGTAGGAGCGGCTTATGACAAACAGAGTCCCCCCACCCTTGCCACAGGGGCTTGCTTTATCTCAGGCCCAGCATCCTCCATACAGAGCTGCCGGACTCAGTCCCAGGCCCTTGGTCTGGCCCGGGCCCTGGGTCAGTCTTGGGCCCTGGGTCTGGCCCGGGCCCTGGGTCAGTCTTGGGCCCTGGGTCTGGCCCGGGCCCTGGGTCTGGCCCGGGCCCTGGGTCAGTCTCGGGGCCCTGGGTCAGTCTCCGGGCCCTGGGTCAGTCTCGGGCCCTGGGTCAGGCTCGGGCCCTTGGTCCGGCTCGGGCCCTTGCTCAGGCTCGGGCCCTTGGTCAGGCTCGGGCCCTTGCTCAGGCTTGGGCCCTTGGCCAGGCTCAGGCCCTTGCTCAGGCTCAGGCCCTTGGTCCGGCTCAGGCCCTTGGCCAGGCTCAGGCCCTTGGCCAGGCTCAGGCCCTTGCTCAGGCTCAGGCCCTTGGCCAGGCTCAGGCCCTTGGTCCGGCTCAGGCCCTTGGCCAGGCTCAGGCCCTTGGTCCGGCTCAGGCCCTTGGCCAGGCTCAGGCCCTTGGCCAGGCTCAGGCCCTTGCTCAGGCTCAGGCCCTTGCTCAGGCTCAGGCCCTTGCTCAGGCTCAGGCCCTTGCTCAGGCTCAGGCCCTTGGTCCGGCTCAGGCCCTTGGCCAGGCTCAGGCCCTTGCTCAGGCTCAGGCCCTTGCTCAGGCTCAGGCCCTTGGCCAGGCTCAGGCCCTTGGCCAGGCTCAGGCCCTTGCTCAGGCTCAGGCCCTTGGTCCGGCTCAGGCCCTTGCTCAGGCTCACGCCCTTGCTCAGGCTCAGGCCCTTGGTCCGGCTCAGGCCCTTGCTCAGGCTCAGGCCCTTGCTCAGGCTCAGGCCCTTGCTCAGGCTCAGGCCCTTGGTCAGGCTCAGGCCCTTGGTCCGGCCCAGGCCCTTGGCCAGGCTCAGGCCCTTGGCCAGGCTCAGGCCCTTGCTCCGGCTCAGGCCCTTGCTCAGGCTCAGGCCCTTGGCCAGGCTCAGGCCCTTGGTCAGGCTCAGGCCCTTGGCCAGGCTCAGGCCCTTGCTCCGGCTCAGGCCCTTGCTCAGGCTCAGGCCCTTGGCCAGGCTCAGGCCCTTGGCCAGCTCAGGCCCTTGCTCAGGCTCAGGCCCTTGGCCAGGCTCAGGCCCTTGGCCAGGCTCAGGCCCTTGGTCAGGCTCGGGCCCTTGGTCAGGCTCAGGCCCTTGGTCAGGCTCGGGCCCTTGGTCAGGCTCGGGCCCTTGGTCAGGCTCAGGCCCTTGCTCAGGCTCAGGCCCTTGCTCAGGCTCAGGCCCTTGGTCCGGCTAAGCATCCACTCAGCTCACAGGATTATTGATGTTCATTAAATGTTTGTGACAAGACAATTGATTGGCTGGCTGTGGTTATGAATTAAATGATTGACCGAAACACCGCCATTGATAGTATTTTTTATTCAGAAGATTGATGTGTTGCACTGTGGCCATGGCAACGGTTCTGGTCTGGTCTGGATTATACCCAGCTCGGAAAGGCTCGCTCTACAAGCAGACAGCTTGGCTCCAGAGGATGCCAGGGGTAAAAGAAACCATCCACAAATTTAATTTATAAAGTGCCTTTCACTCCCCCATCCCATCCCAGTTGGTGCTGAGCTGAGTTTCGGACGATGTGCCCTGTGAGAAGTGCCCCAATCTCTGAACCCACTGCCCTTCGTGCGATCTCTCGGGTTGGTTCAGGTCGGTCTGTACCGGCCGGTTTTGACGTGTGAAGTCCAAGTTTTGATCGGCTCTGACTGAGGCTCCCAGCTCAGAATTGTTAGCTTCACACAGCACTGGAGTCCGTGGAGATCGGGCCTGTTAAAAGTGGCATCAACTGGGGAACCTGACCGCACCTTGTGCAATGTAGGGGGTTTCAGGGTGAAAATCAGCGGGTTATAGGATTACTACTAGTTACAGGTTACACCTATTACTACCAGTTACATATCGACTATCAGTGAGTTATTTTATTCCTGTTGGTTATGAGGGGAATCTGAGTGTTACCACTTTACTATTACTTATTAATGCAATTTCAGTTGCCTTTAGTTAATCAAAGTTCATCTCACCTCTGGTTCCACACTGCTAATTGCTCCCCCACCCTCGGTCTCCCCTCTTTACCTGCTCGTGGGTGGCCCCCTGGTTCTCAGATCTTCTTGTATCACAATAAAAAATTTAATCAAAGGAAGGGTGGGTCCGATCAGGGACCAAAAAGGAAATCCTTGTGTGAAGGCACAGGGCTTAGCCGAGGTACTAAATGATGCTGCTTGGGATGTGGTCTCCTCTACATTGGGGAGACCAAACGCAGATTGGGTGACCGCTTTGCGGAACACCTCCATTCAGTCCGTAAGGGGGACCCCGAGCTTCCGGTCGCTGGTCACTTTTATTCTCCGCTCCATTCCCACTCGGAACTCACCGTCCGCGGCCTCTTGCATTGTTCCACGGAAGCGCAACGTAAACTCGAGGAACAGCACCTCATCTTCCGATTGAGCACTTTACAGCCTTCCGGACTCAATATCGAGTTCAACAATTTCAGATCATAACCTCGGCCCCTATCATATTTTAATATTTTTTATCCACACTTTTGGTTTGTGCCTTTCCCTTTTCTCTCTCCCACACGGCAGCGGTCTCTCACTCTGCCAGCGCATTTCACACTTCATCTCGAGCCATTGTTTGTCTCTTTACCATCTCGCCTCACCTTGAATATCTCTTAATGTCTCTTCTTTCATCCCCTCCCCCATTTCCCAGCCCCCAAACTGCCTTTTAATCTGTTTCATTCCTGCCTCTTTCTCTCAGTTCTGACGAAGGGTTTCGACCCAAAACGTTGACTCCGTTTCTCTCTCCACGGGTGCTGCCCTGGCCTGCTGAGTTTTTCCAGCGTTTTCTGTTGTTATTTCAGATTTCTAGCATCCGCAGTATTTTGCTATCGTACTAAATGAGAACTTTACATCTGCCTTCACTAGAGAAGAGGATGCTGCCAATGGAGCAGTAAAGGAGGAGGCAATAGCGATATAGGACAAGATAAAAATAGATAGAGGAGGAACTTAAAAAGTACTCAAAGTAGAAAAGTCACCCGGTCCGGATGGGATGTGTCCGAGGTTACTGAGGGAAGTAAGGGTGGAAATTGCAGCGTCTCTGGCCACAATCTTCCAATCCCCATTAGATATGGGGGTGGTGCCAGAGGACTGGAGCACTGCAAATGTTACACCCCTGTTCAACAAAGGGGAGAGGGATAAACCCAGCAATTACAGGCCAGTCAGCCTAACGTCGGTGGTGGGGGAACGTTTAGAGACAATAATCCAGGATAACATTAATTGTCACTTGGAAAAGTATGGGCTAATAAATGAAAGTCAGCACGGATTTGTTAAAGGCAAATCAGGTTTGACTAACTTGATTGAGTTCTTTGATGAAGTAACAGAGAGGGTTGATGAGGGTAGTGCAGTTGATGTTGTGTCTATGGACCTTCAAAAGGTGTTTGACCAAGTACCACATAACAGCCTTGTTAATAAAATTAAAGCCCATGGGATTAAAGGGGCAGCGGCAGCGTGGATACGAAATTGGCCAAGGGACAGAAAGCAGAGAGTCGTGGTGAACGGTTGTTTCCAGACTGGAGGGAAGTGTGCAGTGGTGTCCCCCAGGGGTCGGTATTAGGACCACTGCTCTTTTTGATATATATTAATGACCTGGACTTGGGTATTTAGGGCATAATTTCAAAGTTTGCAAATGACACAAAACTCAGAAATGTAGTAAATAGTGAGGAGGATAGTAGCAGACTTCAGGAGGACACAGACAGACTGGTGAAATGGGCAGACACGTGACAGATGGAATTTAATGCAGAGAAGTGTGAAGTGATACATTTTGGTAGGAAGAATGAAGAGAGGCGAATATAAACTAAAGGGTACAACTTTAAAGGGGGTGCAGGAACAGAGAGACCTGGGGGTGAATGTACACAGATCTCTGAAGGTGGCAGGACAGGTTGAGGAGGCTGTTAATAAAGCACATGGGATCCTTGGCTTTATTAATAGAGACAGAGCACAAAAGCAAGCAAGTTTTACTAAACCTTTATAAAACACTGGTTAGGCCTCAGCTGGAGCATTGTGGCCAATTCTGGGCACCGCACTTTAGGAAGGATGTCAAGGCCTTGGAGAGGGTGCAGAGGAGATTTCCTAGAATGGTTCCAGGGATGAGGGACTTCAGTTATGTGGAGAGACTGGAGGAGCTGGGATTGTTCACCTTCGAGCAGAGAAGGTCAAGGGGAGATTCGAGAGAGGTGTTCAAAATCATGAAGGGTTTTGATAGAGTAAATAAGGAGAAACTATTCCCAGTGGCAGAAGGGCCGGTAACCAGAGGACACAGATTGAAGATAATTGGCAAGTTAGGAGGAGAGATATGGAATAACAGTTTTTAAGACAGCGAGTCGTTGTGATCTGGAATGCGCTGCCTGAAAGGGCGGTGGAAGCAGATTCAACAGGAACTTTCTAAAGGGGAATTAGAAAAATACCTGAAGGAAAAAACTTTGCAGGGCTGTGGGGAAAGAGGAGAGTTCTTTCAAAGAGCCGGCACAGGCATGATGGGTCGAATGGTCTCCTTCTGTCTTGTATCATTCTATGAACAGTTGCTGGCACAAAACCACGAGCAAAGATACTCAACAACAGGGGCTCCAACCTTTATAAGGTACAAACCATAACATTTACAGCGGTCATGTGGACAATGTCCAATTAAAGTTGGCAACATTACATGCTACAGGGGTCAAAGGTCCAAAGCAGAGAGGTCAATTCCAAGTTGTGCGGTTTTAAACCTTTTTAAAAAATATTTATATTTCAAGTAGTCTGCTAATAAATATGCTGAATCTATATTGAACACAATAAATACACGTCAAGTGCTATATTGAGGTACAGTTAGACAGAACAATCTGCACTTCTCACCTCGAGGCCAGCAGCAACTAGACTCCTCCACTCTCTCCCCACAATCTCCCTCACACACTCCCTCTCTCCCCAATCTCCCTCACACACTCCCTCTCTCCCCACAATCTCCCTCACACACTCCCTCTCTCCCCAATCTCCCTCACACACTCCCTCTCTCCCCACAATCTCCCTCACACACTCCCTCTCTCCCCAATCTCCCTCACACACTCTCTCTCCCCAATCTCCCTCACACACTCCCTCTCTCCCCACAATCTCCCTCACACACTCCCTCTCTCCCCACAATCTCCCTCACACACTCCCTCTCTCCCCACAATCTCCCTCACACACTCCCTCTCTCCCCAATCTCCCTCACACACTCCCTCTCTCCCCACAATCTCCCTCACACACTCCCTCTCTCCCCAATCTCCCTCACACACTCCCTCTCTCCCCACAATCTCCCTCACACACTCCCTCTCTCCCCAATCTCCCTCACACACTCCCTCTCTCCCCACAATCTCCCTCACACTCCCTCTCTCCCCAATCTCCCTCACACTCCCTCTCTCCCCACAATCTCCCTCACACACTCCCTCTCTCCCCAATCTCCCTCACACACTCCCTCTCTCCCCACAGTCTCCCTCACACACTCCCTCACTCCCCACAATCTCCCTCACACACTCCCTCTCTCCCCAATCTCCCTCACACACTCCTCTCCCCAATCTCCCTCACACACTCCCTCTCTCCCCACAATCTCCCTCACACTCCTCTCCCCAATCTCCCTCACACACTCCCTCTCTCCCCCCAATCTCCCTCACACACTCCCTCTCTCCCCACAATCTCCCTCACACACTCCCTCTCTCCCCACAATCTCCCTCACACACTCCCTCTCTCCCCACAATCTCCCTCACACACTCCCTCTCTCCCCACAATCTCCCTCACACACTCCCTCTCTCCCCACAATCTCCCTCACACTCCCTCTCTCCCCACAATCTCCCTCACACACTCCCTCTCTCCCCACAATCTCCCTCACACACTCCCTCTCTCCCCACAATCTCCCTCACACACTCCCTCTCTCCCCACAATCTCCCTCACACACTCCCTCTCTCCCCCCAATCTCCCTCACACACTCCCTCTCTCCCCACAATCTCCCTCACACACTCCCTCTCTCCCCACAATCTCCCTCACACACTCCCTCTCTCCCCCAATCTCCCTCACACACTCCCTCTCTCCCCACAATCTCCCTCACACACTCCCTCTCTCCCCACAATCTCCCTCACACACTCCCTCTCTCCCCACAATCTCCCTCACACACTCCCTCTCTCCCCACAATCTCCCTCACACACTCCCTCCCTCTCTCTTGCACGCAATCATTCCCGCACTCACTCCCTCTCCCACATGCTGTCCATTTACACATTTTATCTCTCCTGTTACATGATATAGAAGTGTGGTGTGTGCCAGCTCTGTACACTCAGAGGGAGACCGCGTACAGCTGACTGGGAGCCGGTACAAGTGCAGCAGCTCATCCATGTGAAACACTCTAGTACCACATGGCCCAGGACCCATGCGGTTCAGGCCTGCGAGAGTCAGCTCTGCCGGGGCCTTGGAACAGTTCATCTCAATACACGACCCATAGCTGTTAATGGATTCTTGCTCCAAGGCACCGTTTCCACAGCTCCTGGTTCCCATGGTTACAGAAGGCCCGACACCACACAGCGGCCCTGGCCAGAGGGAGGCCGCGGTACTTTCGTTCAGGATACAGCGAGGGGTCTGTCACACAGATTATATGATTATGAACTGACGGATTGTCCAGGTAATAGAACAAAGAGTCATAATTCCGCAGGGTAGCCATCCTGGCACAAAGGCCCAGTGTTTCCTGGGGCACATGAAGAGGAAGCAGGGCCCCAGTCCACACTGCACGCAGTGACATCACTTCCTGTCGGCCTTATGGCTTGGACTCAGTGCCCGGGGGCCCGAGCCTTCTCTTCACTGCGAAGAAATCTGCGTGCGGAAACAGAGAGAGGCACGGTTAGCAGCTGGAAGTGACAGCTGGTTAATAAATTGCTGTATCTGGGTAGAAAGATGCATTAAACGGTTAAGAGGGTTTGCAAAGAATTTCAGAAAGTATCTGCCCAGGAGTTTGCAGCCAATCAGCTCACACACAAATTGTCATTTCCAGTTAGGAACAGGAGGAGGCCAATCCGCCCCCTGGCCCTGCTCCGCCATCCAATTAGAGCATGGCTGATCGGCACCAAAAAACTCTTCCAATTCTCCCTCCACCCCTCTTCCCCCAAGATGCTGCCTTGTGCCGAGGGCATGGGTCCCACGGGGGCGGGGGCTGTGTAGTGTATGTACATTGAAGAAGGAACTATATTCTGCAGCCCCTGTATACTGCAGTACCAGTAGTGACCACCCCTGTGTATAAGCCTGTGTAGTAACTTTGTATAGTAGTTCCAGTTTTGTCTCCATTCAGTAAACACCTGTTATAACCAACTTCTGCAGTCCGTGTCTCAATTACACACGGACATTACAGGCTGGGTACGGGGGGAGGGGGAGGGGGGCACGGGGGCGGGAGCAGGTTTTAGTGCGGGAGTGTCAGTGACCCCCTCCCCACCTTTCCTCCCCTCTCACTCCCCCACCCCCTCCTACCTGTGATGATGGTTTGCCTCCTCTTGCGGTCACGAGCCGTCTGTGGCGGGCTCGACTCCGGTCGCGCTGGCTCCAGCCCCAGTTCCAGGCCGCCCCGCACAGAGGTTGTGTAGAAGGCTGGGAGGTCCCGACTCGACACCGCCTCCCACTGGATAGCCCCTGACACAGGCAGCTCCTCCTCGAAGTCAAAGGCCCACCTTCTCCTCGCTGCCTCCAGCCCACTCCTCAGCTCGCTCTGCAGCTCAGATCGCAGCTGCTGCCGATCAACCGGGCCGAAGAGATTCCGACAAACCTTCCTGGGCTTCCTGTCCATCGCTCGCCACAGATCAATGGGAAGAGACATAGCCTCATCCTGCAAATCACAAGGACAAATATTCACACACAGCTCACACACTGACTGCAGACACCTTCAAATACACAGGTAGTGGGCCACACTGGGCAGTGAGCTGGGGCTGCTGGTCTGTACTGGGCAGTGAGCTGGGGCTGCTGGTCTGTACTGGGCAGTGAGCTGGGGCTGCTGGTCTGTACTGGGCAGTGGGCCGGGGCTGCTGGTCTCTACTGGGCAGCGGGCCGGTGCTGCTGGTCTCTACTGGGCAGCGAGCCAGGGCTGCTGGTCTGCACTGGGCAGCGAGCCGGGGCTGCTGGTCTGTACTGGGCAGCGAGCCGGGGCTGCTGGTCTGTACTGGGCAGCGAGCCGGGGCTGCTGGTCTGTACTGGGCAGCGAGCCGGGGCTGCTGGTCTGTAGTGGGCAGTGAGCTGGGGCTGCTGGTCTGTACTGGGCAGCGAGCCGAGGCTGCTGGTCTCTACTGGGCAGCGAGCCGGGGCTGCTGGTCTCTACTGGGCAGCGAGCCGGGGCTGCTGGTCTCTACTGGGCAGCGAGCCGGGGCTGCTGGTCTCTACTGGGCAGCGAGCCGGGGCTGCTGGTCTCTACTGGGCAGCGAGCCGGGGCTGCTGGTCTCTACTGGGCAGCGAGCCAGGGCTGCTGGTCTCTACTGGGCAGCGAGCCAGGGCTGCTGGTCTGTACTTGGCAGCGAACTGGGGCTGCTGGTCTGTACTGGGCAGTGTGCCAGGGCTGCTGGTCTGTACTGGGCAGTGCGCCGGGGCTGCTGGTCTGTACTGGGCAGTGCACCGGGGCTGCTGGTCTGTACTGGGCAGTGAGCTGTGGCTGCTGGTCTGTACTGGGCAGTGAGCCAGGGCTGCTGATCTGTACTGGGTAGTGAGCCAGGGCTGCTGATCTGTACTGGGCAGTGAGCTGGGGCTGCGGTCTTTATTTTTTGTTCGATCATAGGATATCGACGTCACTGGCAAGGCCAGCATTTATTACCCATCCATAATTGCCTTTGAGAAGGTGGTGGTGAGCCGCCTTCTTGAACCGCTGCAGTCCATGTGGTGAAGGTACGCCCACAGTGCTGTTAGGGAGGGAGTTCCAGGATTTTGACCCAGTGACGATGAAGGATCGGTGATATACTTCTAAGTCAGGATGGTGTGTGACTTGGAGGGGAACTTGGAGGTGGTGGTGTTCCCATGCGCCTGCTGCCCTTGTCCTTCTAGATGGAAGAGGTCGCGGGTTTGGGAGGTGCCGCCGAAGAATCCTCGGCGAGTTGCTGCAGTGCATCTTGTAGATGGTACACACTGCAGCCACGGTGTGCCGGTGGTGGAGGGAGTGAATGTTTAAGGTGGTGGATGGGGTGCCAATCAAGCGGGCTGCTTTGTCCTGGATGGTGTCCAGTTTCTTGAGTGTTGTTGGAGCTGCACTCATCCAGGCAAGTGGAGAGTATTCCATCACACTCCTTACTTGTGCCTTGTAGATGGTGGAAAGGCTTTGGGGAGTCAGGAGGTGAGAAACTCGCCGCAGAATACCCAGCCTCTGACCTGCTCTTGTTGCCACAGTATTTATGTGGCTGGTCCAGTTAAGTTTCTGGTCAATGGTGACCCCCAGGATGTTGATGGTGGGGGATTCGGTGATGGTAATGCCATTGAATGTCAAGGGGAGGTGGTTAGACTCTCGCTTGTTGGAGATGGTCATTGTCTGACACTTCTGTGGCGCGAATATTACCTGTCACTTATCAGCCCAAGCCTGAACGTCGCTCAGGTCTTGTTGCATGTGGGCATGGACTACTTCATTATCTGAGGAGTTGTGAATGGCGCTGAACACTGTGCAGTCATCAGCGAACATCCCCATTTCTGACCGTATGTTGGAGGGAAGGTCATTGATGAAGCAGCTGAAGATGGTTGGGCCTAGGACACTGCCCTGAGGAACTCTTGCAGTGATGTCCTGGGGCTGTGATGATTGGCCTCCAACCACCACAACCATCTTCCTTTGTGCTAGGTATGACTCCAGCCAGTGGTGAGTTTTCCCCCCGATTCCCATTGACTTCAGTTTTACTAGGGCTCCTTGATGCCACACTCGGTTAAATGCTGCCTTGATGTCAAGGGCAGTCACTCTCACCTCACCTTTGGAATTCAGCTCCTTTGTCCATGTTTGGACCAAGGCTGTAATGAGGTCTGGAGCTGAGTGGTCTTGGCGGAACCCAAACTGGGTGTCGGGTAGCAGGTTATTGGTGAGTAAGTGCCGCTTGAAAGCACTGTCGATGACACCTTCCATCACTTTGCTGATGATTGAGGGTAGACTGATGGGGCGGTAATTGGCCGGGTTGGATTTGTCCTGCTTTTTGTGGACAGGACATACCTGGGCAGTTTTCCACATTGTCAGATAGATGCCAGTGTTGCAGCTGTACTGGAACAGCTTGGCTAGAGGCGTGGTTAGTTCTGGAGCACAGGTCGGGGGCTGGGCTGCTGGTCTGTACTGGGCAGTGAGCCGAGGGCCCGGCTGCTGGTCTGTACTGGGCAGTGAACCGGAGGCCAGGCTGCTGGTCTGTACTGGGCATAGAGCCGAGGGCCGGGCTGCTGGTCTGTACTGGACAGTGAACCGAGGGCTGGGCTGCTGGTCTGTACTGGGCAGTGAACTGGGGCTGGGCTGCTGGTCTCTACTGGGCAGTGAGCTGAGGGCCGGGCTGCTGGTCTGTACTGGGCAGTGAACCGGGGGCTGGGCTGCTGGTCTGTACTGGGCAGTGAGCTGAGGGCCGGGCTGCTGGTCTGTACTGGGCAGTGAACCGGGGGCTGGGCTGCTGGTCTGTACTGGGCAGTGAGCTGAGGGCCGGGCTGCTGGTCTGTACTGGGCAGTGAGCTGAGGGCCGGGCTGCTGGCCTGTACTGGGCAGTGAACCGGGGGCTGGGCTGCTGGTCTGTACTGGGCAGTGTGCCAGGCTGCTGGTCTGTGCTGGGCAAGGGCTGTTGGTCTGTTCTGGGCAAGGGGCAAAGCACTGGAGTGTGGACAGTACAAGTACAGAGCGGGGGTGTGAGCATGGGTTTAGTTCTGATCAGCAATTGCACTCGATATTTATACATGGGGGAAAAATTGGCTCCTGCCCCCTTTGGGGCGCTAACTTTGCCGGGGTGCAAGTATGCCCCCCTGTCTCTGTCGGACATAGCGTCCGGTGGTACGTCAGGGGGCGCGACCCAAGTTTCCAGCTAGGGCGCTGCACACAGTGATGATATCATCGCGGGAGTCACGCGGGGCCCTACTGGCTACCGTCGCCACTAACCTCCCGCTGAATTTCGCGGGAGGCGTTAGCGGCACCGCGCCTGGGCACTAGTTACATTGTGCCCCGTTGGTGCCCCCTTGCGGCGCTAACAGGAGGCGCAAAGCAACTGAATTTGTCCCAATAGACTCAGAGTGTTCGGTGTACATCAGAAATGTCCTCACAAGCTTCTCGGATAGCGGATGAGCTGCAACTCAGAGCCAAACCCGCAGCACCGATCTCACCGGCTCGCTGTCGGCAGCACCCAGGCACACTTTCACTTTCAACCAGGCAACAGCTGGTGAGTAAAGAGAAAGTAACACAAGACAGAGTGATTGAAAATGTCAAACTGAAAGTGGAACTGAAGGAGAGACAGGGAGAGAGTGATAAACACACAGAGACAGATAGAGAGCAAGAGACGCACAGAGATGCAGAGAAAGAGAGAGACAGACATAGATAGTGAGAGGGAGAGAGAGATAGAGAGAGAGACATTGACAAAGACAGAGAAAGAGAGAGAGAGAGAGGGAGGGCAACTGGCAATTTTGCTGTTGCTGACACTCAGTTAAACTAATGAGTTTGAGCAGTATGACAGGACAGTGACTCAGACCCCAGCCTGCACAACCCCATGTGCTGCTCAATGGAACGGGCTCAGATCAGATTGGGTCAAGTACGTCGCAACAGGAATTCTGGACTTCATCACCGGTGGGCTCCAGATTTAAAAAGAACAAATTTACACTGTATCAAAATGACCAGGAGGCTCACATTGCCAGGGAGTGAGCGAGAGAAGGAATCACCAGACAGCAGAGGGAACTGCTAGTGTACAGTGCACAGCCCTTCCCATCCCCAACCAGCTCTGTCGCCATCCCCAACTCCATTCCCCCTCTGTCCCCGTCCCCCCCTGTCCCTGTTCCCCCCTGTCCCCATCCCCCCTCTGTCCCCATTCCCCCTCTGTCCCCATTCCCCCTCTGTCCCCGCCCCCCCCTCTGTCCCCATTCCCCCCTCTGTCCCCGTCCCCCCTCTGTCCCCATTCCCCCCTCTGTCCCCATTCCCCCTCTGTCCCCGCCCCCCCCTCTGTCCCCATTCCCCCCTGTCCCCATCCCCCTCTGTCCCCGTTCCCCCTCTGTCCCCGTTCCCCCTCTGTCCCCGTCCCCCCTGTCCCTGTTCCCCCTCTGTCCCCGTTCCCCCTCTGTCCCCGTCCCCCCTGTCCCCATCCCCCCTCTGTCCCCATTCCCCCTCTGTCCCCGTCCCCCCTCTGTCCCCATTCCCCCTCTGTCCCCGTTCCCCCTCTGTCCCCGTCCCCCTCTATCCCCGTCCCCCCCTGTCCCTGTTCCCCCTCTGTCCCCGTCCCCCCTCTGTCCCCATTCCCCCTCTGTCCCCGTCCCCCTCTGTCCCCTTTCCCCCTCTGTCCCCATTCCCCCCTCTGTCCCCATTCCCCCTCTGTCCCCATTCCCCCCTCTGTCCCCGTCCCCCTCTGTCCCCGTCCCTCTCTGTCCCCATTCCCCCCCTGTCCCCATCCCCCTCTGTCCCCATTCCCCCCCTGTCCCCGTCCCCCCCTCTGTCCCCATTCCCCCCCTGTCCCCGTTCCCCCCTCTGTCCCCGTCCCCCCCGTCCCCGTTCCCCCTTGTCCCCGTCCCCCCCTGTCCCCGTTCCCCCCTGTCCCCGTCCCCCCCTGTCCCCGTCCCCCTGTCCCCGTCCCCCTCTGTCCCCATTCCCCCTCTGTCCCCGTTCCCCCCTGTCCCCGTCCCCCTCTGTCCCCATTCCCCCTCTGTCCCCATTCCCCATTCCCTATTCCCGCTCTGGCCCCATTCCCCGTTCCCGCTCTGTCCCCATTCCCGCTCTGGCCCCATTCCCGCTCTGGCCCCATTCCCGCTCTGGCCCCATTCCCGCTCTGTCCCCATTCCCCCTCTGTCCCCATTCCCGCTCTGGCCCCATTCCCGCTCTGGCCCCATTCCCCATTCCCTTTGTCAGCCAATAAACACCACGCTCCCTCAGTCAGTACTCTGTGAAGTCCTGCTCTCCACACTGGCCCCACCGCCCTCTCTTCTTGGAAAGAAAAAGAATTGCATTTCTATAGCACCTTTCATGACCCCAGGACGTCCCAAAGCGCTTTACAGCCAATGACGTAATTTGGAAGTCACTGTTGTGATGTAGGAAACGCGGCAGCCAAGTTGTGCACAGCAAGCTCCCACAAACAGTAACATGATAATGACCAAATAAACTGTTTAGTGATGTTGATTGAGACATAAATATTGGTCAGGACACTGGGCAGAACTCCCCTGATCTTCTTCCAATTAGTGACATGGGATCTTTTACATCTACCTGAAAGAGCAGACGGGGCCTCGGTTTAATGTCTCATCTGAAAGACGGCACCTCCGACAGTGCAGCACTCCCTCAGCGCTGCACTGGGAGTGTCAGCCTGGATTATAGGCTCAGATTTCTGGAGTGGGACTTGCCCTGGCTTGTCCACAGCAATCCTTTAAAACCTGACCATCGCAGAACTAATGAAGTGTCTGACTAACCAACCTCCTGGGGAAATTCTGGTGTTATTTCAGAGAAATTAGGAGAGACACAGATATAACCAGGAGACTGAGAGACTGAGAGTGACACAGATATAACCAGAGACTGAGAGTGACACAGATATAACCAGAGACTGAGAGTGACACAGATATAACCAGAGACTGAGAGACTGAGAGTGACACAGATATAACCAGGGACTGAGAGACTGAGAGTGACACAGATATAACCAGGGACTGAGAGACTGAGAGTGACACAGATATAACCAGAGACTGAGAGGCTGAGAGTGACACAGATATAACCAGGGACTGAGAGACTGAGAGTGACACAGACATAACCAGGGACTGAGAGTGACACAGATATAACCAGGGACTGAGAGACTGAGAGTGACACAGACATAACCAGGGACTGAGAGTGACACAGATATAACCAGAGACTGAGAGGCTGAGAGTGACACAGACATAACCAGAGACTGAGAGTGACACAGATATAACCAGGGACTGAGAGACTGAGAGTGACACAGACATAACCAGAGACTGAGAGTGACACAGATATAACCAGGGACTGAGAGACTGAGAGTGACACAGATATAACCAGAGACTGAGAGACTGAGAGTGACACAGATATAACCAGGGACTGAGAGACTGAGAGTGACACAGATATAACCAGGGACTGAGAGACTGAGAGTGACACAGATATAACCAGGGACTGAGAGACTGAGAGTGACACAGATATAACCAGGGACTGAGAGACTGAGAGTGACACAGATATAACCAGAGACTGAGAGACTGAGATTGACACAGATATAACCAGAGACTGAGAGACTGAGAGTGACACAGATATAACCAGAGACTGAGAGACTGAGAGTGACACAGATATAACCAGGGACTGAGAGACTGAGAGTGACACAGATATAACCAGGGACTGAGAGACAGAGAGTGACACAGATATAACCAGGGACTGAGAGACTGAGAGTGACACAGATATAACCAGGGACTGAGAGACAGAGAGTGACACAGATATAACCAGGGACTGAGAGACAGAGAGTGACACAGATATAACCAGGGACTGAGAGACTGAGAGTGACACAGATATAACCAGAGACTGAGAGACAGAGAGTGACACAGATATAACCAGGGACTGAGAGACTGAGAGTGACACAGATATAACCAGGGACTGAGAGACTGAGAGTGACACAGATATAACCAGGGACTGAGAGACAGAGAGTGACACAGATATAACCAGGGACTGAGAGACTGAGAGTGACACAGATATAACCAGGGACTGAGAGACAGAGAGTGACACAGATATAACCAGGGACTGAGAGACAGAGAGTGACACAGATATAACCAGGGACTGAGAGACTGAGAGTGACACAGATATAACCAGAGACTGAGAGACAGAGAGTGACACAGATATAACCAGGGACTGAGAGACAGAGAGTGACACAGATATAACCAGGGACTGAGAGACAGAGAGTGACACAGATATAACCAGAGGCTGAGAGACTGAGAGTGACACAGATATAACCAGAGACTGAGAGACTGAGAGTGACACAGATATAACCAGAGACTGAGAGACTGAGAGTGACACAGATATAACCAGGGACTGAGAGACAGAGAGTGACACAGATATAACCAGGGACTGAGAGACAGAGAGTGACACAGATATAACCAGGGACTGAGAGACAGAGAGTGACACAGATATAACCAGAGGCTGAGAGACTGAGAGTGACACAGATATAACCAGGGGATTAAGGGAAGAGGCAAGCAAGGACTAAAGTGACAGGGGGAGAGGGGGGCAGGGGTTGGAGTGAGGGGGAGAGGGGGGCAGGGGCTGGAGTGAGGGGGAGAGGGGGGCAGGGGTTGGAGTGAGGGGGAGAGGGGGGCAGGGGCTGGAGTGAGGGGAGCTGGAGTTGGAGTGAGGGGGCAGGGACGGGGTGGTCCTGCAGTAATTGCGCTGCTGGTGAGAGGCGACAGGTGCGTGAACTGTGTTTTTGTTCGGGTGAAGTAAGAGCAGCGGGTGAATCACCTCTCCGAGTCAAAGCTTTGCCCGGGCATGTTCAGTGAACACCGGGACAGGACTGGACATGTCAGGACATGACACTGAGCCCCAGTAACTAAACCACCCCTTCCCCCTACAATACCAGCTCAGGGCAAACCAACCAGCTCCCTTCCATCCAACCCCTTCTCTTCAGATTCCCTGTCCCTCTACACCCAGCCCTATTAGCAGTTCACGCTCCAGGCGGGGATGGCACTTCGCCCCCACTGCCCATAACAACCAGACCCTGCTTATCCGGGAGGGAAAATGCAGCGGACCTGGGACCTGGAGCTGCTGGGACCCGGAGCTGCTGGGATCCTGGAGCTGCTGGGATCCCGGAGCTGCTGGGACCCGGAGCTCCCGGAGCTGAAGGGATCCAGTGACTCGGTGTGAGAGAGATCAGCGCAGAAGGTGTGGGGTCTCCGGTCACAGGAGGGGACAGAGATCGCAGTCCGAGCGCGACATAAACATACACAGTTCTTAAATAAAAGCAATTCGTGGTTGAAATTGATTTTAAGCGTATCCCAATTATTTTCTATACGTTTCCATCAGGTGCAGTCAATATTCTCGGCTCGGAATTAACCCGTTTCATTATTCCCATTAAAGGCACTCACCATGTCAGTAATACACGAACCCCGGGAGAGATCCCAGGAGCAGTCTGTGCCGGGCTGGGCTGTGCCGGGCCGGGCGGCGGATGCTCAGCACTGGGAGCTGTCAACAGCCTGTATCTGGGAAACGGAGCCGGCAGCAAGTTACACACTGCTCCAGATCACATGATGTGTGGCACCGCCCACAGAGCAGGAAATAAACTCACACCAGCTGCAGCTCGGGACCCGGGCACCGCGCCCAGCCCAGACCCACCCCACCGGACCCGGGCACCGCGCCCAGCCCAGACCCACCCCACCGGACCCGGGCACCACGCCCAGCCCAGACCCACCCCACCGGACCCGGGCACCGCGCCCAGCCCAGACCCACCCCACCTGACCCGGGCACCGCGCCCAGCCCAGACCCACCCCACCGGACCCGGGCACCGCGCCCAGCCCAGACCCACCCCACCGGACCCGGGCACCGCGCCCAGACTCACCCCACCGGACCCGGGCACCGCGCCCAGCCCAGACCCACCCCACCGGACCCGGGCACCGCGCCCAGCCCAGACCCACCCCACCGGACCCGGGCACCGCGCCCAGCCCAGACCCACCCCACCGGACCCGGGCACCGCGCCCAGACTCACCCCACCGGACCCGGGCACCGCGCCCAGCCCAGACCCACCCCACCGGACCCGGGCACCGCGCTCAGACCCACCCCACCGGACCCGGGCACCGCGCCCAGACTCACCCCACCGGACCCGGGCACCACGCCCAGCCCAGACCCACCCCACCGGACCCGGGCACCGCGCCCAGCCCAGACCCACCCCACCGGACCCGGGCACCGCGCCCAGCTCAGACCCACCCCACCGGACCCGGGCACCGCGCCCAGACTCACCCCACCGGACCCGGGCACCGCGCCCAGCCCAGACCCACCCCACCGGACCCGGGCACCGCGCCCAGCCCAGAACCACCCCACCGGACCCGGGCACCGCGCCCAGCCCAGACCCACCCCACCGGACCCGGGCACCGCGCCCAGCCCAGACCCACCCCACCGGACCCGGGCACCACGCCCAGCCCAGACCCACCCCACCGGACCCGGGCACCGCGCCCAGCCCAGACCCACCCCAGCGGACCCGGGCACCACGCCCAGCCCAGACCCACCCCACCGGACCCGGGCACCGCGCCCAGCCCAGACCCACCCCACCGGACCCGGGCACCACGCCCAGCCCAGACCCACCCCATCGGACCCGGGCACCGCGCCCAGCCCAGACCCACCCCACCGGACCCGGGCACCGCGCCCAGCCCAGACCCACCCCACCGGACCCGGGCACCACGCCCAGCCCAGACCCACCCCATCGGACCCGGGCACCGCGCCCAGCCCAGACCCACCCCACCTGACCCGGGCACCGCGCCCAGCCCAGACCCACCCCACCGGACCCGGGCACCGCGCCCAGCCCAGACCCACCCCACTGGACCCGGGCACCGCGCCCAGCCCTGACCCACCCCACCGGACCCGGGACCCCAGCCCAGACCCACCCCACCGGACCCGGGCACCGCGCCCAGCCCAGACCCACCCCACCGGACCCGGGCACCGCGCCCAGCCCAGACCCACCCCACCGGACCCGGGCACCACGCCCAGCCCAGACCCACCCCATCGGACCCGGGCACCGCGCCCAGCCCAGACCCACCCCACCGGACCCGGGCACCGCGCCCAGCCCAGACCCACCCCACCGGACCCGGGCACCACGCCCAGCCCAGACCCACCCCATCGGACCCGGGCACCGCGCCCAGCCCAGACCCACCCCACCGGACCCGGGCACCGCGCCCAGACTCACCCCACCGGACCCGGGCACCACGCCCAGCCCAGGCCCACCCCATCGGACCCGGGCACCGTGCCTAGCACAGACCCACCCCACCGGACCCGGGCACCGCGCCCAGCCCAGAACCCCCCCCATCGGACCCGGGCACCGCGCCCAGCCCAGACCCACCCCACCGGACCCGGGCACCACGCCCAGCCCAGACCCACCCCATCGGACCCGGGCACCGCGCCCAGCCCAGACCCACCCCACCGGACCCGGGCACCGCGCCCAGCCCAGACCCACCCCACCGGACCCGGGCACCACGCCCAGCCCAGACCCACCCCATCGGACCCCGGGCACCGCGCCCAGCCCAGACCCACCCCACCGGACCCGGGCACCGCGCCCAGACTCACCCCACCGGACCCGGGCACCACGCCCAGCCCAGGCCCACCCCATCGGACCCGGGCACCGTGCCTAGCACAGACCCACCCCACCGGACCCGGGCACCGCGCCCAGCCCAGAACCCCCCCCAGCAGACCCGGGCACCGCGCCCAGCCGAGACCCACCCCAACAGACCCGGGCACCGCGCCCAGCCCAGACCCACCCCACCGGACCCAGGCACCGCGCCCAGCCCAGACCCACCCCACCGGACCCGGGCACCGCGCCCAGCCCAGGCCCACCCCACCGGACCCGGGCACCACGCCCAGCCCAGACCCACCCCATCGGACCCGGGCACCGCGCCCAGCCCAGACCCACCCCACCGGACCCGGGCACCGCGCCCAGCCCACACCCACCCCACCGGACCCGGGCACCGCGCCCAGACTCACCCCACCGGACCCGGGCACCACGCCCAGCCCAGACCCACCCCATCGGACCCGGGCACCGTGCCCAGCCCAGACCCACCCCACCGGACCCGGGCACCGCTCCCAGCCCAGACCCCCCCCCAGCAGACCCGGGCACCGCGCCCAGCCGAGACCCACCCCACCAGACCCGGGCACCGCGCCCAGCCCAGACCCACCCCACTGGACCCGGGCACCGCGCCCAGCCCTGACCCACCCCACCGGACCCGGGACCCCAGCCCAGACCCACCCCACCGGACCCGGGCACCGCGCCCAGCCCAGACCCACCCCACCAGACCCGGGACCCGAGCCCAGACCCACCCCACCGGACCCGGGCACCGCGCCCAGCCCAGACCCACCCCACCGGACCCGGGCACCGCGCCCAGCCCAGACCCACCCCACGGGACCCGGGCACCGCGCCCAGCCCAGACCCACCCCACCGGACCCGGGCACCACGCCCAGCCCAGACCCACCCCACCGGACCCGGGCACCGCGCCCAGCCCAGACCCACCCCACCGGACCCGGGCAGCGCGCCCAGCCCAGACCCACCCCACCGGACCTTGGCACCGCGCCCAGCCCAGACCCACTCCAACGGACCTGGGACCCCAGCCCAGACCCACCCCACCGTACCCGGGCACCATGCCCAGCCCAGACCCACCCCACCGGACCTGGGCACCGTGCCCAGCCCAGACCCACCCCACCGGACCTGGGCACCGTGCCCAGCCCAGACCCACCCCACCGGACCCGGGCACCATGCCCAGCCCAGACCCACCCCACCGTACCCGGGCACCATGCCCAGCCCAGACCCACCCCACCGGACCTGGGCACCGTGCCCAGCCCAGACCCACCCCACCGGACCCGGGCACCGCGCCCAGCCCAGACCCACCCCACCGGACCCGGGCACCGCGCCCAGCCCAGACCCACCCCACCGGACCCGGGCACCGCGCCCAGCCCAGACCCACCCCACCGGACCCGGGCACCACGCCCAGCCCAGACCCACCCCACCGGACCCGGGCACCGCGCCCAGCCCAGACCCACCCCACCGGACCCGGGCACCGCGCCCAGCCCAGACCCACCCCACCGGACCCGGGCACCGCGCCCAGCCCAGACCCACCCCACCGGACCCGGGCACCGCGCCCAGCCCAGACCCACCCCACCGGACCCGGGCACCACGCCCAGCCCAGACCCACCCCATCGGACCCGGGCACCGCGCCCTGCCCAGACCCACCCCACCGGACCCGGGACCCCAGCCCAGACCCACCCCACCGGACCCGGGCACCGCGCCCAGCCCAGACCCACCCCACCGGACCCAGGACCCCAGCCCAGACCCACCCCACCGGACCCGGGCACCGCGCCCAGCCCAGACCCACCCCACCGGACCCAGGCACCGTACCCAGCCCAGACCCACCCCACCGGACCCGGGCACCGCGCCGAGCCCAGACCCACCCCACTGGACCCGGGACCCCAGCCCAGACCCACCCCACCCGGACCCGGGCACCGCGCCCAGCCCAGCCCCACCCCACCGGACCCGGGACCCCAGCGCAGACCCACCCCACCGGACGCGGGCACCGCGCCCAGCCCAGACCCACCCCACCGGACCCGGGATCCCAGCCCAGACCCACCCCACCGGACCCGGGCACCGCACCCAGCCCAGACCCACCCCACCGGATCCGGGCACCGCGCCCAGCCCAGACCCACCCCACCGGACCCGGGACCCCAGCCCAGACCCACCCCACCCGGACCCGGGCACCGCGCCCAGCCCAGCCCCACCCCACCGGACCCGGGACCCCAGCCCAGACCCACCCCACCGGACCCGGGCACCGCGCCCAGCCCAGACCCACCCCACCGGACCCGGGACCCCAGCCTAGACCCACCCCACCGGACCCGGGCACCGCGGCCAGCCCAGACCCACCCCACCGGACCCCAGCCCAGACCAACCCCACCCGGACCCGGGCACCGCGCCCAGCCCAGCCCCACCCCACCGGACCCGGGACCCCAGCCCAGACCCACCCCCACCGGACCCGGGCACCGCGCCCAGCCCAGACCCACCCCACCGGACCCGGGACCCCAGCCTAGACCCACCCCACCGGACCCGGGCACCGCGGCCAGCCCAGACCCACCCCACCGGACCCCAGCCCAGACCCACCCCACCCGGACCCGGGCACCGCGCCCAGCCCAGCCCCACCCCACCGGACCCGGGACCCCAGCCCAGACCCACCCCACCGGACCCGGGCACCGCGCCCAGCCCAGACCCACCCCACCGGACCCGGGCACCACGCCCAGCCCAGACCCACCCCACCGGACCCGGGCACCGCGCCCAGCCCAGACCCACCCCACCGGACCCGGGCAGCGCGCCCAGCCCAGACCCACCCCACCGGACCTTGGCACCGCGCCCAGCCCAGACCCACTCCAACGGACCTGGTACCCCAGCCCAGACCCACCCCACCGTACCTGGGCACCATGCCCAGCCCAGACCCACCCCACCGGACCTGGGCACCGTGCCCAGCCCAGACCCACCCCACCGGACCTGGGCACCGTGCCCAGCCCAGACCCACCCCACCGGACCCGGGCACCATGCCCAGCCCAGACCCACCCCACCGTACCCGGGCACCATGCCCAGCCCAGACCCACCCCACCGGACCTGGGCACCGTGCCCAGCCCAGACCCACCCCACCGGACCCGGGCACCGCGCCCAGCCCAGACCCACCCCACCGGACCCGGGCACCGCGCCCAGCCCAGACCCACCCCACCGGACCCGGGCACCGCGCCCAGCCCAGACCCACCCCACCGGACCCGGGCACCACGCCCAGCCCAGACCCACCCCACCGGACCCGGGCACCGCGCCCAGCCCAGACCCACCCCACCGGACCCGGGCACCGCGCCCAGCCCAGACCCACCCCACCGGACCCGGGCACCACGCCCAGCCCAGACCCACCCCACCGGACCTGGGCACCGCGCCCAGCCCAGACCCACCCCACCGGACCCGGGCACCGCGCCCAGCCCAGACCCACCCCACCGGACCCGGGCACCGCGCCCAGCCCAGACCCACCCCACCGGACCCGGGCACCACGCCCAGCCCAGACCCACCCCATCGGACCCGGGCACCGCGCCCAGCCCAGACCCACCCCACCGGACCCGGGACCCCAGCCCAGACACACCCCACCGGACCCGGGCACCGCGCCCAGCCCAGACCCACCCCACCGGACCCAGGACCCCAGCCCAGACCCACCCCACCGGACCCGGGCACCGCGCCCAGCCCAGACCCACCCCACCGGACCCAGGCACCGTACCCAGCCCAGACCCACCCCACCGGACCCGGGCACCGCGCCGAGCCCAGACCCACCCCACTGGACCCGGGACCCCAGCCCAGACCCACCCCACCCGGACCCGGGCACCGCGCCCAGCCCAGCCCCACCCCACCGGACCCGGGACCCCAGCGCAGACCCACCCCACCGGACGCGGGCACCGCGCCCAGCCCAGACCCACCCCACCGGACCCGGGATCCCAGCCCAGACCCACCCCACCGGACCCGGGCACCGCGCCCAGCCCAGACCCACCCCACCGGACCCGGGCACCACGCCCAGCCCAGACCCACCCCACCGGACCCGGGCACCGTGCCCAGCCCAGACCCACCCCACCGGACCCGGGCACCGCGCCCAGCCCAGACCCACCCCACCGGACCCGGGCACCGCGCCCAGCCCAGACCCACCCCACCGGACCCGGGACCCCAGCCTAGACCCACCCCACCGGACCCGGGCACCACGGCCAGCCCAGACCCACCCCACCGGACCCAGCCCCGGCCCAGAGAGAGCCCCGGGACCCGGACCCAGCCCCGGCGAGGGCCCCAGCTCCAGCTCCCAAGGAGAGCCCCGGACCCATCGCCAGACCCAGCCCAGGAACAGTGACCTGGCGTGGGTCAAGCTGGTCTCTGGCCGCTGCTCCTCACTCCTGTACCGGACTCCAGCTGTTGATGCCACCCCAGCCAAAGGAGTCGGAGCCCCCACAACAAACAACAGCCCAACAGCGATAGATAGCAGGAGTCCGTCCCTCCGGAGTGCTGCTCCCGTGTGGTGCCAGGACTGGAGTGAGGGAGAGCGGGCAGCTGTCCTGGTGTTGGTCAGTGAGGCGATATTCCTGCGCGATACATGGAGCCTAATGTCAATGAACTGAAACTGAACTAAAACAAGAACAGAAGATATGGGAATCACTCCGCGGGTCAGGCAGCATCGCTGGAGCGAGAAACAGTCAACGTTTCAGGTCGATGGCCCTTCGTCAGAACTCCACCGAAGTCAAGTTGAGCAGCTGTGGCAGCAGGGACAAGATAAGCCTTTCCAATCACTGGTGCTGAGGCAATGGTGCCTCCCTCCCAGGTATACCCCCTGCTGGATCAGCCACTCATGTAATTTGTCTACAAAATCACACCCTTTGCCATCAATCTACGAAAGACTGTTTCACCCAAAAATCTTGCAGATTGTGTGTAAGAAATACAGCTCTGAAGAAAACATTTAAACACCTGCGGACTAATTCCATTCTTCTTCATTTTATTTTGGGACATGGGTGACACTGGCTTGTCAGTGTTAGTTCCCTGCCCCTAGTTGCCTGTGAGGGCATTAAGAGTTAACCACATAGGACTGAAGTCACATGTAGCCTGGTGGGGGTGGAAAACTCCCTTTCCAGAACGACATGTTAGATGTTTACAATAATTCAGCAGCTTTCATGGCCATTCTGCCTGGTGCCAGCTCACAAGTTGCCAGAGATATTCCATTTAATATCATAACTTGCCTGGTGGGACTTGAACTCTTCACCTCTGGGTTGCTCTTGTCTGGGACAAAGGGGAAACATTCGGTTGGTTAGCGTGTCCCGCTAGCGCCTCTGGGGGGCGCCAACAGGGTGCTAGCAACTTAGCGCCTCTGGGGGGCGCCAACAGGGTGCTAGCAACTTAGCGCCTCTGGGGGGCGCCAACAGGGTGCTAGCAACTTAACGCCTCTGGGGGGCGCCAACAGGGTGCTAGCAACTTAGCGCCTCTGGGGGGCGCCAACAGGGTGCTAGCAACTTAGCGCCTCTGGGGGGCGCCAACAGGGTGCTAGCAACTTAGCGCCTGAGCGCGGCGATTTTAGCGCCGCTCGTGAAATTGACCTGTCGTTTCGCGGTGGCGCTAAGCACTACCGCCACGCTCTCCTGCACCCGCAGATCGTGACATCAGTCGAGTGTGCAACGCCCCAGTAGCGCCCCAGACCGGAGATTGATTCTCGCCCATGCCTTAGCGCCTGCCGCTAGGTAGAGGGGGACATTTTGAAGTCGGGAAGGGGCTGGGGGAGCGCTGTTTAAAGGCTTCCTGCTTTTTCTTGTCAGCAAAATTTTTGGCATATGCAGGTTGAGAGGGAGAGAGACGTCTGGAGAGATTTAACACTGTCCTAAGGAGTTTTGGTCCTGAGCAACACTTTTCAGGTTCCTATTTTTCTGAGCTTTGTATTTATCACATTTAGAAGATTTTAAATGGGGGCTATACTAACTCGGGGCGTCATCCTTCAGCTTCACCTTTGGAGGCAGCAGAGGCACAGAGAGAGAGTGGCAAATGTGGCCAGAGGGAGGAGGGCCAACAGGCCTCTGCACAGGAGACCTTACCCTCCCAGGGTATTCCTGGAGCAATTCTCCTTCACTCATTTGTCTGAGGAGCAGTGTTTGCACAGGCTGCGCTTCAGCAAGGGATGGTCACTGAGCTCTCCCACCTCCTGCAACCAGATCTGCAGCCTCAGCTCAGGACCAGGATCGGTGCTTGGACCCCAGCTATTCACAATCTATATCAATGATTTGGATGAGGGGACTAAATGTAACATTTCCAAATTTGCTGATGATACAAAGCTAGGTGGCAGTGTCAGTTGTGAAGAGGATGTGGAGAGGCTTCAAGGGGATCTCGACAGGCTCAGTGAGTGGGCGAGAACATGGCAGATGGAATATAATGTGGATAAATGTGAAGTTATCCACTTTGGTATATAAAACAGAAAGGCAGAGTATTTCCTAAATGGTGAAAGATTGGGGAATGCAGGGACCTGGGTGTCCTTGTACATGAGTCACTGAAAGTGAATGTGCAGGTGCAGCAAGCCATTAGGAAGGGAAATGGTATGCTGGCCTTAATTACAAGAGGATTTGAGTACAGGAGTAAAGAAGTCTTACTCCAATTATATAGGGCCATGGTGAGACCACACCTGGAGTGCTGTGTACAATTTTGGTTGTCTTACCTAAGGAAGGATATTCTTGCCATAGAGGGAGTGCAATGAAGGTTCACGAGATTGATTCCTGGGATGGCGGGACTGTCGTATGAGAAGAGGTTGAATAAACTAGGCCTGTATTCTCTTGAATTCAGAAGAATGAGAGGGGATCTCATTGAAGCATACAAAATTATTACAGGGCTTGATAGGGTGGATGCAGGGAGAATGTTTCCCTTGGCTGGGGAGTCTAGAACCAGGGGCCACAGCCTCAGGATAAAGGGTAGGCCATTCAGGACTGAGATGAGAAGAAATTTCTTCACACAGAGGGCGGTGAATCTTTGGAATTCTCTACCCCAGAGGGCTGTGGAGACTCAGTCATTGAGTATATTCAAAAGAGAAGTCGGTGATTTCTGACTAGTAAGGGCATCAAGGGATATGGCGATTGGGCCGGTGAATGGAGTTGAGGGAGAAGATCAGCCATGATCTCATTGAATGGCGGAGCAGGCTCAAGGGGCCGAATGGCCTACTCCTGCTCCTATTTCTTATGTTCTTATGTCTCTGTCGGTGGCAGTGAAGGTGACGGTGAATTTCTACGCCAGTGGCTCCTTCCAGGCTTCAACTGGGGACACAGTGAATATCTCCCCGTTCGCCGTCCATTGCTGCATCCGGGAGGTGACAAATGCCCTGTATAAGAGGAGACGCCAGTACATCTCTTTCCCCATGACCCAGGACAAACAGCATGAATGCGCCTGTGGCTTGGCGAGGATAGCGGGCTTCCCCATGGTGCAGGGCGCCATTGACTGCACCCACGTGGCATTGCGGGCACCGCATGAGAATGCAGAGGTGTTCCGCAACCACAAGGGCTTCCACTATCTGAACGTCCAGTTGGTGTGTGACCACAGACAGTGCATCCTCACCGTCAATGCCCGCTATCCTGGCAGCAGCCACGGTGCTTTCATCCTGCGCCAGACTGGTGTCCCAGACCTCTTCCATTCACCGCATCATCCTCGTGGCTGGCTCCTCGGGGACAAGGGTTATCCACTCTGCACCTGGCTGATGACACCACGCTGTAACCCCAACACCCCTGCTAAGCTCGCATACAATGAGAGCTATAGTGCCACTAGGAACCTCATTGAACAGACGATCAGCGTGCTGAAGCAACGGTTCCGGTGTCTTGACCGCTCTGGAGGAGCCCTGCAGTACTCTCCCAAGCGAGTCTCGCTTTTCATTGTTGTGTGCTGCTTGCTTCACAACCTCGCAATTATGAGGACCCAACCATTGTCACCAGGGATTGGTGCACTAACTCAGGAGGAGGAAGAGGGAGAGGAGGCGGAGGAGGAGGGAGAGGGAGAGGCGGAGGAGGATGAGCAGCAGCAATGTGGGAGGGAGGCGCTCAATGTTGCCTCTGCAAGGGCCGTCCGTGAACGCTTGATAAGACACCGCTTCTGACGAATGACAGAGAATATGGCTTCTGGGATGAAGAAGCACATCATCGCAAGCATCCCACAGCCCCTATTGCTGGGCAAAGCTCCAATGAGTCAAATCAGCAAAGTTGTAAAGTGACAATAAAATGTTTTATTTATGTTACAAACTGTGTCTTATTTATTCAGGACAAACAATTAGAAACAAACGCAATTCATAAACTAACAAAACTCGTTCTCACCACATCGAGATAAGTGTCAACACAGTAAACAAATATATTAAGATGAACATAAAACTTTCTCACAAACATTCCCCCCCATTTATTACATAATTTTTACTTTTCAGCCTTTGAGGGTGATCTCGATCCCCTGCGCACTTCCCCCTTTCCCACCCTACTGCTCCTCCGTAATGGGGCCCCAGTGGCTGCAGCAAGGCTGGTGGAAGGCTGCTCAATGCTGGATCCACAGACTGCAGATGGCCTTGAAGGCCCTGGGCCAGCTCTGGGCCTGGAGGGCCCGGCTGCAGACTGCACCAACTCTGCATGGGCGGCAGCAGTCTGGTCTGGCTGTGTTGCAGGCTGTGGCAAGTGCAATGGTGGAGTGGCAGTGGTGGGAGCAGGAATGCTGTCATCCTGAGAGAGGACATGTAGAGGGTTTCTCTTGCTCGTTCTGGTCTCCTGCCAGGTTTCGTGCAATAATTACCCTTGAGTGGTTCGACCCACTCCCCCTACGGTTCTAGACCTTGGGCTTAGATGCAGAGAACAGTAGTGCAGAGAAAGAACTCAATAGACCAGGTTGAATAGCACGAAATGGATGCTTTTATTTTTAAACAGTTTGAAGCATTACAAAATACATGTCATAGGCACAGATTAAAGTTACTACAATCATACACAAATTTATGAACTTAACTCTATGGAAATGGGGAACACACGGCACATCGTAAAAGGGGAAACACATTACGAATACCCTTAACTCCCTCCCCTATACCTACACTAAGTTTCGACCTGGGGAACTTGGGATCATGCTCACCACTCTCGAAATCGCGAAAAAGGGGGTTCGCAGCCTTTTGGCACCGCTTTCCGTCGTCACGTGGATTTGGAAGCTTCTGGCGCAGTCGATATTTTCTCTCCCTCGAGGCGGTGGGGTAGACACAGCCTCGATGAGCGCTCGTCAAGGTTGAGATCCACTATTTGGGTTCATGGAGCAGACTTAGATGCAGGCTGCTGAAGAAGTGCATGCACATGGGAGAATCTTTTGGCCTGGATCGCCGGTCCTCCAGAGGGTTTCTTCTCCGTCGGCCTGGGTCGTCGATGATCTCCCGACCTCAGTACCCGGGCCACCCTCGTCGTCTTCTCGTCATGGCCGAGCCTTGTTTGGCTGAACACCGACCACGTTGTCTTTTCACCGAAACGGTCTGTCTTTAAAAAGACGAAAACGTTTTCATCGATTCTGCATCTGCCGAAGTGGAAGAGGCGCCGATCCTGGCACCGTCCGTCCTTCGTTCGTTCCTTGTAGGAGAAGTCCTTGAAGAAAAGTCAAGTCTGAAGTCGTCCAAGAAGAAGAAGCAGCCGCCGTCCAGTCAAGTGTAGTTGTTGATGGACTTTCAATCCATAGTTATACTCTTTTGGGACAGTCTTATCTCCCGCCAAATCATAGTCCTGTCTTTGTATTAATTTTGGCGGGCAGAAATCTCTGCAGGGGCGCTTTGTCTTGTAACGGAGCCGGTGATAACTTAAACTGGCCTTCCTGGCCGATAATGTCTTTTAATGTCTTTTTCATTGTCACCGCGGCTCGGTTCGCATATTGATCGGTCCGGAGATTTTCCTTGATGGCTGCTAAACGGTTTTTCCTTTGTACAATAAATGGGTATAAGTGTTTTTGCATTGTCCACCCATATCTTGATGGGCCCCATCCTGTACTTAGAATCCATTGAATATGTATGCTGTTTCTCTGAGTTTCAGTTCCCAGATACTGGCTTTCGCGGGCTCACTGTCTTCAATCCACAAGCCTGTCTGGCTTGCAGTAACAGAAATAAAATGGTTCAGAAACTGATCACGGGGCCTGGCGGCCATTTTGTATGCCCTTTTATCAAAGGTTTTTCTGTGCAAGCTTACTTTGGTCAATAAACAGTCTTATTTTATCCAGTTTTCTTGCGTGATTTTTGCTGAAAATTTCGAATCTTACAGGCCCCCCTGTGATACTGATAGCTTGCTTAAAGTATCAATAATCCTTGGTGAGCAAATTTTCCCTGATTCCCCACATCCAAACATTCCTGGCACTTAACTATCTATGACCCTCACGACACATGCAGTTCCCATTTCCGAAGAAAACGAAAATTACCTTTTGCACATTTGGACCATCATAGACAGCATATCTTAAACTATAACACGTTCATCTGTCAGATGTGCGGGGGTTGATAGCCCCTTGCGTCATCTGCATACACCTTTTTTTAATCCATAACAATACTTAAGAACAACTAATAACATAACAATACTTATTTCCTTATAACCCAAAACAAACACAAAAAAAACGCGAATGGTCAGAAAAGAGAAAAAAAAAAAATTTTAAATGGAGGGATGCTTAATCTTATACTAGCAGCTTAAAGCGGGGTGTCTTCTTCCCCCATTCGTACATAGCGTTCTCGCCATTCTCCTGTGTTCTCGTGCCTCTGGAGGCGTTTGCCTCTCTTGCAATGCACGAAGAGCAAAAATATCACAATTAAAACCTGACACACTACTAGGATGTGGGATGCTATTCTAATCCAGGCTGGGACCTCTATGTTGGTGAACAAGTCCCACCATGGTGGGATGGTTATGTCCAATATGTCTTTTCCTATCTCTAAAGTCTTCTGCTCCAGTGTGTAGAAATGTTTCTGTGAAACTATAACGGCTTTTAAAATCTTTGTGAGGTGTTCGGGAAGAGGGGGCATGACATAACCAAAATGCGCGACAAATCGTTGTAAGTCTGTGAAATTCTCTTTGATAGTGATGTGAACGGTGGAGGGCGCAGGAATGGGGACAATTCGTTGTTGTGCCACTTGAACCTCGGCCCTGGGTTTGAAACAGAAACTGCTATCAGCGATCGAACACCACTCGTGTTGTCCGTATCGGTACTGAGGCGCTGCAGTGGTGACGCAGTATGTCCCACCCCCGATATACGCTACCTGCGGGGGCACATGGTCCTCTGCCATGGCCTCCATGGTGCAATTTACCGGCTTCGCGCTAGCAGTTCTGAACCCGCACTGTGGTTTCAAAAAGGCATTCAAGTGCTGGGGACACAAGATGATGTGTGCTCCCCGGCTCCGACATCCCGAGAGGTCGGTGCCTGTCATCGTACGCTCCCATCTGATGACGTAAGGCGGGACCACTGCATAACGAATGTGTGCACCCCCCTGAATGACTCCAATGTTCTCTACTCTGTATACCGGGGCGGGCTTTGCTGCGGGACCCAACACCGGCATTCTTACTACTATTCCCATAATAGTGTGATTTGAATGTCCGCAGTCCACTGGGACTGGGTACGCTTCTGCGGCTAGTCTGAGCTGGCACGGGCTTAATGCATTCTCAAAGGGGTGGAGCGCTTGCAAGTGCTTGTTGCTGATCCAGGACGGGACCAAACCCTGTTTTAAATCCTCAAGATTACTGCAGCCCTCGCCCAGTAACCACGCCCCGTACAGCACACAGGCCTCGTTTTGCGCAGCTTGATCGGACGCATTCCGATCCTCCTTAATGAGCGCATTTACCGTTCTCGCGTGTTTCTCCAGCTCAGCAATTATATCCTTAAAGTGTAGTGTCATGGCCTGGTCCTCATGCAACTCAGAACCCACTACCTTATTTTCGTCTGTTAGTATGTTCCTTAACTGGGCCTTTAAACCGTTGATCTGTGTCTGCAGCTCCACGTTATCTAGAGCGTTGACAACAGATGTTCCGGTATTAAAAGCAGTGAATATGTCATTTACAGTACCCCTTCTTTGCCTCCCGACTCGATCCAAAACTTCTGGCGGTGTGGTGTATAATTTGTCTCTGTCGATGTTGGCAAAGTCAAATTCGTAAAATTGTCTAAACATTCGGGTTAACAGGACCTGGTATAATTGTTCCGTTTCTTTGGGACACCACTCCGGCAATCGTACCTCAGTGAGATTTAAAATCACTGAGGCCACCGCGTAGTGTACCCCTTGGTACAGCACCTGACCGGTGGGTACCAATACTAAACCGTTCCCGGGTCCCTTGGTGGTGGTTGGGCACCCTCCTTTCTGGGCTAGTGCTACCGGAAGCGTGGGTAGGGGTTTGCGTGGGCGGGCGATAAGTTCAGTGGCATTTACCGGAATAGGGGAGTATGGTGCTCCGCACGCTCAAGTGCTGACATCCCATCTCATCCCCTTTCCTTCATCCTGCCACTGCCTCTGGAAGAAGATGGATACGCCCTTGGGGCACACGTGTCTCGAACCCCACATACAGACATATATTCCTTCATCTGGTTCCCACCATTTGTCCCAACACACACGTAATTGTCCGTGAGTCCCCGTAATAGTCCGATGGGTATTATTACCCAGTCGCTCCCACTCGACCGTAGAGTTTCTCATGTCCTTTCCCAGCTTTCGTAGCCACCACCATCGCCTTAGTGGTATGTTCCCATTGCACACCAGACAAATCCTCTTTCCTACGGTAACGCTGACTCTGGGTGCAAGGATCCTCACCCGAGGGCACGTTAACAAAGTCTCTTGGTAGGCAAAACCGAAATTGCTGGAATATTCCGTAGAATTCGTTCCCAGCCAACCTGGCCATCTCCCTTGGTGGAAGTAGGTGGCGGTTTCCTCAACCTCTCGCTCCCCTGTCCCATCCGTTGCGATGGGGGCCGTGTCCCCGGAGCACCCGAAAATGATGACGTCCTTGGTGCGGCCTCGGTAGGCCCACCCGCACCCGATCGCCATGAACGCGATGAGAATCTTTTCCATCATATCCCAGGTTTCTGTAACCAATAAAATGATGTAGCCGGGCTCCCAATAGGTGCTGGCCTAATTAACTGGACGCGCGGGTTCCTGGACCCCGCTCCCAAACAAAACACACATATCAGGCAGACTTTGAAAATCGTACTCTTAACACATCTTAACGCTATATACATTTCCTTAAATTATCGCCATAATTACCTAACTTAACTTATGTACAGCGCCGCCCTCCGCGGCCGCGGGGCGGCTTGCCTAATCCCTGTGAGGTCTGTCGTGCGCCACACCCTGCGGTGGGGCTGCACTGATCTTTGGCTTTGATCCCCCGCAGCCTGTCGCTGCTGAACGGGGACCATGCCTTCCTGGGGCTGCTCTAAACCGTGGTTGGGAAAGATGGGGAGAATCTGGCCAAAATTTTCTGGGCTGGGGCGCTCGAGCCGACCTACGAGGGGCTGCTTTGGGTTGGGCTCCCGGGGCCGATGGACCGGGGGTTGGGACTGCCACCGTCACAGCCTGTGGTTCCTCCACAGCTGCCGGCTCCAGCTCCCCTCCCTCAGGCTCCGCCCCCCCCGGGGTCGGGATCTGTGGCTTCCGACTCCACCTCACCTGTCCCTACAGGTAGTGAGTCTCCGCCCCCATTCCCTACCTCCCCCAAGCTTGAGTCGAGGGCGGGATCGTCGTCCTCTGACTCTTCCTCCTCCGTGATTGGGTCTAAGGCGGGGTCGAGCTGTTCGTGCTCTCTCCTGCCTAAATCCCATTCAAAAGATGAGACCTCCCACTCCAATGGGATGGCCTCTCCCTTCACGCAGGCTACTGTTCCAGCCTGTGTGGTCTGTGACTCTGTTACAGGCTGAGGATCTTTGTTCTCAGACCTGGTCCCCTTTGATGGCCCTTGTGCACCCGGTTTAAACAGTTTACACTGGTTGATGTGAAACCATTTGGTACGTCGGGGCATCTTCACTGCATAAACCATGGTGCTGGCCTTGTCCACAATGCTGTAGGGCCCCATGTACAGTGGTTCAAAACTCCCTACCCTGGCGTAGTTTCGGACCATGACCTGGTCTCCGACTACCCACTCTTGTTGTTTCCGAGGTTCCAACAACAGTTTATTTCCCTGGTGCTGTCTTCCCATGTTCCCAGCCGCCTGCCCATAAATCTGTCTCAGGCGCTCCAAAAGGGTTTGGGCGAATTTATCCCGTTTCACCTCTCGGAGCTGGCCCTCAGTGAGCACCGGGGCTAGTACATGGGTGGGTGTTCGCATGATCCTTCCAGTCATTAATTCGTGCGGGGAATACCCCGTACTTTTGGACTGGCTGGCTCGGATCCCCATGAGGACTAAAGGCAGGACCTCCGCCCATTTCTGGGGCGAGCCCATTGTCTCTTTCCTCAGCTTTTCCTTGAGGGTCCGAGTCATACGCTCAACAATCCCGGATGACTGGGGATTGTATGCTACGTGCCACTTCCCCTCAATGCCCAAGAGCATGAGGGCGTTCTGCATTACTTGACCGGTGAACTGACTCCCTTGGTCGGACTCTACAAAACGGGGGAGTCCCCACCGTGAGAACACTTCCCAAATCAAGATTTTAGCAGTACCCAGTGCCGTAGCTGTTCTGCACGGGAAAGCTTCTACCCATTTGGTGAACACATCTAACAGGACAAGGCAGTACTTATAGCCTTCCTGGGCGGCGGGCAGGGGCCCTATGTAGTCGACCTGAATCGACTGCCATGGTCCCTCTACCCTCCTGATGTGCCCCATGGGCACCTTCCTTTTGTGGGGGTCTGGGTTGTTAGCAGCGCACACAAGACAGCTTGTGCAGAACTCGCGGACATCGTCCCGAAGTCCCGGCCACCATCCCGCCTGCTCTACCCGTTGCTAGGTGACCTCAGGCCCGGGGTGTCCCGCTCCTGGACCCTCGTGGGCCAGTTGCAGGAATTCCCTCCGGTGCTGCTGCGGCACAACCCACTGCTCCTCTCGGAACAGCATGCCTTCTTTGACTGTGAGGGCTGCCGTACTGTACGGACCCTCTACCTGCTTGCCTTCTGTGATGGCTTTTAGGACTGCTTTTAGGGCGGGATCCAGGGTTTGGACGGTCTTTAGGTCTGGGGGCGGTGTCACCCCTGTGTTCCCTGGAATTCCCTCCCTGCCTTGGATCGCCGCCACGGGTCCGGGTTCATAGGGGTCCCAGAGAATGCCGTTGCGGGCACCCTCCCTGGCTAGCGCATCTGCCTGCTGGTTGCCCTGGCCGCGGGGTTCTGTGGTGGATTGAGCCTTCACCTTATGGATGAACACCTCCCCTTTCTCCCCCACAGCTGCTAGGATCTTTTCCAGCAAGGGCTTAACTGTTAAAGGTCGTCCGTCCGCGGAGGTATACCCGCGTCGGGACCAGATGGCGAGGTACTCTGTACACGAATTGCAGGTGAACATGCTGTCTGAGCAAATCGTGTATGGGGTTGTAAAATCTCGGGGTGGGTAACCACGTACGCCACCGCGGACAGTTCAGCCTGCTGTGCGCTCATAGTGCTGGGGAGCTTAATTGCCAGGGCAATGTTTGCCGCAGGGTCATAAACCCCACATCCTGTGAGTCGTTTGCCGTCAGATACAGTGCTAGAACCGTCTACGTAGATTTCACGGCCTGTGGGATGTATCCCGGCCCGTAAACCTATGTTGACCTCCCATACCCCTTCTATGGAACATCGATGGGCTGTCCCGGGATATGCCATATTGGCTGCGAGCCTTGGCGTGCAGAGGCCTTTAACTTTGAGATCCATCTGGGAAAGGAGGAGGGTCCAGCGCGCAATCCAAGCGCTGCTTACGGTCCCATCCTTAATCCTTCCATCCAGAAGCATCTTTGTGGGGGTGTGATGGGTGAGGAGCGTGATGGGAGAGGTTCCTGTGGAGATCACTGATCTGTTCACAGCCCAATGCGTGGCCAAGAGATGCCGTTCGCAATTGGAGAAACTCCTCTCCACATCCGTGAGCACCCTGGAGGAATAAACTACTGGTCTCAGCTTGCCGTGCCGCTCCTGGAGCAACACTGCGCTCAGGCTGTCCCCACTAGCGGCTACCTCCAGAAAGAACTCCTCTCCCCCATCTATGGCCCCTAGGGCTGGCGCGGTCTGCAGATCCCTTTTCAACTTCTCGAATGCTGCCTGGCACCCCTCATCCCAAGACCACTCGACTCCCTTGTGTAAGAGTCGAAGTAGCGGGGCTGCTGTGGCAGCATAGTCCTCGATGAAATCTCTGCAGTACCCGGTCAACCCCAAAAAGGACCTTACACCCGTTACTGTGTTGGGAATCGGCAGATCTTGTATTGATTCCCTTCTGGCCTTATCTATGGCTCTTTCTCCAGCGCGGATGGCCAGACCTAGGAATTTAACTTCCTGCTGGCCGATCTGGGCTTTCTTTGGGTTTACTTTGAAACCCTTCCTTTCTAACAGTTCCAACAATTCGGCTAGTAGTGGGCCGTGCTCCTCCTTTGAGTCCGTGAACAGGAGTAAGTCGTCCACATGCTGTACTATCTGATTGGGCTGGCTAAACTCTTTTAAACTCCCCGCCATGCATTGATGGAAAATGCTGGGGCTGTTGTGAAAACCCTGTGGTAAGCAGTTCCAAGTGTACTGTTGCCCTTTGAAAGTAAAGGCAAACTTGTACTGGTCCTCCCGCCGCAGCGGAATGGACCAGAAACCGTTCGAGATGTCCAGCACCGTGAACGTGGTCGCCGATGCTGGAATACTCCCTATTAGGTCTGCAACTGCTGCTACCGTGGGCGCGCAGGCTGGGATATTACTATTGAGGACTCTGTAGTCCACAGTGGCTCTCCAGGAATTGTCCGGCTTCTTTACCGGCCATAATGGGGAGTTCACGTGAGTGGCTATCGTTCTCAATACGCCCTGCTGCACCAATGAAGATATTGCTGTCTCCATGTCGGGTTCTGCCTCCTTGGGGAAATTATACTGCTTTTGGGGTCGGATCATGGGGTCCCCGTCTACGCTGACTTCAAACCCAGTGACTCTCCCACAGTCGTGCTTGTGGGTGGCAAACGCGGTCAGATTTTCCGACACACACGCCTGCAAGTCCGTTGGGACGTTCGTTACCATGAGCTCGAGATCGTAACCTCCTGACGGCTTCATGGTACACAGGGCCCCCTTTTCTTCCTTCCCTGGGATAACGACTACCTTACCTAAACCGCTCTCGGCTCCCCAGAGACAGTGATTTCTCAGGTCCACGAGGATCCCGTGTTCCACCAAGAAATCAGCCCCGAGGATGCCTTTTCCACCCCCCTCACTCCACTTCAATAGGATGCACGTCCATGTGGTGTGGAGTGCTACCAACTGAATGGAGAGCGGGATGGAGTACGCGCCAGCCTGTTCTCTGCCTGTGAAACCCGCTACTGAGTATGGAGCCTGGGCGGACAGGGGTGAGGCGAAAGGTTTATCTGTGTGGATCACGGTACACGAAGCTCCCGTATCCAACAGGTAACTACCCTTTTGCCTTTCCACCTCCATCTCCACCACAGGTCTTCTCCAGGTGTCATAGCGGAGCGGACACAAGTAGACGGGCTGCGCGGGCGTCAGTCATTTAGGTGCTTCGGTTGGGGTCTCGGGAGCGATAGGGCTGTTGGCGACCGCTACCTTCCCCTGCCAGGTCATCAGAGACCGCATAGCCTCTAAGACTGACTCGATCACAGCGGGATCCACAACCGCACCACCCCCTTTGGTTGGGGCGGGGGCCACGGTCGGGTTCTGGACTGGTGTTGGGGCAGCGGTCTGCACTTGTGGTTGTGCTGGTGTTGGGTAAACTCTCGGGCCGTTGGCGACTCGGGCTTGGGCTCGATCTTGGGCTGCGGCGAACGCTCTCTCTCTCTTATCCTTCCATGGATTCCTACAGTCCTTGCGCCAATGGCCCTCCTTCCCACACCCGTAACAACTGCTGTTGGCTTGGGGAGGGCGATTTCCCTCCTGACGCCATTCCCTTTTAGCAGAGGCTGCGGGCCTCACCTCATGCACCTTTCCTTTTACAACAGGCGTTTTCTTGCCCTTGTTGTTCCTATAACTGATCGTGAGCTGATCTAGTACTAGATCCTCCGTGGAGCGGGCGTTAGTGGGGTCAAACCATGCTTTGGCCTGCTCCCTCACTACTGGCAGGCAACCTGCTACCAGGCACCGAAGCCAATGAGCTCTCTGTTCATTATTCAACCCGGCCCGGGCCGGCCCGCCCGGGCAGCTGCGCCGATACACTGGCCACAACCTTTCGGCGAACACCCGTGGGGGTTCTCCCTCTAGCTGCACTGTCTTTTCTAAACGGAGGAACGGAGTTCCGTCCCCCTCTCCCATAATCTCCAGAATCTCATCCCGTAGCAACTCATAGTCCCTGTGCCCTCTCTTGCTCTCGTCAGGGAGACACTGGAGGAGTGAACTGCCCAGGGAGAACAGCAACATTTTAGACTGTTCAACCCCGTCGCAGTCATTGACTGCTGCGGTCTGCTCCACGTCCCTGAAATGCACGGAGGGATCTCCTGACTCGGAGAGTTTTGGGATGTGACTTATCATTTCTCTTAGCTGTCGTGCGCTATGGGGCATTATGATCTGACTCTCAAGGGGTCCGTCATCGCCATTCACTTCATTTGGACCGAGCCTCCGGTGTCTCGTTGGACACATCGGTGCCGGCCCTGACTCTACTATCTGGGGTTGCTCTACCTCAGAACTCTCTTCCTCTACCGTCTCCGTCTCCTTTCCCGGAGTCCAAGACTCAACATAAGCAGGAGGCGCAGAGGGTTCGGGAGTTGGTACCCCAACTGCCTCTTGTGGGATCGGTCTTTTGGATTCCTTGGCTAGCAATAGCTGACTCGCTGGTGGATTTATGAGACACACCAACCCGTTTGCCTTGGCTAGGGCCGTTCTCAGGTCCTCTTGCTCCCGGCGGCAAGCGCTGTGGTCGGTGCTCTCAGATCTATCCTCCATGGCCATCTTATATGCTGCCCTGGCTCCCAGAAGTTTTTCCTCTTGGGCCTCTATTTGCTTAGCTAGACGGAAACACCTCTCTCTCATTCTACCTTCACAGGCCTTGGCTTCAATGACCTGACATTTTAAATATTCTACCCGGGTTTCGTGGCAGCGAGTTGTGGAGTGGTGTTCCTGATTCAGCGCGTCAAGCGATTCAATCAGTTTTTGACCTCCCGCAACCTTTTCCTCTACGTCTGTAAGCAACCCTTTGATCTGGGCTGTTTGTGCTGCAACGACTTGGTCCAAAAGCTGGACTTGCTTCTTGTAGCACATCAGCCAGACCGCCTTCTCTGCAGATTTCTTATGCTCTTTACCCGCTGTCCACTTGATGGCTGCGTCTAGCGGGCGCCTATCTCTCAACAGGTCAGATATCCACTGCTTTGTGAGGTTAACTTTTCCAAAAACATAATCGGCTATTCTTTCATCCATCACATTTCGTTTATTCAGACCTGGATCTAACACACTACTTTCCTGCTGCCAAGGTCCTGCCGCGGTCGCCATTTCTGTAGGGGGTTTCTCTTGCTCGTTCTGGTCTCCTGCCAGGTTTCGTGCAATAATTACCCTTGAGTGGTTCGACCCACTCCCCCTATGGTTCTAGACCTTGGACTTAGATGCAGAGAACAGTAGTGCAGAGAAAGAACTCAATAGACCAGGTTGAATAGCACGAAATGGATGCTTTTATTTTTAAACAGTTTGAAGCATTACAAAATACATGTCATAGGCACAGATTAAAGTTACTACAATCATACACAAATTTATGAACTTAACTCTATGGAAATGGGGAACACACGGCACATCGTAAAAGGGGAAACACATTACGAATACCCTTAACTCCCTCCCCTATACCTAAACTAAGTTTCGACCTGGGAAACTTGGGATCATGCTCACCACTCTCGAAATCACGAAAAAGGGGGTTCGCAGCCTTTTGGCACCGCTTTCCGTCGTCACGTGGATTTGGAAGCTTCTGGCGCAGTCGATATTTTCTCTCCCTCGAGGCGGTGGGGTAGACACAGCCTCGATGAGCACTCGTCAAGGTTGAGATCCACTATTTGGGTTCATGGAGCAGACTTAGATGCAGGCTGCTGAAGAAGTGCATGCACATGGGAGAATCTTTTGGCCTGGATCGCCGGTCCTCCAGAGGGTTTCTTCTCCGTCGGCCTGGGTCGTCGATGATCTCCCGACCTCAGTACCCGGGCCACCCTCGTCATCTTCTCGTCGTGGCCGAGCCTTGTTTGGCTGAACACCGACCACGTTGTCTTTTCACCGAAACCGTCTGTCTTTAAAAAGATGAAAACGTTTTCATCGATTCTGCATCTGCCGAAGTGGAAGAGGCGCCGATCCTGGCACCGTCCGTCCTTCGTTCGTTCCTTGTAGGAGAAGTCCTTGAAGAAAAGTCAAGTCTGAAGTCGTCCAAGAAGAAGAAGCAGCCGCCGTCCAGTCAAGTGTAGTTGTTGATGGACTTTCAATCCATAGTTATACTCTTTTGGGACAATCTTATCTCCCGCCAAATCATAGTCCTGTCTTTGTATTAATTTTGGCGGGCAGAAATCTCTGCAGGGGCGCTTTGTCTTGTAACGGAGCCGGTGATAACTTAAACTGGCCTTCCTGGCCGATAATGTCTTTTAATGTCTTTTTCATTGTCACCGCGGCTCGGTTCGCATATTGATCGGTCCGGAGATTTTCCTTGATGGCTGCTAAACGGTTTTTCCTTTGTACAATAAATGGGTATAAGTGTTTTTGTATTGTCCGCCCATATCTTGATGGGCCCCATCCTGTACTTAGAATCCATTGAATATGTATGCTGTTTCTCTGAGTTTCAGTTCCCAGATACTGGCTTTCGCGGGCTTACTGTCTTCAATCCACAAGCCTGTCTGGCTTGCAGTAACAGAAATAAAATGGTTCAGAAACTGATCACGGGGCCTGGCGGCCATTTTGTATGCCCTTTTATCAAAGGTTTTTCTGTGCAAGCTTACTTTGGTCAATAAACAGTCTTATTTTATCCAGTTTTCTTGCGTGATTTTTGCTGAAAATTTCAAATCTTACAGACAGCACCTTCCTGCTCGACCAACACACTGGCACTCCCACGGGGCAGAACCACAGCATCCGGAGCAATCTGCTCGAGCACAGATTGCTGGCCTGGTGCGACACCGTGAGAGCCCCGGGGCAATGTGGCCGGCCCAGTGAGGATGGCAGCAGTCAGTGCTTGCGTGACATCAATCTGAGCCTGCATGAGAGCAGTCTGAGGCTGGACGACACCAGCCAAAGACTCGATTCCAGCACTAAGCCGTTGCGTTGCATCAGCCTGAGCTGCAATAGATGCTGCCACCTCACCCACTACATGCAGCATGGACTCTGGGTCCCCACGGTCTCCCTGCAATTCAACCATCCTCTGCAATGAGGCTAGGATGGGCTCAAGGGTTTGCACACAGATGGCACCAGTGCTGGCGGCGGACTCCTCCACGCTCCTAGCCAGTCCATCCATGCTCTCGGGCACCCTTGCCATTGCATCCATGAGCTCGGTATGCATGCTCATCGCCTGTGTGTTCATGGTCGCAATGTTAAGGTCCTCATCCGAGTCCTGTGCAGCAGAACTCCTGCGCGCACTCACCCTCCGGGGAGATGGCCCCCAAGCTTCCCTTCCCCCATGGCGTTGCTGCAGCCCGCTGGGCCCCGGACCTTCACCCAGATCAGATCCTAACCCCCTGCTCTGAGCTGGGTGTGGCTGTGCAGCAAAATGTTTCCCCCCTAGTGTCCAAAGACTAGCATTTAGTGACTAGGATTCCGGGCTTACATTGCACAGTGTAGTGGTGGGAGAACCAGAAGAAGAGGAGAAAGCATAACATTTCAAGCTAGGCCACTCAGGAGTATATCAGGAAGCACAAAGGGTAGCGGAAATTTGGAACCCTCGCCCACAAAAGGCTGTGGACCCTGGGGGTCAACTGAAGCATTCAAAACTAGAGAGCGAGAACTTTGTTAGGTAAGGGTATCATGGGATATGGAGTAAAGACGGGTAAATGGAGCTGTGGTACAGACCAGTCATGATCCAGCAGAATTGTGGAGCCGGCTCAAGGGGCGGAATGGTCCATTCCTGTTCCTATGTTCCAATGTGTCTAACCAGGCCTGGGAATGTGCAATGGGACAGTGTAGAGGGAGCTGTACTCTGTGTCTAACACGTGCTGTACCTGCCCCGGGAGTGTTTGATGGGACAGTGTAGAGGGAGCTTTACTCTGTATCTAACCCATGTTGTACCTGCCCTGGGAGTGTTTGATGGGACAGTGTAGAGGGAGTGATGTGCCTTCAATAACCACAAAACCAGAAGTTATAGACTTAAACAAGTTGGCTTTTAATCACTAAGATCAGAGCTAACATCTCAACACGCCGACTGGTTCACAGGAATGAGTCATACAGATCCTGGGATCGTTATTTAAGAGAAGTCAGGGCGGAGCCAAGAGCCAAGACCTGGAACCTTCCAGGTTAGTCAGGAAAGAGGAAGTGAAACTATACACAGTGTGGGGGAGGGTAATATACATGAGTGCAAAACGAATACAGGAAATACAGGATCAAGACAAACAGATTTCATTACATTCACCCCTTCTTTAGATTTAGTCCATCGGGGTGATGTTTCTTAAAAGTTGGTATAAGTGAGTCTGTCAGGAGGTTTTGCAGTTCTCAGTGATTGGCACAAAGCCAGTTGGGGTGCCTCTAGGGGAATGGATTCTGGTTCCTCCGCTGTCCGGGCCTCCGCAGTGTCTTCCAGGTTATCTGCAGTGTCCTCCAGGTTAAAGTTGGGTATTGATACCTCTGGGCGTCCTGTCTCTTTGTAGTGTAGGTCTTCATCGGGTAGTCTCCCATCGTTCTCTCCGCTCCCTGAGGGAGCGAGGTCTTTTATGGAAACAGTGTCCTCTCGCCCGTCAGAGTATTCGATATAGGCGTACTGAGGGTTTGCATGGAGGAGCTGTACCTTTTCCACAAGGGGGTCCGTTTTATGGCCTCTCACGTGCTTCCGCAATAGTACTGTCCCCGGAGACATCAGCCACGCGGGTAGAGATATGGCCGAGGTGGATTTCCGGGGGAAAACGAACATCTTTTCGTGAGGGGTAGTGTTAGTGGCTGTACATAACAGAGACCTTATGGAGTGGAGCACGTCTGGGAGGACTTCCTGCCAGCGGGAGGTCGGAAGGCCTTTAGACATTAAGGCTAACGTGACAGCCTTCAAAACAGTGACATTCTCCCTTTCCACTTGCCCATTACCCCGGGGGTTGTAGCTAGTGGTTCTGCTAGTGGCTATCCCCTTCGAGAGCAAGAACTGGCGCAGTTCGTCACTCATGAATGATGTCCCCCTATCGCTGTGTATGTAGTTCGGCATGCCAAACATGCAGAATAGATTACAGAGACACTTGATGACCGTGGCACTGGTCATGTCTGGGCAGGGAATGGCGAAGGGGAAGCGGGAATATTCATCGACGATATTGAGGAAGTATACGTTACGGTCGGCAGAGGGAAGGGGTCCCTTGAAGTCCAGACTTAGGCACTCGAATGGCCGTGTGGCTTTGATAAGGTGTGCACGGTCAGGCCTGTAGAAACAAGGCTTGCATTCCGCACAGATGCGGCAGGCTCTGGTCATTGCCCTGACCTCCTTGATGGAGTGGGGCAGATTGCGGGACTTTATAAAATGGTATAGTCGGGTGACCCCTGGGTGACAGAGGTCGTTGTGGAGACCCTGTAATTTGTCCGTATGAATGCTGGCACACATTCCCCGCGATAGGGCGTCTGGGGGTTCATTAAGGGCTCCCGGCCTGTACATAATATCATAGTCGAACGTGGATAGTTCGATCCTCCACCTGAGTATTTTGTCATTCTTGATTTTCCCCCTTTGTTTGTTATTAAACATGAAAGCCACCGACCGCTGGTCGGTGAGCAGGGTGCAACGTTTGCCGGCTAGGTAGTGTCTCCAGTGCCGCACTGCCTCCACTATAGCCTGTGCCTCCTTCTCGACAGAAGAGTGCCTGATTTCAGGTCCCTGAAGGGTTCGGGAGAAGAAGGCCACAGGTCTCCCAGCCTGATTGAGGGTCACAGCTAAGGCAAAGTCTGACGCATCGCTGTGGACTTGAAAGGGAATGCTTTCGTCCACTGCACACACTGCAGCCCTTTCAATGTCCTGTTTGATACTGGTGAAAGCCTCTCGAGCTTCAGCTGATAGTGGGAAGGACGTCGATTTAATAAGGGGTCGGGCCTTATCAGAGTAATTGGGCACCCATTGGGCATAATACGAAAAAAATCCCAGGCACCTTTTTAAAGCTTTGGGATTGTGTGGCAGGGGCAGTTCCTTTAGGGGGCGTAATCGGTCAGGGTCCGGTCCAATTACCCCATCTTCCACCACACAGCCGAGGATACAGAGACGGGTTGTGTTGAAGACACATTTGTCTTCGTTGTAGGTTAGATTCAGCTTTAGGGCAGTTTTTAAAAATCTCGCAAGATTTAGATCGTGGTCTTGCTGGTTGTGCCCGCAGATAGTGACATTGTCCAGATAGGGGTAGGTAACTTGTAGTTTATTCTCATCAACCATGCGGTCCAGCTCACGTTGGAAGACCGAGACCCCATTTGTTACCCCGAAGGGCACTCTGAGAAAATGGTAGAGGCGTCCGTTCGCCTCAAATGCGGTGTATGGGCGGTCCTCCGTTCTAATGGGGAGCTGGTGATACGCGGATTTGAGGTCGATAGACGAGAAGACTCGGTATTGCGCAATCTGGTTGACCATTTCTGATATGCGGGGTAAAGGGTAGGCGTCCAGCTGGGTATAAATATTAACAGTCTGGCTGTAGTCAATTACCATCCGTTTCTTTTCGCTATTTTTAACTATGACTACTTGGGCACGCCACGGGCTGGTACTGCATTCAATAATGCCTTCCCGCAGGAGTCTGTCCACTTCCGCCTTGATATAGTGTCTGTCTTCCAGACTCTACCGTCTACTTTTGGTCGCTATGGGCCTACAGTTCGGAGCGAGATTAGCGAATAAAGAGGGCGGGCTGATTTTTAAGGTTGATAGACCACAGACTGTGAGTGGCAGCTGGGACCCGCCATATGCTAGCGTGACACTTTCGTGGTGGCACTGTAAGTCCAGGCCCAAGATTACATTAACACAGAGTTCTGGCATCACGAGGAGTTTAAAATCCTTGTAGTCCGTGCCTTTTACAGTCAGTGTTACCACACAGTAGCCCAAAATGTCCGAAGTGTGGGGCTTAGCAGCCATAGCAATTCTGCTCCGTGTAGGGGTTACCGTTAATGAGTGCCGCCATACCAGGCTAGGGTGGATAAAACTCTCGGTACTCCCACAGTCAATTAAACATTTCGTTAAATTCCCGTTTACCTGTATGTCCATCATGGATTTTGTCAACGGGTGTGGCCTGGATTGATCCACCGTGATCGAAGCCACTGTTGGGCCCTGGGCGGCCGTTGAGTCGGGAAAAGATGGCGGATCCCAAGATGGCAGCCCGCACGGCACGCACGAGGTGGTGACGGAGTTGGAAATCGGATTCCCCCTGCAGACTTTGCTAAAATGCCCCTTTTTCTTACATTTGAAGCATGTAGCGTCCTTCGCTGGGCATCATTGTCTGGGGTGCTTGGCCTGGCCGCAGAAGTAGCATTTCGGGCCTCGAGACATTGCCGCTGTAGTAGGACTCCTGGGTGAACTTCTGTGTGGGGACTCCGGCGGTGTAGAGCTGGTCTGAGACCTGGATGGGGAAGATGGCTGATTCCAAGATGGCGGCCCGCTCGGCGCGCACGAGGCGGTGAGGGCCGCATGGCCGGAAGAATAAGATTCAGAGTTTTTCTGGGCCACGTCCAGTGATTGCGCAGTGGCCACTGCCTTTTTAAAGTCCAGGACCTCCTTCTCCAGCAGTCTCTGCCGGATATAATTCGATTTGAGGCCCGTGATGAAGGAATCACGGACCAATTCGTCAGAGTACACGTTGGCCATCACGGCCTTGCAGTTACAGTCCCGGACCAAGTCCTTTAGGCCCTGTAAGAAATCGTCCATTGATTCCTCAGGTTGCTGCCTGCGTGTAGCCAGCAGATGTCTGGCGTACACGTCGTTTGCCGGCCTCTGGTATTGGGCCTTCACGATAGTGATGGCCTCCGTGTAAGAGGTGGCGTCCCGGATGAACGAATAAATCCGATGACTAACGCGAGTAGTCAGTAGACTCAGTTTATCTACCTCGCTAGCGGATGAGGCCCCCGCGAAGAGTTCGAAGCATTTGAGCCTGTGTCCAAATTGGTTTGATGCTTCAGCAGAATGTGGATCCACGTCCAGACGCTCTGGTTTTAGGAGTCGATCCATCCTAGTATTCTTTAGTGATTAAAATTGATGTGCCTTCAATAACCACAAAACTAGAAGTTATAGACTTAAACAAGTTGGCTTTTAATCAATAAGATCAGAGCTAACATCTCAACACGCCGATTGGTTCACAGGAATGAGTCATACAGATCCTGGGATCTTTATGTAAGAGAAGTCAGGGGCGGAACCAAGAGCCAAGACCTGGAACCTCCCAGGTTAGTCAGGAAAGAGGAAGTGAAACTATACACAGTGTGGTGGAGGGTAATATGCATGAGTGCAAAACAAATACAGGAAATACAGGATCAAGACAAACAGATTTCATTACAGGGAGCTTTACTCTGTATCTAACCTGTGTTGTACCTGCCCTGGGAGTGTTTGATGGGACAGTGTAGAGGGAGCTTTACTCTGTATCTAACCTGTGCTGTACCTGCCCTGGGAGTGTTTGATGGGACAGTGTAGAGGGAGATTTACTCTGTATCTAACCTGTGCTTACCTGCCCTGGGAGTGTTTGATGGGACAGTGTAGAGGGAGCTTTACTCTGTATCTAACCAGTGCTTACCTGCCCTGGGAGTGTTTGATGGGACAGTGTAGAGGGAGCTTTACTCTGTATCTAACCAGTGCTTACCTGCCCTGGGAGTGTTTGATGGGACAGTGTAGACGGAGCTTGTCCTTCCATGGGACCTCTTACTTTGACCTTGTTCTCCCTACTTTTGTCCCCAACCTATTCCCTGCTACCAGGAAATATGCATTCCATTAATGATTACATTTAAACAGGCCTAGGTAACCTGAGTTTTTCCCGTGTCCATTTGCGTGCGCACTTTTGTAAGGGGTTTTAGATCGCAGAGGTTTCTCTCTGTAGAGGCCTCTCTCTCTTGCACAGTTAAACCGTGAGTGGTTCGACCCACTCGCCCCTTAGATTCTATACTCTGGACTTTGGGGCAGGAACTACAATGTAGAGAAAACTCTTATAGACCAAGTTTGATGAAACAAAATGGAATTTTATTGCATAATGTAAAACAAATCAAATGCAAGCAAATAAGAGGGTACATGGGAGGGAAAAACACAAACAAATCATAATGACACAATACTAACTAAGGCAAATACAGGCATATTATACTCTACAAAGATCATCATGAAATAGGGAAACACACGGAACATCGAGGGATAACAACTCATGTTAATTATACCCTTAAATCCACCCCCTTAAACCTATCTAGATCTAATTATGAAGGGCCAGAAACATGCTCACCAATCCAACTAGGAAGTGCAAGGTTTTTAAACAGGTCTGCGTTTTGGTCCCTTCAGGCGTCCTGTCTCCTCGTGGTTGTTGGAGCCCTAGCGAACTGCGCCACACCTCTCTCCTGAGGTGGGGGTCGGGGACGGCTGGGCACCGGCTGGTCTGGATGTCGGCGGGGTCGGGGATTGTTTGCTCGACCCCCGATCAGAGGAGCCTTGGGCTGGCCCCCATCATTTCTTCAGTTTCTTCTTATCTCTTCTCCCGAGCCGGAGCGGGTCAATGGCCTCTTGTTTCGTCAACGGCCCGGGGTTGGTCGATGATCTCCCGATGTTTTACCCCGGGGCGGGACGCCGGCTCGAACCATCTTCCTCTCCGATGATGGCCGCTCCATTTATGGCTTCCTCCCGTTTTCCACGATGCTTCCCTCGATGGTTTCTTTCTACCCCTGGGTTCCCAGATATACTTCTCATCAGAAGCCCTTATCTCGCGCCAAATCAGGGTAGTCTTTTGTTTTAATTTTGGCGGGCTGGGAGCACAACGGGGTAGTTATTATATTTTAAACTGTTCTTGGATGGCCGGTAACGGGCCATCTCTGGTCTGGAATGACCTTCATTGTTTTTAATGTCCTGGTGATGTCCTTAACGGGTCCTTGATGCTCTTCTCATGAATATGAAACTGTTCCCTTTTGTCTGGGTCAACATTTAGATGGCCTTTATCTACAGGCCGATCTTGACTGGATCTGCATCCAATCTATATGTATATGTGGGTGTCTGGTTTTGTTCTCTCAGAAACGGCTTCCAGAACTTACTTTGGGCTGAATCCACAAAGCTGTCTGAGGATTTGCAGGAACCATTTTAAAGTGTCCCAATAAGTTGGTCACGGGGTCTGGCGGCCATTTTGTATGCCCCTTTTCCTAGGCTTCTTTTAAAACAGTCTTTAAAATCATGGCCTCTTCTGCCATTCGACCCTTTATAATATAAAGTTCAATTTTGCGAATCCTACACTTTGGTTGCCACTCCGGACCCGAGCCATTCCACTTTTTCCCCCTATTTTCCTTTTCCTCTATTCCTCCCTGACCGCACTCTCCTGTCATCATGCCTCCTTTCATCTCTCCTCTCTCGGATACTCTGCCCTCCCTAATCCCTACCCCAATCCTTCATTACTCTTCAACCTTCCTACTCTCCTGCCGCCGGCCCAGGCTTGACTCCCTCTTCGATAAGCCCACACCCACAGCTGACATTTCTGCAGCTACCGATCTGCTCAACCACACCCTCACCACCACCTTTGCCCTAGTCCCTATTAAAACAATTACCCTCTCTCACCCTGGCCGTTCCCCTGGTACAGCTCTCACCTTCACTCCCCTAAGTCCAAGGGACACAGACTCGAACGGATATGGCAGACAACTGGTTTAGCCATTCACCGCCAGATCTGGCTGGACCTCATAAAGCATTATCGGGCGCTGCTCTCGTCTGCAAAAACTGCTCACTATTCCAGAATCACTCTGGAATGCAAACATAAACCCCGGCTCCTATTCTCTACTGCTAACCATCTTCTTAAACCCCTCTCCCCTGTCTCCTCCACCCTCACTTCCGATAACAAGTGTGAGGAGCTCATGGACCTCTTTGTCTCTAAGATTGAGACCATCCGATCAGCTGCCTCTGCCACTTCCCTTCCTTCCCCTAGCCCACCAGGACAAACTTTCTCTAAGGTTCCCCCCTGCCCTAGCCCTGAACATCTTTCTCCAGTTTCTCTCCGATCTCCCCTCATGACCTCTCCGCGCTCATCTTGTTGATGAGACCCACCTCCTGCTCCCTCGACCCTATTCCCACCAAACTGCTGACCACCCAACTTCCTTTTCTGGCTCCCATTGTTAATGGTTCTCTCTCCTCAGGTACTGTCCCCCTCTCCCTCAAATCTGCCGTCATCACCCTCTCCTCAAAAAAAACCCTTGACCCTTCCATCCTTGCAGAAGACGCCCCATCTCCAGCCTCCCTTTCCTCTCCAAAGTCCTTGAACATGTTGTCATCTCCCAAATCCGTGCCCATCTTTTCCACAATTCCATGTTTGAATCCCTCCAATCAGGTTTCCGCCCTTGCCACAATACCGAAGCGACTCTCATCAAAGTCACAAATAACATCCTTTGTGACTGTGACAAAGGTAAACTATTCCTTCTCGTCCTTCTTGACTTGTGTGCAGCCTTTGACACGATTGACCACTCCATCCTTCTCCAACGCCTCTCCACTGTCGTCCAGCTGGGTGGGACTGCACTCGCCTGGCTCCATTCTCATCTATCTAATCGTAGCCAGGGAATCACCTGCAATGGCTTCTCTTCCCACTCCCGCATCGTTACCTCTGGTGTCCCCCAAGGATCGATCCTTGGCCCCTCCTATTTCTCATCTACATGTTGGCCCTTGGCGACATTATCCGAAAACACAGCGTCAGTTTCCACATGTACGCTGACGACACCCAGCTCTACCTCATTATCATGTCTCTCGACTCCTTCATGGTCTCTAAATTATCACACTGCTTGTCCAACATCCAGTTCTGGATGAGCAAAAATTTTCTCCAATTAAATATTGGGAAGACCGAAGACATTGTTTTCAGTCCCCGCCACAACTCTGTTCCCTCGCCACCGACTCCATCCCTCTCTCTAAAATCAGTATGATTTGGACAGGTTGGGTGATTGGGCAAATGCATGGCAAATGCAGTATAATGTGGATAAATGCGAGGTTATCCACTTTGGTGACAAAAACAGGAAGACAGATTATTATCTGAACGGCAATAGATTGGGAAGTGCAACGAGACCTGGGTGTCCTTGTGCATCAGTCGCTGAAGGTAAGCATGCAGATGCAGCAGGCAGTTGAGAAGGCAAATGGTATGTTGGCCTTCATAGTGAGAGGATTCGAGTACAGGAGCAAAGATGTCTTGCTGCAGTTGTACAGGGCCTTGGTGAGACCACACCTTCAGTATTGTGTGCAGTTTTGGTCGCCTTATCTGAGGAAGGATGTTCTTGCCATGGAGGGAGTTCAGCGAAGATTCACCAGACTGATACCTGGGATGGCAGGAATGACGTATGAGGAGAGATTGGGTCGATTAGGTTTATATTCGCTAGAGTTTAGAAGAGTGAGAGGGGATCTCATTGAAACTTATAAAATTCTAACAGGACTAGACAGACTAGATGCAGGAAGGATGTTCCCGATGGCGGGGGAGTCCAGAACCAGGGGTCACAGTCTAAGGATAAGGGGTAAGCCATTTAGGACTGAGATGAAGAGGAATTTCTTCACCCAGAGAGTGGTGAACCTGTGGAATTCTCTACCACACAAGGCAGTTGAGGCCAATTCATTAAATATATTCAAGAAGGCTAAAGGGATCAAGAGATATGGCGAGAAAGCAGGGACAGGGTACTCAATTTGGATGATCAGCCATGATCTCATTGAATGGCGGAACAGGCTCGAGGGGCCGAATGGCCTACTCCTGCTCCTATCTTCTATGTTTCTATGTTTCTATCTGTCTGAGGCTGAACCACAGTGTTCGCAACCTTGGTGTCATATTTGACCCTGAAATGAGCTTCTGACCACATATCCGCAGCATAACAAAGACCGCATATTTCCACCTCCGTAACATCGCCCGTCTCCGCCTTTGCCTCAGCTCATCTGCTGCTGAAACCCTCATCCATGCTTTTGTTACCTCTAGACTTGACTATTCCAACGCACTCCTGGCCGGCCTCCCACATTCCACCCTACCTAAACTTGGGGTCATCCAGAACTCGGCTGCCCGTGTCCTAACTCGCACCAAATCACATTCACCCATCTCCCCTGTGCTCACTGACCTACATTGGCTCCCGGTTAAGCAGCGCATCGATTTCAAAATTCTCATCCTTGTTTTCAAATCCCTTCATGGCCTCGCCCCTTCCTATCTCTGTAATCTCCTCCAGGCGCCACCTCCGAGATATCTGCGCTCCTCTAATTCTGCCCTCTTGAACATCCCTGATTATAATCGCTCAACCATTGGTGGCCGTGCCTTCTGTTGCCTCGGCCCTAAGCTCTGGAATTCCCTCCCTAAACCTCTCCGCCTCGCTACCTCTCTTTCCTCCTTTAAGATGCTTCTTAAAACCTACCTCTTTGACCAAGCTATTGGTCACCTGTCCTAATTTATCCTTATGTGGCTCGGTGTCAAACTTTTTGTCTTAAAATACTCCTGTGAAGCGCCTTGGGATATTTTACTACATTAAAGGCACCATATAAATACAAGTTGTTGTTGTGCTTTACTCTGTATCTAACCCGTGCTGTACCTGCCCTGGGAGTGCGTGATGGGGACAGTGTAGAGGGAGCTTTACTCTGTATCTAACCCATGCTGTACCTGCCCTGAGAGTGTTTGATGTGACAGTATAGAGGGAGCTTTACTCTGTATCTAACCCGTGCTGTACCGGCCCTGGGGGTGTTTGATGGGGACAGTGTAGAGGGAGCTTTACTCTGTATCTAACCCATGCTGTACCTGCCCTGGGAGTGTGTGATGGGGACAGTGTAGAGGGAGCTTTACTCTGTATCTAACCCATGCTGTACCTGCCCTGGGAGTGTGTGATGGGGACAGTGTAGAGGGAACTTTACTCTGTATCTAACCCGTGCTGTACCTGCCCTGGGAGTGTTTGATGGGACAGTGTAGAGGGAGCTTTACTCTGTATCTAACCCGTGCTGTACCTGCCCTGGGAGTGTTTGATGGGACAGTGTAGAGGGAGCTTTACTCTGTATCTAACCCGTGCTGTACCTGCCCTGGGGGTGTTTGATGGGACAGTGTAGAGGGAGCTTTACTCTGTATCTAACCCGTGCTGTACCTGCCCTGGGAGTGTGTGATGGGACAGTGTAGAGGGAGCTTTACTCTGTATCTAACCCGTGCTGTACCTGCCCTGGGAGTGTTTGATGGGACAGTGTAGAGGGAGCTTTACTCTGTATCTAACCCGTGCTGTACCTGCCCTGGGAGTGTGTGATGGGACAGTGTAGAGGGAGCTTTACTCTGTATCTAACCCGTGCTGTACCTGCCCTGGGAGTGTTTGATGGGACAGTGTAGAAGGAGCTTTACTCTGTATCTAACCCGTGCTGTACCTGCCCTGGGGGTGTTTGATGGGACAGTGTAGAGGGAGCTTTACTCTGTATCTAACCCGTGCTGTACCTGCCCTGGGAGTGTTTGATGGGACAGTGTAGAGGGAGCTTTACTCTGTATCTAACCCGTGCTGTACCTGCCCTGGGAGTGTTTGATGGGACAGTGTAGAGGGAGCTTTACTCTGTATCTAACCCGTGCTGTACCTGTCCTGCGAGTGTTTGATTCTAATACTGGGAGTGTTTGATTCTAATACTGGGAGTGTTTGATTCTAATACTGGGAGTGTTTGATTCTAATACTGGGAGTGTTTGATTCTAATACTGGGTGCCTGTAATGAGAAATTATTCCCCTCTCAACAGTAATATCCGTCATTTTAAGGAATGATAATATTCAGAAAGTCCATATTAAATGTAAACTCCCTTCCCTCATTAAGCTCATTTTTAACAGTGATTCACAACTTGAACCAACGTAAGTTTGTCATTAAAAAGTATAATTTGCCCAAGGGGCAGAGTTAGATTTGACCCTGGCATGCACCGGTGCCAGCAGACATGGGCAGCCATTGGAAGCACTAATTGAGTAATTAAAGATTCATTGATGGCAGACATCAGAGAGTTCAGTGTCATTAATCTTGGCCTCTCTCTACTGACCCGGGCACTGAATTCTTCCATTTTGATTTTCAAGCACAGTCCTGGGAAAGGCCACATTATCACCTTTGCTCTTGAAGCCTGACCTACCGTATTTTAATTGATTTACCTTGATGGTACCCTTGGAGTCAATGGGTACAGAGATAGGGATGGGTGGTGTGAGGAAAGTGGCCAGAACAGCATACTAGGGGAGATAGGATGTGATGTAGAATGGGGTGAGGCAGATGGGCCATGGGCTATTGGGGGTAGAATGGGGCGAGACAGATGGGCCATGGGCTATTGGGGGTAGAATGGGGTGAGACAGATGGGCCATGGGCTATTGGGGGTAGAATGGAGCGAGACAGATGGGCCATGGGCTATTGGGGTGTAGAATGGGGTGAGATAGATGGGCCATGGGCTATTGGGGGTAGAATGGGGTGAGACAGATGGGCCATGGGCTATTGGGGTATAGAATGGGGTGAGACAGATGGGGCATGGGGGTGTAGAATGGGGTGAGACAGATGGGCCATGGGCTATTGAGGGGTAGAATGGGGTGAGACAGATGGGCCATGGGCTATTGTGGGGTAGAATGGGGTGAGACAGATGGGCCATGGGCTATTGAGGGATAGAATGGGGCGAGACAGATGGGGCATGGGGGTGTAGAATGGGGTGAGACAGATGGGCCATGGGCTATTGAGGGGTAGAATGGGGCGAGGCAGATGGGCCATGGGTTATTGGGGGTAGAATGGAGCGAGACAGATGGGGCATGGGGGTGTAGAATGGGGTGAGACAGATGGGCCATGGGCTATTGTGGGGTAGAATGGGGTGAGACAGATGGGCCATGGGCTATTGAGGGGTAGAATGGGGTGAGACAGATGGGCCATGGGCTATTGTGGGGTAGAATGGGGTGAGACAGATGGGCCATGGGCTATTGAGGGATAGAATGGGGCGAGACAGATGGGGCATGGGGGTGTAGAATGGGGTGAGACAGATGGGCCATGGGCTATTGAGGGGTAGAATGGGGCGAGGCAGATGGGACATGGGTTATTGGGGGTAGAATGGAGCGAGACAGATGGGGCATGGGGGTGTAGAATGGGGTGAGACAGATGGGCCATGGGCTATTGTGGGGTAGAATGGGGTGAGACAGATGGGCCATGGGCTATTGAGGGATAGAATGGGGTGAGACAGATGGGCCATGGGCTATTGGGGTGTAGAATGAGGTGAGGCAGATGGGCCATGGGCTATTGTGGGGTAGAATGGGGTGAGACAGATGGGCCATGGGCTATTGAGGGATAGAATGGGGTGAGACAGATGGGGCATGGGCTATTAGGTGTAGAATGGGGTGAGGTAGATGGGCCATGGGCTATTGGGGGTAGAATGGGGCGAGACAGATGGGCCATGGGCTATTGGGGTGTAGAATGAGGTGAGGCAGATGGGCCATGGGCTATTGTGGGGTAGAATGGGGTGAGACAGATGGGCCATGGGCTATTGAGGGATAGAATGGGGTGAGACAGATGGGGCATGGGGGTGTAGAATGGGGTGAGACAGATGGGCCATGGGCTATTGAGGGGTAGAATGGGGTGAGGCAGATGGGCCATGGGTTATTGGGGGTAGAATGGAGCGAGACAGATGGGCCATGGCTATTGGGATGTAGAATGGGGCGAGGCAGATGGGCCATGGGCTATTGGGGCTAGAATGGGGTGAGACAGATGGGCCATGGGCTATTGGGGGTAGAATGGAGCGAGACAGATGGGCCATGGGCTATTAGGTGTAGAATGGGGTGAGACAGATGGGCCATGGGCTATTGGGATGTAGAATGGGGTGAGACAGATGGGCCATGGGCTATTGGGGGTAGAATGGAGCGAGACAGATGGGCCATGGGCTATTAGGTGTAGAATGGGGTGAGACAGATGGGCCATGGGCTATTAGGTGTAGAATGGGGTGAGATAGATGGGCCATGGGCTATTGGGATGTAGAATGGGGCGAGGCAGATGGGCCATGGGCTATTGGGGGTAGAATGGGACGAGGCAGATGGGCCATGGGCTATTGGGGTAGAATGGGGCGAGACAGATGGGCCATGGGCTATTGGGGTGCAGAATGGGGCGAGACAGATGGGCCATGGGCTATTGGGGTATAGAATGGGGTGAGACAGATGGGCCATGGGCTACTGGGGGTAGAATGGGGTGAGACAGATGGGCCATGGGCTATTGAGGGGTAGAATGGGGCGAGACAGATGGGCCATGGGCTATTGGGGTGTAGAATGGGGTGAGACAGGTGGGCCATGGGCTATTGGGGGTAGAATGGGGTGAGGCAGATGGGCCATGGGCTATTGGGGGTAGAATGGGGTGAGGTAGATGGGCCATGGGCTATTGGGGGTAGAATGGGGCGAGACAGATGGGCCATGGGCTATTGGGGGTAGAATGGGGCGAGTCAGATGGGCCATGGGCTATTGGGGGTAGAATGGGGTGAGACAGATGGGCCATGGGCTATTGAGGGATAGAATGGGGCGAGTCAGATGGGCCATGGGCTATTGGGGGTAGAATGGGGCGAGTCAGATGGGCACAGGCTATTGGGGGTAGAATGGGGCGAGTCAGATGGGCCATGGGCTATTGAGGGATAGAATGGGGTGAGGCAGATGGGCCATGGGCTATTGGGGGTAGAATGGGGTGAGGTAGATGGGCCATGGGCTATTGGGGGTAGAATGGGGCGAGACAGATGGGCCATGGGCTATTGGGGGAATGGGGCGAGTCCGATGGGCCATGGGCTATTGGGGGTAGAATGGGGCGAGACAGATGGGCCATGGGCTATTGAGGGATAGAATGGGGCGAGTCAGATGGGCACGGGCTATTGTGGGGTAGAATGGGGTGAGACAGATGGGCCATGGGCTATTGGGGGTGTAGAATGGGGTGAGACAGATGGGCCATGGGCTATTGAGGGATAGAAATGGGGCGAGTCAGATGGGCCATGGGCTATTGGGGGTAGAATGGGGCGAGTCAGATGGGCACAGGCTATTGGGGGGTAGAATGGGGCGAGTCAGATGGGCCATGGGCTATTGAGGGATAGAATGGGGTGAGGCAGATGGGCCATGGGCTATTGGGGTAGAATGGGGGTGAGGTAGATGGGCCATGGGCTATTGGGGGTAGAATGGGGCGAGACAGATGGGCCATGGGCTATTGGGGGTAGAATGGGGCGAGTCGATGGGCCATGGGCTATTGGGGGTAGAATGGGGCGAGACAGATGGGCCATGGGCTATTGAGGGATAGAATGGGGCGAGTCAGATGGGCACGGGCTATTGTGGGGTAGAATGGGGTGAGACAGATGGGCCATGGGCTATTGGGGTGTAGAATGGGGCGAGACAGATGGGCCATGGGCTATTGGGGGTAGAATGGGGCGAGACAGTGAATAAAGGAGAGCCTATGCTAGGAAATGGTGCAGGAGGCAGGAATCAACGAGATGCCCGGGGGATAGTTGGGGGTGTCAGCCAGTGGTCAGTGAAGGCACATGGAGCCAGATAGGGAATCATAAGGGAGCTTCAGAGAGTAACTGAAGGGGCTCACACCATCGAGGAGGTCAGGGAATATGAAATGGGCGAGAAGCCAGGGGGAGGGATCACTGTGGACATGAGGAGAAAGAGATCCAAACCCTGGTGTGAAAGGAATGCTGACTGAGGCTTTACAGCAGAGGGTGGAAAAGGGCCAGAAATAGTAAGTGGGAGGAATACATAGAAACTTCGGGAACAACATGTGCTTTTCATTCATAAGAAATCAGAAGGAAACAAAATAAAAAAGCAAAATGATTGTCTGTCTGTCTGTGTCCCGCCTGTGTCCGTGTCTGTCTGTCTGTCTGTCTGTCTGGGAGGCCAGGATATCAGACTGAACTCGGTGCAATGCAAGATCAGATGAAGCTGTCCGACTTGGCCCGTGGGCTGGGCTGTGAGCCCTCGGTCTGGGCTGTGAGCCCTCGGTCTGGCCCGTGGGCTGGGCTGTGAGCCTCGGTCTGGGCTGTGAGCCCTCGGTCTGGGCTGTGAGCCCTCGGTCTGGCCCGTGGGCTGGGCTGTGAGCCCTCGGTCTGGGCTGTGAGCCCTCGGTCTGGGCTGTGAGCCCTCGGTCTGGCCCGTGGGCTGGGCTGTGAGCCCTCGGTCTGGGCTGTGAGCCCTCGGTCTGGCCCGTGGGCTGGGCTGTGAGCCCTCGGTCTGGGCTGTGAGCCTTCGGTCTGGCCCGTGGGCTGGGCTGTGAGCCCTCGGTCTGGGCTGTGAAGCCTTCGGTCTGGCCCGTGGGCTGGGCTGTGAGCCCTCGGTCTGGGCTGTAAGCCCTCGGTCTGGCCACTGTCCACACTAGGGTTGCCAACTCTGGTTGGCTTATTCCTGGAGGTTTGATCGTACGACCTCCCGCCTCCACCGCCTCACCCAGTCACACAGCCTACTGTTCCCATCTCCAATATTTTTTATAACCAATAAATAAAAGTGTTCAAAAGAAAATGAGTAAATCACAATGTTTTTTAATGCCCCTGTGATGTTTCCCCCGGGTATTGCTGGAAGCAGTGTCCAGGAGATTAATCTTTAATTCTGCAGACTCCAGGACAGTCGAGTTGACAACTCTAGTCCACACGCACAGTCAATCTCTGACCTGGTGTCCCGCCTACAGCCTCAGCCCAGTGACAGAGCCAAGGTCTCAGCTCATCCTCTGACACATGGGGGTGTTTCCTCCCGTGAGTAACCTCCCCCTCCCCTCTCCCTCCCCCTCTCACTCTCATTCTCCCTCTCCTCTCCCTCTCCCTCCCCCTCTCCCTCTCCCTCCACTTCTCCCTCACCCTCTCCCTCCCCCTCTCACTCTCATTCTCCCTCTCCCTCTCCCTCTCCCTCCCCTCTCCCTCTCCTCCCTCCACTTCTCCTCACCCTCTCCCTCCCCCTCCTCCTCCCCCCTCCCCCCTCCCTCTCCTCTCCCTCTCCCTCTCCCTCCCCCTCTCCCTCTCCCTCCCACTTCTCCCTCACCCTCTCCCTCCCCCTCCACCTCCCCCTCCCTCCCCCTCCCCCCTCCCCCTCCCCCTCTTCCCTCCCCCTCCCCTCCCCCTCCGCCTCGCCTCTTCCCTCCCCCTCCCCTCCCCCTCCGCCTCCCCGCTCTCCCTCCCCCTCTCCTCCCCTCCCCCTCTCCCTCCCCCTCCCCCTCCCCTGTCCCTCTCCCTGTCCCTCCCCCTGTCCCTCCCCCCCTCCCTCTCCATTCCCCTCTCCCTCCCCCTCTCCCTCCCCCTCCCCCTCTCCCTCTCCATTCCCCCCTCCGCCCCTCCCTCCCTCTCCCTCCTCCCTCCCCCTTCTCCCCTCCCCTCCCCTCCCTCTCCCTCCCCCTCTCCCTCTCCCTCTCCCTCCCCCTCCCCCTACTCCCTCCCCTCTCCCTACCCCTCTCCACCCCCCTCTCCAACCCCCTCTCCCTCCCCCTCCCTCTCCCCCTCCCCCTCTCCTCTCCCTCTCCCTCCCCCTCTCCCTCTCCCTCCCCTTCTCCTCCCCCTCCCCCTCTCCCTCTCCATTCCCCTCTCCCTCCCCCTCTCCCTACCCCTCTCCATCTCCCTCTCCCTCCCCCTCTCCTCCCCCTCCCCCTCCCTCTCCCCCTCCCCCTCTCCCTCTCCCTCCCCCTCTCCCTCTCTCCCTCTCCCTCCCCTCTCCCTCTCCCTCCCCTTCTCCCTCCCCCACTCCCTCCCCCTCTCCCTCCCCCACTCCCTCCCCCTCTCCCTCCCCCTCTCCCTCCCCATCCCCCTCCCCCTCCCGCTCTCCCTCCCCCTCTCCCTCCCCCTCCCCTCTCCCTCTCCCTCCCCCTCCCCCTCTCCCTCTCCCTCTCCCTCTCCCTCTCCCTCCCCCTCCCCCTCTCCCTCTCCTCTCCCTCCCCCTCCCTCTCCCTCTCCATCCCCCTCTCCCTCCCTCTCTCCCTCCCCTCCCCTCCCCCTCTCCCTCTCCCTCTCCCTCCCCTCTCCCTCTCCCTCCCCCTCTCCCTCCCCCTCTCGCTCCCCTCCCCCACTCCCCTCCCGCTCTCCCTCCCCTTCTCCCTCCCTCCCCCTCTCCCTCCCCCTCTCCCCCCCTTCTCCCTCCCCCTCTCCCTCCCACTCCACCTCCCCCTCCCCCTCCCCTTTCCGTTCTCTCCCCTCTCCCTCTCCCTCCCCCTCTCCCTCCCCATCTCCCTCCCTCTCCCCCTCCCTCTCTCTCCCCCTCTCCCTCCCCCTCTCCCTCTCCCTCCCCCTCTCCCTCCCCCTCTCTCCCCCTCTCCCTCCCACTCTCCCTCCCCCTCTCCCTCCCCTCTCCCTCCCCCTCTCCCTCCCTCTCTCTCTCTCTTTCTCCCTTTTTCTCCCTCTCATCTCTCTTTCCCCTCTTACTCTCTCCCTTTTTCTCCCTCTGCATCTCTTTCCCCCTCTCTCTCTCTCTCCCACTATCCTGCTCTTCCTCTCTCTCTCCTCACTCCCTCTCTCTCTCCCTCTCTCTCCCTCTTTCCTGCTCTCCCAATCCTTCTCTCTCTCTCCCTCTCTCTCCTGCTCTCTCTCTCTATCCTGCTCTCTCTCCCTCACCCTCTCCCTCACTCCCTCTCTCTCTTTCTCTCTCTGTCCCTCTCTCCCTTTCTCTCCTGCTCTCTCTCTCCCTATCTCTCTCTCTCTACCTTTCTCTCTCTCTCCCCCTCGCTCGCCAGTCCTCTCTCTCTCTTTTTCCTCAGTCTCTCTCCCCCAGTCTCTCTCTCTCTCTCCCCCAGTCTCTCTCTCTCTCCCCCTCTCTCTCCCCCTTTCTCTCTCCCCATTCTCTCTATCTCTCTCTCTCTTTCCCCAGTCTCTCTCTCTCCCCAGTCTCGCCCTCTCCCCAGTCTCTATGTAAGAATTCGCAATAATTTACAGTTCTGAAGATTAATTTTTTTGATTAAAGAATCCCTGGGCGTTGTGCTTTTAAATTTCCTGGGATAAAAATGGCTGTCACCACATGGCCGAAGACAAAGGACTTGGAAAGCAGCTTTCTGTGTCTGGAAGTAAGGTTCAATGGAGCTGCCAATCAAAGGGGAGTCCCCACCGCCCCTGCAGCAGGACAATCGATGCCTGTTTACAAAACGTTCTACAATGTTGACTCTAAGATCGAGTGCTTGAAACTGCCAGCATGAACAAAGGAACTTTGTTTGCTAAGCACTCAAGACTGTCAATCAATTGTGGTTCCAGATGACCACAGGACAATGCTTTGTTTACAAAGCAATTGAATGCTATTAGCATTTGTTTGTATATCGAGTGGATACATCTAAACTGCAGAAGAGACTTTTGTATCTTGAATGGGGACCGTTTAAGAACTGAATGGGTTTAAATCACCTAGCATTCTGGACAATAGAGCAGTTGTATTTCCCTTTTGTTTCAGCCCAGGGAGCTCCAGAAGACACATTAACCCAGTCCAACCACTCTGAGTTAGCCAATCACAGCTTTCTCTTGTGTATTGGACCCTTTGGGTGGGAATTTTGCACACAGCCCTTGCAGGGCAGAACGGCAAGGGGCTCACCAGGTATATAAGATAGCTCCTGAGAAGCTATCACTCTCTTTACTTCCTGGGACCAGAGGTGAGCAGGGTGTTCTGACTCCTCGGCAAGGCAACCTAGCAGGAGTTTGGGGTGGTGATTTAAGGGTAATTGCTAAGATTGTTTAAATAACATTGGAGCCATTTTATCCCTTGTTTTCGCCAAGTAAATTACCATAAACCAGGTAAAAAATGCCCCCCTTACATCTATCTCTCTCCTCAGTCCCTCTGCCTCTCTCTCCTCAGTCCCTCTCCCTCTCTCTCCCAGTCTCTCTCTCTCTCCCCCAGTCTCTCTCTCTCTCCCCAGTCTCTCTCTCTCTCCCCAGTCTCTCTCTCTCTCCCAGTCTCTCTTTCTCTCCTCAGTCTCTCTCTCTCTCCCAGTCTCTCTCTCTCGGTCTCTCTCTCTCTCCCAGTCCCTCTCTCCCAGTCTCTCTCTCTCTCCCCAGTCTCTAGGGAAACATGTATGATTGAACACCTAAACGCAGATCTAGACATACAGTGTATAGACAAATATACCCATGTATACATAAATATACACACATATAATATAATATACATATAATCTTTTCTTAGATTTAATGGTCACTGGTTGTCCCTCTGCTTATGGCAAGCTGTAACATAGTTTGCCGCTAAAGTTATGCATTTTCTCTGTTCCCCTAATAGATATGGGAGTTTTTGGTGGTCATTCAAATTTTTGAATTCAGGGCATATTTTTATGAATTTTGGGTATAAATTCCCCCTTATGTCCTGATAGTTTCCACAAGTTGTGAGGAAGTGCATCTCTGTCTCCACCACTCCCTGACTGCAGTGAGAGCATATCCTGTCCTCTCTTGGCAGCCAGGTCTGCCTGTGTCTGCCTTTTTCGATGGCCAGGCTATGCTCACTAAGTCTGTACATTGTCAAGGTTTTTTTCAGTTTGCTATCTTTTACCATGGTCAGGTATTCAGCCATGGTGTATTGTCTGTTTAGGGCCAAATAGCAATCGAGTTTGTTTTGGGTTTTTGTTGTTTCTGTCCAATAGGCCAAATATTTTTCTTTCTGTTTAGTAATAATTGTGTTGGGTCGAATTCTCTGAGCTAGGATGTCACTGTCCTGGGGCTGATTATTATTAGTAGTGTTAGTAGTTACTTCACTGAGTCCCAGGACCAGTTGACTGAGGGGACACTTCTCTATGATCATCTCTTGGTATTTCAGGGCTTTGTAATGATAGCAGTGGGGGTTGCTCATTTTTAGGTGTTTCCAAAATTTGATGGCTCTTTTTAAGATATTAATTAGTCGTGGATATTGGCCTAGTTCTGCCCTGCATGCATTGTTTGCAGTTTTCCTCTGAGTCCGGAGGATACTTTTACAGAATTCTGCATGTAGGATCTCAATTGGATGTTTGTCCCATTTTGTAAATTTTTGTTGTGTTAGCGGACCCCACACCTCACTGCCATAAAGTGCAATTGGTTCAATTACTGATTTAAACATTTTGAGCCAAATGCCAATTGGAATTTCTATTTGGATTGACTTTTTAATGGCATAGAAAGCCCTTTTTGCTTTCTCTTTCAGTTCATTCACAGCCAAGTGAAAATTTCCCGCAGAACTGATTTTTAAGCCTAAGTATGTGTAATTTGTAGTTTGTTCAATTTTAGTTGCTCCTAATGTGAAGTTTATTCTGGGTCCCTGATGTCTGGATCTTTGCTGGAACACAAGAACTTTTGTTTTTTGGGGGTTTATTGTCAGGGCCCAGGTCTGACAGAACAACTCTAGCAGATCCAGGTTCTGCTGTAGACCCTCCTCAGTTGGTGAGAGCAGAGCCAGGTCATCTGCATAGAGGAGGAATTTAACCTTGGAGTCATATAGGGCGAGGCCAGGTGCTGTGGATTGTTCAAGTAGTTTTGCCAATTCATTTATTAAAGAGTGTCAGTTAGATAGACGAGCCCTGCGCCACGCCACGCCCCGTGAGAAATATTTTGTTTGTTTGTCTCCAATTTTAACTGCACATTTATTGTTTGTATACATTGATTTAATTACATCATATGTTTTCCCCCCTACACCACTTTCAATAAGTTTTAAGAATAGACCGTCGTGCCAAATAGAATCAAAAGCCTTCTGGAAATCTATAAAGCAGGCAAAAATTTTGCTTTTGTTTTGGTGAACATGTTTGTCAATTAGGGTGTGTAGGGTGAAAATATGATCCGATGTTCTATAATTTGGTAAGAATCCAATTTGGCTTTTACTCAAGACATTGATGCTCCTTAAGGAAGTTTATGATACTACAGAATACCTTCCCCAGATTACTGTTCACACAGATGCCTCGATAGTTATTTGGGTCAACTTTGTCTCCACTTTTGTATATGGGCATTATGAGTCCTTTGTTCCAGATATCAGGGAAGTAACCGACACTCAGAACCAAGTTGAAGAGTTTTAGGATAGCCAATTTCATTTTATCGTCAGTGTGTTTAAGCATCTCATTTAGGATGCCATCTGCACCACAAGCTTTTCTTGGTCGCAGGTCCTTGAGTTTTTCAAATAGCTCTTTTTCAGTTATTGGGGAGTCTAATGGGTTTTGGTTATCTTTTATGGTCAGTTCAAGCTTTTCCAATTCTTTACATATTTGATCTTGTGTGTTAGTGTGTTTTTCTGGTATAATTTCTCAAAATGGTTTTCCCATGTGTCTCCATTTTGAATGGGCAATTCTGTTATGTCTGACATTTGGTGATAGGTACTCGATTGCCTTGGCCTGAGCACATGGAGTTTGATAATGCTGTGATCATTGTATTGTGTATAGGTATTCGATTGCTTGTGCCTGGAAGTGTGTGTGCGTGGCAGCCATATTAAAAGCAGCATGAACTGAACTCACTGACGGTCTCTGGATTATCTTTGCAAACGCAATAAATTCGTCGTGTTGCTTTTTGTGTAATGTATTCCAGTTGTCCCAGAAACAATTAGAATCAATAGATTCCTCAATGGAGCTGAGTTTATTCTTAATATACTGTTCTTTCTTGGTTCTGAGTGTGTTTTTGTATTGTGTTAGTGCCTGACAATAAGCAAGGCGTAATTCCTCGTTTTCTGGTTGTCTGTGTTTTTGTTTGATATTTTTCTGAGTTTTTTCCTCATGTTATGACAGTCTGAATCAAACCATTTTTCGTGGTTTTGTGTTTTGGGTTTACTCTTGCGAGATTTCAAGTTCGACATTGATGCCAAATTATCAAAAATATTATTTCGGTTATTCACTGCCAGGTTTACGCCTTCTTTATTGTGAGTGTATGTGTTTTCCAGAAAGGTGTCCAAGGGAGATTGAGTTGATTGACTGCTAATTGCTTTCTGGTATTTTTCCGTGCTGTTTTGGGCCCATCTGTGGGATTTTTTAATGTTGTACAGCTTACTGGGCTGTGTTTCTGTGTTGGTTGTTTCTGTCCTTTTAAGATACGCAGTAATTTGGCTGTGATCTGACAGTGGTGTTAGTGGTTTGACTGTGAATGCTCTGAAAGAGGATGGGTCCAGATCTGTAATCATATAGTCTACGGTGCTGATGCCAAGAGGTGAAGAATAGGTCGATCTTCCTAGGGAGTCTCCTCTGAACCTACCATTGACAATGTACAGACCCAGGCTTCGACAGAGCTGCAGGAGCTGTTTTCCATTTGCATTTGTCTGTCTGTCATAGTTATTCCTGTGTGAATGAAAAGGAAGATCAAAATGGTTATTCCCAAATATGTAATTATTCCCCTGATTACTGGGAAAGTCTGGTTCTTCACCAGTTCTTGAGTTGAGGTCATCACAGGTCAACACGTTCCCCTGGGCCTGGAAATGGTTAATCTCCCTCTCAATGTTGGAGAAGGTGTCCTCTTTGAAGTACGGGGATTCTATAGGGGGGATATAGAGTGTGCAAATGAAAACATTTTGCATGTTAGAAATGACGTCTTTCTTAATCTTGAGCCATAAGTGGTTTTCACCCTTTTTTATAAATTCAATGTAATTCCTAAGCTCTGCTTTAAACCAAATCAGTATGCCTCCAGAATCTCTGCCCTGGGTTACTCCTGGCAGTTTATTGGAGGGGACCACCAGCTCTGTGTACCCAGGGGGACAACCAGTGGGCCCTTCTCCTCTACACCAGGTTTCTTGCAAAATGATAATGTCTAGATCTTTAATTTCATCTAGGAACTCTGAGTTCCTGCTCTTCAGGCCAAACACAGAAGAGCATAGGCCTTGGATATTCCAGGTTGAGATGCACAAGGATTTCATGTTAAGATTGGTCTTTTACTGTGATAGGTGTTGTAGTGTATGTACTTTGCAGAAGGAACTATATTCTGCAGCCCCTGTATACTGCAGTACCAGTAGTGACCACCCCTGTATATAAGCCTGTGTAGTAATATTTGCATCGTAGTTCCAGGTTGTCTCCATTCAGTAAAGACCTGTTATAACCAACTCCTGCAGTCCGTGTCTCAATTATACACGGACATAATACTGGCGACGAGCAGATACGAACTTACCTACAGTCTGCACCACCTCATGGGGATCCATCCCTGAAGCAAAGTTATCAGAGGTCAAGGCCAGAAGGAAGAAAGAAACAGAAGAAACGGGCATCGACCGTGGGCATCCGCCTCTGAGTCAGCGGAGTTGAAGATTTGCAGGAGAGGCTGCCGAGAGCAGGGCTTGGTTATCCTGTCGGTGGTGCTTCAGCTAATCGGGCTGGTGGCAGGTAGTACACTGATGCTTCCTGGGCTGCGGCGGTCTAGAGCTCGAGCGGGTGGCTTTGCAACGGGGCCGAGCAGCGTTGTCGGGAAGAGGAGAGAGAGAGAGGGTGGAGCACACAGGGCGCGGCCGGTGCTACGAAGCCGGGCAGCGTACAGACCCGAGAAGAGGGAGGCAAGTGTCCCGCAGGGTTGTTCCGGCGACGGGGAAATAATAAAAATTAAACGCGCAGAAAGCAGCGATGAGCTGCAGTTTGCCACGGGAACCACGGAGAGTGGCGTTAGCAGCAGCGCGGGGGGAAGTGCGCGAAGACCATAGGGCGTCGCCATCAAGGCATAAAACGCCAGCAACAGCGCTAGCAACAGCGGAGAAGACTGAAAGCGCGGGAGGCGCCATTTTGTTAAATTGGGGAAGAAGGCAAAGCGCGGGAGGCGCCATTTTAGATTTCCAAGATGCCGAAGACTGGCTATATCACTGCCTTCGATAATGCAATAGAAGACTGGACCACGTATGTAGAACGAGTCAAGGTATATTGCGAGGCAAACGAAGTAGCCGATGAGAAAAAGGCATCGGTACTGCTAAACTTAATGGGGGCAAGAACGTACGGCCTATTGTGGGACCTGATTACACCAGCCAAACCAAAGGCGAAGAGTTTAAAGAAATTGTTGCTATCCTACAGGAACACATAAATCCTACACCGCTGCTGATAGCAGAAAGATTTAAATTCCACAGGAGAAATCAGCATAAAGATGAGAGCAATGCTGATTGCCTTACGGAACTACACAAGCTATCAAAGCACTGCCAGTTCGGAGCAGGACTGGCAGATACCCTACGGGACAAATTTGTCTGTGGACTCCTGAGTGAAGGAACCCAGAAGAGGTTACTCTCAGAGAGAGAGCTGACGCTAGATAAGGCTTTCATCGTGGCAGTATCGTACGAAGCAGCAGCAAGGGGAGCTGCGGAAATACAGCAAAAGCCACAGGAATACGGCACCCACGAAATGACACGGGGATTTGCAAAATGTTATCGCTGCGGCAGAACAACCCATGACGAGAAGGACTGCTGGTCCAAGGACAAAATATGCAGGCAATGCGGAAAGATGGGACACATTGCACGAGTTTGCAGGTCTGGGAAGAAGACCAACGACAACAAAAAGGTTACTAAGGAACCATACAGGAAAGTACAAAAGATGACGGACAGTAGTTCCGAAGACCAGATGAGCGATAGTGAATCCGGGAACAAGAGACTAAGCTGTCTCAAACTTCACAACGTAATCGCAAAAGAGGATCACCGAACCATTTGGGTCACCCTCACGATAGCAGGGTCACAAGTCAAAATGGAATTGGATACAGGATCAGCTCTAACCATCATGAATCAACGAGAATATGAGTGGCTATTCTCACACATACCCTTGAAAGAGACATCCATTGTCTAGAAGACGTATACGGGGCAAAAAGTATACCCCAGAGGAAAAATAAGGGTGCCTGTCGAATACAAGGGCAAGGAAAGACAGAAATTGTATCTGTACATACTGCAGGATGGTGGACCACTGTTATTGGGACGTGAATGGATCAGAAAGATAAGTTTAGACTGGCACTCCATTCAGGCACTGACGGTGGCTGGTAAAAAGGATGACGATGTCACTCCTGGACGATTGTCAACAATCTTAGCTAACGCCAAAGAGGTATTTCAACAAGAACTGGGAACTCTTAAAGGCATAACCGCCTCAATAAAAATAGAAGAGAATGCAATTCCCAAGTTTTTCAAAGCAAGACCGGTACCATATGCAATTCGCCCAGCCGTCGAGGCAGAGCTGGAGAATCTGGAGAATGCAGGCGTGTTATCTAAGGTAGACTGGAGCGAGTGGGCGACACCCATCGTTCCTGTCATGAAGAAAACGTTAAACAATAAGTCTGAGGAGCCAAGGAAGGTTCGCATCTGTGGGGATTTCAAGGTGACGGTGAACCCAGTCCTTCACACAGTACAATATCCTCTTCCAAGGATCGAAGATATCTTCGCCTCACTATCTGGAGGGAAGCGTTTTACAAAAATTGACCTATCACAAGCATATTTGCAGATGGAGGTTGAAGAATCCTCTAGGAAGTATCTCACGATAAACACTCACAAAGGTCTTTACCAGTATAATCGACTGGTATTCGGAGTAGCATCAGCTCCAGCGATATGGCAAAGAGCGATGGAACAAGTCCTGCAAGGGATTCCGGGGACTCAGTGTTACTTGGACGACATCTTAGTGACAGGTGAAGATGACAGTGAACACCTTGCCAACCTAGAGCAGGTGCTCACTAGACTACGTGAACACGGGCTACGAGCCAATCGCCCCAAGTGTGAGTTTTTTAAGAAACAGATATCGTATTGTGGCCACGTGATTGATGAAGAGGGGTTACATAAGTCCCGTGACAAAATTGAAGCGGTAGTTAAGGCTCCAGTGCCTGAAAATGTGTCGCAACTGAGGTCATTCCTCGGATTGGTGAATTACTACCATAAGTTTTTGCCGAATTTGTCCACAATTCTGCACCCACTGAACGCCGTACTACACACGGAAGTAGCATGGAAATGGAGCGATGAATGTAAGCGGGCCTTTCAGAAGAGTAAGGACCTAATCACTTCAAGAGAAGTATTGGCTCACTACAACCCATCACTACCGATAAGACTGGCGTGTGATGCGTCTCCCTACGGCATTGGGGCGGTACTGTCACGTAAATTCCTTGATGGTTCAGAGAGGCCGATAGCTTTTGCGTCACGCTCGTTAACTTCAGCCGAGCGTAACTACGCCCAGATTGACAGAGAGGCCCTCAGCCTGGTGTGGGGGGTGAAGAAGTTCAATCACTACCTGCACGGTCAGAAATTTACTCTACTTACTGATCATCAACCTCTTGTCTCCATTTTCATCCCTCAGAAGGGCGTACCGATAATGACAGCACAACGGCTACAGAGGTGGTCCCTTTTCCTAGGGGCACACCAATATGACATTGAGTACAATGGAACTAAACAGCATGGGAATGCTGATGGATTGTCGCGCCTACCGTTGCCAACGGTGGAAGAAGAACTTGCAGTGGATCCAGTGGAGATATTCCACTCAACCATAGTCGAATGCCTCCCTGTGATGAATGCAAACATAGAAAAGGAAACACGAAATGACCCGACACTCTTCTGGGTCTATGATTTAACGGTGAAGGGATGGCCAGCACATGGCGAACCACTGTTGCCAGCATTCTCGCCGAGAAGAGAACAGCTGTCAGTGTGCAGAGGAACCTTGATGTGTGGATCCAGAGTAGTAATTCCACCCAAATTGAAGGATAGAGTGCTCAATGAGCTTCATGAGGGTCATCTGGGAGGGGTAAAAATGAAGAACTTAGCCAGAGCGTTTGTGTGGTGGCCAGGAATCGATAGAGAAATCGAAGAGATGACCAAGAGCTGTACAGGATGCCAGAAGGTCCAAAACGCCCCACCACAAGCCCCTGTACATCCATGGGAGTGGCCCTCATCTCCATGACAAAGGGTGCACATTGATTTTGCTGGTCCATTTATGGACTCGATGTTTTTAATTGCAGTGGATGCACATTCAAAATGGCCAGAGGTAATAAAAATGTCCTCAACCACCACAGAAAAATCTATCACAGTCTTACGAACCATATTCACCAGGAATGGGCTGCCTGAACAGATTTGCTCCGACAATGGACCACAGTTTGTGTCTGAAGAGTTCCGGAGGTTCTTAAAGAACAATGGTGTTAAGCATTACACATCCGCCCCATATCATCCAGCCACTAATGGATTGGCCGAGAGGTTCGTTCAAACATTCAAGAAGGCTATCAAGGCAATGTGTAATGAAGATATACCCCTACAACACAAGGTGGATAACTTCTTGTTTGCCTACCGGAATGCGACACATGTGGTTACCAACCAAACTCCAGCCATGATGTTCTTCAATCGAAGACTACGATGCCGCTTGGATTTGGTTAAGCCAAACATCAGAAGAGATGTGGAGAACAGGCAGTTTCAGAATATGAATGAAAGGCCAACCAGGAGTTTCAAGATAGGTCAACCAGTTTTGGCCCGGGACTACCGCACAGAGAAATGGCAGCCAGGAACGATCTGTACACGGCAAGGACCTCTAATGTATACCGTGGACGTTGGAGCGAGCATTGTAAGACGCCATGCTGACCAGATTCTAGAGTCACTGGGAAACATCAACTCCACACCACGATCTGATACACCTGGCAATGAAACCGAAGTACCAATTGCATCTACCTCAGAATCGGTGATATTGGAAGCAGACGAACCAAACAACGACGTTGATCCCGAATCAACTTTGCCAGAAGAACCTGATACCCCAAAGAGGCGTTATCCAGACAGAATCAGGAAGCCTCCTCAAAGACTGAACTTATAATTGCTTGACTTCAACTAATGTATCTAGCAACTGTAATTGTAAATATGTTATTTCATTGTTAATCGAATGTTATGTACTGTTTAGCTAAAAGGGGAGGAATTGTAGTTGATGTACTTTGCAGAAGGAACTATATTCTGCAGCCCCTGTATACTGCAGTACCAGTAGTGACCACCCCTGTATATAAGCCTGTGTAGTAACATTTGCATAGTAGTTCCAGGTTGTCTCCATTCAGTAAAGACCTGTTATAACCAACTCCTGCAGTCCGTGTCTCAATTATACACGGACATAATAGGTGTATGTGTGTTTGTCGTGTTAAATTAGTCTCTCTCTCTCCCAGTCTCTCTCTCTCTCTCCCCGTCTCTCTCTCTCTCCCCAGTCTCTCTCTCTCTCCCAGTCTCTCTCTCTCTCTCCCCAGTCTCTCTCTCTCCCCCAGTCTCTCTCTCTCTCCCAGTCTCTCTCTCTCTCTCCCCAGTCTCTCTCTCTCCCCCAGTCTCTCTCTCTCCCCAGTCTCTCTCTCTCCTCAGTCTCTCTCTCTCCTCAGTCTCTCTCTCTCCCAGTCTCTCTCTCTCTCACCTCAGTCTCTCTCTCTCTCTCTCTCTCCCAGTCTCTCTCTCCCCAGTCTCTCTCTCTCCTCAGTCTCTCTCTCTCTCTCTCCCCAGTCTCTCTCTCTCCCCAGTCTCTCTCTCTCTCTCTCTCTCCTCAGTCTCTCTCTCTCTCCTCAGTCTCTCTCTCTCTCCCCAGTCTCTCTCTCTCTCCCAGTCTCTCTCTCTCTCACCTCAGTCTCTCTCTCTCTCTCTCTCTCTCCCAGTCTCTCTCTCCCCAGTCTCTCTCTCTCCTCAGTCTCTCTCTCTCTCTCTCTCTCCTCAGTCTCTCTCTCTCTCCTCAGTCTCTCTCTCTCTCCTCAGTCTCTCTCTCTCTCTCCTCAGTCTCTCTCTTTCCCTCTCTCCCCAGTATCTCTTTCTCTCTCCCTCTCTCCTCAGTCTCTCTCTCTCTCTCTCTCCTCAGTCTCTCTCTCTCTCTCCCCAGTTTCTCTCTCTCTCCCCAGTCTCTCTCTCTCTCTCCTCAGTCTCTCTCTCTCTCCCAGTCTCTCTCTCTCTCCTCAGTCTCTCTCTCTCTCCTCAGTCTCTCTCTCTCTCTCTCTCCTCAGTCTCTCTCTCTCTCTCCTCAGTCTCTCTCTCTCCCTCTCTCCCCAGTCTCTCTCTCTCTCCCCAGTCTCTCTCTCTCTCCTCCGTCTCTCTCTCTCCCTCTCTCCCCAGTCTCTCTCTCTCTCTCCCCAGTCTCTCTCTCTCCCCAGTCTCTCTCTCTCTCTCCTCCATCTCTCTCTCTCCCTCTCTCCCCAGTCTCTCTCTCTCTCTCCTCAGTCTCTCTCTCTCCCTCTCTCCCCAGTCTCTCTCTCTCTCTCCTCCGTCTCTCTCTCTCCCTCTCTCCCCAGTCTCTCTCTCTCTCTCCTCAGTCTCTCTCTCTCCCTCTCTCCCCAGTCTCTCTCTCCCTCCCAGTCTCTCTCTCTCTCTCCCAGTCTCTCTCTCTCTCCTCAGTCTCTCTCTCTCCCTCTCTCCCCAGTCTCTCTCTCTCTCTCCTCAGTCTCTCTCTCTCCCTCTCTCCCCAGTCTCTCTCTCTCTCTCTCCCAGTCTCTCTCTCTCCTCAGTCACTCTCTCTCTCTCCCCAGTCTTACTCTCTCTCTCTCTCCCAGTCGCTCTCTCTCCCTGCATGGACATTTTAAAAAGGGTACCCAAAGATGGCGTCCGCACCTCGTGGCCGAAAGCCTGCAAGATTTTAAAAGCTTGGACTCTGTGGCACAAACAGCTTTTGGGGAAATCGAAACCTAAAGTGCAGTTTCTGTGAAGAAGGACTTTTGTATTTTGAAAAGCAGACAGCAGGGCTCTGAATATGTATTAAGCCAAATCGGAGACAGACCAAAACCAGGTAGGCCTATACTTGAGGCCATCAAGTTGTTTGCATAAATAATCGGAAACAGCTTAAGGAAGCCATCGTGGCTGGACAGGCCGATTAAAATGCATTAATAACAATACAGCTCAGGCATCAGGCCAGTAGGTGCGATCACTGGCCTTCTAAAAACAGTTAGTTTAGATTGCTACAATTATTTAAACTAGCCCGCCAAGATTGGGACAATGAACTAACCTGATTTGGCGCGCAGATAAGGGGCTATCGTGAGGAGTATAACTGCAGGCCCCGGGTAGCAATCTCTCTCTGGCTCTCCTGCTCTTCTCCTGCTCCCCGCCCTCGTGGCTGCTGCTCTTTCCCCGTCCCGCGCTTACCGCCTGGCCACCACCCGTGCCTTTCCCCATCCCATTAGGAACGCCCGGCATTGCACCAGGCGGACACGGACAAACCAGGCCAGGTGAGGCGGGATGAGACGAGGCGAGGTGGTGAGGCAAGACGACTTGGGAAGACGATTGAAGAAACACTTCGAATAATCGGGCCTTCAGTTCAGCTAACCTGCGACTGTCTTCATGCAAACTCCAACTGCCACGCGAGGAAGAGGAACCATCATCCCTGCGAGGTAAAGTACCCAAACAAAGACTTTAACCTTGGGGTACTTGTACCTGGACGACGCCCTTGCAGCGCCCCGAGACCACGTGACGACGGCAGGCTCCAGAGAGCACAAAGAGCAAACCCCAAGCCCCACCGCTATTTGAATTCAGCAGATTTTGATTGGTGAGCATGAATTCTGGCCCCTCATAGCTTAATCTAGTTAGGTATAGGGGGTGGGATAAGGATAAGGGGATTGTTAAGATAGTTGTTTTCCCTCGATGTGCCATGTGTTCCCCATTCCCTGTATAAGTATAGTTATTTTGTATTTGCCTGTAATTTTATACACTGGTAACTTCTCATAAGATTGTGTTAATTTCTATTTCAATAAAATCTTGGTTTTCTCACATCCAAACCACCTGTCTACTCGAGTCTTTTCTGTATCGCCGCCTGTACCTAAGTCCGGTGTCTAGAACCCAGGGGCGTGGGAGCGATTCGAACTGTTCATAAACAGTCAGGGGCATAACTGACTGGGCGTATGCGCCAACCACACCACCACCTACAGAAATGGCGACCGCGGCAGGACACCGGCAACAGGGTTGCGATACAGTAGACAATGGTTCAGATGAGCAAACCATGATGGAGGAAAAGATTTCTGATTATGTGTTTAGCAAGGTGAATATCACTAAGAAGTGGATCACCACTCTGTTAAAGGCTGGGCGTCCAGTAGATGCAGCAGCTAACTGGACAGAGGGAAAGGAACACATGAAGTCCTTAGAGAAGGCAGCCGGGCTGATGTGTTTCAAAAAGCAGGTCCAGCTTTTGGACAAGCTCGTTGCAGCACAGGCAGTCGAGTTAAGGGAGTCAGCCCTGGAGATCCAGGATAAGGCTCTTGCAGGGGAAAAGTTATTAGTAGCTTTGCAGGCTCTGAATCAGGAGAGAGTGCATTTAATGGGAGAACACAAGGCCCAGTTGCCAAGTCACTGAGGCCAAGGGAAATGAGTTAAGGTTGCGGGAGAAAAACGCACGCTTGGCAAGGCAGATTAGGGAACAGAAAGAGAAAGTGCAGGAGGTAAAGGCAGCATACAAGCTAGCGAGTGAGCAGGGGCTTGAGGAGGCAGACCACGGCCCCTGTAGAGAGAGGATAGAAAATCTGAGCCGGACCCTCCAGAAGGCAAAAGGCATGGTATGCCTCATAAGCCCAAAGGCAGGTCAGGCAGATTTTATGGGGAACGAGGGGAGGACAATTCCAACATCACCGGTAGTGCCTAGGGACGAGCCGGTTGAGAGAGAGGAGACCTCACGACCCCCACCCGTGGCGCCAAGTTTCAGCGAGGTTTGGCAGCAAGGGGGGGTGGAGCCAGAGGTGAAAGTGGAGGTGGAGCAACCCCCGCCAGAGAGGTCGGAACCGGGACCGATGTGCCCAGCACGGCATCGGAGGTTCGGCCCACCCGCCAATGGCGACAATGAGGGACCCCTCCAAAACCAGTTCGTATTACCCTTTAACACCCAACAGCTTAGGGCGATGGTTAACCATCTCCCGAGGCTCTCCGAAAAGGGAGACCCCTCGATCCACTTCAGGGAAATAGAGCAGGCAGCCAGCGTCAACGACTGCGATGACGCTGAGAAGGCCAAGATGCTGCTATTCAACCTGGAGAGTAGTCTCCTCCAATCCCTCTCTGGCGAGTGTAAAAGGGGGCAGAGCTTAGAGATGCAGTTCTGGAGGCCATGGGGATGAATGAGGGAAGTCCTTTCTCCCATGTGGAGAAGACGATCCAGCTCCCAGGGGAAACCCCGCAGGCTTTTGTGGACCGGCTGTGGCCGGTGTACCGGAGGGCCTGTCCGGGGACGCCGGACCGAGTGTTCCTGAACGGGGATTCCCTGGCCCATTGGTTCCGTTGCCTGGTGGCGAACAGCTTGCCACAGGTCCGGGCCAAGGCAGAAGCCTGGTTCAACCCCAAAAATCCCCAGACCACCGAACTCACGGTAATTAGGCAGCTCACTGTGGCCTATAAACCGGTCGGGGAGCCGATGCTCACCCACCCAAGGGGAAGGTGCATGAGGTAAAGCCCGGACCGGGTAGGAAAGAGTAGCACCAGGAAGGGAGTAACCCCCCCCCCCCAACACAAAGACCAATTGCTACGGGTGTGGGAAGGATGGTCACTGGCGGAAGGAGTGCAAAAACCCTTGGAAGGATAACAAGGGAAAGCATCCCACAGCCCCAGCCCAAAAGGCAGGGGCAGGGATTCCTTCCGCAGAGGTCGAGTCACTTTTGGACGCCATGAGGTCCTTACTGACTGGCCTGGGGAGAGTAGCAGCCACCACCGGTGCTCTCACCCCGTCCACCCCATCCAACCCACAGCTGTGACTAGAGCCAGCGCAGCTGTTTACCTGTGTTCTCTCCGGTATGATGAGTGGAAAAGACCCCTTTTGGAGATGGAGGTAGAAAAGGTGACGGGGACCTATCTGTTAGACACAGGGGCATCATGCACCGTGGTCTACTCAGCTAACCCCATCGCCTCGCCTCTCTCTAATGGGGTCCCATACAGTCTATCGGGGTTCACGGGTAGGGAACAGGCCGGCTCGTTTTCCATCCCACTCGCCATTCGGTTAGGACCGCTCCGCTCCAAGTGGACCTGTGTCCTGATGAAATGGGAAGTGGAGGGTGGAAGAGGGTTCCTGGGGCCGACTTTATTGTAGGCCACGGGATCCTAGTAGATTTGAGGAATCATTGATTATGTGGGGCAGGTAAAGGAAAGAACGGTGAGGTAGTGGTAATCCCGGGAAAGGAAGGGAAGGGGACCCTCTGCACCATGAAGTCCAAAGAGGATTATAACCTCGGGCTCATGGTCAGCAACACCCCACAGGAGTTCCAGGCATTTGTGCAGGCCCACCTGGCCACATTTGCCACTCACAAACACAACTGTGGGAGGGCCACAGGGTTTAAGGTCAGCGTAGACCACAGAAACAGTCTAACTTCCCCAGGGAAGCAAAGCCGGACATGGAAGCAGCCATGTTCTCGTTAGTGCAGCAGGGAGTTCTGAGACCGATAGCTACCCACGTGAATTCTCCATTATGGCCAGTCAGAAAGCCGGACAATTCCTGGAGGGCCACGGTGGACTATCGAGTGCTCAATAGTAAGATCCCAGCCTGTGCACCCACAGTGGCAGCAGTTGCCGACCTGATAGGGAGTATTCCAGCATTCGTGACCACTTTCACGGTGCTGGATATTTCCAATGGGTTTTGGTCCATCCCTGTAAGGAGGGAAGATCAGTACAAGTTTGCCTTTACGTTTAAAGGGCAACAGTACACATGGAACTGCTTGCCGCAGGGCTTCCACAACAGCCCCAGCATTTTCCATCAGTGTATGGCAAACAGTTTAAAGGATATCAGCCAGCCCAGACAGTTGGTCCAATATGTGGATGACCTGCTCCTGTTCACTGATTCGAAAGAGGAGCATGGCCCACTATTGGCCGAACTACTGGAGCTGCTAGGGCAGAAGGGTTTCAAAGTAAACCCCAAGAAAACGCAGATCGGCCAGCAGGAGGTAAAATTCCTCGGCCTGACCGTGCGCGCTGGAGAAAGGGCCATAGGTAAGGCTAGGAGGGAGGCGGTACAAGAGTTGTAGTGTATGTACCTTTAAGACAGAACTACTTTTACAGCTCCTGTATACTGTAGTACCGGCAGTGACCACACCTGTATAAAAGCCTTGCACATGCCTCTGTACCCCCAGTCTTGAGACTACCCTCCTCCAGTAAATACCTGTTTATTGTTAAGTTACAGCATCCGTGTGGTTATTGAAAAACATCATACTCTCAGAGTCACGGATCTAACAAGAGTTACCGGTCCCCAACACAGTAACGGGTGTGAGGTCATTTCTAGGGCTAACCGTGTACTGTAGAGACTTTATTGAGGACTATGCAGCCACCGCAGCCCCTCTGCTCCGGCTCCTACACAAGGGAGTGGAGTGACTTTGGGATGAGGGTTGCCAGGCAGCATTTGTCAGGCTCAAGAAAGACTTGCAGACCGCGCCAGCTCTAGGGGCCATAGATGGGGGGAAAGAGTTTTTCCTGGAGGTAGCAGCCAGTGGGGACAGCCTCAGTGCTGTGCTGCTCCAAGAGCGGCACGGCCGGCTGCGGCCGGTGGTCTACTCTTCCAGGATACTCACAAATGTGGAAAGGAGCTATTCCAACTGTGAGTGGCAACTTTTGGCCACACATTGGGCTGTGAAAAGATCATTGATCTTCACAGGCACCTCTCCCACCACCCTCCTCACCCATCACACACCCACCCAGGTGCTTCTGGATGGGAGGATCAAGGATGGGACAGTGAGCAGTGCCCGCATTGCCTGCTGGACCCTGCTCCTCTCACAGGTGGATCTGAAGGTGAAGGGTCTCTGTGAGCCAAAGCTCGCAGCCAACCTGGTATATCCTGGAACAGCCCACCGGTGTTCCATTGAAGGGGTTTGAGAAGTAAACATAGGTTTACGGGCCGGGATACATCCCACAGGCCGCGAGATCTATGTAGACGGTTCCAGCACGGTATCTGCTGCCGAGCGTCTCTTGGGGTGTGGAGTATACGACCCAGCGACAATTAAGCTCCACAGCACCATGAGCGCCCAGCAGGCTGAACTGTCCACGGTGGTGTACGTTGTTACACACCCCAAAATCTTCCCCACCCCCTACACGATTTGCTCGGACAGCATGTTCATGTGCAATTCGTGTACGGAGTACCTGGCCATCTGGTCCCGCCACGGATACACCTCCGCTGACGGGAGACCCCTCACAGTAAAACCCCTGCTGGAAAAGATCCTGGCAGCAGTGGGGGAGGAAGGGGAGGTTTTCATCCACAAGGTGAAGGCCCATTCCTCCACAGAACCCCGCGACCAAGGCAACCAGCAGGCTGACTTGCTCGCCAAGGAGGGTACCCGCACAGGCACTTTCTGGGACCCATTTGGGTCCAGACCCATGGCGGCGGTCAGAGGTAGGGACGGGACCCAAAGGAGTGCAGGGGTAGCGTTAGCCCCGGACCTTAAGACGGTCCAAGCCCAAGACCCTGCCCTCAAAGCAGTCCTCAGCGCAGTAGCTGAGGGAAAGGGAGTAGAGGGTCCGTACGGCACAGCGACCCTCTCCGTTAAAGAGGGTATGCTGTTCCGGGGGGAACAGTGGGTTGTGCCGCAGCAGCACCAGAGGGAATTCCTTCAACTGGCCCATGAGGGTCCAGGAGCGGGACACCCCGGGCCTGAGACCACCTGGCAGCGGGTGGAACAGGCAGGATGGTGGCCGAGGCTCAGGGACGATGTCCGCGAGTTCTGTGCAGGCTGTCTTGTGTGCGCTGCAAATAACCCCGACCCCCACAAAAGGAAGGTACCTATGGGACACATCTGGAGGGTAGAGGGACCATGGCAGTCGATACAGGTTGACTACATCGGGCCCCTGCCCACCGCCCAGGGAGGCTATAAGTACTGCCTAGTCCTGGTGGACGTGTTTACCAAATGGGTAGAGGCCTTTCCCTGCAGAACAGCCACAGCTCTGGGTACTGCCAGGATCCTGGTCTGGGAAGTGTTCTCGCGGTGGGGACTACCACAGTACGTGGAGTCCGACCAAGGGAGTCACTTCACCGGACAGGTGATGCAGAACACCCTCATGCTGTTGGGCATCGAGGGGAAGTGGCACGTGGCCCACAACCCGCAGTCATCCGGGATTGTGGAACGCATGAATCGGACCCTCAAAGAAAGGTTGAGGAAGGAGACGGTGGACTCGCCCCGCAAATGGGCGAGGTCCTACCGTTGGTTTGGATGGGGATCCGGGCCAGCCAGTCTAAGAGCACGGGGTACTCCCCGTACGAGCTAATGACTGGCAGGGTTATGCGGACCCCCACCCATGTACTAGCCCCGGTGCTCACGGAGGGTCAACTCAGAGAGGTAAACCGGGACAGGTTCGCCTGAAACTGTTAAGTATGTGTATTGTATTGAAGAATTAACACAAAGACTTAAACGTATAACTCAAACAGGTCTTTACTGGTTGGAGGTAGGGACTATACGTAGGTCTTTACTTCATGCCCACAGGCGGGAACTGAGGGGAGATCAGTACCCACAGTACTATTTATACCCCTATGGCCAGGAGTGGTACTGCGTATCACTACGCCCTACAAGTAGTGCAGTCCTGTCCATAGGTTCAAAGTAGCACACATATTACATACACAACATTCCTCCCTTCCTAGCTTTACAGTCATCTCCCCATTTAACATAACGTAATAACATATATACATATATAACTTCAGGTTTACATAACAGAATAACATAGATACATAGATAACTTCATGTCAAAACAGATCACAGATTCAGTCTCTGCGGAAAACAGTTCACAGATTCAATCTCTGTGGTGTAGTCGGTTCACGTTGCTGGAGTGACTCATTCAATAGTCCTTCCATGGATTTAACAGTTTGAACTTCCGAACTGAATTGGCTCCGTTCGGAGGGACCACGTGTGTGATCTGGTAGAGGTAATAATGGTTCAGATGGGTCATCTTCTGTTTCGACTTTTCCTTTTCTGCTTCTTGGAGACTCTCTGGGCTCCACTGTCAGCTGCCAGCTGCATGCGCAGTTCCTCCTTCTCTTCCTCCTTTTTCCGTAGTAGAGCCACCTTCTCCCGATGTTCCGTAGACTTTCGGTGCTCCTCCATGATTTCTGTATGGTGGGAGTCGAAGTTACAAGTTGGGCAGGACAGGACATAGTAATATTCGGTGTCGTCCTGATCTAGGCCAGCGAGAGGGTCTTCTATTTCCTCCATACCCAGCTGGGCGTTAGCCAGCTTTTGTTCCAAGTCCAGACATCTTTCCTGAAGAGACTTCTTCATGCGTACCTCTTCATCCAGCTTTTTCTGGGCTTTCAGCAAGTCGTTTACTAATGACCTCATTTGAGATTTTACTACTTCAACTTCTTTTGGAGATTGATTGATCGGACTATTCAATCCCTCTACCGGAGCAGCTGTTTCAGCGGTCTGTTGTTCTACGTTGACGTGAGTCAGCGTACTTTTGGCATCCAAGGGCTGCTCTGTTGCAGTCATCTCAGTCTGTGTTGCCACCTCAGCTCTTCCAATAACCTTTGAGAGCTCCGAACCCCTTTCGTTTGAATATTGAAGTTCGTGTTCAAGTTTTTCCCATTTCAGAGTCCTGTCCTTCAGCATATGCAGGAGTTGGCTGACCGTTAACTCCTCTGACATCAGACGTTTTGTGTGCTCCTGCTCCATTTTCTCCATCAGCTGCTTCTGTTGTCTTTCCAGATTCTCCAACTCTATATCAAAGAACTCTTTCGTTGCATTCAACTCTTGCTCAAAACGGCGAAGCATTTGTTCTAATTGCTGTTGTAGTTTGAAATGGAGTTGAGTTCGAGCCCGGTGTCCCTCAGAAATGGGCACATCAGTAGACTTGCCAGACTCAGAATCCACAGTTAAACTATGTTGTTGTTGCTCAGTGGAATTCTGTGCTGAAACTTTGTCTTTTGCACCTGAGTTGGGCTTACCATCATCCGTTCCAGAGTCTGGGCCGACTATCTTCACCGAGTTCTCACTCGTTATTGTTTGTAGGAAATGCCAGTCCATATTCATTTTCCTAATCCACTCCCGTCCTAGTAGTGGAGAACCTCCTTCAGATATCACATATAAGTCCATTATTTGACTGTCTTCGCCCTTGTGGACCACTGCAACCTCTATTTTCCCGATGGGGTACACTCTTTGCCCCGTGTATGTTTTCAATATAATCCCCGTATCCTGTAGGGGAATATGTTGGAATAACTTTCCGTAATCTTTCTTATTTATGACCGTCAATGCCGATCCAGTGTCCAATTCCAGTTTTACTTGGACTCCTTCTATCTGAAGAGTGACCCAAATTGTCTGGAGGTCTGCACCCTTACCAGCGTTGAGTACTCTTAAGCTAGCCAGTTCATTACAGCTTAAGCTAGCCAGTTCATTACTGCTAGCGTCTGAATCGGACTCCTGTTCGGTCACCTTGTGTACCTTTGCGTATTTTCCTTGCGGTGACTTCTTGTTGCTAGTCTTCTTCCCTGACCTGCATACTCTAGCTATATGTCCAAGCCTACCACAAGTTCTACATTCTTGGTTTTTAAACCAACACTGGTTCTGATCATGCGTTGTCTTTCCACAACGATAACATTTGCCAGAACTCACACCCAATTTGTGTGCACTGAGCTCCGGTGACCGTAGCTGCATTACTGCCGTGCCTCTCACTGCAGCTTCGTGTGCTGCTGCCATAGTGACCGCCTTCTCAAGCGTCAGCTCATTCTCCTCAAGCAGTCACTTTTGTGTATCCTGTTTAAATAAACCACACACAAATTTGTCTCGTAGTGCCTCTGTCAGTCCCGTTCCAAACTGGCAATATTTCGCTAATTTACGCAATTCCAGCAAATATTCAGCATTGCTTTCATGCTGTAGCTGCCTTCTGTCATAAAATTTAAATCGTTCCGCTAGCATCAGCGGCGTGGGGTTTAGATGATCTTTCAGGACAGTAACAATCTCATCGAACGTCTTATCCGTCGGTTCATCTGGTGATAACAGGTGTTTCAATTGCCCGTATGTCTTCGCACCCATTAAATTTAATAATGTTAGAGCTTTATCTTGGTCACGAATTTTATTGGCCTTACAATAATTTTTTACTCTTTCAACATATATTGCCCAATCTTCGAGGTCACGATCAAAGGTGCTAATATTCCCGTGTTTAGGCATTGTATATTTGCAATTTCTCAGATTTTATTTTGTTTACTTGTTATCAAAGATGGCGGCTTCCCGCTCTTATCTTGGTCACGATCAAAGGTGCTAATATTCCCGTGTTTAGGCATTGTAGATTTGCAATTTCTCAGATTTTATTTTGTTTACTTGTTATCAAAGATGGCGGCTTCCCGCTCTTGCCGTCGTCCTCCGCCCACAAAATGGCGGTTTTCCCGCGCTTGGCGGTCTTCACCCGTCCCCCGACGCCGTCTCCCTTCAGCCCCCGAGTGCGGCCCTTATCTTCGCCGCGATCGATAGCCCGCGCTGTGCACCGCGGCTCTCGCACCTTGAGCTTCTGCAGCCGCCGCGCCTTTCAGTCCGAGTGCGGCCCTTATCTTTGGTCCCGATCGCTGGCCCGCGCTGCGCCTCGCACTTGAAGCGGCTCCCGGCCTCTGGCTCACCCGCTCGCGCGGCTCTTGCTCGCTCCCTCCCGGGCCCTGGCTTACCCGCTCGCGCGTTTCACCGCGGCTCTTATCAGGGATTGCGATCGCCCTTATCTTCTCCAACTTCCCCAGCCCTGTCTTTGCAGCCAACGCTGCACGGCTTACCCCACCACCTAGGTTGAACAAGGAAACTGCAGAAAGACTTCTGTCAGTCGCTGGAAGCTGTCAGGATGGCTGTTGCACTCCAGTGCTCAGTCGCTGATGGAGGCTTCAGAGTCGCACCTCATACCATCGTGGTCTCCTTTATTTAAATCCAGGACCCTAGTCTCTGAGTCAAATATTTCACTCTCCATTTTAATGAAGAATTCTATCATATTATGATCGCTCTGACCCAAGGGGCCTCGCACAACAAGATTGCTAATTAATCCTTTCTCATTACATAATACCCAGTCTAAGATGACCTGATCTCTAGTTGGTTCTTCGACATATTGGTCCAGGAAACCATCCCGTATACACTCCAGGAATTCCTCCTCCACAGTATTGTTACTAATTTGGTTAGCCCAATCTATATGTAGATTAAAGTTACCCATGATAACTGCTGTGCCCTTATTGCACGCTTCTCTAATTTCCTGTTTAATGCCATCCCCGACCTCCGCATTACTGTTTGGAGGTCTGTATACAACTCCCACTAACGTCTTCTGCCCCTTGGTATTTCTCAGTTCTACCCATACAGATTCCACATCATCAGAGCTAATATCGTTCCTTTCAATTGTGTTAATCCCCTCTTTAACCAGCAATGCTACCCCACCTCCCTTTCCTTTTTGCCTATCTTTCCTGAATATTGAATACCCCTGGATGTTGAGTTCCCAGCCTTGGCCACCCTGGAGCCATGTTTCCGTAATCCCAATCAAATCATAATCGTTTACCTCTATTTTGCAGCTAATTCATCCACTTTATTACGAATGCTCCTCGCATTAAGACACAAAGCCTTCAGGCTTGTTTTTTTAACGCTCTTAGATCTTTTAGAATTATTATTTACTGTGGCCATGTTTGATTTAAACCCTTGATTTCTCTGTCTGCCACTTTTGTTTTACTCCTTCCTGTCTTTTGCTTTTATCCTTGTTTCCCTTTCCTCTGTCTCCCCGCTCAGGTTCCCAACCCCCTGCCATTTTAGTTTAAACCCTCCCCCAGAGCATTAGCAAACACTCCCCCTAGGACATCAGTCCCAGTCCTGCCCAGGTGCAAACCGTCCGGTTTGTACTGGTCCCACCTCCCCCAGAACCGGTTCCAATGTCCCAGGAATTTGAATTCCTCCCCCTTGCACCATTCCTCTAACCACGTATTCATCTGAAATATTGTTTTATTTCCACTCTGACTAGCACATGGCACTGGTAGCAATCCTGAGATTGCTACCTTTGAGGTCCTATTTTTTAATTTACCTCCTAACTCCCTATATTCAACTTTTAGGACCACATCCCGGTTTTTACCTATATCGTTGGTACCTATATGCACCACGACAACTGGCTGTTCACCCTCCCCTTCCAAAATGTTTTGCAGCCGCTCTGAGACATTCTTGACCCTTGCACCAGGGAGGCAACACACCATCCTGGAGTCTCGTTTGCGGCCGCAGAAACTCCTATCTATTCCCCTTACAATAGAATCCCCTATCACTATAGCTCTCCCACTCTTTCTCCTCCCGTCCTGTGCAGCAGAGCCACCCCTGGTGCCAGGAAGTTGGCTGCTGCTGCCTTCCCCTGGTAAGCCATCCCCCCCATCAGTATCCAAAGCGGGATATCTGTTTGAGAGGGGGATGGCCACAGGGGACCCCTGCACTACCTGCCTGCGCCTACTACTCTGCCTGTTGGTCACCCGTTCCCTTTCTGCCTGTGCCACCTTTACCTGCGGTGTGACCAACTGATTAAACGTGCTAGTCACGACGTCCTCAGCATCGCGAATGGTCCAGTATGTATCCAATCGCAGCTCCAGCGCCGCAATGCGGTCTGTCAGTAGCTGCAGCTGGATACACTTCCTGCACACATGGATATCAGGGACAGAGGAAGTGTCCCTGAGTTCCCACATAGCGCAGGAGGAGCATACCACGGCACCGGGCTGTCCTGCCATGACTTACCCTTTAATTAATTAAAATTAAATTAAACAAATCAATCCCACCAATTTCACTGCGGTTAAATGATATATTTAAGGGCCCTGGTTTACAAACAGTCCCCGCAACACCACAGAGAGCTTAGAAAGTATAAACCACAGAGTTAAAGTTTAAAAAAGAGAGAAATACTCACCAACCAATCATTAACCGGTTTCTGGTGACATCACACTTCGATTACTTTTTACTTCTCTCCCTCTGAGATTCGTAAGCCTACCCGCGCCTCAGGCTTACTTTTTATACCTCGCCGCCGCCATTCAGCCCCTTGAGCCTGTTACCCTGGAACAGGAGTAGGCCGTTCAGCCCCTCGAGCCTGTTAGACAGGAACAGGAGGAGGCCATTCAGCCCCTCGATCCTGTTGCATAGGAACATGAAGAGGTCATTCAGCCCCCTCGAACTTGCTACACAGGAACAGGAGGAAGCCATTCAGCACCTCGAGCCTGTTACATTAGGAACAGGAGGAGGCCATTCAGCCCCTCGAGCCTGTTACACAGGAACAGGAGGAGGTCATTCAGCCCCCTCGAACTTGATACACAGGAACAGGAGGAGGTCATTCAGCCTCTCAAGCCTGTTAAACAAGAAAAGGAGGAGGCCATTCAGCCCCTCGAGCCTGTTACACAGAAACAGGAGGAGGTCATTCAGCCCCCTCAAACTAGTTACACAGGAAAATGTGGAGGCCATTCAGCCCCTCCAGCCTGTTACATTAGGAACAGGAGGAGCCCATGAGCCTGTTACACAGGAACAAAAGGAGGCCATTCAGCCCCTCGAGCCTGTTATATTAGGAGCAGGAGGAGGCTATTTAGCCCCTCAAGCTTGTTACACAGGAACAGGAGGAGGTCATTCAGCCTCTCGAGCCTGTTACTCAGGAAAAGGAGGAGGCCATTCAGCCCCTCGAGCCTGTTACACAGGTACAGGAGGAGGCCATTCAGCCCCTCGAACTTGTTACACAGGAACAGGAGGAATCCATTCAGCACCTCGAGCCTGTTACATTAGGAACAGGAGGAGCCCATTAAGCCCCACGAGCCTGTTACACAGGAACAAAAGGAGGCCATTCAGCCCCTCGAGCCTGTTACATAGGAACAGCAGGAGTCCATGCAGGCTCTTGAAACTGTTACACAGGAACAGGAGGAGGCCATTCAGCTCCTCAAGTCTGTTACAAAGGAACAGGAGTAGGCAATCCAGCCCGTCAAGCCTATTAGATTAGTAACAGGAGGAGGCCATTCAGCCCCTCGAGCCTATTACACAGGAACAGGAGGAGGCCATTCAGCCCCTCAAGCCTGTTACTCAGGAAAAGGAGGAGGCCATTCAGCCTCTCGAGCCTGTTACACAAGTACAGGAGGAGGCCATTCAGCCCCTCGAGCTTGTTACACAGGAAAAGGAGGAATCCATTCGGCCCCTCCAGCCTGTTACATTAGGAAACGGAGGAATCCATTCGGCCCCTCCAGCCTGTTACATTAGGAACAGGAGGAGGCCATTCAGCCCCTCGAGCCTGTTACACAGGTGCAGGAGGGGGCCATTCAGCCCCTTGAACTTGTTACACAGGAACAGGAGGAATCCATTCAGCACCTCGAGCCTGTTACATTAGGAACAGGAGGACCCATTAAGCCCCACGAGCCTGTTACACAGGAACAAAAGGAGGCCATTCAGCCCCTCAAGCCTGTTACAAAGGAACAGTAGTAGGCAATCCAGCCCGTCGAGCCTATTAGATTAGTAACAGGAGGAGGCCATTCAGCCCCTCGAGCCTATTACACAGGAACAGGAGGAGGCCATTCAGCCCCTCGAGCCTGTTACTCAGGAACAGGAGGAGGCCATTCCGCCCCTCAAGCCCATTACACAGGAACAGAATGAGGCCATTTAGCCCCTCGAGCCTGTTAGACAAGAACAGGAGGAGGCCATTCAGCCCCTCGAGCCTGTTTCACAGGAACAGGAGGAGGTCATTCAGCCCCCTCAAACTAGTTACACAGGAAAATGTGGAGGCAATTCAGCCCCTCAAGCCTGTTACATAGGAACAAGAGGAGGCCATTCAGTCCCTCGAGCCTGTTACACAGGAATAGGAGGAGGCTATTTAGCCCCTCAAGCTTGTTACACAGGAACAGTAGGAGGTCATTCAGCCTCTCGAGCCTGTTACTCAGGAACAGGAGGAGGCCATTCAGCCCCTCAAGCCTGTTACACAGGTACAGGAGGAGGCCATTCAGCCCCTCGAACTTGTTACACAGGAACAGGAGGAATCCATTCAGCACCTCGAGCCTGTTACATTAGGAACAGGAGGAGCCCATTAAGCCCCACAAGCCTGTTACACAGGAACAAAAGGAGGCCATTCAGCCCCTCGAGCCTGTTACATAGGAACAGCAGGAGTCCATGCAGGCTCTCGAAACTGTTACACAGGAACAGGAGGAGGCCATTCAACCCCTCGTGCCTGTTAGACAGGAACAGGAGGAGGCAATTCAGCCCCTCAAGCCTGTTACATAGGAACAAGAGGAGGCCATTCAGTCCCTCGAGCCTGTTACACAGGAATAGGAGGAGGCCATTCAGCCCCTCAAGCCTGTTACACAGGAACAGGAGGAGGCCATTCAGCCCCATGAGCCAGTTACACAGGAACAGGAGGAGGCCGTTCAGGCCCTCGAGCCTGTTACATAGGAAATGCAGGAGGCCATTCAGGCCCTCGAGCCTGTTACACAGGTACAGGAGGAGGTCATTCAGCCCCTAGAGCCTGTTACATTAGGAAAAGGAGGAGGCCATCCAGCCCCTCGAGCCTGTTAGACAGGAACAGGAGGAGGCCATTCATCCCCTCGAGTCTGTTACATTAGGAAAAGGAGGAGGCCATTTAGCTCCTCGAGCCTGTTACACAGGAACAGGAGGAGACCATCCAGCCCCTCGAGCCTGTTAGATTAGTAACAGGAGGAGGCCATTCAGCCACTCGAGCCTGTTACACAGGAACAAAAGGAGGCGATCCAGCCCCTCCAGCCTGTTACATTAGGAGCAGGAGGAGGCCATTCTGACCCTCAAGCATATTACACAGGAACAGGAGGAGGCCATTCCGTCCCTCTAGCCTGTTAAATAGGAACAGGAGGAGGCCATTCAGCCCCTCAAGCCTTTTACACAGGAACAGGAGGAGACCATCCAGCCCATCGAGCCTGTTACACAGGATTCGGTGCAGGCCATTCAGCCCCTTGAGACTGCTACATAGGAGAAGGAGGAGGCCATTCAGCCCCTCGAGCCTGTTGCACAGGAACAGGATTAGGCCATTCGGCCCGTCGGCCTGATACAGAGGAACAGGAGGAGGCATTTCAGCTCCTCGAGCCTGTTATATTAGGAGCAGGAGGAGGCCACTCCGCCCCTTGAGCCTGTTACACAGGAACAGGAGGAGGCCATTCAGCCCCTCGAGCCGGTTACACAGGAACAGGAGGAGGCCATCCCGCCCATCGGGCTTGTTAAAATAGTAACAGGAGGAGACCCATTCAGCCCCCTCGAACTTGATACACAGGAACAGGAGGAGGTCCTTCAGCCCCTCAAGCCTGTTAGACAAGAACAGGAGGAGGCCATTCAGCCCCTCGAGCCTGTTACACAGGAACAGGAGGAGGTCATTCAGCCCCCTCAAACATGTTACACAGGAAAATGTGGAGGCCATTCAGCCCCTCCGGCCTGTTACATTAAGAACAGGAGGAGCCCATTAAGCCCCACGAGCCTGTTACACAGCGACAAAAGGAGGCCATTCAGCCCCTCGAGCCTGTTACATAGGAGCAGCAGGAGTCCATGCAGGCTCTCGAACCTGTTACACAGGAACAGGAGTAGGTCATTCAGCCCCTCGAGCCTGTTAAACAGGTACAGGAGGAGGGCATTCAGCCCCTCGAGCCTGTTACATTAGGAAAAGGAGGAGGCCATTTAGCCCCTCAAGCCTGTTAGACAAGAACAGGAGGAGGCCATTTAGCCCCTCGAGACTGTTACACAGGAACACGAAGATGTCATTCAGCCCCCTCGAATCTGTTACATTTGGAACAGGAGGAGACCATTCTTCCCCTCAAGCCTGTTACACCGGAACAGGAGGAGGCCATCCAGCCCCTCGAGCCTGTTAGATTAGCAACAGGAGGAGGCCATTCAGCCCCTCGAGCCTGTTACACAGGAACAGGAGGATGCCATTCTTCCCCTCAAGCCTGTTACACAGGAACAAAAGGAGGCCATCCAACCCCTCGAGCCTGTTATATTAGGAGCAGGAGGAGGCCATTCCGACACTCAAGCATATTACACAGGAACAGGAGGAGGCCATTCCGCCCCACAAGCCTGTTATGTAGGAACAGGAGGAGGCCATTCAGCCCCTCAAGCCTTTTATACAGGAACAGGAGGAGGCCATTCAGTCCCTCAAGCCTGTTACACAGGAACAGGAGGAGGCCAATCAGTCCCTCGAGCCTGTTACACAGGAACAGGAGGAGGCCATTCAGTCCCTCGAGCCTGTTACACAGGAACAGGAGGAGGCCATTCAGTCCCTCGACCCTGTTACACAGGAACAGGAGGAGGCCATCCAGCCCCTCGAGCCTGTTACATTAGGAACAGGAGGAGACCATTCCGCCCCTTGAGCCTGTTACACAGGAACAGGAGGAGGCCATTCAGTCCCTCGAGCCTGTTACACAGGAACAGGAGGAGGCCATTCAGTCCCTCGACCCTGTTACACAGGTACAGGAGGAGGCCATTCAGTCCCTCGAGCCTGTTACACAGGAACAGGAGGAGGCCATTCAGTCCCTCGAGCCTGTTACACAGGAACAGGAGGAGGCCATCCAGCCCCTCGAGCCTGTTACATTAGGAACAGGAGGAGACCATTCCGCCCCTTGAGCCTGTTACACAGGAACAGGAGGAGGCCATTCAGCCCCTTGAACTTGATACACAGGAACACAAGGTCATTCAACCGCTTGAGCCTGTTAAATTATGAACAGGAGCAGGCCATTCAGCCCTTCGAGCCTGTTACACAGGAACAGGAGGAGGCCATTCAGCCCTTCAAGCCTGTTACACAGGAACAGGAGGAATCCATTCTTCCCCTCAAGCCTGTTACACAGGAACAGGAAGAGGCCATCCAGCCCTTGAGCCTGTTAGATTAGTAACAGGAGGAGGCCATCCAGCACCTCGAGCCTGTTATATTAGGAGCAGGAGGAGGTCATTCTGACCCTCAAGCATATTACACAGGAACAGGAGGAGGCCATTCAGCCCCTCGAGCCTGTTATATTAGGAGCATGAGGAGGCCATTCAGCCCCTCAAGCCTTTTACACAGGAACAGGAGGAGGCCATTCAGCCCCTCGAGCCTGTTATATTAGGAGCATGAGGAGGCCATTCAGCCCATCATGCCTGTTACACAGGATTCGGTGTAGGCCATTCAGCCCCTCAAGACTGTTACATAGGAGCAGGAGGAGGCCAATCAGCCCCTCGAGCCTGTTGCACAGGAACAGGATTCGGCCATTCAGCCCCTCGAGCCTGTTACACAGGAACAGGAGGAGGACATTCAGCCCCTCGAGCCTGTTACAGAGGAACAGGAGGAGGCCTTTCAGCCCCTTGAGCCTGTTACACAGGAACAGGAGGAGGCCATTCAGCCCCTCGAGCCTGTTACAGAGGAACAGGAGGAGGCCTTTCAGCCCCTCAAGCCTGTTATATTAGGAGCAGGAAGAGGTCATTCAGCCCCCTCAAACTAGTTACACAGGAAAATGTGGAGGCCTTTCAGCCCCTCCAGCCTGTTACATTAGGAACAGGAGGAGCCCATTCAGCCCCACGAGCCTGTTTCACAGGAACAAAAGGAGGCCATTCAGCCCCTCGAGCCTGTTATATTAGGAGCAGGAGGAGCCCATTTAGCCCCTCGAGCATGTTACACAGGAACAGCAGGAGGCCATTCAGCCTCTCGAGGCTGTTACGCAGGAACAGGGGAGGTCATTCAGCCCCCTCGAACTTGATACACAGGAACAGGAGGAGGTCATTCAGCCCCTCAAGCCTGTGAGACAAGGAGAGGAGGAGGCCATTCAGCCCCACGAGCCTGTTACACAGGAGCAAAAGGCAGCCATTCAGCCCCTCGAGCCTGTTATATTAGGAGCAGGAGGAGGCTATTTACCCCCTCGAGCCTGTTACACAGGAACAGGAGGAGGTCATTCAGCCCCTCGAGGCTGTTACACAGGAACAAGAGGAGGCCATTCAGCCCTTCAAGCCTGTTACACAGGAACAGGAGGAATCCATTCTTCCCCTCAAGCATATTACACAGGAACAGGAGGAGGCCATTCCACCCCTCAAGCCTGTTAAATAGGAACAGGAGGAGGTCATTTAGTCCCTCAACCCTGTTACACAGGAACAGGAGGAGGCCATTCAGCCCCTCGAGGCTGTTACACAGGAACAGGAGGAGGCCATTCAGCCCCTCGAGCCTGTTACACAGGAACAGGAGGAGACCATTCAGCCCCTCGCGCCTCTTACACAGGAACAGGAGGAGGCCATTCAGCCCATCGAAGTTGATACACAGGAACAGGGGGTCATTCAGCCCCTCGAGACTGTTGCACAGGAACAGGAGGAAGCCATTCAGCCCCTCGAGCCTGTTACACAGGAACAGGAGGAGGCCATTCAGCCCCTCGCGCCTCTTACACAGGAACAGGAGGAGGCCATTCAGCCCATCGAAGTTGATACACAGGAACAGGGGGTCATTCAGCCCCTCGAGCCTGTTACACTATAACACGAAGATGTCATTCAACCCCCTGGAACTTGTTACACAGGAACAGGACATGGCCATTCAGCCCCTCGAGCCTGTTGCACAGGAACAGGAGGAGGCATACAATACTGGAAAGTGTGAGGTTATGCACTTTGGCAGGAAAAATCATAGAGCAAGTTATTATCTTAATGGCAAGAAACTGGAAAGTACTGTAGTACAAAGGGATCTGGGGGTCCTGGTGCACGAAACTCAAAAAGTTAGTATGCAGGTGCAGCAAGTGATCAAGAAGGCCAATGGAATGTTGGCTTTTATTGCTAGGGCGATAGAATATAAAAGCAGGGAGGTATTGTTGCAGTTGTACAAGGTATTGGTGAGACCGCAGCTGGAATACTGCATACAGTTTTGGTGTCCATACTTAAGAAAAGACATAGTTGCTCTCGAGTCAGTACAAAGAAGGTTCACTCGGTTAATCCCGGGGATGAGGGGGTGGACATATGAGGAGAGGTTGAGTAGATTGGGACTCTACTCATTGGAGTTCAGAAGAATGAGAGGCGATCTTATTGAAACATATAAGATTGTGAAGGGGCTTGATCGGGTGGATGTGGTGAGGATGTTCCCAATGATGGCTGAAGCTAGAACTAGGGGGCATAATCTTAGAATAAGGGGCTGCTCTTTCAAAACTGAGATGAGGAGAAACTTCTTCACTCAGAGGGTGGTAGGTTTGTGGAATTTGCTGCCCCAGAAAGCTGTGGAAGCTACATCATTAAATAAATTTAAAACAGAAATAGACAGTTTCTTAGAAGTAAAGGGAATTAGGGGTTACGGGGAGCGGGCAGGAAATTGGACATGAGTCTATGTTCGGAACGGTCATGGCCCTGTGGGTAACGGAGCGGGCCCAGGGGCCGTTTAGCCTGGTTCTGCTCCTACTTCTTGTGTTCTAATTATGTGTTAGATTTCAGGAGATGGTTCTATTCCTGTTCCTGGCTGGGGTGGAGATCAACTTTTACCGAAGGTAAGTACTGTAGAAAATATAGGGACAGTGATCTCCTGGACGAGTTTCGATCGCCTACATGGGTCGGAGAGGAATTTCCCAGATTTTTTTCTCCCAAATTGGCCATTGGGTTTTTTATCTGGTTTTTCGCCTCTCCCAGGAGATCACATGGGTTCGGGAGGGATGTAGAGTGATAGAAGATTTGAGGTTAGGATCAGATCAGCCATGATCTTATTGAATGGTGGAGCAGGCTCGAGGGGCCGATTGGCCTACTCCTGCTCCTATTTCTTATGCAGGCCCTCGAACCTGTTACACAGGAACAGGAGTAGGTCATTCAGCCCCTCGAGCCTGTTACACAGGTACAGGAGGAGGCCATTCATCCCCTCGAGCCTGTTACATTAGGAAAAGGAGGAGGCCATTTAGCCCCTCAAGCATGTTACACAGGAACACGAAGATGTCATTCAGCCCCCTCGAACTTGCTACATTAGGAACAGGAGGAGACCATTCTTCCCCTCAAGCCTGTTACACAGGAACAGGAGAAGGTCATTCAGCCCCTCGAGCCTGTTACACAGGTAAAGGAGGAGGTCATTCAGCCCCTCGAGCCTGTTACATTAGAAAAAGGAGGAGGCCATTTAGCCCCTCGAGCCTGTTAGACAGGAACAGGAGGAGGCCATTCATCCGCTCAAGCATGTTACATTAGGAAAAGGAGGAGGCCATTTAGCACCTCGAGACTGTTACACAGGAACACGAAGATTTCATTCAGACCCCTCGAACTTGTTACATTAGGAACAGGAGGAGACCATTCTTCCCCTCAAGCCTGTTACACAGGAACAGGAGGAGACCATTCTTCCCCTCAAGCCTGTTACACAGGAACAGGAGGAGACCATTCTTCCCATCAAGCCTGTTATACAGGAACTAGAGGAGGCCATCCAGCCCCCGACCTGTTAGATTAGTAACAGGAGGAGGCCATTCAGCCCCTTGAGCCTGTTACACAGGAACAAAAGGAGGCCATCCAACCCCTCGAGCCTGTTATATTAGGAGCAGGAGGAGGCCATTCTGACACTCAAGCATATTACACAGGAACAGGAGGAGGCCATTCCGCCCCTCAAGCCTTTTATACAGGAACAGGAGGAGGCCATTCAGCCCCTCAAGCCTGTTATATTAGGAGCATGAGGAGGCCATTCAGCCCATCGAGCCTGTTACACAGGATTCGGTGCAGGCCATTCAGCCCCTCGAGACAGTTACACAGGAACAGGAGGAGGCCATTCAGCCCTTCAAGCCTGTTACACAGGAACAGGAGGAATCCATTCTTCCCATCAAGCCTGTTATACAGGAACAGGAAGAGGCCATCCAGCCCTTGAGCCTGTTAGATTAGTAACAGGAGGAGGCCATCCAGCCCCTCGAGCCTGTTATATTAGGAGCAGGAGGAGGTCATTCTGACCCTCAAGCATATTACACAGGAACAGGAGGAGGCCATTCCACCCCTCAAGCCTGTTAAATAGGAACAGGAGGAGGCCATTCAGCCCCTCGAGCCTGTTATATTAGGAGCATGAGGAGGCCATTCAGCCCATCAAGCCTGTTACACAGGATTCGGTGCAGGCCATTCAGCCCCTCGAGAGAGAGTTACACAGGAGCAGGAGGAGGCCATTCAGCCTCTCGAGACGGTTACATAGGAGCAGGAGGAGGCCAATCAGCCCCTCGAGCCTGTTGCACTGGAACAGGATTAGGCCATTCAGCCCCTCGAGCCTGTTACACAGGAACAGGAGGAGGCCATTCTGACCCTGAAGCTTCTTACACAGGAACATGAGGAGGCCATTCAGCCCCTCGAGGCTGTTATATTAGGAGCAGGAGGAGGCCATTCTGCCCCTTGAGCCTGTTACACAGGAACAGGAGGAGGCCATTCAGCTACTCGAGCCTGTTACACAGGAACAAAAGGAGGCCATCCAACCCCTCGAGCCTGTTATATTAGGAGCAGGAGGAGGCCATTCTGACACTCAAGCCTGTTATGTAGGAACAGGAGGAGGCCATTCAGCCCCTCAAGCCTTTTATGCAGGAACAGGAGGAGGCCATTCAGCCCATCGAGCCTGTTGCACTGGAACAGGAGGAGGCCATCCAGCCCCTCGAGCCTGTTACACAGGAACAGGAGGAGGCCATTCAGCCCCTCGAGCCTGTTGCAAAGGAACAGGAGGAGGCCATTCAGCCCCTGGATCATGTTACACAGGAACAGGAGGAGGCCATTCAGCCCCATCGAGCCTGTTGCACAGGAACAGGAGGGAGCCATTCAGCCCCTCGAGCCTGTTAAATAGGAACAGGAGGAGGCCAATCAGCCCCTCAAGACTTTTACATAGAAACATAGAAATATAGAAGATAGGAGCAGGAGTAGGCCATTCGGCCCTTCGAGCCTGCTCCGCCATTCAATGTGATCATGGCTGATCATCCAAATTCAGTACCCTGTCCCTGCCTTTTCCCCATATCCCTTGATACCTTTAGCCTCAAGAAATATATCCAACTCTTTCTTGAATATATTTAATGAACTGGCCTCCACCGCCCTCTGTGGCAGAGAATTCCACAGGTTCACCACTCTCTGGGTGAAGAAATTCCTCCTCATTTCAGTCCGAAATGGCTTACCCCTTATCCTTAGACTATGACCCCTGGTTCTGGACTCCCCGGCCATCAGAAACATCCTTCCTGCATCTAGTCTGTCCAGACTTGACAGAATTTTATAGGTTTCGATGAGATCCCCTCTCAATCTTCTAAACTCCAGTGAGTATAAGCCCAATCGACACAATCTCTCCTCATATGTCATTCCTGCCATCCCAGGTATCAGCCTAGTGAATCTTCGCTGCACTCTCTCCATGGCAAGAACGTCCTTCCTCAGGTAAGGTGACCAAAACTGCACACAATACTCAAGGTGCGGTCTCACCAAGGCCCTGTACAACTGTAGCAAGACATCCTTGCTCCTGTACTCGAACCCTCTTGCTACGAAGGCCAACATACCATTTGCCTTCTTAACCGCCTGCTGCACCTGCATGCTTACCTTCAGCGACTGGTGCACAAGGACACCCAGGTCTCTTTGCACTTCCCCTTCTCCCAATCTTCCTGTTTTTGCCACCAAAGTGGATAACCTCACATTTATCCACATTATAGTGCATTTGCCATGTTTCTGCCCAATCACCCAACCTGTCCAAATCGTACTGGAGTTTCCCGACATCCTCCTCGCAGCTTACCCTCCCGCCCAGCTTTGTGTCGTCTGCAAATTTGGAGATATTACATCCAATTCCCTCGTCCAGATCATTAATATATATTGTGAACAGCTGGGGTCCTAGGACCGATCCTTGCGGTACCCCACTAGTCACTGCCTGCCCCTCGGAAAACGACCCGTTTATTCCAACTCTTTGCTTTCTGTCCACCAACCAGTTCTCTATCCAAGTCAATTCCTTGCCCCCAATCCCATGTGCCTTAATTTTGCACGCTAATCTCTTATGTGGGACCTTATCGAAAGCCTTCTGAAAGTCCAAATACACCACATCCACTGGTTCTCCCTTATCTATTTTACCAGTTACATCCTCAAAAAATTCCAGTAGATTAGTCAAGCATGATTTACCTTTTGTAAATCCATGTTGACTTTGTCCGATCCTGTCACTGCTTTCCAAGTGCTCTGCTATTACATCTTTTATAATAGGCTCTGGCATTTTCCCCACTACCGATGTCAGGCTATAATTCCCCGCTTTTTCTCTACCACCTTTTTTGAATAGTGGTGTAACATTAGCTACCCTCCAATCCATGGGTACCGTTCCAGAGTCTATCGAGTTCTGGAAGATGACCAGTAATGCATCTACTATCTCTAGGGCCACTTCCTTAAGTACCCTGGGATGTAGGCCATCAGGCCCTGGGGATTTATCGGCCTTCAGTCCCATCAATTTTCCGAACACCATTTTCCTACAAATACTGATTTCTTTCAGTTCCTCTCTTTCATCAGACCCTATGTTCCCCGGCATCTCTGGGAGGTTATTTGTGTCCTCCTTTGTGAAGACAGAACCAAAGTATGTATTTAGTTGGTCAGCCATTTCCTTGTTTCCCATTATAAATTCCCCTGATTCTGACTGTAAGGGACCCACGCTTGACTTCACCAATCTTTTTCTCTTCACATATCTATAAAAGCTTTTACAGTCAGTTTTTATGTTCCCTACTAGCTTACTCTCATATTCTATTTTCCCTTTCTTAATTAATCCCTTTGTCCTCCTTTGTTGAATCCTAAACTGCTCCCAATCCTCAGGATTATTGCTTTTTCTAGCCAATTGATATGTCCTCTCCTTGGATCTTATGCTATCCCTAATTTCCCTTGTTAGCCAAGTTGAGTCACCTTTTTTGTTTTATTTTTATGCCAAACTGGGATGAACAAATTATGTAGCTCATCCATTCGGTCTTTGAATGTTTGCCATTGCCTATCCACCATCAACCCTTTGAGTGCCATTCCCCACTCAATCCTACCCAACTCGCTCCTCAGACCATCGTAGTTTCCTTTATTTAAATTGAGGACCCTAGTCCAATTCCAATTCCAATTCCAATTCAAATGCTTTATTGGCATGAAAGTTTACAGAGAACCATATTGCCAAAGCTTACATATCAAAAAGGTACAGTTTTCCAACATTCTGTAGGTGTCAATCGATTTGACATTTGTTGGGTACATACAATATTACTTTTAAACAATATTAATTTTAAACAGTCTTACTTTTAAACAGTCCTCAGGTTGTGACATGTTGTTACATATTTGGCCCCAAGGTATGGTCTGTCTCCTTCTCCCAGGACTAATCTCAATTTTGACAGGTCATCCAATTCCTTGAAATCTGGGGTTGTTTGGCTTAGCTTGTTGAATAATATGTTTCTTGATGTGTTGAATTTTTCGCATTTTAGGAGGAAATGCATTTCTGTTTCAACCTCGCCGGCCAGACATTGATCGCATATTCTATTCTCTCTAGGCTGCCAGGATTTCTTGTATCTGCCTTTTTCAATTTCCAGTTGGTGGTCGCTTAGTCTGTACCTGGTGAGGGTCTGTCTCTGTTTTGTGTCTCTGATGGTCGTGAGGTAGTCTGCCAGTTTATAATCTCTTTTTAGGGCCCGGTAACATTCTAATCTGCTTTGGCTTTCGGTTATTTTGTTCCAATGTTCCAGGTAGGTTTCTTTGCATTGTTTAATGATTTGGTTCACTCGGATTGGTGTTTGGACAGCTGTGTTGGTCTGGGGCTGGTCAGGGTCCGGCTGAGTACTTAGTTTCAGTAGCAGCTGACTCAGGGGACTCTTTTCTGGGTTTAGCTCTTGGGTCTGAAAGGCTTTGAAATGAAGGGTGTCTGGGGAGCTAGATTTGAGGTGATTTAGGAAGTTTAGTGCTCGTTTTTGGATGTTTATTATCAGTGGGTATCTGCCTAGTTCGGCTCTGCATGCATTTGTTGGCGTTTTTCTTTGGGTGCGAAGGATGCTTCGGCAGAATTCTGCATGTAGGGCTTCTATTGTGTGTTTTTCCCATTTAGTGTAGCTTTGGTGATTTAGCGGGCCCCATACTTCACTACCGTACAGTGCAATGGGCAGGATTATGCTGTCAAACATTTTGAGCCAGATTTTGATTGGGATTTGGATGTTGTAGAATTTTCTTTTTATTGCATATAGGGCTCTTCGGGCTTTTTCTTTTAGTGCATTCACTGCTATGCTGAAGCTCCCTGATGCTGTAATAGTTAGACCAAGGTAGGTGTAGCTCATAGTGTGTCCTATAGCGGTATCACTGAGGGTAAATTGGTATTTGTTTTCCTGACATCTGGGCCTTTTTTGAAAAATCATGATGTTGGTTTTCTTTAGATTTACTGTTAGAGCCCAATTTTGGCAGTATTTGTCGAGTAGGTCTAGTTGTTGCTGTAATCCCTGTTCTGTGGGAGACAGCAGAACCAGGTCGTCCGCATAGAACAGGGATTTCACTTCTCCATCAAGGAGACGGAGACCTGGTGACTCGCTTTGCTCCAGCATGTCTGCTAATTCATTTATGTATATGTTGAACAGGGTCGGGCTCAAATTGCAGCCCTGTCGGACGCCTCTTCTCTGGGTGAAGAAATCGGTGCGTTTGTCTCCAATTTTGACCCCGCATTTGTTTTTCAGATACATTGATTTAATAAGTCTCTGAGTCAACTACTTCATTCTCCATCTTAATGAAGAATTCGATCATATTATGATCGCTTCAACCCAAGGGGCCTCGTACAACAAGATTGCTAATTAATCCTTTCTCGTTACACAATACCCAGTCCAAGATGGCCTGATCTCTGGTTGGTTCCTCGACATATTGGTCCAGGAAACCATCCCGTAAACACTCCAGGAATTCCTCCTCCACAGTATTGTTACTAATTTGGTTGGCCCAATCTATATGGGCCTCCTCAGGCCATCCAGGAACAGGAGGAGGCCATTCAGCCCCTCGAGCCTGTTATATTAGGAGCATGAGGAGGCCATTCAGCCCATCGAGCCTGTTACACAGGATTCGGTGCAGGCCATTCAGCCCCTCGAGCCTGTTACACTGGAACAGGATTTGGCCATTCAGCCCCTCGAGCCTGTTACACAGGAACAGTAGGAGGCCATCCGACCCCTCGAACCTGTTACATTAAGAACAGGAGGAGACCATTCTGACCCTGAAGCCTCTTACACAGGAACACGAGGAGGCCATTCAGCCCCTCGAGGCTGTTATATTAGGAGCAGGAGGAGGCCATTCTGCCCCTTGAGCCTGTTACACAGGAACAGGAGGAGGCCATTCTGCCCCTTGAGCCTGTTACACAGGAACAGGAGGAGGCCATTCAGTCCCTCGAGACTGTTACACAGGAACATAAGGAGGCCATCCAACCCCTCGAGCCTGTTATATTAGGAGCAGGAGGAGGCCATTCTGACACTCAAGCCTGTTATGTAGGAACAGGAGGAGGCCATTCAGCCCCTCAAGCCTTTTATGCAGGAACAGGAGGAGGCCATTCAGCCCATCGAGCCTGTTACACAGGAACAGGAGGAGGCCATTCAGCCCCTCGAGCCTGTTGCACTGGAACAGGAGGAAGCCATTCAGCCCCTCGAGCCTGTTACACAGGAACAGGAGGAGGCCATTCAGCCCATCGAAGTTGATACACAGGAACAGGGGGTCATTCAGCCCCTCAAGCCTGTTACACTGGAACAGATGGAGGCCATTCAGCCCCTCGAGTCTGTTACACAGGAACAGGAGGAGGACATTCAGCCCCTCAACCCTGTTACACAGGAACAGGAGGAGGCCATTCCGCCCCGCGAGCCTGTTACACAGGAACAGCAGTAGGCCATTCAGCCCCTCGAGACTGTTACACAGGAACAGGAGGAGGCCATTCAGTTCGTCGAGCCTGTTACACAGGAACCAGTGCAGGCCATTCAGCCCCTCCAGACTGTTACACAGGAACAGGAGGAGGCCATTCAGTTCGTCGAGCCTGTTACACAGGAACAGCAGTAGGCCATTCAGTCCCTCGAGACTGTTACACAGGAGCAGGAGGAGGCCATTCAGCCTCTCGAGCCTGTTAGACAGGAACAGGAGGATTCCATTCAGCCCCTCGAGCCTGTTACACTGGAAGAGGAGGAGGCCATTCAGCCTCTCGAGCCTGTTAGACAGGAACAGGAGGAAGCCATTCAGCCCCTCGAGCCAGTTACATGGGAACAGGAGGAGGCCATTCAGCCCCTTGATCCTGTTATATTAGGAGCAGGGGGAGGTCATTCCGCCCCTTGAGCCTGTTACACAGGAACAGGAGGAGGCCCATTCAGCCCCTGGAGCCTGTTACACAGGAACAGGAGGAGGCCATTCAGCCCTGCGAGCCTGTTACACAGGAACAGGAGGAGGCCATTCAGCCCCTCGAGCCTGTTACACAGGAACAGGAGGAATCCATTCAGCCCCTCGAGCCTGTTACAAAGGAAAAGGAGGAGGCCATTCCACCCCTCGAGCCTGTTACACAGGAACAGCAGTAGGCCATTCAGCCCCTCGAGACTGTTACACAGGAACAGGTGCAGGCCATTCAGTCCCTCGAGACTGTTGCACAGGAGCAGGAGGAGGCCATTCAGCCCCTCGATCCTGTTATATTAGGAGCAGGGGGAGGTCATTCCGCCCCTTGAGCCTGTTACACAGGAACAGGAGGAGGCCCATTCAGCCCCTGGAGCCTGTTACACAGGAACAGGAGGAGGCCATTCAGCCCTGCGAGCCTGTTACACAGGAACAGGAGGAGGCCATTCAGCCCCTCGAGCCTGTTACACAGGAACAGGAGGAATCCATTCAGTCCCTCGAGCCTGTTACAAAGGAAAAGGAGGAGGCCATTCCGCCCCTCGAGCCTGTTACACAGAAACAGCAGTAGGCCATTCAGCCCCTCGAGACTGTTACACAGGAACAGGTGCAGGCCATTCAGTCCCTCGAGACTGTTACACAGGAGCAGGAGGAGGCCATTCAGCCCCTCGATCCTGTTATATTAGGAGCAGGAGGAGGTCATTCCGCCCCTTGAGCCTGTTACACAGGAACAGGATTAGGCCATTCAGCCCCTCGATCCTGTCACACAGGAACAGGAAGAGGCCATTCAGCCCCGCGAGCCTGTTACGCAGGAACCAGTGCAGGCCATTCAGCCCCTCGAGACTGTTACACAGGTGCATGTGGAGGCCATTCAGCCCCTCGAGCCTGTTATATTAGGAGGAAGAGGATGCCATTCTGCCCCTTGAGCCTGTTACACAGGAAGAGGATGAGGCCATTCAGCCCCTCGAGCCTGTTACACAGGAACAGGAGGAATCCATTCAGCCCCTCGAGCCTGTTACAAAGGAAAAGGAGGAGGCCATTCCGCCCCTCGAGCCTGTTACACAGGAACAGCAGTAGGCCATTCAGCCCCTCGAGACTGTTACACAGGAACAGGTGCAGGCCATTCAGTCCCTCGAGACTGTTACACAGGAGCAGGAGGAGGCCATTCAGCCCCTCGATCCTGTTATATTAGGAGCAGGAGGAGGTCATTCCGCCCCTTGAGCCTGTTACACAGGAACAGGATTAGGCCATTCAGCCCCTCGATCCTGTCACACAGGAACAGGAAGAGGCCATTCAGCCCCGCGAGCCTGTTACGCAGGAACCAGTGCAGGCCATTCAGCCCCTCGAGACTGTTACACAGGTGCATGTGGAGGCCATTCAGCCCCTCGAGCCTGTTATATTAGGAGGAAGAGGATGCCATTCTGCCCCTTGAACCTGTTACACAGGAAGAGGATGAGGCCATTCAGCCCCTTGAGACTGTTACATTAGGAACAGGATGAGGCCATTCAGCCCCTCGATCCTGTTACACAGGAACAGGAAGAGGCCATTCAGCCCCTCGAGCCTGATACACAGGAACAGGAGGAGGCCATTCAGCCCCTCGAGCCTGTTATATTGAGAGCAGAATGAGGCCATTCTGCCCCTTGAGCCTGTTACACAGGAACAGGAGGAGGCCATTCAGCCCCTCACGCCTCGTACACAGGAACAGGCGCGGGCCATTCAGCCCCTCGAACTTGATACACAGGAACAGGAGGAGGCCATTCAACCGCTCGATCCTGTTACATTACAAACAGGAGCAGGCCATTCTGCCCCTCAAGCATTTTACACTGGAACAGGAGGAGGCCATTCAACCCCTCGTGCCTGTTAGACAGGAACAGGAGGAGGCCATTCAGCCCCTCGAGCCTGTTACACTGGAACAGGAGGAGGCCATTCAACCCCTCGTGCCTGTTAGACAGGAACAGGAGGAGGCCATTCAGCTCCTCAAGCCTGTTAAACAGTAACAGGAGAAAGCCATTCAGCCCCTCGAGCCTGTTACACTGGAACAGCAGTAGGCCATTCAATCCCTCGAGCCTGTTAGACAAGAACAGCAGGAGGCCATTCAGCCCCTCAACCCTGTTACACAGGAAGAGGAGGAGGCCATTCCACCCCTCGAGCCTATTACATTCCAAACAGGAGCAGTTCATTCTGCCCCTCGAGCATATTACATTGGAACAGGAGGAGTCCATTCAGCCGCTCGAGCCTGTTACACAGGAACCGGTGCAGGCCATTCAGCCCCTCGAGACTGTTACACAGGTGCAGGTGGAGGCCATTCAGCCCCGCGAGCCTGTTATATTAGGAGCAGGAGGAGGCCATTCTGCCCCTTGAGCCTGTTACACAGGAACAGGAGAAGGCCATTCAGCCCCTCAAGCCTGTTATATTAGGAGCAGGAGGAGGCCATTCTGCCCCTCGAGCCTGTTACATTAGGAACAGGAGGAGGCCATTCAGCCCCTCGATCCTGTAACACTGGAACAGGAAGAGGCCATTCAGCCCCTCGAACCTGTTACACTGGAACAGGAGGAGGCCATTCAGCCCCTGGATCATGTTACACAGGAACAGGAGGAGGCCATTCAGCCCCTCGAGCCTGTTACACTGGAACAGGAGGAGGTCGTTCAGCCCCTCGCGCCTCTTACACAGGAACAGGAGCGGGCCATTCAGCCCCTCGAACTTGATACACAGGAACAGGAGGAGATCATTCAACCGCTCGATCCTGTTATATTACGAACAGAAGCAGGCCATTCTGCCTGTCAAGCATACTACACTGAAACAGGAGGAGGCCATTCAGCCTCTCGAGCCTGTTACACTGGAACAGGAGGAGGCCATTCAGCCCCTCGATCCTGTTACACAGGAACAGTTGGAGGCCATTCAGCCCCTCGAGGTCTACTGTGAAGAAATGTTTCCTGACATCACCCGTGAATTTTAACGTCTGCCCCCTTGTTCTTTATTCACCCATCAGAGAAAATAGTTTCTCTATATTGACCCTATCGAATCCTTTAATCATCTTAAAATCCTCGATTATGTCACCCCTTAAACCTCTATACTCGCGGGAGTACAAGCCTAGTTTATGCAACCTGTCCTCATATATTGACCCTTTTAGCCCCGGTATCACTCTGCTCCCACTCCAAGGCCAATATATCCTCCCTGAGGTGTGGGGCCCAGAACTGGACGCAGTGTCCAGATGGGGTCTGACCGACGCTCTGTACAACTCAAGCATCACGTTCTCTCCTTTCAATTACTGGCCACTTGAGACAAAGGCCAACATTACAGTTTTTTCTACCTGTGCACTAGCTTTTAGTAATCTGGGCTCATGGCCCCCGGATCTATTTGCTCTTCCACAGCTCCGAGTCTGTCACCATTCAGAAAATATCCGATTTCTCTTTCTTCAATCCGTCCACTTCCCAGTTTTGCCCAATCACCCAATCTGTCAGTGTCACTTTGCAACTCCCTGCTCTCACCTGCACATGTTATATTAAAGGGGAGTGTCACGTTATTAATGGGGCAATGGTACGTTAAACAGGAGTGTCACTGTATTAAAGGGGCATTGTCGTATTGAAGGAATGGGGCACTACATTAAAGGGGCAGCGTCGTATTGAAGGGGAGGGTTACTGTATTAAAGGGGCAGCGTCGTATTGAAGGGGAGGGTTACTGTATTAAAGGGGCAGCGTCGTATTGAAGGGGAGGGTCACTGTATTAAAGGGGCAGCGTCGTATTGAAGGGGAGGGTCACTGTATTAAAGGGGCAGCGTCGTATTGAAGGGGAGGGTTACTGTATTAAAGGGGCATTGTCATAAGAACATAAGAAATAGGAGCAGGAGTAGGCCAATCGGCCCCTCGAGCCTGCTCCGCCATTCAATAAGATCATGGCTGATCTGATCCTAACCGCCAATCCACTATCACAGAACCATCCCCTGAATCTAACAGAATTAGACACACGAAATAGGAGCAGGATCAGGCTACACGGCCCCTGGGCCCGCTCCGCTACCCACAGGGCCATGACCGATCCGAACCTAGACTCATGTCCAAATTCCTGCCCGCTCCCCGTAACCCTTAATTCCCTTTACTTCTAGGAAACTGTCCATTTCTGTTTTAAATTTATGTAATGATGTAGCTTCTACAGCTTTTTGGGGCAGCATATTCCATGGACCTACCACCACTGAGTGAAGTAGTTCCTCCTCATCTCAGTTTTGAAAGAGCAGCCCCTTATTCTAAGACTATGCCCCCTAGTTCTAGTTTCACCCATCATCGGGAACATCCTCCCCGCATCCACCCGATCCAACCCCTTCACAATCTTATATGTTTCAATAAGATCGCCTCTCATTCTTCTGAACTCCAATGAGTAGAGTCCCAATCTACTCAACCTCTCCTCATATGTCCATCCCCTCATCCCCGGGATTAACCGAGTGAACCTTCTTTGTACTGACTCGAGAGCAAGTATGTCCTTTCTTAAGTATGGACACCAAAACTGTACGCAGTATTCCAGGTGCGGTCTCACCAATACCTTGTACAACTGAAGCAATACCTCCCTATTTTTATATTCTATCCCCCTAGCAATGAAAGCCAACATTCCATTGGCCTTCTTAATCACTTGCTGCACCTGTATACTAACTTTTTGAGTTTCGTGCACCAGGACCCCCAGATCCCTTTGTTCTTCAGTACTTTCCAGTTTCTTGCCATTAAGATAGTAACTTGCTCTATGATTTTTCCTGCCAAAGTGCATAACCTCACACTTTCCAGTATTGTATTCCATCTGCCAAATCTCTGCCCACTTACTTAGCCTGTCTATGTCCCCTTGCAGCTTTTTTATGTCCTCCTCACTCACTACTTTCCCTCCCATCTTAGTATCATCTGCAAACTTTGATATGTTACACTCGGTCCCCTCCTCCAAATCGTTAATATAGATTGTAAAGAGTTGGGGACCCAGCACTGACCCCTGCGGAACACCACTGGTTACTGATTGCCAGTCTGAGAGTGAACCATTTATCCCAACTTTCTGCCTTCTGTTAGATAGCCAATCCTCTATCCATGCCAGAATATTACCCCCAACCCAGTGATTTTTTATCTTAAGCAATAATCTTCTGTGTGGCACCTTGTCAAATGCCTTTTGGAAGTCTAAATACACTACGTCCACTGGTTGCCCTTTATCCACTCTATACGTTACTTCCTCAAAGAACTCCAGCAAGTTTGTCAAACATGACTTCCCCTTCATAAAACCATGCTGACTTTGTCCTATTAAATTATGATTATCCAAATGTCCTGTTACTGTCTCCTTAATAATGGACTCTAAAATTTTACCTACCACAGATGTTAGGCTAACCGGTCTATAGTTTCCAGCCTTCTGTCTACTGCCCTTTTTAAATAAGGGTGTTACATTAGCAGTTTTCCAGTCTGCCGGGACCTTTGCCGAGTCCAGGGAGTTTTGGAAAATTATTACCAATGCATCCACAATCCCTACCGCCACTTCCCTCAAGACCCTAGGATGTAAGCCATCAGGTCCAGGTGATTTATCCGCTTTGAGTCCCATTATTTTACCGAGTACCACTTCCTTAGTGATTTTGATCGTGTTTAGCTCCTCCCCCCCTATAGCCCCCTGTTTGTCCAGTGTTGGGATATTCTTAGTGTCCTCTACTGTAAAGACTGATACAAAATATTAATTCAGTGTTTTTGCCATCTCCATATTTCCCACCATTAATTTCCCGGTCTCATCCTCTAAGGGACCAACATTTACTTTAGCCACCCTTTTTCTTTTTATATAACTATAAAAACTCTTACTATCTGTTTTTATATTTTTTGCTGATTTACTTTCATAATCTATCTTCCCTTTCTTAATCAATCTTTTTGTTATTTTTTGCTGTCTTTTAAAGTTTTCCCAATCCTCTATCCTCCCACTAGATTTGGCTACCTTATATGCCCTTGTTTTTAGTCGAATACTATCCTTAATTTCTTTACTTAGCCACGGATGACTGTCTTTTCTTTTACACCCTTTTCTTCTCAGTGGAATATATTTTTTTTGGAAGTTGTGAAATAACTCCTTAAATGTACACCACTGATCATGTATCGTCTTACCCTTTAATCTATTTTCCCAATCCACTCTACTCAATTCCGCTCTCATACCTTCATAGTCTCCTTTATTCAAGCTTAGCACGCTTGTTTGAGATCCAACCTTCTCACCCTCTAATTGAATATGGAATTCACCCATGTTATGGTCACTCATTCCAAGGGGATCCTTTACTAGGACATTTTTAATTAATCCTGTCTCGTTACACAGGACCAGATCGAAGGTTGCTTGCCCCCTGGTCGGTTCAGTTACATACTGCTCAAGAAACCCATCCCTAATACACTCAATGAACTCATCCTCAAGGCAGCCCTGCCCAATTTGATTTGTCCAATTAATATGATAGTTAAAATCCCCCATAATTATAGATGTTCCCTTATTACAAGCCTCAACTATTTCCTGATTGATACTCCATCCAACAGAGTTGCCACTGTTCGGAGGCCTATAGATTATGCCCACTAGTGTTTTTTTCCCCTTATTATTCCTTACCTCCACCCAAACTGTTTCATTATCCTGATCTTTTGACCCAATATTGTAGGGGGTGTCTCTTGCTCGTTCTGGTCTCCGGCCAGGCTTCGTGCAATAATTACCCTTGAGTGGTTCGACCCACTCCCCCTACGGTTCTAGACCTTGGACTTAGATGCAGAGAACAGTAGTGCAGAGAAAGGACTCAATAGACCAGGTTGAATAGCACGAAATGGATGCTTTTATTTTTAAACAGTTTGAAGCATTACAAAATACATGTCATAGGCACAGATTAAAGTAACTACAATCATGCACAAATTTATGAACTTGACTCTATGGAAATGGGGAACACACGGCATATCGTAAAAGGGAAAACACATTACGATTACCCTTAACTCCCTCCCCTATATCTAAACTAAGTTTCGACCTGGGGAACTTGGGATCATGCTCACCACTCTCAAAATCGCAAAAAGGGGGTTCGCAGCCTTTTGGCACCGCTTTCCGTCATCACGTGGATTTGGAAACTTCTGGCGCAGTCTGTTTTTCTCTCAGGCGATGGGGCAGTAGATACAGCCTCGATGAGCGCTCGTCATGGTTGGATCAGCTAAAAGCTGTTGAAGAACTGGATGCAAATGGGAGAATCTGAAGGTCTCTGGCCGAATGGTATGCCGAGGACCTTTCTCGCTCCCGCCTGGCTCGGTGGCTTTCCAGAGGGTTTCTTTTCCTTCGGCCTGGGTCGTCGATGATCTCCCGACCCCAGTACCCGGGCCACCCTCGTCGTCTTCCCGTCATCACCGAGCCTTGTCTGGCTGAACACCGACCACGTTGTCTTTTCACCGAAATTGTCCGTCCGAAGCGTCTTTAAAAAGACGAAGCGTCTTCATTGATTCCGAAGCTACCGGGGTGGAAGAGGCGCCGATCCTGGCACCGTCCGTCCTTCGTTCGTCCGTTCGTTCCGTCGATCACTCCGATAACGTCGATCGTGTTTCCTCCGAATGTTCCTTGTAGAAGAAGCTGCCTTTCCGAGTGTCTTTGAGGGACTTTCAATCCATAGTTATACTCTTTTGGGACAGTCTTATCTCCCGCCAAATCATAGTCCTGTCTTTGTATTAATTTTGGCGGGCAGAAATCTCTGCAGGGGCGCTTTGTCTTGTAACGGGAGCCGGTGATAACTTAACTGGCCTTCCTGGCCGATAATGTCTTTTAATGTCTTTTACATTGTCATCGTGACTCGGTTCGCATATTGATCGGTCCGGAGATTTTCCTTGATGGCTGTTAAACGGTTTCTCCTTTGTACAATAAATGGGTATAAGTGTTTTTGCATTGTCCGCCCATATCTTGATGGGCCCCATCCTGTACTTATAATCCATTGAATATGTATGCTGTTTCCCTGAGTTTCGGTTCCCAGATACTGGCTTTCGCGGGCTTACTGTCTTCAATCCACAAGCCTGTCTGGCTTGCAGTAACAGAAATAAAATGGTCCAGAAAACTGATCACGAGGCCCGGCGGCCATTTTGTATGCCCTTTTATCAAAGGTTTTTCTGTGCAAGCTTACTTTGGTCAATAAACAGTCTTATTTTATCCGGTTTTCTTGCGTGATTATTGCTGAAAATTTCGAATCTTACAATATCATTTCTCTGTATTACAGTGATTCCTTCCTTTATTAACATAGCCACCCCACCTCCCCTTCCTTCCTGCCTGTCCTTCCTGCTCGTTAAATAACCTGGTATGTTTAATTCCCAGGCATTGTCACCCTGCAGCCATGTTTCTGTAATGGCCGCAAGATCATACACATATGTAGTTATTTGTGCCATTAACTCGTCTATTTTGTTACGAATGCTACGTGCATTCAGATAGAGAACTTTCAAAGATGTTTTGTGACACTTAGTTCCTGCTTTTGCCCTTTTTATTACTTTACCTTTTACTCCATACCTTCTGCCCCTTCCTGACACGCTCTGGTTTTTAATTTCCCCACTGCTACCTAAGTCTATGACCTTCTCTGTTGTCATTTTTATTATTTGCTCTCTAGGAACCTCCCCCCGACTAGTTAGTTTAAAACCCTCTCTACAGCCCTAGTTATATGATTCACCAGGACTCTAGTCCCAGCACTGGCCAAGTGAAGCCCGTCCCAACGGAACAGCTCCCTCCTGCCCCAGTACTGGTGCCAGTGTCCCAGGAAGCAAAACCCATGTCTCCCACACCAGTCTTTGAGCCACGCATTTAACTCTCTAATTTTATTTGTCCTAGCCAAATTCGCTCGTGGCTCAGGTAATAATCCAGAGATTATTATCCTTGTGGTTCTGCTTTTTAATTTGGCCCCTAGCTGCTCAAACTCCCTCAGCAGAACCTCCTTCCTTGTTCTATCTATGTCGTTGGTACCAACATGGACCACGACAACTGGATCCTCCCCCTCCCACTCCAAGTTTCTCTCCAGTCCAGAGGAGATGTCGTTAACCCTGGCACCGGGCAGGCAACACAGCCTTCGGGAATCTCGCTCTCGGCTGCAAAGAACTCTATCTATCCCCCTAACGATACTATCCCCTACCACTACAACATTTCTTTTAACTCCCCCCACTTGAATGGCCCCCTGCTCCACGGTGCTGTGGCCAGGTTGCTCATCCGACCCGCAGTCCCTGTTACCAACCTCGTATTGAAGGAGAGTGTCACTGTATTAAAGGGGCATTGTCGTAATGAAGGAGGGTGTTACATAGAAACATAGAAGATAGGAGCAGGAGTAGGCCATTCGGCCCCTCGAGCCTGCTCCGCCATTTAATGAGATCATGGCTGATCATCCAAATTCAGTCCCCTGTCCCTGCCTTCTCCCCATATCCCTTGATCCCTTTAGCCTTAAGAAATATATCTAACTCCTTCTTGAATATATTTAATGAATTGGCCTCAACTGCCTTCTGTGGTAGAGAATTCCACAGGTTCATCACTCTCTGGGTGAAGAAATTCCTCCTCATCTCTGTCCTAAATGGCTTACCCCTTATCTTTAGACTGTGACCCCTGGTTCTGGACTGCCCCACCATTGGGAACATCCTTCCTGCATCTAGTCTGTCTGGTCCTGTTAGAATTTTATAAGTTGCAATGAGATCCCCTCTCATTCTTCTAAACTCCAGCGAGTATAAGCCCAATCGACCCAATCTCTCCTCATACGTCATTCCTGCCATCCCAGGTATCAGTCTGGTGAATCTTCGCTGCACTCCCTCCATGGCAAGAACATCCTTCCTCAGATAAAGGGCATTGTCGGGACAGTGTCGGCGGGATTTCAGCAGCAGCAGCGGGGCTATAAAGGGCTCCAGAGACCAGGTAAGGCGTCACAGCGTCGGCGGGATTTCAGCAGCAGCAGCGGGGCTATAAAAGGCTCCAGAGACCAGGTAAGGCCTCACAGTGTTGGCGGGATTTCAGCGGCAGCAGCGGGGCTATAAAAGACTCCAAGAGACCAGGTAGGCGTACCAGTCTCCAAACTCGGAACTCAGAGGGAAGGAGAGAAGTAAAAAGAAATCAAAGTGTGATGTCACCAGAAAGCAGGTAAGTGATTGGTTGGTGAGTATTTCTCTCTTTTTAAACTTAAACTCTGTGGTTTATAGTTTATAGGGTCTCTGTGGTGTAGCGGGGACTTCTGCCATTCAAGCGCCTTAGAGTATATCTTTAATTGGTGGTATTGAATTAATTTAAATTAATTAAAGGGTAAGTCATGTCAGGACAGCCCAGCCCCGTGTTATGCTCCACCTGCGCTCTGTGGGAATTCAGGGACACTGCCGGTGTCCCTGACAACCATGTGTGCCGGAAATGTATCCAGCTGCAGCTTCTAGCAGACATCATTGAGGCACTGGAGCTGCGGATGGATGAGTTTTGGAGCATTCGCGATGCTGAGAGGGTCGTGGATAACACGTTTAGTGAGCTGGTCACACCACAGGTAAGGGCTGCACAGGCAGAAGGGAAATGGGTAACCATCAGGCGGAGCAGTAGAAGCAGGCAGGTAGTGCAGGGGACCCCTGTGGCCATCCCCCTCTCAAACAGGTATACTGATTTGGATACTGTTGAGGGGGATGACTTACCAGGAGAAGGCAGCAGCAGCCAACTTCCTGGCACCGGGGGTGCTTCTGCTGCTCAGGAAGGGAGGAATAAGAGTGGGAGAGCAATAGTGGTAGGGGATTCTATCATAAGGGGAACAGATAGGCGTTTCTGTGGCCGTAGACGTGACTCCAGGATGGTTTGTTGCCTCCCTGGTGCCAGGGTCAAGGATGTGACTGAACGGCTGCAGGGCATTCTGAAGGGGGAGGGTGAACAGTCAGAGGTCGAGGTTCACATTGGGACCAACGACATGGGTAGCAAGAATTTAGGGAGCTAGGTAGCACATTAAACAGCAGGACCTCAAAGGTTGTAATCTCTGGATTACTCCCGGTGCCACATGCTAGAGAGTATAGGAATAGGAGGATAGAGCAGATGAATGCGTGGCTAAAGAGTTGGTGCAGGAGGGAGGGCTTTAGTTTCCTGGATCACTGGGTCTGCTTCTGGGGAAGGTGGGACTTGTACAAGTCGGATGGGTTGCACCTGAACCAGAATGGGACAAATATCCTTGTGGGGAGGTTTGCTAGCACTGTTGGGGGGGGTTTAAACTAACTTGGCAGGGGGGTGGGATACAGAGTGGAGCTATAATAGGGGGTGATGTACAGCCAAATATAGAGGAAAAAACAAGTCAGCTTGGAAGGCAGAGCAAATATCTAACGGCACAAGGGAGTAGGGCAAGGCTGGATGGCATTTATTTTAATGCGAATAAGGTGGATGAACTGAAGGTGTTGATGAACACATGGGAGTATGATATTGTTGCTATCACGGAGACCTGGTTGAGGGAGGGGCAAGACTGGCAGCTCAATATTCCGGGGTATAGAATCTTCAGGCGAGACAGAGGGGGGGGTAAAAGAGGAGGGGGTGTCGCAATATTAATTAAGGAGTCAATTACTGCTGTAAGGAGGGATGCTATATTAGCGGGTTCCTCTAATGAGGCCATATGGGTAGAACTTAAAAACAAAAAGGGGGCAAGCACTTTGCTGGGAGTGTACTATAGGCCCCCAAACAGTCAGGGGGAAATAGAGGAACAGATATGTAGGCAAATCTCAGAGAAATGTGCAAATAATAGGGTAATAATAGCGGGGGATTTCAACTTCCCCAATATTAACTGGGATAGTCAGAGTGTGAAAGGCTTAGAGGGTGCAAAATTCTTAAAGTGCATCCAGGAGAGCTTTTTGAGCCAGCATGTAGAAAGTCCTACAAGAGAGGGGGCGGTACTGGACCTAATTCTAGGGAATGTGGCCGGGCAAGTGGTAGAAGTGTTAGTAGGTGAGCACTTTGGTGACAGTGACAATAATTCAGTGAGATTTAAGGTAGTCATGGAAAAGGAGAGAGGTGGACCGGAAATAATGGTTCTAAATTGGGGGAAGGCTGATTTTAATATGATAAGGCAGGATCTGGCCAAAGTGGACTGGGATCAGCTACTTGTAGGAAAATCCACATCGGAGCAATGGGAGTCTTTCAGAAAGGAAATTGAGAGAGCACAATGGCAACATGTTCCCGTAAAGGTCAAGGGTGGGACCAACAAGCCCAGGGAACCTTGGATGTCAAGGGATATACGAGAATGGATTGGGAAAAAAGGAGGGCTTTTGGCAGATACAAAGGACTAAAGACAGAGGAAGCCCTAGAGGAGTATAAAAAGTGCAGGGGGATACTTATAAAAGAAATTAGGAGGGCGAGGAGGGGCCATGAAATAACACTGGCGAGCAAAATAAAGGAAGATCCTAAGGTGTTTTATAAGTATATTAAGGGCAAGAGGATAACTAGGGAAAGAGTAGGGCCCATTCGGGACCAAAGTGGCAATCTGTGTGTAGAGCCAGAAGATGTAGGTGGGGTTTTAAATGAATTTTTTGCATCTGTGTTCACTATGGAGAAGGACGATGTAGACATAGAAATCGGGCAGGGGGACTGTGATATACTTGAACATATTAGCACCAAGAGGGAGGAGGTACTAGCGGTTTTAGCAGGCTTAAAAGTGGATAAACCCCCAGGCCCCGACGAGATGTATCCCAGGCTGCTGTGTGAGGCAAAGGAGGAGATTGCAGGGGCTCTGACACAAATTTTCAGAACCTCTCTGGCCACAGGGGATGTGCCAGAGGACTGGAGAACAGCTAACGTAGTACCATTATTCAAGAAGGGTAGCAGGGATAAACCAGGGAATTACAGGCCAGTGAGCCTAACATCTGTGGTAGGGAAATTATTGGAAAAAATTCTGAGGGACAAAATTAGTTTCCACTTGGAGAGGCAAGGATTAATCAGGGATAGTCAGTGTAGTGTATGTACATTTAAGAGAGAACTACTTTTACAGCTCCTGTATACTGTAGTACCGGCAGTGACCACACCTGTATATAAGCCTTGAGCATGCCTCTGTACCCCAGTCTTGAGACTACCCTACTCCAGTAAATTCCTGTTGATTGTTAAGTTACAGCGTCCGTGTGGTTATTGATAAACATCATACTCTCAGAATCACGGATCTAACAGTGGCGATGAGGTCGATTCGAATCTACCTGCAACTCTGCATTTTCCTTCAAGGATTCGCTCCGGGAGGACGGTGGAAGAAAGTCGAGGCCAGAAACACGGGCGTCGACCACGAGCAACCGCCCGGTCGTCCGGCAGAGAGTGAACATCGCAGGGGAGGCTGTGGAGAGCCGGGCTTGGTTCCCCAGCCACGACGATCAGCAATAGACTGACGACAGCTACAGCGCAGACCCTTCCCGGACAGCGGCGGCTGGAGCCATCCGACGGCGGAGAAAAAGCCGAGCAGCGTCGATGGGGTAAGACAGAGGGTGAAGCGCACAGGGCGCAGCCGTGGGTTGGAAACAGAGCGGCGTCGAGGAAAAACAAAACGGAGAGAGAGAGGGTAAAGCAACAGCCGGGTTCAGGACCGAGCGGCGGAAACGGGAAAGGCGCACAAAAAAAAAAGAACGCGCAGAGCACATCCAGGGCTCAAGGGCTGAACAGTGTCTGTGGGGAGAAGAAGGGAGAGCGCGGGAGACGCCATTGAGCTGCGGAGAAGTAGGAAGAGCGCGGGAGATGCCATTTTTAGAAGCCGCAGCGGAGAAGAAGGGCGAGCGCGGGAAGGAAGGAAAGTGCGGGAGACGCCATTTTGTGCCAGCGTAGAAGAAGGGGAAGCACGGGAGACACCATTTTTGACAGTTAAATCACACCCAGGGATGCAGAAGAGTGGCAGTATCTCTACGTTCGACAATGAAGTCGAAGATTGGGTGACATATGTGGAACGAATTGAGGTGTACTGCAGGGCGAATGAAGTGCCAGATGCTAATAAAGCACTGGTTTTGTTAAATTCCATGGGTGCAAAAACTTATGGGTTACTGCGAAACCTAATAACCCCAGAGCGGCCTGTGAACAAGAATTTCGAAAGCATAGTAGAAATCCTACAGGACCACTTAAACCCCACACCGCTGCTGATAGCAGAATGATTTAAGTTCCATAAAAGGAACCAACACAAAGACGAAAGCAATGCTGAGTACCTAACGGAACTGCGCAAGCTATCGAAACACTGCCAGTTTGGAGCGGGACTAGCAGATACGTTAAGGGACAAGTTTGTGTGTGGGCTGCAAAGTGAAGGAACCCAGAAACAGCTTCTATCAGAAAAGGATCTTACGCTGGACAAGGCTTTCAGTATGGCAGTATCACACGAAGCAGCCGCAAGGGGCGTTGCAGAGATACAATGGAGGCCGCAAGAATATGGCACCAATGAAATGTTCTATGAAACAGGGAAGTGTTATCGCTGCGGCAGAACAACACATGACCAGAAGGATTGTTGGTTCAAGGACCAAGTGTGCAGACAGTGTGGAAAAGCAGGACACACAGCAAGAGTCTGCAGGTCTGGGAAGAAAACCAACAGCAAGAAATCTCCACAGGAGAAGTACAAAAAGGTACACAAGGTGATAGACAGTAGTTCAGACGAACAGAAAAGTGACACAGACTCCGGAAGCAAGGAGCTGGGTTGTCTGAAACTACATAAGGTAACCAAAATGGAGGATCACCAGACTATCTGGGTTACACTCAAGATAGATGGAGTCCAAGTGAAAATGGAATTGGACACAGGACCAGCCCTAACAGTCATAAACCAAAGGGACTACAAGCGGCTATTTTCACATATACCCTTGAAAGCTACAGAGATTGTCTTGAAGACGTATACGGGGCAAAAAGTCTACCCCAAAGGAAAAATAAGGGTGAAAGTGATATATAAAGGGCAGGAAATACCTAAAATGGACATATATGTATTGCCAGATGGAGGACCACCACTGCTAGGACGTGAATGGATCCGGAAGAAACAATTAGATTGGCATTCCATACAGGCACTGAAGGTTGAGGCCAAAAAGGATGATGACGTCACACCTGGACGACTGTCAAAAATGCTAACTGACGCAAAAGAAGTGTTCCAGGAGGGACTCCGAACACTAAAAGGCATAACAGCAATGATTAAAATAGAGGAAAATGCAAGCCCAAAGTTTCTTAAGGACAGACCAGTGTCTTATGCGATCAGACCAGCTGTCGAAGCAGAGCTGGAAGGGTTGGAACGTTCAGGAGTACTGTCCAAAGTAGACTGGAGCGAGTGGGCTACACCCATCGTTCCTGTAATGAAGAGGTCGTTGAGTAATACGCCTGGGGAACCAAAGAAGGTCCGCATCTGTGGGGATTTTAAGGTGACAGTGAACCCAGTCCTTCACACGGTACAATATCCGCTTCCACGAATTGAGGATATTTTCGCCTCGCTATCTGGAGGTAAACGCTTCACCAAAATTGATCTAGCCCAGGCGTACTTGCAAATGGAGGTAGAAGAAGCCTCGAAACAATACCTTACGATTAACACTCATAAAGGTCTCTATCAATACAACCGGCTGGTGTTCGGGGTAGCATCGGCTCCGGCTATTTGGCAAAGGGCAATGGATCAAGTCCTGCAAGGGATTCCAGGGACCCAGTGTTATTTGGACGACATCCTGGTCATGGGCGAAAATGACAGTGATCAGCTCGCCAACTTGGAGAAGGTGCTCACCAGATTAAAGGAGTATGGGCTACGAGCTAATCGCCACAAGTGCGAGTTTTTCCAGAAGCAGATCTCGTATTGTGGCCACGTCATCGATGAAGAGGGGTTACATAAGTCCCCTGAAAAGATTGAGGCAGTAGTCAAGGCTCCAGCACCGGAAAATGTGTCACAACTGAGGTCGTTCCTCGGGCTGGTAAACTACTACCATAAGTTCTTACCAAATTTGTCCACGGTATTACACCCACTGAACACCCTACTGCAAACAGGGGTACCATGGAAGTGGAATGACGAACGTACACGAGCTTTCCAGAAGTGTAAAGAATTGATCACATCTAAAGAGGTGTTGGCCCATTTCAACCCAGCACTACCAATTCGTTTGGCATGTGATGCATCACCCTATGGTATTGGAGCGGTGCTGTCGCACAAATTCCCAGATGGGTTGGAGAGGCCAGTAGCCTTTGCGTCTCGGTCACTAACCTCAGCCGAGCGCAACTGTGCCCAGATTGACAGGGAGGCCCTCAGCCTAGTATGGGGAGTGAAAAAATTCAACCACTATCTGCATGGGCAGAAGTTCACCTTGCTGACTGACCACCAACCACTTGTCTCCATCTTTAATCCTAAGAAGGGCGTTCCAGTGGTGACTGCACAACGGTTACAAAGATGGTCCCTGTTTCTAGGGGCGAATCAATATGAAATAGAATATAAAGGCACGAAACAGCATGGAAACGCTGATGGGCTATCGCTCCTGCCACTGCCGACTGTGGAGGAAGCACCAGCAGTGGACCCTATCGAGATATTTTATTCGTCAATAATTGAACGATTGCCGGTAACGAACGCGGATATAGAGAAGGAGACCCGCAATGATCCGACGCTGTCTCGGGTATATGATTTGACGGTGAGGGGATGGCCAACACATGGCGACTCACTGTTGCCAGCATTCTCATCCAGAAGAGAACAGCTGTCAGTATGCCAGGGGACAGTGATGTGTGGATCCAGTGTGGTGATTCCACCCAAGTTAAGGGAGAGAGTGCTAAATGAGCTACATGAAGGTCATCTGGGGGGAGTGAAAATGAAAAGCCTTGCTAGGGCTTATGTGTGGTGGCCGGGAATCGATCAACAAATCGAAGACCTAACCAAGAGCTGCTCAGGATGCCAGAAGGTCCAAAATGCACCACCACATGCCCCTCTACACCCATGGGAGTGGCCCTCCTCTCCATGGCAACGGGTGCATATTGATTTTGCTGGTCCATTCATGGACTCAATGTTCTTAATAGCAGTGGATGCTCATTCGAAGTGGCCTGAGGTGATAAAAATGTCCTCAACCACTACAGAGAAAACGATTGCAGTCCTACTGACCATATTTGCCAGAAATGGCTTGCCAGAGCAGATTTGCTCTGATAATGGACCACAGTTTGTGTCCGAAGAGTTTCAAAAATTTATGAGAAGGAATGGGGTAAGGCATTACACATCCGCCCCGTATCATCCAGCCACAAATGGATTGGCTGAGAGGTTCGTACAAACCTTTAAGAAGGCGATAAAGGCCATGTGCGACGATGAAATTCCACTACAGCATAAGGTGGACAATTTCTTATTAGCCTACCGAAACGCGACACATGCAGTTACCAACCAGACCCCGGCCATGATGTTCTTTAACTGAAGGTTGCGATCTCGTCTGGACTTGCTCAGACCAAATGTGCGAAGAAATGTTGAGGATAAACAATTCCAGCACATCAATGAGAAGCCGACAAGGAGCTTCAATGTAGGACAACCAGTCTTGGCCCGTGACTACCGAACAGAGAAATGGCAACCCGGAATGATATGCACACGGCAGGGGCCATTAATGTACACAGTGGATGTCGGGGAGAACATTGTGAGACGCCACGTTGATCAGATCTTAGCGTCACAGGAACGAGTCAATCCCATGTCTTGCGTACCTGGGGATGAACCTGACACACCGGTATCATCTACCTCCGAACCAGTAGCAGTGGAACCCGATGAACTAACCGATGAAAAGGGGTCAGAATCGCCTCCGCACCAAGAACAAGAACCTCAGGAAAGGCGCTATCCCGAAAGGATCAGGAAGCCGCCCCAAAGACTGAATCTATAAATGGACGATTGTTGTTTAATGTACATGTTAAAGTGTTAATTGTTATTTGAATATTATGGGTACTACTAACCTAAAAGGGGAGGAATTATAGTGTATGTACCTTTAAGAGAGAACTACTTTTACAGCTCCTGTATACTGTATAAGCCTTGAGCATGCCTCTGTACCCCAGTCTTGAGACTACCCTACTCCAGTAAATACCTGTTGATTGTTAAGTTACAGCATCCGTGTGGTTATTTTGGAGGGATTAACAAGGCAAGGGAATACACTAGACCCTAGGAAGGACAGAGGATCAGAGGGACCTTGGTGTGCATGTACATAGATCCCTGAAGGCAGCAGGACAGGTGGATAAGGTGGTTAAAAAGGCATATGGGTTACTTGCCTTCATTAGCCGAGGCATAGAATATAAGAGCAGGGAGGTTATGATGGAGCTGTACAAAACGCTAGTTAGGCCACAGCTGGAATACTGTGTGCAGTTCTGGTCGCCACACTATAGGAAGGATGTGATTGCTTTGGAGAGGGTGCAGAGGAGATTCACCAGGATGTTACCAGGGCTGGAGCGTTTCAGCTATGAAGAGAGACTGGACAGGCTGGGGTTGTTTTCCTTGGAGCAGAGAAGACTGAGGGGGGACCTGATTGAGGTGTACAAAATTATGAGGGGCATAGATAGGGTAGATAGAAAGGAACTTTTCCCCTTCGTAGAGGGGTCAATAACAAGGGGGCATAGATTCAGGGTAAGGGGCAGAAGGTTTAGAGGGGATTTGAGGGAAAACTTTTTCACCCAGAGGGTGGTTGGAATCTGGAACTCACTGCCTGAAAGGGTGGTAGAGGCAGGAACCCTCACAACATTCAAGAAGCATTTGGATGAGCACTTGAAATGCCATAGCATACAAGGCTATGGACCAAATGCTGGAAAATGGGATTGATTAGACAGGGCTTGATGGCTGGCACGGACACGATGGGCCGAAGGGCCTCTTTCCGTGCTGTGTGACTCTGTGACTCTATGGGGGAGAAATTGGGTGGAGCCGCAAACGGGGCGCCAAGCTCGCCTGGGCGCCGGAATTAGGGCAGCGATCGGAGCAGCAGCGATCGCCGGAAATTCAGCTTGAGCGCCCCAAGAGGGACACGGGGTGAGGCTCGAGGCGCTCCGCGTCCCTCTTAGGGCGCTGAAACTGAATATCGCAGCGCAACGTGCTGCAGTGCCACACACTGCGGCACGGCGCGCTGCGGTACTGCAGGCCTTCCTCCCATTCTTAAGGGGGAGGTGCCTACACCAGCGCGATGAGCGATCGCGAGTGCCGGCAAAAGAGCCCGGCACCGAGGAGAAGTGCCGGGCTCTCGGAAAGCAGCCAGCACGGCCGCGGGGGGAGAGCAGGAGGCCGGGGACGGAGGTGCTGGCAGGCGGCTGCCGAAAAAAATGGCCGCCCCGCACCTCCACCTTAATTTGTGCCACTGCCGCCACAGGTAGGCCCCGTGAACCGGGCGCAATTTGCGAACGGCGCTACAGAGGCGGGCGCTACCGAATATCGAGATCGGGGTGGTAGCGGGGCGCTGCGCACACCGATGACGTCATCGGTGGCGGCGCAGCGCAATAGGCTAACGCCGCCATTAGCACCCCAGCTAAATATCACGGGAGGCATGGCCAGTGGTGCTAAAGCCACTGAGTGCCCTCTTTAGGCGCTAACTGGTGGCGCAGCCCACCGAATTTCTAGGCCTATGACTCTAAGGTGACCAAAACTGCACACAATACTCAAGGTGTGGTCTCACCAAGGCCCTGTACAACTGCAGCAAGACATCCTTGTTCCTGTACTGAAACCCTCTCGCTATGAAGGCCAACATACCATTTGCCTTCTTAATCGCCTGCTGCACCTGCATGCTTACCTTCAGCGACTGGTGCACAAGGACACCCAGGTCTCGTTGCACTTCCCCTTCTCCCAATCTATTGCCGTTCAGATAATAATCTGCCTTCCTGTTTTTGACACCAAAGTGGATAACCTCGCATTTATCCACATTATACTGCTTCTGCCCAATCACCCACCCTGTCCAAACCATCCTGGAGTTTCTCGGCATCCTCCTCACAGCACACACGCCCACCCAGCTTTGTGTCGTCTGTAAACTTGGAGATATTACATCTAGTTCCCTCGTCTAGATCATTAATATATATTGTGAATAGCTGGGGTCCCAGGACCGATCCCTGCGGTACCCCACTAGTCATTGCCTGCCACTCGGAAAAAGATCCGTTTATTCCAACTCTTTGCTTCCTGTCTGCCAACCAGTTCTCTATCCAAGTCAATACCATACCCCCAATCCCGTGTGCCTCAACTTTGCACGCTAATCTCTTATGCGGGACCTTATCGAAAGACTTCTGAAAGTCCAAATACACCACATCCACTGGTTCTCCCTTATCTATTCTACCAGTTACATGCTCAAAAAATTCCAGTAGATTAGTCAAGCACGATTTACCTTTTGTAATTTCATGTTGAATTTGTCACCGTATTAAAGGGCAGTATCTTATTGTGGGGGAGTGTATTCGTATTTAATAGGCTTTGTCATATTGAAGGAGAGTGTCATATTATTAAAAAGGGACGTGTCATATTGAAGGGGAGTGTCACTGTATTAAAGGGGCAGCGTTGTATTGAAGGGGGGTGGCACTACATTAAAGGGACAGTGTTGTAATTAAGGGACATGTACCCGTATTAAAGGGGCAGTGTCGTATTGAAGGGGATTGTTACCATATTAAAGAGGCAGTGTCGTATATAAGGGGAGTGTTACTGTATTAAAGGGCAGTGTTGTATTGAAGGGGAGAGTCACTGGATTAAAGGGGCATTGTCGTATTAAAGGGGAGTGTCACTGTATTAAAGGGGCATTGTTGTATTGAAGGGGAGTGTCACTGTATTAAAGGGGCATTGTCATATTGCACGGGAGTGTTACATATTAAAGAGGTAGTGTCGCATTGAAGTGGATTGTTACCGTATTAAAGGGGCAGTGTCGTATTGAAGGGGAGTGTCACTCCATTAATGGGGCAGTGTCGTACATGAAGGGGAGTGTCACTGTATTAAAAGGGCATTGTGATATTGAAGGAGGGTGTCACTGTATTAAAGGAGCAGTGTCGTTTTGAAGGGGAGTGTGTCTGCATTAAAGGGGCATTGTCATATTGAAGGGGAGTGTCAGTGTATTAAAAGGGCATTGTCGTATTTAAGGAGAGTGTCACTACATAAAAGGGGCTGTATCGTACTGATCGGGTGTGTCACTGTATTAAAGGGGCAGTGTCGTATTGATGGGAAGAGTCACTACATTAAAGGGGCAGTGTCGTATTGAAGTGAATGTCACTACATTAAAGGGCCAGTGTTGTATTGAAGGGGAGTGTCCCTGTATTAAAGAGCAGTGTTGTATTGAGTGGGAGTGTTTCCGTATTTAAGTGGCAGTGCCGTATTGAAGGAGCTTGTCACTACATTAAAGGGACATTGTCGTATTGAGGAGAGTATTACTGTATTAAACGGGCAGTGTCAAATTGAAGGAAAGTGTCCCTCCATTACAGGGGCATTGTCGTATTGAAGGTGAGTGTTACCCTATTAAAGTGGCAGTGTCTTTTGAAGGTGAGTGTCACTCTATTAAAGGGGCAGTGTCATATTGAAGTGGAGTGTCACTACATTAAAGGGGCAGTGTCATATTGAAGAGGTGTGTTACATATTAAAAGGGCAGTGTCGTATTGAAGGTGAGTGTTACCCTATTAAAGTGGCAGTGCCTTTTGAAGAAGAGTGTCACTGTATTAAAGGGGCAGTGTCATATTGAAGTGGAATGCCACTGTATTAAAGAGGCAGTGCCCCTACATTAAAGGGGCAGTGTCGTATTGAAGGGGATTGTTACCGTATTAAAGGGGCAGTGTCGTATTGAAGGGGATTGTTACCGTATTAAAGGGGCAGTGTCGTATTGAAGGGGAGTGTGTCTATATTAAAGTGGCAGTGTCATATTGAAGGGGTGTGTTACCGTATTAAAGGGGCAGTGTCTTATTGAAGGGCTGTGTTGTATTGAAGGGGAGTGTCACTGTATTAAAGGGGCAGTGCCATATTGAAGGGGACTGTCCCTACATTAAAGGGGCACTGTCATATTTAAGAGGCGTGTTCCCGCATTAAAGGGGCAGTGTCGTATTGAAGGGGAATGTCACTGTATTAAAGGGGCATTGTTGTATTGAATGGGAGTGTCACTGTATTAAAGGGGCAATGCCATATTGAAGGGGAGTGTCCCTACATTAAAGGGGCACTGTCATATTTAAGGGGAGTGTTCCTGTATTAAAGGGGCAGTGTCGTATTGAAGGGGAGTGTTACTGTATTAAAGGGGCAGTGTCGTATTGAAGGGGAGTGGCACTGTTTTAAAGGGGCAGTGTCGTATTGAAGGGGAGTGGCACTGTTTTATAGGGGCAGTGTCCTATTCAAGGGAAGTGTCAAGGCGTTAAATGGCCGGTGTCGTATTGAAGGGGAGTGGCACTGTATTAAAGGGGCAGTGTCGTATTGAAGGGGAGTGGCACTGTTTTAAAGTGACAGTGTCTTATTGAAGGGGAGTGTCGCTGTATTAAAGGGGCTGTGTCAAATTGAAGGGGAGTGTTACTGTATTAAAGGGGCAGTGTCATATTGAAGGGGAGTGTCGCTTTATTAAAGGGGCAGTGTCATATTGAAGCAGAGTGTTTCCGTATTAAAGGGGCAGTGTCGTATTGAAGGGGAGTGGCACTGTTTTAAAGGGACAGTGTCGTATTGAAGGGGAGTGTCACTGTGTAAAAGGGACAGTGTCGTATTGAAGGGGAGTGGCGCTGTTTTAAAGGGACAGTGTCGTATTGTGGTAAACCACTTTTATCGTTCACTATCGTTACACTATAATTATCACTGTTGTATTGTTATCACTGTTCTCACTGTTGTATCACTATACGAGGTCGCCTCTTGTCGCGCTGTTATACCTGGGCTGACCACCTCCGACTCCGCCCATGGCTCCACCTACCTGCCCAGGTATAAAGGTAGTCGACTGGCTGGTATTCCTCCTTGTTGGACCCGATCACCCACGAGGGTGGGCTCTGTTATTTAGTCAATAAAAACCTTTAGTTACGTTCCTAACTCGTCGCTTTTTATTGGACGAATTGATAGGTATATCACGTATTGAAGGGGAGTGTCACTGTATTAAAGGGGCAGTGCCATATTGAAGGGGACTGTCCCTACATTAAAGGGGCACTGTCATATTTAAGGGGCGTGTTCCCGCATTAAAGGGGCAGTGTCGTATTGAAGGGGATTGTTACCGTATTAAAGGGGCATTGTTGTATTGAATGGGAGTGTCACTGTATTAAAGGGGCAGTGCCATATTGAAGGGGAGTGTCCCTACATTAAAGGGGCACTGTCATATTTAAGGGGAAAGTCACTACATTAAAGGGCCAGTGCTTTATTGAAGGGGAGTGTCACTGTATTAAAGGCCAGTGTTGTATTGAGGGGGAGTGTTTCCGTATTTAAGGGGCAGTGCCGTATTGAAGAAGCTTGTCACTACATTAAAGGGACATTGTCGTATTGAAGGTGAGTGTTACCCTATTAAAGTGGCAGTGTCTTTTGAAGGCGAGTGTCACTGTATTAAAGGGGCAGTGTCATAATGAAGTGGAGTGTCACTACATTAAAGGGGCAGTGTCGTATTGAAGAGGTGTGTTATGTTATAAAGAGGCAGTGTCGTATTGAAGGGGAGTGACACTGTATTAAAGGGGCAGTGTCGTATTGAAGGGGATTGTTACCGTATTAAAGGGGCAGTAATGTATTGAAGAGGTGTGTTACGTATTAAAGAAGCAGTGTCGTATTGAAGGGGAGAGTCACTGTATTAAAGGGGCATTGTCATATTGAAGGAGGGTGTCACTGTATTAAAGGGGCATTGTCATATTGAAGTGGAGTGTCGCTACATTAAAGGGGCAGTGTCGTATTGAAGAGGGGTGTTACGTATTAAAGAGGCAGTGTCGTATTGAAGGGGAGAGTCACTGTATTAAAGGGGCATTGTCATATTGAAGGAGGGTGTCACTGTATTAAAGGGGCAGTGTCGTATTGAAGGTGAGTGTTACCCTATTAAAGTGGCAGTGCCTTTTGAAGGAGAGTGTCACTGTATTAAAGGGGCAGTGTCATATTGAAGTGGAGTGTCACTACCTTAAAGGGGCAGTGTCGTATTGAAGGGGAGTATTTCCTTATTAAAGGGGCAGAGTCGTATTGAAGGAGAGTGACATTTTATTAAAAGTGGAAGTGTCGTATTGAAGGGGACTGTCCCTATATTAAAGGGGCACTGTCATATTTAAGGGGCATGTTCCCACATTAAAGGGGCAGTGTCGTATTGAAGGGGATTGTTACCGTATTAAAGGGGCATTGTCGTATATAAGGGCAGTGTTACTGTATTAAATGGTGGTGGTGTATAGGAGGGGAATGTCACTGTATTAAAGGGGCTTTGTTGTATTGAAGGGGAGTGTCACTGTATTAAAGGGGCAGTGTCATATTGAAGGAGGGTGTCACTGTATTAAAGGGGCAGTGTCATATTGAAGGGGAGTGTTACGTATTAAAGGGGCAGTGTTGAAATGAAGGGGAGTGTTACCGTATTAAAGGGGCAGTGTCTTATTGAAGGAGAGTGTCACCGTATTAAAGGGGCAGTGTCGTATTGAAGGGGAGTGGCACTGTTTTAAAGGGACAGTGTCCTATTGAAGGGGAGTGTCAAGGCGTTAAATGGGCGGTGTCGTATTGAAGGGGAGTGGCACTGTTTTAAAGGGACAGTGTCGTATTGAAGGGGAGTGTCACTGTATTAAAGGGGCAGTGTCATATTGAAGCAGAGTGTTTCCGTATTAAAGGGGCAGTGTCATATTGAAGGTGAGTGACACTACATTAAATGCGCAGTGTCATATTGAAGGGGTGTGTCACTGTATTAAAGGGACAGTGTCGTATTGAAGGGGAGTGTCACTGTATTTAAGGGGCAGTGTCGTATTGAAGGGGGATGTTACTGTATTTAAGGGGCAGTGTCGTATTGAAGGGGGATGTTACTGTATTAAAGGGGCAGTGTCGTATTGAAGGGGGATGTTACTGTATTTAAGGGGCAGTGTTGTATTGAAGGGGGATGTTACTGTATTTAAGGGGCAGTGTCGTATTGAAGGGGGATGTTACTGTATTTAAGGGGCAGTGTCGTATTGAAGGGGGATGTTACTGTATTTAAGGGAGAGTGTCGTATTGAAGGGGGATGTTACTGTATTTAAGGGGCAGTTTCGTATTGAAGGGGAGTGTTACTGTATTTAAGGGGCAGTGTCGTATTGAAGGGGGATGTTACTGTATTTAAGGGGCAGTTTCGTATTGAAGGGGGATGTTACTGTATTTAAGGGACAGTTTCGTATTGAAGCGGGATGTTACTGTATTTAAGGGGCAGTGTCGTATTGAAGGGGGATGTTACTGTATTTAAGGGGGAGTGTCGTATTGAAGGGGGATGTTACTGTATTTAAGGGGCAGTGTCGTATTGAAGGGGGATGTTACTGTATTTAAGGGGCAGTGTCGTATTGAAGGGGGATGTTACTGTATTTAAGGGACAGTTTCGTATTGAAGCGGGATGTTACTGTATTTAAGGGGCAGTGTCGTATTGAAGGGGGATGTTACTGTATTTAAGGGGGAGTGTCGTATTGAAGGGGGATGTTACTGTATTTAAGGGGCAGTGTCGTATTGAAGGGGGATGTTACTGTATTTAAGGGACAGTTTCGTATTGAAGGGGGATGTTACTGTATTTAAGGGACAGTTTCGTATTGAAGGGGGATGTTACTGTATTTAAGGGGCAGTGTCGTATTGAAGGGGGATGTTACTGTATTTAAGGGACAGTTTCGTATTGAAGGGGGATGTTACTGTATTTAAGGGACAGTTTCGTATTGAAGGGGAGTGTTACTGTATTTAAGGGACAGTGTCGTATTGAAGCGGGATGTTACTGTATTTAAGGGGCAGTGTCGTATTGAAGCGGGATGTTACTGTATTTAAGGGGCAGTTTCGTATTGAAGCGGGATGTTACTGTATTTAAGGGGCAGTGTCGTATTGAAGGGGGATATTACTGTATTTAAGGGGCAGTGTCGTATTGAAGGGGGATGTTACTGTATTTAAGGGGCAGTTTCGTATTGAAGCGGGATGTCACTGTATTAAAGGGGCAGTGTCGTATTGAAGGGGGATGTTACTGTATTTAAGGGGCAGTTTCGTATTGAAGGGGGATGTTACTGTATTTACGGGGCAGTTTCGTATTGAAGGGGAGTGTTACTGTATTTCAGGGGCAGTGTCGTATTGAAGGGGGATGTTACTGTATTTAAGGGGCAGTTTCGTATTGAAGGGGGATGTTACTGTATTTAAGGGACAGTGTCGTATTGAAGCGGGATGTTACTGTATTTAAGGGGCAGTTTCGTATTGAAGGGGGATGTTACCGTATTTAAGGGGCAGTTTCGTATTGAAGGGGGATGTTACTGTATTTAAGGGGCAGTTTCGTATTGAAGGGGGATGTTACTGTATTTAAGGGGCAGTTTCGTATTGAAGGGGGATGTTACTGTATTTAAGGGGCAGTTTCGTATTGAAGGGGGATGTTACTGTATTTAAGGGACAGTGTCGTATTGAAGGGGGATGTTACTGTATTTAAGGGGCAGTTTCGTATTGAAGGGGGATGTTACTGTATTTAAGGGGCAGTGTCGTATTGAAGGGGGATGTTACTGTATTTAAGGGGCAGTGTCGTATTGAAGGGGGATGTTACTGTATTTAAGGGGCAGTGTCGTATTGAAGGGGGATGTTACTGTATTTAAGGGGCAGTGTCGTATTGAAGGGGGATGTTACAGTATTTAAGGGGCAGTGTCGTATTGAAGGGGGATGTTACTGTATTTAAGGGACAGTTTCGTATTGAAGCGGGATGTTACTGTATTTAAGGGGCAGTGTCGTATTGAAGGGGGATGTTACTGTATTTAAGGGACAGTTTCGTATTGAAGGGGGATGTTACTGTATTTAAGGGGCAGTGTCGTATTGAAGGGGGATGTTACTGTATTTAAGGGGCAGTTTCGTATTGAAGGGGGATGTTACAGTATTTAAGGGGCAGTGTCGTATTGAAGGGGGATGTTACTGTATTTAAGGAACAGTTTCGTATTGAAGGGGAGTGTTACTGTATTTAAGGGGCAGTGTCGTATTGAAGCGGGATGTTACTGTATTTAAGGGGCAGTTTCGTATTGAAGCGGGATGTTACTGTATTTAAGGGGCAGTTTCGTATTGAAGCGGGATGTTACTGTATTTAAGGGGCAGTTTCGTATTGAAGGGGGATGTTACTGTATTTAAGGAGCAGTGTCGTATTGAAGGGGGATGTTACTGTATTTAAGGGACAGTTTCGTATTGAAGGGGGATGTTACTGTATTTAAGGGGCAGTGTCGTATTGAAGGGGGATGTTACTGTATTTAAGGGACAGTTTCGTATTGAAGGGGGATGTTACTGTATTTAAGGAGCAGTGTCGTATTGAAGGGGGATGTTACTGTATTTAAGGGACAGTTTCGTATTGAAGGGGGATGTTACTGTATTTAAGGGACAGTGTCGTATTGAAGGGGGATGTTACTGTATTTAAGGGGCAGTGTCGTATTGAAGGGGGATGTTACTGTATTTAAGGGGCAGTGTCGTATTGAAGGGGGATGTTACAGTATTTAAGGGGCAGTGTCGTATTGAAGGGGGATGTTACTGTATTTAAGGGGCAGTTTCGTATTGAAGGGGGATGTTACTGTATTTAAGGAGCAGTGTCGTATTGAAGGGGGATGTTACTGTATTTAAGGGACAGTTTCGTATTGAAGGGGGATGTTACTGTATTTAAGGGACAGTGTCGTATTGAAGAGGGATGTTACTGTATTTAAGGGACAGTTTCGTATTGAAGGGGGATGTTACTGTATTTAAGGGGCAGTGTCGTATTGAAGGGGGATGTTACTGTATTTAAGGGGCAGTATCGTATTGAAGCGGGATGTTACTGTATTTAAGGGGCAGTTTCGTATTGAAGCGGGATGTTACTGTATTTAAGGGACAGTTTCGTATTGAAGGGGGATGTTACTGTATTTAAGGGGCAGTGTCGTATTGAAGGGGGATGTCACTGTATTTAAGGGGCAGTGTCGTATTGAAGGGGGATGTTACTGTATTTAAGGGGCAGTTTCGTATTGAAGGGGGATGTTACTGTATTTAAGGGGCAGTTTCGTATTGAAGGGGGATGTTACTGTATTTAAGGGACAGTTTCGTATTGAAGCGGGATGTTACTGTATTTAAGGGGCAGTGTCGTATTGAAGCGGGATGTTACTGTATTTAAGGGGCAGTTTCGTATTGAAGCGGGATGTTACTGTATTTAAGGGGCAGTGTCGTATTGAAGGGGGATGTTACTGTATTTAAGGGGCAGTGTCGTATTGAAGGGGGATGTTACTGTATTTAAGGGGCAGTGTCGTATTGAAGGGGGATGTTACAGTATTTAAGGGGCAGTGTCGTATTGAAGGGGGATGTTACTGTATTTAAGGGGCAGTTTCGTATTGAAGGGGGATGTTACTGTATTTAAGGAGCAGTGTCGTATTGAAGGGGGATGTTACTGTATTTAAGGGACAGTTTCGTATTGAAGGGGGATGTTACTGTATTTAAGGGACAGTGTCGTATTGAAGGGGGATGTTACTGTATTTAAGGGACAGTTTCGTATTGAAGGGGGATGTTACTGTATTTAAGGGGCAGTGTCGTATTGAAGGGGGATGTTACTGTATTTAAGGGGCAGTATCGTATTGAAGCGGGATGTTACTGTATTTAAGGGGCAGTTTCGTATTGAAGCGGGATGTTACTGTATTTAAGGGACAGTTTCGTATTGAAGGGGGATGTTACTGTATTTAAGGGGCAGTGTCGTATTGAAGGGGGATGTCACTGTATTTAAGGGGCAGTGTCGTATTGAAGGGGGATGTTACTGTATTTAAGGGGCAGTTTCGTATTGAAGGGGGATGTTACTGTATTTAAGGGGCAGTTTCGTATTGAAGGGGGATGTTACTGTATTTAAGGGACAGTTTCGTATTGAAGCGGGATGTTACTGTATTTAAGGGGCAGTGTCGTATTGAAGCGGGATGTTACTGTATTTAAGGGGCAGTTTCGTATTGAAGCGGGATGTTACTGTATTTAAGGGGCAGTGTCGTATTGAAGGGGGATGTTACTGTATTTAAGGGACAGTTTCGTATTGAAGCGGGATGTTACTGTATTTAAGGGGCAGTTTCGTATTGAAGGGGGATGTTACTGTATTTAAGGGGCAGTGTCGTATTGAAGGGGGATGTTACTGTATTTAAGGGGCAGTATCGTATTGAAGCGGGATGTTACTGTATTTAAGGGGCAGTGTCGTATTGAAGGGGGATGTTACTGTATTTAAGGGGCAGTTTCGTATTGAAGGGGGATGTTACTGTATTTAAGTGGCAGTGTCGTATTGAAGCGGGATGTTACTGTATTTAAGGGGCAGTGTCGTATTGAAGGGGGATGTTACTGTATTTAAGGGGCAGTTTCGTATTGAAGGGGGATGTTACTGTATTTAAGGGGCAGTGTCGTATTGAAGCGGGATGTTACTGTATTTAAGGGGCAGTGTCGTATTGAAGGGGGATGTTACTGTATTTAAGGGGCAGTGTCGTATTGAAGGGGGATGTTACTGTATTTAAGGGGCAGTGTCGTATTGAAGGGGGATGTTACTGTATTTAAGGGGCAGTTTCGTATTGAAGGGGGATGTTACTGTATTTAAGGGGCAGTGTCATATTGAAGGGGGATGTTACTGTATTTAAGGGGCAGTGTCGTATTGAAGGGGGATGTTACTGTATTTAAGGGGCAGTTTCGTATTGAAGGGGGATGTTACTGTATTTAAGGGACAGTTTCGTATTGAAGCGGGATGTTACTGTATTTAAGGGGCAGTGTCGTATTGAAGGGGGATGTTACTGTATTTAAGGGGCAGTTTCGTATTGAAGGGGGATGTTACTGTATTTAAGGGGCAGTGTCGTATTGAAGCGGGATGTTACTGTATTTAAGGGGCAGTGTCGTATTGAAGGGGGATGTTACTGTATTTAAGGGGCAGTTTCGTATTGAAGGGGGATGTTACTGTATTTAAGGGGCAGTGTCGTATTGAAGCGGGATGTTACTGTATTTAAGGGGCAGTGTCGTATTGAAGGGGGATGTTACTGTATTTAAGGGGCAGTGTCGTATTGAAGGGGGATGTTACTGTATTTAAGGGGCAGTGTCGTATTGAAGGGGGATGTTACTGTATTTAAGGGGCAGTTTCGTATTGAAGGGGGATGTTACTGTATTTAAGGGGCAGTGTCGTATTGAAGGGGGATGTTACTGTATTTAAGGGGCAGTGTCGTATTGAAGGGGGATGTTACTGTATTTAAGGGGCAGTTTCGTATTGAAGGGGGATGTTACTGTATTTAAGGGACAGTTTCGTATTGAAGCGGGATGTTACTGTATTTAAGGGGCAGTGTCGTATTGAAGGGGGATGTTACTGTATTTAAGGGGGAGTGTCGTATTGAAGGGGGATGTTACTGTATTTAAGGGGCAGTGTCGTATTGAAGGGGGATGTTACTGTATTTAAGGGGCAGTGTCGTATTGAAGGGGGATGTTACTGTATTTAAGGGGCAGTGTCGTATTGAAGGGGGATGTTACTGTATTTAAGGGGCAGTGTCGTATTGAAGGGGGATGTTACTGTATTTAAGGGAGAGTGTCGTATTGAAGGGGGATGTTACTGTATTTAAGGGGCAGTTTCGTATTGAAGGGGAGTGTTACTGTATTTAAGGGACAGTTTCGTATTGAAGCGGGATGTTACTGTATTTAAGGGGCAGTGTCGTATTGAAGGGGGATGTTACTGTATTTAAGGGACAGTTTCGTATTGAAGGGGGATGTTACTGTATTTAAGGGGCAGTGTCGTATTGAAGGGGGATGTTACTGTATTTAAGGGGCAGTTTCGTATTGAAGGGGGATGTTACAGTATTTAAGGGGCAGTGTCGTATTGAAGGGGGATGTTACTGTATTTAAGGAACAGTTTCGTATTGAAGGGGAGTGTTACTGTATTTAAGGGGCAGTGTCGTATTGAAGCGGGATGTTACTGTATTTAAGGGGCAGTTTCGTATTGAAGCGGGATGTTACTGTATTTAAGGGGCAGTTTCGTATTGAAGCGGGATGTTACTGTATTTAAGGGGCAGTTTCGTATTGAAGGGGGATGTTACTGTATTTAAGGAGCAGTGTCGTATTGAAGGGGGATGTTACTGTATTTAAGGGACAGTTTCGTATTGAAGGGGGATGTTACTGTATTTAAGGGGCAGTGTCGTATTGAAGGGGGATGTTACTGTATTTAAGGGACAGTTTCGTATTGAAGGGGGATGTTACTGTATTTAAGGAGCAGTGTCGTATTGAAGGGGGATGTTACTGTATTTAAGGGACAGTTTCGTATTGAAGGGGGATGTTACTGTATTTAAGGGACAGTGTCGTATTGAAGGGGGATGTTACTGTATTTAAGGGGCAGTGTCGTATTGAAGGGGGATGTTACTGTATTTAAGGGGCAGTGTCGTATTGAAGGGGGATGTTACAGTATTTAAGGGGCAGTGTCGTATTGAAGGGGGATGTTACTGTATTTAAGGGGCAGTTTCGTATTGAAGGGGGATGTTACTGTATTTAAGGAGCAGTGTCGTATTGAAGGGGGATGTTACTGTATTTAAGGGACAGTTTCGTATTGAAGGGGGATGTTACTGTATTTAAGGGACAGTGTCGTATTGAAGGGGGATGTTACTGTATTTAAGGGACAGTTTCGTATTGAAGGGGGATGTTACTGTATTTAAGGGGCAGTGTCGTATTGAAGGGGGATGTTACTGTATTTAAGGGGCAGTATCGTATTGAAGCGGGATGTTACTGTATTTAAGGGGCAGTTTCGTATTGAAGCGGGATGTTACTGTATTTAAGGGACAGTTTCGTATTGAAGGGGGATGTTACTGTATTTAAGGGGCAGTGTCGTATTGAAGGGGGATGTTACTGTATTTAAGGGGCAGTGTCGTATTGAAGGGGGATGTTACTGTATTTAAGGGGCAGTTTCGTATTGAAGGGGGATGTTACTGTATTTAAGGGGCAGTTTCGTATTGAAGGGGGATGTTACTGTATTTAAGGGACAGTTTCGTATTGAAGCGGGATGTTACTGTATTTAAGGGGCAGTGTCGTATTGAAGCGGGATGTTACTGTATTTAAGGGGCAGTTTCGTATTGAAGCGGGATGTTACTGTATTTAAGGGGCAGTGTCGTATTGAAGGGGGATGTTACTGTATTTAAGGGACAGTTTCGTATTGAAGCGGGATGTTACTGTATTTAAGGGGCAGTTTCGTATTGAAGGGGGATGTTACTGTATTTAAGGGGCAGTGTCGTATTGAAGGGGGATGTTACTGTATTTAAGGGGCAGTATCGTATTGAAGCGGGATGTTACTGTATTTAAGGGGCAGTGTCGTATTGAAGGGGGATGTTACTGTATTTAAGGGGCAGTGTCGTATTGAAGGGGGATGTTACTGTATTTAAGGGGCAGTGTCGTATTGAAGGGGGATGTTACTGTATTTAAGGGGCAGTGTCGTATTGAAGGGGGATGTTACTGTATTTAAGGGAGAGTGTCGTATTGAAGGGGGATGTTACTGTATTTAAGGGGCAGTTTCGTATTGAAGGGGAGTGTTACTGTATTTAAGGGGCAGTGTCGTATTGAAGGGGGATGTTACTGTATTTAAGGGGCAGTTTCGTATTGAAGGGGGATGTTACTGTATTTAAGGGACAGTTTCGTATTGAAGCGGGATGTTACTGTATTTAAGGGGCAGTGTCGTATTGAAGGGGGATGTTACTGTATTTAAGGGGGAGTGTCGTATTGAAGGGGGATGTTACTGTATTTAAGGGGCAGTGTCGTATTGAAGGGGGATGTTACTGTATTTAAGGGGCAGTGTCGTATTGAAGGGGGATGTTACTGTATTTAAGGGGCAGTGTCGTATTGAAGGGGGATGTTACTGTATTTAAGGGGCAGTGTCGTATTGAAGGGGGATGTTACTGTATTTATAAGGGACAGTTTCGTATTGAAGGGGGATGTTACTGTATTTAAGGGGCAGTGTCGTATTGAAGGGGGATGTTACTGTATTTAAGGGGCAGTGTCGTATTGAAGGGGGATGTTACTGTATTTAAGGGGCAGTTTCGTATTGAAGGGGGATGTTACTGTATTTAAGGGGCAGTTTCGTATTGAAGGGGATGTTACTGTATTTAAGGGACAGTTTCGTATTGAAGCGGGATGTTACTGTATTTAAGGGGCAGTGTCGTATTGAAGCGGGATGTTACTGTATTTAAGGGGCAGTTTCGTATTGAAGCGGGATGTTACTGTATTTAAGGGGCAGTGTCGTATTGAAGGGGGATGTTACTGTATTTAAGGGACAGTTTCGTATTGAAGCGGGATGTTACTGTATTTAAGGGGCAGTTTCGTATTGAAGGGGGATGTTACTGTATTTAAGGGGCAGTGTCGTATTGAAGGGGGATGTTACTGTATTTAAGGGGCAGTATCGTATTGAAGCGGGATGTTACTGTATTTAAGGGGCAGTGTCGTATTGAAGGGGGATGTTACTGTATTTAAGGGGCAGTGTCGTATTGAAGGGGGATGTTACTGTATTTAAGGGGCAGTGTCGTATTGAAGGGGGATGTTACTGTATTTAAGGGGCAGTGTCGTATTGAAGGGGGATGTTACTGTATTTAAGGGAGAGTGTCGTATTGAAGGGGGATGTTACTGTATTTAAGGGCAGTGTCGTATTGAAGCGGGATGTTACTGTATTTAAGGGGCAGTGTCGTATTGAAGCGGGATGTTACTGTATTTAAGGGGCAGTTTCGTATTGAAGCGGGATGTTACTGTATTTAAGGGGCAGTGTCGTATTGAAGGGGGATGTTACTGTATTTAAGGGGCAGTGTCGTATTGAAGGGGGATGTTACTGTATTTAAGGGGCAGTTTCGTATTGAAGCGGGATGTCACTGTATTAAAGGGGCAGTGTCGTATTGAAGGGGGATGTTACTGTATTTAAGGGGCAGTTTCGTATTGAAGGGGGATGTTACTGTATTTACGGGGCAGTTTCGTATTGAAGGGGAGTGTTACTGTATTTCAGGGGCAGTGTCGTATTGAAGGGGGATGTTACTGTATTTAAGGGGCAGTTTCGTATTGAAGGGGGATGTTACTGTATTTAAGGGACAGTGTCGTATTGAAGCGGGATGTTACTGTATTTAAGGGGCAGTTTCGTATTGAAGGGGGATGTTACCGTATTTAAGGGGCAGTTTCGTATTGAAGGGGGATGTTACTGTATTTAAGGGGCAGTTTCGTATTGAAGGGGGATGTTACTGTATTTAAGGGGCAGTTTCGTATTGAAGGGGGATGTTACTGTATTTAAGGGGCAGTTTCGTATTGAAGGGGGATGTTACTGTATTTAAGGGACAGTGTCGTATTGAAGGGGGATGTTACTGTATTTAAGGGGCAGTTTCGTATTGAAGGGGGATGTTACTGTATTTAAGGGGCAGTGTCGTATTGAAGGGGGATGTTACTGTATTTAAGGGGCAGTGTCGTATTGAAGGGGGATGTTACTGTATTTAAGGGGCAGTGTCGTATTGAAGGGGGATGTTACTGTATTTAAGGGGCAGTGTCGTATTGAAGGGGGATGTTACAGTATTTAAGGGGCAGTGTCGTATTGAAGGGGGATGTTACTGTATTTAAGGGACAGTTTCGTATTGAAGCGGGATGTTACTGTATTTAAGGGGCAGTGTCGTATTGAAGGGGGATGTTACTGTATTTAAGGGACAGTTTCGTATTGAAGGGGGATGTTACTGTATTTAAGGGGCAGTGTCGTATTGAAGGGGGATGTTACTGTATTTAAGGGGCAGTTTCGTATTGAAGGGGGATGTTACAGTATTTAAGGGGCAGTGTCGTATTGAAGGGGGATGTTACTGTATTTAAGGAACAGTTTCGTATTGAAGGGGAGTGTTACTGTATTTAAGGGGCAGTGTCGTATTGAAGCGGGATGTTACTGTATTTAAGGGGCAGTTTCGTATTGAAGCGGGATGTTACTGTATTTAAGGGGCAGTTTCGTATTGAAGCGGGATGTTACTGTATTTAAGGGGCAGTTTCGTATTGAAGGGGGATGTTACTGTATTTAAGGAGCAGTGTCGTATTGAAGGGGGATGTTACTGTATTTAAGGGACAGTTTCGTATTGAAGGGGGATGTTACTGTATTTAAGGGGCAGTGTCGTATTGAAGGGGGATGTTACTGTATTTAAGGGACAGTTTCGTATTGAAGGGGGATGTTACTGTATTTAAGGAGCAGTGTCGTATTGAAGGGGGATGTTACTGTATTTAAGGGACAGTTTCGTATTGAAGGGGGATGTTACTGTATTTAAGGGACAGTGTCGTATTGAAGGGGGATGTTACTGTATTTAAGGGGCAGTGTCGTATTGAAGGGGGATGTTACTGTATTTAAGGGGCAGTGTCGTATTGAAGGGGGATGTTACAGTATTTAAGGGGCAGTGTCGTATTGAAGGGGGATGTTACTGTATTTAAGGGGCAGTTTCGTATTGAAGGGGGATGTTACTGTATTTAAGGAGCAGTGTCGTATTGAAGGGGGATGTTACTGTATTTAAGGGACAGTTTCGTATTGAAGGGGGATGTTACTGTATTTAAGGGACAGTGTCGTATTGAAGGGGGATGTTACTGTATTTAAGGGACAGTTTCGTATTGAAGGGGGATGTTACTGTATTTAAGGGGCAGTGTCGTATTGAAGGGGGATGTTACTGTATTTAAGGGGCAGTATCGTATTGAAGCGGGATGTTACTGTATTTAAGGGGCAGTTTCGTATTGAAGCGGGATGTTACTGTATTTAAGGGACAGTTTCGTATTGAAGGGGGATGTTACTGTATTTAAGGGGCAGTGTCGTATTGAAGGGGGATGTTACTGTATTTAAGGGGCAGTGTCGTATTGAAGGGGGATGTTACTGTATTTAAGGGGCAGTTTCGTATTGAAGGGGGATGTTACTGTATTTAAGGGGCAGTTTCGTATTGAAGGGGGATGTTACTGTATTTAAGGGACAGTTTCGTATTGAAGCGGGATGTTACTGTATTTAAGGGGCAGTGTCGTATTGAAGCGGGATGTTACTGTATTTAAGGGGCAGTTTCGTATTGAAGCGGGATGTTACTGTATTTAAGGGGCAGTGTCGTATTGAAGGGGGATGTTACTGTATTTAAGGGACAGTTTCGTATTGAAGAGGGATGTTACTGTATTTAAGGGGCAGTTTCGTATTGAAGGGGGATGTTACTGTATTTAAGGGGCAGTGTCGTATTGAAGGGGGATGTTACTGTATTTAAGGGGCAGTATCGTATTGAAGCGGGATGTTACTGTATTTAAGGGGCAGTGTTGTATTGAAGGGGGATGTTACTGTATTTAAGGGGCAGTTTCGTATTGAAGGGGGATGTTACTGTATTTAAGGGGCAGTGTCGTATTGAAGCGGGATGTTACTGTATTTAAGGGGCAGTGTCGTATTGAAGGGGGATGTTACTGTATTTAAGGGGCAGTGTCGTATTGAAGGGGGATGTTACTGTATTTAAGGGGCAGTGTCGTATTGAAGGGGGATGTTACTGTATTTAAGGGGCAGTTTCGTATTGAAGGGGGATGTTACTGTATTTAAGGAGCAGTGTCGTATTGAAGGGGGATGTTACTGTATTTAAGGGGCAGTTTCGTATTGAAGGGGAGTGTTACTGTATTTAAGGGGCAGTGTCGTATTGAAGGGGGATGTTACTGTATTTAAGGGGCAGTTTCGTATTGAAGGGGGATGTTACTGTATTTAAGGGACAGTTTCGTATTGAAGCGGGATGTTACTGTATTTAAGGGGCAGTGTCGTATTGAAGGGGGATGTTACTGTATTTAAGGGGGAGTGTCGTATTGAAGGGGGATGTTACTGTATTTAAGGGGCAGTGTCGTATTGAAGGGGGATGTTACTGTATTTAAGGGGCAGTGTCGTATTGAAGGGGGATGTTACTGTATTTAAGGGACAGTTTCGTATTGAAGCGGGATGTTACTGTATTTAAGGGGCAGTGTCGTATTGAAGGGGGATGTTACTGTATTTAAGGGGGAGTGTCGTATTGAAGGGGGATGTTACTGTATTTAAGGGGCAGTGTCGTATTGAAGGGGGATGTTACTGTATTTAAGGGACAGTTTCGTATTGAAGGGGGATGTTACTGTATTTAAGGGACAGTTTCGTATTGAAGGGGGATGTTACTGTATTTAAGGGGCAGTGTCGTATTGAAGGGGGATGTTACTGTATTTAAGGGACAGTTTCGTATTGAAGGGGGATGTTACTGTATTTAAGGGACAGTTTCGTATTGAAGGGGAGTGTTACTGTATTTAAGGGACAGTGTCGTATTGAAGCGGGATGTTACTGTATTTAAGGGGCAGTGTCGTATTGAAGCGGGATGTTACTGTATTTAAGGGGCAGTTTCGTATTGAAGCGGGATGTTACTGTATTTAAGGGGCAGTGTCGTATTGAAGGGGGATGTTACTGTATTTAAGGGGCAGTGTCGTATTGAAGGGGGATGTTACTGTATTTAAGGGGCAGTTTCGTATTGAAGCGGGATGTCACTGTATTAAAGGGGCAGTGTCGTATTGAAGGGGGATGTTACTGTATTTAAGGGGCAGTTTCGTATTGAAGGGGGATGTTACTGTATTTACGGGGCAGTTTCGTATTGAAGGGGAGTGTTACTGTATTTCAGGGGCAGTGTCGTATTGAAGGGGGATGTTACTGTATTTAAGGGGCAGTTTCGTATTGAAGGGGGATGTTACTGTATTTAAGGGACAGTGTCGTATTGAAGCGGGATGTTACTGTATTTAAGGGGCAGTTTCGTATTGAAGGGGGATGTTACCGTATTTAAGGGGCAGTTTCGTATTGAAGGGGGATGTTACTGTATTTAAGGGGCAGTTTCGTATTGAAGGGGGATGTTACTGTATTTAAGGGGCAGTTTCGTATTGAAGGGGGATGTTACTGTATTTAAGGGGCAGTTTCGTATTGAAGGGGGATGTTACTGTATTTAAGGGACAGTGTCGTATTGAAGGGGGATGTTACTGTATTTAAGGGGCAGTTTCGTATTGAAGGGGGATGTTACTGTATTTAAGGGGCAGTGTCGTATTGAAGGGGGATGTTACTGTATTTAAGGGGCAGTGTCGTATTGAAGGGGGATGTTACTGTATTTAAGGGGCAGTGTCGTATTGAAGGGGGATGTTACTGTATTTAAGGGGCAGTGTCGTATTGAAGGGGGATGTTACAGTATTTAAGGGGCAGTGTCGTATTGAAGGGGGATGTTACTGTATTTAAGGGACAGTTTCGTATTGAAGCGGGATGTTACTGTATTTAAGGGGCAGTGTCGTATTGAAGGGGGATGTTACTGTATTTAAGGGACAGTTTCGTATTGAAGGGGGATGTTACTGTATTTAAGGGGCAGTGTCGTATTGAAGGGGGATGTTACTGTATTTAAGGGGCAGTTTCGTATTGAAGGGGGATGTTACAGTATTTAAGGGGCAGTGTCGTATTGAAGGGGGATGTTACTGTATTTAAGGAACAGTTTCGTATTGAAGGGGAGTGTTACTGTATTTAAGGGGCAGTGTCGTATTGAAGCGGGATGTTACTGTATTTAAGGGGCAGTTTCGTATTGAAGCGGGATGTTACTGTATTTAAGGGGCAGTTTCGTATTGAAGCGGGATGTTACTGTATTTAAGGGGCAGTTTCGTATTAAAGGGGGATGTTACTGTATTTAAGGAGCAGTGTCGTATTGAAGGGGGATGTTACTGTATTTAAGGGACAGTTTCGTATTGAAGGGGGATGTTACTGTATTTAAGGGGCAGTGTCGTATTGAAGGGGGATGTTACTGTATTTAAGGGACAGTTTCGTATTGAAGGGGGATGTTACTGTATTTAAGGAGCAGTGTCGTATTGAAGGGGGATGTTACTGTATTTAAGGGACAGTTTCGTATTGAAGGGGGATGTTACTGTATTTAAGGGGACAGTGTCGTATTGAAGGGGGATGTTACTGTATTTAAGGGGCAGTGTCGTATTGAAGGGGGATGTTACTGTATTTAAGGGGCAGTGTCGTATTGAAGGGGGATGTTACAGTATTTAAGGGGCAGTGTCGTATTGAAGGGGGATGTTACTGTATTTAAGGGGCAGTTTCGTATTGAAGGGGGATGTTACTGTATTTAAGGAGCAGTGTCGTATTGAAGGGGGATGTTACTGTATTTAAGGGACAGTTTCGTATTGAAGGGGGATGTTACTGTATTTAAGGGACAGTGTCGTATTGAAGGGGGATGTTACTGTATTTAAGGGACAGTTTCGTATTGAAGGGGAGTGTTACTGTATTTAAGGGACAGTGTCGTATTGAAGCGGGATGTTACTGTATTTAAGGGGCAGTGTCGTATTGAAGCGGGATGTTACTGTATTTAAGGGGCAGTTTCGTATTGAAGCGGGATGTTACTGTATTTAAGGGGCAGTGTCGTATTGAAGGGGGATGTTACTGTATTTAAGGGGCAGTGTCGTATTGAAGGGGGATGTTACTGTATTTAAGGGGCAGTTTCGTATTGAAGCGGGATGTCACTGTATTAAAGGGGCAGTGTCGTATTGAAGGGGGATGTTACTGTATTTAAGGGGCAGTTTCGTATTGAAGGGGGATGTTACTGTATTTACGGGGCAGTTTCGTATTGAAGGGGAGTGTTACTGTATTTCAGGGGCAGTGTCGTATTGAAGGGGGATGTTACTGTATTTAAGGGGCAGTTTCGTATTGAAGGGGGATGTTACTGTATTTAAGGGACAGTGTCGTATTGAAGCGGGATGTTACTGTATTTAAGGGGCAGTTTCGTATTGAAGGGGGATGTTACCGTATTTAAGGGGCAGTTTCGTATTGAAGGGGGATGTTACTGTATTTAAGGGGCAGTTTCGTATTGAAGGGGGATGTTACTGTATTTAAGGGGCAGTTTCGTATTGAAGGGGGATGTTACTGTATTTAAGGGGCAGTTTCGTATTGAAGGGGGATGTTACTGTATTTAAGGGACAGTGTCGTATTGAAGGGGGATGTTACTGTATTTAAGGGGCAGTTTCGTATTGAAGGGGGATGTTACTGTATTTAAGGGGCAGTGTCGTATTGAAGGGGGATGTTACTGTATTTAAGGGGCAGTGTCGTATTGAAGGGGGATGTTACTGTATTTAAGGGGCAGTGTCGTATTGAAGGGGGATGTTACTGTATTTAAGGGGCAGTGTCGTATTGAAGGGGGATGTTACAGTATTTAAGGGGCAGTGTCGTATTGAAGGAGGATGTTACTGTATTTAAGGGACAGTTTCGTATTGAAGCGGGATGTTACTGTATTTAAGGGGCAGTGTCGTATTGAAGGGGGATGTTACTGTATTTAAGGGACAGTTTCGTATTGAAGGGGGATGTTACTGTATTTAAGGGGCAGTGTCGTATTGAAGGGGGATGTTACTGTATTTAAGGGGCAGTTTCGTATTGAAGGGGGATGTTACAGTATTTAAGGGGCAGTGTCGTATTGAAGGGGGATGTTACTGTATTTAAGGAACAGTTTCGTATTGAAGGGGAGTGTTACTGTATTTAAGGGGCAGTGTCGTATTGAAGCGGGATGTTACTGTATTTAAGGGGCAGTTTCGTATTGAAGCGGGATGTTACTGTATTTAAGGGGCAGTTTCGTATTGAAGCGGGATGTTACTGTATTTAAGGGGCAGTTTCGTATTGAAGGGGGATGTTACTGTATTTAAGGAGCAGTGTCGTATTGAAGGGGGATGTTACTGTATTTAAGGGACAGTTTCGTATTGAAGGGGGATGTTACTGTATTTAAGGGGCAGTGTCGTATTGAAGGGGGATGTTACTGTATTTAAGGGACAGTTTCGTATTGAAGGGGGATGTTACTGTATTTAAGGAGCAGTGTCGTATTGAAGGGGGATGTTACTGTATTTAAGGGACAGTTTCGTATTGAAGGGGGATGTTACTGTATTTAAGGGACAGTGTCGTATTGAAGGGGGATGTTACTGTATTTAAGGGGCAGTGTCGTATTGAAGGGGGATGTTACTGTATTTAAGGGGCAGTGTCGTATTGAAGGGGGATGTTACAGTATTTAAGGGGCAGTGTCGTATTGAAGGGGGATGTTACTGTATTTAAGGGGCAGTTTCGTATTGAAGGGGGATGTTTACTGTATTTAAGGAGCAGTGTCGTATTGAAGGGGGATGTTACTGTATTTAAGGGACAGTTTCGTATTGAAGGGGGATGTTACTGTATTTAAGGGACAGTGCGTATTGAAGGGGGATGTTACTGTATTTAAGGGACAGTTTTCGTATTGAAGGGGGATGTTACTGTATTTAAGGGGCAGTGTCGTATTGAAGGGGGATGTTACTGTATTTAAGGGGCAGTATCGTATTGAAGCGGGATGTTACTGTATTTAAGGGGCAGTTTCGTATTGAAGCGGGATGTTACTGTATTTAAGGGACAGTTTCGTATTGAAGGGGGATGTTACTGTATTTAAGGGGCAGTGTCGTATTGAAGGGGGATGTTACTGTATTTAAGGGGCAGTGTCGTATTGAAGGGGGATGTTACTGTATTTAAGGGGCAGTTTCGCATTGAAGGGGGATGTTACTGTATTTAAGGGGCAGTTTCGTATTGAAGGGGGATGTTACTGTATTTAAGGGACAGTTTCGTATTGAAGCGGGATGTTACTGTATTTAAGGGGCAGTGTCGTATTGAAGCGGGATGTTACTGTATTTAAGGGGCAGTTTCGTATTGAAGCGGGATGTTACTGTATTTAAGGGGCAGTGTCGTATTGAAGGGGGATGTTACTGTATTTAAGGGACAGTTTCGTATTGAAGCGGGATGTTACTGTATTTAAGGGGCAGTTTCGTATTGAAGGGGGATGTTACTGTATTTAAGGGGCAGTGTCGTATTGAAGGGGGATGTTACTGTATTTAAGGGGCAGTATCGTATTGAAGCGGGATGTTACTGTATTTAAGGGGCAGTGTCGTATTGAAGGGGGATGTTACTGTATTTAAGGGGCAGTTTCGTATTGAAGGGGGATGTTACTGTATTTAAGGGGCAGTGTCGTATTGAAGCGGGATGTTACTGTATTTAAGGGGCAGTGTCGTATTGAAGGGGGATGTTACTGTATTTAAGGGGCAGTGTCGTATTGAAGGGGGATGTTACTGTATTTAAGGGGCAGTGTCGTATTGAAGGGGGATGTTACTGTATTTAAGGGGCAGTTTCGTATTGAAGGGGGATGTTACTGTATTTAAGGAGCAGTGTCGTATTGAAGGGGGATGTTACTGTATTTAAGGGGCAGTTTCGTATTGAAGGGGAGTGTTACTGTATTTAAGGGGCAGTGTCGTATTGAAAGGGGATGTTACTGTATTTAAGGGGCAGTTTCGTATTGAAGGGGGATGTTACTGTATTTAAGGGACAGTTTCGTATTGAAGCGGGATGTTACTGTATTTAAGGGGCAGTGTCGTATTGAAGGGGGATGTTACTGTATTTAAGGGGGAGTGTCGTATTGAAGGGGGATGTTACTGTATTTAAGGGGCAGTGTCGTATTGAAGGGGGATGTTACTGTATTTAAGGGGCAGTGTCGTATTGAAGGGGGATGTTACTGTATTTAAGGGACAGTTTCGTATTGAAGCGGGATGTTACTGTATTTAAGGGGCAGTGTCGTATTGAAGGGGGATGTTACTGTATTTAAAGGGGAGTGTCGTATTGAAGGGGGATGTTACTGTATTTAAGGGGCAGTGTCGTATTGAAGGGGGATGTTACTGTATTTAAGGGACAGTTTCGTATTGAAGGGGGATGTTACTGTATTTAAGGGACAGTTTCGTATTGAAGGGGGATGTTACTGTATTTAAGGGGCAGTGTCGTATTGAAGGGGGATGTTACTGTATTTAAGGGACAGTTTCGTATTGAAGGGGGATGTTACTGTATTTAAGGGACAGTTTCGTATTGAAGGGGAGTGTTACTGTATTTAAGGGACAGTGTCGTATTGAAGCGGGATGTTACTGTATTTAAGGGGCAGTGTCGTATTGAAGCGGGATGTTACTGTATTTAAGGGGCAGTTTCGTATTGAAGCGGGATGTTACTGTATTTAAGGGGCAGTGTCGTATTGAAGGGGGATGTTACTGTATTTAAGGGGCAGTGTCGTATTGAAGGGGGATGTTACTTTATTTAAGGGGCAGTTTCGTATTGAAGCGGGATGTCACTGTATTAAAGGGGCAGTGTCGTATTGAAGGGGGATGTTACTGTATTTAAGGGGCAGTTTCGTATTGAAGGGGGATGTTACTGTATTTACGGGGCAGTTTCGTATTGAAGGGGAGTGTTACTGTATTTCAGGGGCAGTGTCGTATTGAAGGGGGATGTTACTGTATTTAAGGGGCAGTTTCGTATTGAAGGGGGATGTTACTGTATTTAAGGGACAGTGTCGTATTGAAGCGGGATGTTACTGTATTTAAGGGGCAGTTTCGTATTGAAGGGGGATGTTACCGTATTTAAGGGGCAGTTTCGTATTGAAGGGGGATGTTACTGTATTTAAGGGGCAGTTTCGTATTGAAGGGGGATGTTACTGTATTTAAGGGGCAGTTTCGTATTGAAGGGGGATGTTACTGTATTTAAGGGGCAGTTTCGTATTGAAGGGGGATGTTACTGTATTTAAGGGACAGTGTCGTATTGAAGGGGGATGTTACTGTATTTAAGGGGCAGTTTCGTATTGAAGGGGGATGTTACTGTATTTAAGGGGCAGTGTCGTATTGAAGGGGGATGTTACTGTATTTAAGGGGCAGTGTCGTTTTGAAGGGGGATGTTACTGTATTTAAGGGGCAGTGTCGTATTGAAGGGGGATGTTACTGTATTTAAGGGGCAGTGTCGTATTGAAGGGGGATGTTACAGTATTTAAGGGGCAGTGTCGTATTGAAGGGGGATGTTACTGTATTTAAGGGACAGTTTCGTATTGAAGCGGGATGTTACTGTATTTAAGGGGCAGTGTCGTATTGAAGGGGGATGTTACTGTATTTAAGGGACAGTTTCGTATTGAAGGGGGATGTTACTGTATTTAAGGGGCAGTGTCGTATTGAAGGGGGATGTTACTGTATTTAAGGGGCAGTTTCGTATTGAAGGGGGATGTTACAGTATTTAAGGGGCAGTGTCGTATTGAAGGGGGATGTTACTGTATTTAAGGAACAGTTTCGTATTGAAGGGGAGTGTTACTGTATTTAAGGGGCAGTGTCGTATTGAAGCGGGATGTTACTGTATTTAAGGGGCAGTTTCGTATTGAAGCGGGATGTTACTGTATTTAAGGGGCAGTTTCGTATTGAAGCGGGATGTTACTGTATTTAAGGGGCAGTTTCGTATTGAAGGGGGATGTTACTGTATTTAAGGAGCAGTGTCGTATTGAAGGGGGATGTTACTGTATTTAAGGGACAGTTTTGTATTGAAGGGGGATGTTACTGTATTTAAGGGGCAGTGTCGTATTGAAGGGGGATGTTACTGTATTTAAGGGACAGTTTCGTATTGAAGGGGGATGTTACTGTATTTAAGGAGCAGTGTCGTATTGAAGGGGGATGTTACTGTATTTAAGGGACAGTTTCGTATTGAAGGGGGATGTTACTGTATTTAAGGGACAGTGTCGTATTGAAGGGGGATGTTACTGTATTTAAGGGGCAGTGTCGTATTGAAGGGGGATGTTACTGTATTTAAGGGGCAGTGTCGTATTGAAGGGGGATGTTACAGTATTTAAGGGGCAGTGTCGTATTGAAGGGGGATGTTACTGTATTTAAGGGGCAGTTTCGTATTGAAGGGGGATGTTACTGTATTTAAGGAGCAGTGTCGTATTGAAGGGGGATGTTACTGTATTTAAGGGACAGTTTCGTATTGAAGGGGGATGTTACTGTATTTAAGGGACAGTGTCGTATTGAAGGGGGATGTTACTGTATTTAAGGGACAGTTTCGTATTGAAGGGGGATGTTACTGTATTTAAGGGGCAGTGTCGTATTGAAGGGGGATGTTACTGTATTTAAGGGGCAGTATCGTATTGAAGCGGGATGTTACTGTATTTAAGGGGCAGTTTCGTATTGAAGCGGGATGTTACTGTATTTAAGGGACAGTTTCGTATTGAAGGGGGATGTTACTGTATTTAAGGGGCAGTGTCGTATTGAAGGGGGATGTTACTGTATTTAAGGGGCAGTGTCGTATTGAAGGGGGATGTTGCTGTATTTAAGGGGCAGTTTCGTATTGAAGGGGGATGTTACTGTATTTAAGGGGCAGTTTCGTATTGAAGGGGGATGTTACTGTATTTAAGGGACAGTTTCGTATTGAAGCGGGATGTTACTGTATTTAAGGGGCAGTGTCGTATTGAAGCGGGATGTTACTGTATTTAAGGGGCAGTTTCGTATTGAAGCGGGATGTTACTGTATTTAAGGGGCAGTGTCGTATTGAAGGGGGATGTTACTGTATTTAAGGGACAGTTTCGTATTGAAGCGGGATGTTACTGTATTTAAGGGGCAGTTTCGTATTGAAGGGGGATGTTACTGTATTTAAGGGGCAGTGTCGTATTGAAGGGGGATGTTACTGTATTTAAGGGGCAGTATCGTATTGAAGCGGGATGTTACTGTATTTAAGGGGCAGTGTCGTATTGAAGGGGGATGTTACTGTATTTAAGGGGCAGTTTCGTATTGAAGGGGGATGTTACTGTATTTAAGGGGCAGTGTCGTATTGAAGCGGGATGTTACTGTATTTAAGGGGCAGTGTCGTATTGAAGGGGGATGTTACTGTATTTAAGGGGCAGTGTCGTATTGAAGGGGGATGTTACTGTATTTAAGGGGCAGTGTCGTATTGAAGGGGGATGTTACTGTATTTAAGGGGCAGTTTCGTATTGAAGGGGGATGTTACTGTATTTAGGGGACAGTTTCGTATTGAAGGGGGATGTTACTGTATTTAAGGGGCAGTTTCGTATTGAAGGGGGATGTTACTGTATTTAAGGAGCAGTGTCGTATTGAAGGGGGATGTTACTGTATTTAAGGGGCAGTGTCGTATTGAAGGGGGATGTTACTGTATTTAAGGAGCAGTGTCGTATTGAAGGGGGATGTTACTGTATTTAAGGGGCAGTGTCGTATTGAAGGGGGATGTTATTGTATTTAAGGGACAGTTTCGTATTGAAGCGGGATGTTACTGTATTAAAGGGGCAGTGTCGTATTGAAGGGGGATGTTACTGTATTTAAGGGGCAGTGTTGTATTGAAGGGGGATGTTACTGTATTTAAGGGGCAGTGTCGTATTGAAGGGGGATGTTACTGTATTTAAGGGGCAGTGTCGTATTGAAGGGGGATGTTACTGTATTTAAGGGACAGTGTCGTATTGAAGGGGGATGTTACTGTATTTAAGGGGCAGTTTCGTATTGAAGGGGAGTGTTACTGTATTTAAGGGGCAGTGTCGTATTGAAGGGGGATGTTACTGTATTTAAGGGGCAGTTTCGTATTGAAGGGGGATGTTACTGTATTTAAGGGACAGTTTCGTATTGAAGCGGGATGTTACTGTATTTAAGGGGCAGTGTCGTATTGAAGGGGGATGTTACTGTATTTAAGGGGGAGTGTCGTATTGAAGGGGGATGTTACTGTATTTAAGGGGCAGTGTCGTATTGAAGGGGGATGTTACTGTATTTAAGGGGCAGTGTCGTATTGAAGGGGGATGTTACTGTGTTTAAGGGACAGTTTCGTATTGAAGCGGGATGTTACTGTATTTAAGGGGCAGTGTCGTATTGAAGGGGGATGTTACTGTATTTAAGGGGGAGTGTCGTATTGAAGGGGGATGTTACTGTATTTAAGGGGCAGTGTCGTATTGAAGGGGGATGTTACTGTATTTAAGGGACAGTTTCGTATTGAAGGGGTATGTTACTGTATTTAAGGGACAGTTTCGTATTGAAGGGGGATGTTACTGTATTTAAGGGGCAGTGTCGTATTGAAGGGGGATGTTACTGTATTTAAGGGACAGTTTCGTATTGAAGGGGGATGTTACTGTATTTAAGGGACAGTTTCGTATTGAAGGGGAGTGTTACTGTATTTAAGGGACAGTGTCGTATTGAAGCGGGATGTTACTGTATTTAAGGGGCAGTGTCGTATTGAAGCGGGATGTTACTGTATTTAAGGGGCAGTTTCGTATTGAAGCGGGATGTTACTGTATTTAAGGGGCAGTGTCGTATTGAAGGGGGATGTTACTGTATTTAAGGGGCAGTGTCGTATTGAAGGGGGATGTTACTGTATTTAAGGGGCAGTTTCGTATTGAAGCGGGATGTCACTGTATTAAAGGGGCAGTGTCGTATTGAAGGGGGATGTTACTGTATTTAAGGGGCAGTTTCGTATTGAAGGGGGATGTTACTGTATTTAAGGGGCAGTTTCGTATTGAAGGGGAGTGTTACTGTATTTCAAGTGTCGTATTGAAGGGGGATGTTACTGTATTTAAGGGGCAGTTTCGTATTGAAGGGGGATGTTACTGTATTTAAGGGACAGTGTCGTATTGAAGCGGGATGTTACTGTATTTAAGGGGCAGTTTCGTATTGAAGGGGGATGTTACCGTATTTAAGGGGCAGTTTCGTATTGAAGGGGGATGTTACTGTATTTAAGGGGCAGTTTCGTATTGAAGGGGGATGTTACTGTATTTAAGGGGCAGTTTCGTATTGAAGGGGGATGTTACTGTATTTAAGCGGCAGTTTCGTATTGAAGGGGGATGTTACTGTATTTAAGGGACAGTGTCGTATTGAAGGGGGATGTTACTGTATTTAAGGGGCAGTTTCGTATTGAAGGGGGATGTTACTGTATTTAAGGGGCAGTGTCGTATTGAAGGGGGATGTTACTGTATTTAAGGGGCAGTGTCGTATTGAAGGGGGATGTTACTGTATTTAAGGGGCAGTGTCGTATTGAAGGGGGATGTTACTGTATTTAAGGGGCAGTGTCGTATTGAAGGGGGATGTTACAGTATTTAAGGGGCAGTGTCGTATTGAAGGGGGATGTTACTGTATTTAAGGGACAGTTTCGTATTGAAGCGGGATGTTACTGTATTTAAGGGGCAGTGTCGTATTGAAGGGGGATGTTACTGTATTTAAGGGACAGTTTCGTATTGAAGGGGGATGTTACTGTATTTAAGGGGCAGTGTCGTATTGAAGGGGGATGTTACTGTATTTAAGGGGCAGTTTCGTATTGAAGGGGGATGTTACAGTATTTAAGGGGCAGTGTCGTATTGAAGGGGGATGTTACTGTATTTAAGGGACAGTTTCGTATTGAAGGGGAGTGTTACTGTATTTAAGGGGCAGTGTCGTATTGAAGCGGGATGTTACTGTATTTAAGGGGCAGTTTCGTATTGAAGCGGGATGTTACTGTATTTAAGGGGCAGTTTCGTATTGAAGCGGGATGTTACTGTATTTAAGGGGCAGTTTCGTATTGAAGGGGGATGTTACTGTATTTAAGGAGCAGTGTCGTATTGAAGGGGGTTGTTACTGTATTTAAGGGACAGTTTCGTATTGAAGGGGGATGTTACTGTATTTAAGGGGCAGTGTCGTATTGAAGGGGGATGTTACTGTATTTAAGGGACAGTTTCGTATTGAAGGGGGATGTTACTGTATTTAAGGAGCAGTGTCGTATTGAAGGGGGATGTTACTGTATTTAAGGGACAGTTTCGTATTGAAGGGGGATGTTTCTGTATTTAAGGGACAGTGTCGTATTGAAGGGGGATGTTACTGTATTTAAGGGGCAGTGTCGTATTGAAGGGGGATGTTACTGTATTTAAGGGGCAGTGTCGTATTGAAGGGGGATGTTACAGTATTTAAGGGGCAGTGTCGTATTGAAGGGGGATGTTACTGTATTTAAGGGGCAGTTTCGTATTGAAGGGGGATGTTACTGTATTTAAGGAGCAGTGTCGTATTGAAGGGGGATGTTACTGTATTTAAGGGACAGTTTCGTATTGAAGGGGGATGTTACTGTATTTAAGGGACAGTGTCGTATTGAAGGGGGATGTTACTGTATTTAAGGGACAGTTTCGTATTGAAGGGGGATGTTACTGTATTTAAGGGGCAGTGTCGTATTGAAGGGGGATGTTACTGTATTTAAGGGGCAGTATCGTATTGAAGCGGGATGTTACTGTATTTAAGGGGCAGTTTCGTATTGAAGCGGGATGTTACTGTATTTAAGGGACAGTTTCGTATTGAAGGGGGATGTTACTGTATTTAAGGGGCAGTGTCGTATTGAAGGGGGATGTTACTGTATTTAAGGGGCAGTGTCGTATTGAAGGGGGATGTTACTGTATTTAAGGGGCAGTGTCGTATTGAAGCGGGATGTTACTGTATTTAAGGGGCAGTTTCGTATTGAAGCGGGATGTTACTGTATTTAAGGGGCAGTGTCGTATTGAAGGGGGATGTTACTGTATTTAAGGGACAGTTTCGTATTGAAGCGGGATGTTACTGTATTTAAGGGGCAGTTTCGTATTGAAGGGGGATGTTACTGTATTTAAGGGGCAGTGTCGTATTGAAGGGGGATGTTACTGTATTTAAGGGGCAGTATCGTATTGAAGCGGGATGTTACTGTATTTAAGGGGCAGTGTCGTATTGAAGGGGGATGTTACTGTATTTAAGGGGCAGTTTCGTATTGAAGGGGGATGTTACTGTATTTAAGGGGCAGTGTCGTATTGAAGCGGGATGTTACTGTATTTAAGGGGCAGTGTCGTATTGAAGGGGGATGTTACTGTATTTAAGGGGCAGTGTCGTATTGAAGGGGGATGTTACTGTATTTAAGGGGCAGTGTCGTATTGAAGGGGGATGTTACTGTATTTAAGGGGCAGTTTCGTATTGAAGGGGGATGTTACTGTATTTAAGGGACAGTTTCGTATTGAAGGGGGATGTTACTGTATTTAAGGGGCAGTTTCGTATTGAAGGGGGATGTTACTGTATTTAAGGAGCAGTGTCGTATTGAAGGGGGATGTTACTGTATTTAAGGGGCAGTGTCGTATTGAAGGGGAATGTTACTGTATTTAAGGAGCAGTGTCGTATTGAAGGGGGATGTTACTGTATTTAAGGGGCAGTGTCGTATTGAAGGGGGATGTTACTGTATTTAAGGGACAGTTTCGTATTGAAGCGGGATGTTACTGTATTTAAGGGGCAGTTTCGTATTGAAGCGGGATGTTACTGTATTTAAGGGGCAGTTTCGTATTGAAGGGGGATGTTACTGTATTTAAGGGACAGTTTCGTATTGAAGGGGGATGTTACTGTATTTAAGGGGCAGTTTCGTATTGAAGGGGGATGTTACTGTATTTAAGGGGCAGTTTCGTATTGAAGCGGGATGTTACTGTATTTAAGGGACAGTTTCGTATTGAAGGGGGATGTTACTGTATTTAAGGGGCAGTGTCGTATTGAAGCGGGATGTTACTGTATTTAAGGGGCAGTTTCGTATTGAAGGGGGATGTTACTGTATTTAAGGGGCAGTTTCGTATTGAAGGGGGATGTTACTGTATTTAAGGGACAGTGTCGTATTGAAGGGGGATGTTACTGTATTTGAGGGGCAGTTTCGTATTGAAGGGGGATGTTACTGTATTTAAGGGGCAGTTTCGTATTGAAGGGGGATGTTACTGTATTTAAGCGGCAGTGTCGTATTGAAGGGGGATGTTACTGTATTTAAGGGGCAGTGTCGTATTGAAGCGGGATGTTACTGTATTTAAGGGGCAGTGTCGTATTGAAGGGGGATGTTACTGTATTTAAGGGACAGTTTCGTATTGAAGGGGGATGTTACTGTATTTAAGGGGCAGTGTCGTATTGAAGCGGGATGTTACTGTATTTAAGGGGCAGTTTCGTATTGAAGGGGGATGTTACTGTATTTAAGGGGCAGTGTCGTATTGAAGGGGGATGTTACTGTATTTAAGGGACAGTTTCGTATTGAAGCGGGATGTTACTGTATTTAAGGGGCAGTGTCGTATTGAAGCGGGATGTTACTGTATTTAAGGGGCAGTGTCGTATTGAAGCGGGATGTTACTGTATTTAAGGGGCAGTGTCGTATTGAAGCGGGATGTTACTGTATTTAAGGGACAGTTTCGTATTGAAGCGGGATGTTACTGTATTTAAGGGGCAGTGTCGTATTGAAGGGGGATGTTACTGTATTTAAGGGGCAGTTTCGTATTGAAGGGGAGTGTCACTGTATTAAAGGGGCAGTGTCGTATTGAAGGGGGATGTTACTGTATTTAAGGGGCAGTTTCGTATTGAAGCGGGATGTTACTGTATTTAAGGGGCAGTTTCGTATTGAAGGGGGATGTTACTGTATTTAAGGGGCAGTTTCGTATTGAAGGGAAGTGTCACTGTATTTAAGGGACAGTGTCGTATCGAAGCGGGATGTTACTGTATTTAAGGGGCAGTTTCGTATTGAAGGGGGATGTTACTGTATTTAAGGGGCAGTTTCGTATTGAAGGGGGATGTTACAGTATTTAAGGGGCAGTGTCGTATTGAAGCGGGATGTTACTGTATTTAAGGGGCAGTTTCGTATTGAAGCGGGATGTTACTGTATTTAAGGGGCAGTTTCGTATTGAAGGGGAGTGTGATAAATCCGTGTAGTGAGACAAGGACTCGAAGAGGTGATATCGTAGAATTAGCACGAGTACTTTATTAACAAACAGAGTAACAAACATCATGCCTGCATCCTGGCATTACACCTTTGCTGACCTTGACAGGAAGCAAACCTCTGACCTTAACAGGAAACAAACCTCTGACCTTAGCAGCAGCCTTGGCTACCGCACCACCTGGTGGATAACCTTAATCATAACATCCCAGATTACTATATCCCTCCCCCCTTAAGATTTCAGTATGAATTTCTTAACAAACAACCATTTCTGAGGGTCACATAAGGAGTCTCCATTCATCATGTTCCATACTTGACGAATCTAACAGTTCAGTATCAATCTCTCTGGTAGCTTGCGAGTCATAGAGTCATAGAGTCATAGAGTAATACAGCACGGATAGAGGCCCTTCGGCCCATCGTGTCCGCGCCGGCCATCAAGCCCTGTCTAATCTAATCCCATATTCCAGCATTTGGCCCGTAGCCTTGTATGCTATGGCATTTCAAGTGCACATCCAAATGCTTCTTAAATGTTGTGAGGGTTTCTGCCTCCACAACCCTTTCAGGCAGTGAGTTCCAGACTCCAACCACCCTCTGGGTGAAAAAGTTATTTCTCAAATCCCCTCTAAACCTCCCGCCCTTTACCTTGAATCTATGCCCCCTAGTTATTGACCCCTCTACTAAGGGAAGAAGCTCCTCAGCATCCATCCTATCTATGCCCCTCATAATTTTGTACACCTCAATCATGTCCCCCCTCAGCCTCCTCAGCTCCAAGGAAAACAAACCCAACCTGCCCAGTCTCTCTTCATAGCTGAAGCGCTCCAGCCCTGGTAACATCCTGGTGAACCTCCTCTGCACCCTCTCTAACGCGATCACATCCTTCCTGTAGTGTGGCGACCAGAACTGCACACAATATTCCAGCTGTGGCCTAACCAGTGTTTTATACAGCTCCATCATAACCTCCTTGCTCTTATATTCAATGCCTCGGCTAATGAAGGCAAGTATCCCATATGCCTTTTTTACCACCTTATCCACCTGTTCCGCCGCCTTCAGGGATCTGTGTACTTGCACACCCAGATCCCTCTGACCCTCCGTCTTGCCTAGGGTCTTTCCATTCATTGTGTATTCCTTTGCCTTGTTAGTCCCCCCAAAGTGCATCACCTCGCACTTTTCCGGGTTAAATTCCATTTGCCACTGTTCCGCCCATCTGACCAACCCATCTATATCGTCCTGCAGACTGAGGCTACCCTCCTCGCTATTTACCACCCTACCAATTTTTGTATCATCCGCGAACTTACTGATCATACCCTTTACATTCATATCCAAGTCATTAATGTAGACCACAAACAGCAAGGGACCCAGCACCGATCCCTGTGGTACCCCACTGGCCACAGGCTTCCAGTCACAAAAACAACCTTCGACCATCACCCTCTGCCTTCTGCCACTAAGCCAGTTTTGTATCCAATGTGCCAAGGCACCCTGGATTCCATGGGCTCTTACCTTCTTGACCAGTCTCCTGTGCGGGACTTTATCGAAGGCCTTACTGAAATCCATGTATACCACATCCACTGCGTTACCCTCATCCACACACCTAGTCACTTTGTGAACGTCTAACAGTAAAGTCCCTGCTTGTTTGTGGTGAAGCCACCAGCTGCTCCTGAGCAGTGCTCAGTGTATCTGACTCTGCAACGATGGTTTCCTCTTGACGAATAAGTTCCTGTGGAATTGGCTCTGTCCCTGGTGGTGGCACCACAGATGCACTTGGATAACTGGGGGCAACCCTGTCTTCAGTCATTGCATCTGGAACCTTCATTTCAATTTCCCCTTGTCTGGGAAGTATCTGATCTACATGTCTGCGTCCTACCCTACCATCTCCCAACATGACTTTGGTCCATAACTGAAATTCCTGGTAAGGACCGCATCTCCTTCTCCAAAACTTCAGCTCTTTGTTCTTTTGTCATGGTTCTCTTTTTGTTTGTTTTGTCTGTTTTCCATTTTCCTTTTTAGGTCTGGGTGGACAAGGTCAAGAGTGGAGCGTAGTCTACGACCTAATAACATCTCAGCAGGAGAGAGTCCTGTGGTGGATTGAGGTGTTATTCTGTAGCTGAACAGAACCCGTGACACTTTGGCTGCTAAACTCCCTTCTGCACTTTTTTTCATCATCTCCTTAAATGCTTGTACGGCTCTCTCCGCAAGTCCATTCCAGGACGAATGATATGGAGCCAAAGTCACCTGCACTATGCCATTTTTTCTCAAGAACTCTTTTGTCTCTGTCCTCACAAAACAAGTGGCATTGTCACTCACCACGATCTCCGGTAGCCCTTGATTACTGAAGCTCCGACGCAGGCAGTCTATAGTAGTAGTGGCGGAAGCAGAATTTACAGGATAAACATCCATCCATTTGGAATGTGCATCAATGATTATGAGGAACATCTTCCCCATGAATGGACCCACATAATCTAAGTGCAATCTTCTCCATGGTTTATCCGGCCACTCCCAGGGTGGAGAGGAGCCGCTGCTGGTGCCTTCCGGTGTTCCTGACAAGTGCTGCATGTCTTGACTAGATTTTCTATCTCCTCATCTAGCTTTGGCCACCACAAGTAACTCCTAGCCAAGGCTTTCATACGCGAGACCCCAGGATGACACTGATGTAGTTGCTCTAGGATAGACTGTCGTGCTGGCTGTGGAATAATCACTCGTGCTCCCCACAACACGCAACCATCCTGCACACTCAGCTCTGTTTTCCTGACACTGTAGGGTGTGAAGTCAGCCCCTTCCGGATGCTGTGGCCATCCCCTCACCACATATTCTCAAACTCTAGACAGTACTGGATCTTTACCTGTCCATGTTCTTACTTGCTCTGCAGTCACAAGTGCCATGTCAGTGTCCTCCAACATCAAAACTCTGTCCTCTGGAGCTGCACGGATAGGTGTGCCTGGCAGTGGAAGACGGCTCAAGGCATCTGCGTTCCCATGGTACTTGCCCGCCTTGTAGACAATGACATACTCATATGCCCTCAACGTCACTGCCCACCTCTGGATCCGGGGTGACACCATCTGTGGAACTGCTTTCATTTCATTGAAAAGAGAGAGAAGAGGTTTATGATCGGTGCATATGGTGATCTTCCTGTTATAATAGTTCAGCAGTCCCAGGTAAGCTTTTAACTCACCCACATTTGTAGGAGCAGGGGCATCCTGCAGTGCTTGTACCTTCTCCTTGAGTGGATGGAGCCCGGTGGCGTCCACTCTGTGTCCCAGGAACACTGCCTCATTCCCCAGGAAAGTGCACTTACTCCTCTTGAGCCGGAACCCTGCCCTCTCCAATCTCTGTAGTACCTCTCTCAGAGTGCTCAGATGCTCCTGGTCGGTTCTTCCCGTCACCAGAATGTCATCCAGATAGATGGAAACATGTGGAATCCCTTGCAGTACACCTTTGATTGTCCTCTGGAAGATAGCTGGACTAGATGAGACACCAAACGGTAAGCGGTTATATGTAAACAAGCCCTTGTGTGTATTTCACAGAATCACAGAATCACAGAATCACAGAAACCCCACAGTGCAGATAGAGGCCATTTCGGCCCATCGAGCCTGCACCGACACATATCCCACCCTATCCCTGTAACCCCACGCATTTAATCCCCCTAATACTAAGGGTCAATTTATCTTAGCCAATCAACCTAACCTACACATTTATGGTGACATACTTCTTTGATTCGTCATCCAGTGTAATCTGCAAGTAGGCATGACTCATATCCAACTTTGTGAATTTCTTTCCTCCAGCCAGGTTTGCAAAGAGATCCTCTGTTTTGGGAATTGGATACTGTTCTAGTTTGGACACCCGATTGACTGTCAATTTATAGTCTCCACAGAGTCTTACCGAATTGTCCGGTTTTAAAACAGGTACTATGGGAGCTCCCCATTCTGAACATTTCACTGGCTCCAGTATGTTCTCTCTCAATAGACAGTCAAGCTCAGCCTCTACCTTTGGCTTCATGGCATAAGGCACAGGTCGTTGTTTAAAAAGCCTTGGCGGTGCTTCCTTGTCTACATAAATCTTAGCTGGGGGGCCATTAAATGTGCCAAGTTCCTCCTTGAACACATTCTCATGTTCACTCAACACTTCTTGCAAAGTCAACTGTTTGCCCGCATCTATTTGATGTACTGCTCCCCAGTCTAATTTAAGTTCCTTTATCCAGCCCCGACCTAACAGGTTTGGTCCGGTACCCAATACTATAACTACAGGTAGCTGTTCCACTGTGTCCCTGTGTTGCACAGTTACATTAGCTGTACCTAATGTCGCTACTCGTTCACCTGTATATGTTTTAAGATGCAAGGAGCAAGGCTTTAACTACAGCACCACCTGGTGGATAACCTTAATCATAACATCCCAGGTTACTATAGGGAGTGCCACTACATTAAAGGGGCAGTGTCGTGTTGAAGGGGAGTGTCACTACATTAAAGGGGCTGTGTCGTGTTGACGGGGAGTGATGCTACATTAAAGGGGCAGTGTCGTATTGAAGGGGAGTGTCACTACATTAAAGGGGCTGTGTCGTGTTGACGGGGAGTGATGCTACATTAAAGGGGCAATGTCGTATTGAAGGGGAGTGTCACTACATTAAAGAGGTTGTGTCGTGTTGACTGGGAGTGATGCTACATTAAAGGGGCAATGTCGTATTGAAGGGGAGTGTCACTACATTAAAGGGGCTGTGTCGTGTTGACGGGGAGTGATGCTACATTAAAGGGGCAGTGTCGTATTGAAGGGGAGTGTCACTACATTAAAGAGGCTGTGTCGTGTTGACTGGGAGTGACGCTACATTAAAGGGGCAATGTCGTATTGAAGGGGCGTGATATAGTGGCTTCACCCACAGAATGTCCGTGTTGCTTCAAGAGTCACAAGTGGGGGCCGTCCCTCCACTGGATGCAGAATTACAGAGCTGTACAGTGCGGTGAACTGGGCTAGGATGACAAACTCCGCCATTCCACTTCTGATTACTGTCCAATGACTCGTGCTCTATCCTGTGCCTGATTGGGCGAGGAGGAGCACGTGAACAGTCTCGGTTATGAAGGCCTTCATGGTCAAACAGCGAGAGGCTTCAGTTTGATGTCATGATTTGAGTTGTATGTTATGAAGCTACAAGCTGATCTGCCAGGAACACAGTGAGAGTCAGCTTTCGCCCAGGAGGATACACGCCTCACTGAAATACAAACGAGCAGCCTTTAATTACACAATCCACTTCTAGCTAGCAGGAAGGACAAACATAGCCAGTCGGGAATTCCACTACCACACTGACACAGCAAATTCCAGCTCCACCCAAACATCAAATCTACTGTGCTGTTAGCAACTAGATTCAGCCAGTGGAAACACACAGGACCCAATTCCTAACTGCTGTCACGCTGTGGAGTTATGGTTCACACATTGCTGGAGAAAATGATGAGTTAGTGACCACATGTAGAGCCAGTCTGGAGGGAGCAAGGGTGGAATCGGAGTGCTTGACGGGACAGTGTAGACGGAGCTTTACTCTGTATCTAACCCGTGCTGTACCTGCCCTGGGAGTGTTTGATGGGACAGTGTAGAGGGAGCTTTACTCTGTATCTAACCCCGTGCTGTACCTGCCCTGGGAGTGTTTGATGGGACAGTGCAGAGGGAGCTTTACCCTGTATCTAACCCGTGCTGTACCTGCCCTGGGAGTGTTTGATGGGACAGTGTAGAGGGAGCTTTACTCTGTATCTAACCCATGCTGTACCTGCCCTGGGAGTGTTTGATGGGACAGTGTAGAGGGAGCTTTACTCTGTATCTAACCCATGCAGTACCTGCCCTGGGAGTGTTTGATGGGAGAGTGTAGAGGGAGCTTTACTCTGTATCTAACCCGTGCTGTACCTGCCCTGGGAGTGTTTGATGGGACAGTGTAGAGGGAGCTTTACTCTGTATCTAACCTGTGCTGTACCTGCCCTGGGAGTGTTTGATGGGACAGTGTAGAGGGAGCTTTACTCTGTATCTAACCCGTGCTGTACCTGCCCTGGGAGTGTTTGATGGGACAGTGTAGAGGGAGCTTTATGCTGCATCTAACCCGTGCTGTACCTGCCCTGGGAGTGTTTGATGGGGCAGTGTAGAGGGAGCTTTACTCTGTATCTAACCCGTGCTGTACCTGCCCTGGGAGTGTTTGACGGGACAGTGTAGAGGGAGCTTTATGCTGCATCTAACCCGTGCTGTACCTGCCCTGGGAGTGTTTGATGGGACAGTGTAGAGGGAGCTTTACTCTGTATCTAACCCGTGCTGTACCTGCCCTGGGAGTGTTTGATGGGGCAGTGTAGAGGGAGCTTTACTCTGTATCTAACCCGTGCTGTACCTGCCCTGGGAGTGTTTGACGGGACAGTGTAGAGGGAGCTTTATGCTGCATCTAACCCGTGCTGTACCTGCCCTGGGAGTGTTTGATGGGACAGTGTAGAGGGAGTTTTACTCTGTATCTAACCAGCGCTATACCTGCCCAGGGAATATTTGATGGGACAGTGTTGAGGGAGCTTTACTCTGTATCTAAGCCGTGCTGTACCTGCCCTGGGAGTGTTTGACGGGACAGTTTAGAGGGAACTTTACTCTGTATCTAACCAGTGCTGTAACTGCCCAGGGAGTGTTTGATGGGACAGTGTAGAGGGAGCTTTACTCTGTATCAAACCAGTGCTGTACCTGCACTGGGAGTGTTTGATGGGACAGTTTAGAGGAAACTTTACTCTTTATCTAACCCGTGCTGTACTTGCCCTGGGTGTGTTTGATTGGACAGTTTGGAGGCAACTTTTCTCTGTATCTAACCAGTGCTGTACCTGCCCTGGGAGTGTTTGATGGGACAGTGTAGAGGGAGCTTTACTCTGTATCTAACCCGTGCTGTACCTGCCCTGGGTGTGTTTGATGGGACAGTGTAGAGGGACCTTTACTCTGTATATAAGCCGTGCTGTACCTGCTCTGGGAGTGGTTGATGGTAAAGTGTAGAGGGAGCTTTACTCTTTATCTAACCCATGCTGTACATGCCTTGGGAGTGTTTGATGCGACAGTGTAGAGGCAACTTTACTCTGTATCTAACCCATGCTGTACATGCCCTGGGAGTGTTTGATGGACCATTGTAGAGGGAGTTTTACTCTGTATCTAACCCATGCTGTACATGCCCTGGGAGTGTTTGATGGGACCGTGTAGGGGCAGCTTTGCTCTGCATCTAACACATGCTGTACATGCCCTGGGAGTTTTTGATGGAACAGTGTAGAGGGAGCTTTACTCTGTATCTAACCCATGCTGTACCTGCCCTGGGGTTGTTTGATGGGACAGTGCAGAGGGAGCTTTACCCTGTATCTAGCCTATGCTGTACCTGCCCTGGGAGGGTTTGACGGGACAGTGTAGAGGGAGATTTACTCTGTATCAAACCAGTGCTGTACCTGCCCTGGGAGTGTATGATGGGACATTTAAGAGGGAAATTTACTCTGTATCTAACCAGTGCTGTAACTGCCCAGGGAGTGTTTGATGGGACAGTGTAGAGGGAGCTTTTCTCTGTATCAAACCCCGTGCTGTACCTGCCCTGGGAGTGGTTGATGGGACAGTTTAGAGGGAACTTTACTCTGCATCTAACCAGTGCTTTAACTGCCCAGGGAGTCTTTGATGGGACAGCGTAGAGGCAGCTTTACTCTGTATCTAACACGTGCTGTACCTGCCTGGGAGTGTTTGATGGGACAGTGTAGAGGGAGATTTATTCTGTATCTAACCCATGCTGTACCTGCCCTGGGAGTGTCTGATGGGACAGTGTAGAGGGAGATTTATTCTGTATCTAACCAGTGCTGTACATACCCTGGGAGTGTCTGATGGGACCGTGAAGAGGGAGCTCTACACTGTATCTAACCCGTGCTGTACTTGTCTTGGGAGTGTTTGATGGGACAGTGTAGAGGGAGCTTAACTCTGTATCTAACCGGTGCTGTACCTGCCCTGGGAGTGTCTGATGGGACAGTGTAGAGGGAGATTTATTCTGTATCTAACCAGTGCTGTACGTACCCTGGGAGTGTCTGATGGGACCGTGAAGAGGGAGCTTTACTCTGTATCTAACCGGTGCTGTACCTGCCCTGGGAGTGTCTGATGGGACAGTGTAGAGGGAGATTTATTCTGTATCTAACCAGTGCTGTACGTACCCTGGGAGTGTCTGATGGGACCGTGAAGAGGGAGCTCTACACTGTATCTAACCCGTGCTGTACTTGTCTTGGGAGTGTTTGATGGGACAGTGTAGAGGGAGCTTTACTCTGTATCTAACCCATGCTGTACCTGCCCTGGGTGTAAGGGGTTTTAGATCGCAGCGGTTTCTCTCTCTAGAGGCCTCTCTCTCTTGCACAGTAAAACCGTGAGTGGTTCGACCCACTCGCCCCTTAGATTCTATACTCTGGACTTTGGGGCAGGAACTACAATGTAGAGAAAACTCTTGTCGACCAAGTTTGATGAAACGAAATGAAATTTTATCGCGTATGGAAAAATAAATCAAATGCACGCAGATAAGAGAGTACATGGGTGGGAAAAACACAAACAAATCATAACGACACAATACTAGCTAAGGCAAATACAGCCTTCTTATACTCTACAAAGATCATCATGAAATAAGGAAACACACGGAACATCGAGGGACAACAACTCATATTAATTGTACCCTTAAATCCACCCCCTTAAACCTATCTAGATCTGATTGTGAAGGGCCAGAAACATGCTCACCAATCCAACTAGGAAGTGCAAGGTTTTGAATCAGTCTGCGTTTGATCCTTTTAGGTGTTCCGTCTCCATGTGGATCGTGGAGCCCCAGCGAGCTGCGCCACACCTCTCTCCTGAGGTGGGGGTCGGGGGCGGCTGGACACCGGCTGGTTCTGGATGTCGGCGGGGTCGGGGGTCGTCGGCTCGACCCCGGTCAGAGGAGCCTTGGGCTGGCTCCCATCCGTCCTTCAGTTTGTTTTTGTCTCTTCTCCCGAGCCTGGAGAGGGCCTCTTGTTTTCGTCAACGGCCCGGGGTTGGTCGATGATCTCCCGATGTTTGACCCCGGGGCGGGACGCCGGCTCGAACGGTCTTCTTGATGGCGGCTTAGTCTCCTTCTTCTTCCTCCGATGGTGGAGAGGAGTTTGCTGATCTTTTCCCAAACCAACTCCTCTTTACCCAGCTCAACAACCACCGGATTTCACTGTTCGAATACAACTCTCCAATGACTCAACTGTCCAACAACTGTTCAACTGTGCGAATTCCACTTCAACTCCTCCAATTATACTTTTCCTTCAGAAGCCTCCACTTCCAGCCCAAAATCTGGCTAGTCTTTGTTGTATCCGTGTGTTAATGGAGACACGGAATGCAGGAGTTGGTTTAACAGGTGTTTACTGAACAAAGGCTGGAGGTGAACTAAAAGATACAAGACACTATACAGGCTTATATAGCCCGAGTGGCCACTACTGGCATTACAGTACACAGGGGCTCTTAAAGGCACATACACCACAATTCCTCCCCTTCTAGACAACCAGTACATAACATTTTTAAGTAATCATTAATTAACATGTTTACAAGAACAATAATCTACACATTTGCTGCAGTTCATCAATTATAAGTTAATCTCTCTGGAGGCTTCCTGACTCGGTCCGGATAACGCCTCGGTGGTGTAGTAGTTTTCGGTGGTGTAGTAGGTTCTTTTGGCAAGGTCGATTCGGCTTGAATGCCAGTGTCGGGTTCATCTGGTTCCAGTATCACCGGATCGGAGGTAGATACTATGGGTATCTCTGCTTCATCATTAGGCGTAGAGAGTTGTGGTGTAGGTTGTCCCTTTTCGGATGACTCTATGATCTGGTCAGCATGGCGCCTTATTATGCTTTCTCCAATGTCCGCGGTATACATCAGCGGTCCTAGTCGTGTGCAAATAGTTCCAGGCTGCCATTTCTCGGTACGGTAGTCCCGGGCCAAAACTTGTTGACCTATCTGGAAGGTTCTAGTTGGCCTTTCATTCATGCCTTGAAAGTGCCGGTTCTCTACGTCCCTTCTGATGTTTGGCTTGATCAAATCCAGCCGGCATCTTAGTCTTCTATTGAAAAACATCATGGCGGGAGTTTGGTTTATAACCACGTGTTGCATTCCTGTATGCAAACAAGAAGTTATCTACCTTATGCTGTATTTTTATGTCTTCATTACCCATGGCATTTATGACCTTCTTGAAGGTCTGGACAAACCTTTCAGCCAATCCATTGGTGGCGGGATGGTATGGGGCGGACGTGTAGTGCTTAACCCCATTGTTTTTTAAGAACTTCCTGAATTCTTCGGACACAAATTGCGGTCCATTATCAGAACAGATCTGTTCAGGCAGCCCATTCCTGGCAAATATGGTCCTTAATACTGTGATGGTTTTTTCCGTGGTGGTGGAGGACATCTTTATTACCTCCGGCCACTTGGAGTGTGCATCAACCGCGATTAAGAACATTGAGTCCATAAATGGACCAGCAAAGTCGATGTGTACCCTTTGCCATGGAGATGAGGGCCACTCCCATGGATGTAGAGGGGCTTGTGGTGGGGCGTTTTGGACCTTCTGGCATCCTAGACAGCCCTTGGTCATTTCTTCGATGTCTCCATCGATACCTGGCCACCACACAAACGCTCTGGCTAGGTTCTTCATTTTCACTCCCCCCAGATGCCCCTCGTGAAGCTCCTTTAGCACTTTATCCTGGAGTTTGGGTGGAATCACCACTCTGGATCCACACATCAAGGTTCCTCAGCACACTGACAGCTGTTCTCTTCTTTGCGAGAATGCTGGCAACAGTGGTTCGCCATGTGCTGGCCGTCCCTTCACCGTTAAATCGTAGACTCGTGAGAGAGTCGGGTCATTTCTCGTTTCCTTTTCAATGGTAGAATTTGTTACTGGTAGACATTCCACTATGGTTGAGTGGAACATCTCCACTGGGTCCACTATAGGTGCCTCTTCTACCGTTGGCAATGGTAGGCGCGATAAACCGTCAGCATTCCCATGCTGTTTTGATCCTTTGTATTCTATGTCATATTGGTGTGCCCCTAGGAAAAGGGACCACCTCTGTAGCCATTGCGCTGTCATAATGGGAACGCTCTTTTTAGGGTTGAATATGGAGACGAGGGGTTGATGGTCAGTCAACAAGGTAAATTTTATTCCGTGTAGGTAATGGTTGAATTTCTTCACTCCCCACACCAGGCTGAGTGCTTCCCTGTCGATCTGGGCATAGTTACGCTCAGCTGAGTTCAATGAGCGTGACGCAAAAGCTATCGGCCGCTCCGAGCCATCAGGGAATCTATGCGATAATACCGCTCCTATGCCGTAAGGGGATGCATTGCACGCCAGTCTGATTGGCAGTGATGGGTTGTAATGAGCCAATACTTCCTTGGACGTGATCAAGCCTTTGCATTTATGGAAGGCACGTTTACAGTCTTCGCTCCATTTCCAAATTACTCCCATTTGTAGCAGCGCGTTAAGAGGGTGCAGAACAGTTGACGAGTTCGGTAAAAATTTATGATAGTAATTTATCAATCCCAGGAACGACCTTAATTCTGAGACATTTTCAGGTGCTGGGGCTTTTATGACCGCTTCAATTTTTTCAGGTGACTTATGCAAACCTTCTTCGTTAATTCTATGGCCACAATATGATATTTGTTTCTGGAAAAATTCGCACTTGGGGCGATTTGCTCATTGGCCCCGTTCTCTCAGCCTAGTGAGCACCTGCTCCAAATTGGCAAGGTGCTCGTTGTCGTTTTCTCCTGTTACAAGGATGTCGTCTAGGTAGCATTGAGTCCCCGGAATCCCTTGCAGGACTTGCTCCATAGCTCTTTGCCAGATAGCTGGAGCTGATGCTACTCCGAAAACCAGTCGATTGTACTGGTACAGGCCTTTGTGTGTGTTTATCGTGAGATACTTTTTAGAGGCCTCCTCAACCTCCATCTGTAGATATGCCTGTGTCAAGTCAATTTTGGTGAAACGTTTCCCTCCGGAGAGTGAGGCGAAAATATCTTCTATCCTCGGAAGAGGATACTTTACCGTGTGAAGGACCGGGTTTACAGTCACCTTGAAGTCCCCACAGATGTGAATTTTTCGCTGTTCTTCAGATTTATCATTATTCAACGTTTCCTTTATGACCGGGACAATGGGCGTTGCCCACTCGCTCCAATCTACCTTGGATAACACGCCTGCCTTTTCCAAATTCTCCAGCTCTGCCTCGACTGCTGGACGAATTGCGTATGGCACCGGCCTTGCCTTAAAAAACTTGGGAATTGCCGCATCTTCCACTTTTATTGAGGCGGTGATGCCTTTCAAGGTTCCTAGTTCCTGTTGAAACATTTCTTTGGCGTTGGCCAAGATGTCATTTAATCGTTCAGGTATGACGTCATCATCATTTTTTTTCTTACTGGTCACCGTCAGTGCCTGAATGGAGTGCCAGTCTAAACGTATCTTCCTGATCCATTCATGTCCCAACAGTGGTGGACCACCATCTTGCAGAACGTATAAATACAACTTCTGTATTTCCTTGCCGTTGTATACAACAGGCACCCTTATTTTCCCTCTGGGGTATACTTTCTGCCCCGTATATGTCTTCAAGATAATGGATGTGTCTTTCAGAGGTATATGCGGAAATAGCCGCTCGTAATCCCGTCGACTTATGACAGTCAGAGCTGATCCTGTATCTAGCTCCATTTTAACTGGGGACCCCGCTATCATGAGGGTAACCCAAATGGTCTGGTAATCTTCTTTGGCAATTACGTTATGTAATTTGAGACAGCTTAGTCTCTTGTTTCCGGAGTCGCTATCGCTCTTCTGGTCTTCGGAGCTACTGTCTGTCATCATTTGTACCTTTCTGTACTTTTCCTTATTGATTTTTTTTCTGTCAGTGGATTTTTTGTTTCCAGATCGGCATACACGTGCAATGTGTCCCATCTTTCCGCATTGCCTGCATGCTTTGTCCTTGAACCAGCAGTCCCTCTGGTCATGGGTGGATCTGCCGCAGCAACAACATCTCTCGAAAGCCCGTGTCATTTCATGGGTGCCGAAGTCTTGTGGCTTTTGCTGTATCTCTGCAGCTCCTCTTGCTGCTGCTTCGTATGATACAGCCACACTGAAAGCCTTGTCCAGTGTCAAATCTTTCTCAGAAAGTAGCCTTTTCTGTGTTCCTTCACTTAGGAGACCGCAGACGAATTTGTCTCGTAGAGAATCTGCCAGTCCTGCCCTGAATTGGCAGTGCTTTGACAGCTTTCTTAATTCGGTGAGGTAATCAGCGTTACTTTCATTCTTGTGCTGATTCCTCCTGAAGAATTTGAATCGTTCCGCTATCAGCAGCGGTGTTGGGTTTAAGTGCTCCTGTAGGGTATCAACAATCTCCTTAAAATTCTTGTCCATCGGTTTGGCTGGAGTGATTAAGTTTCGTAACAGCCCGTATGTCCTTGCGCCCATCAGATTTAGAAGTACCGATGCCTTTTTATCACCCTCTACTTCATTCGCTGTGCAATATACCTCCACTCTTTCCACATATGTGGTCCAATCCTCTATATCACTATCGAAAGCAGTAATATTGCCAGCCTTAGGCATCCTGAAAATCAAAAATGGCACCTCCCGCGCTTTCCTTTCTTCCTTACCGAGAAAAAAATGGCGCCTCCCGCGTTTTCCCGCCGCTGCCGCTGCTGACAACGCTGTTCTCCGCGGTTTTTATTTACACAGATATTTTTAATAGTTGGAGACTCGTTCCCGCCGGACTCTCTGGGACTTTTCCCTCCCTCTGCTTGGTCCGAACGCCGACCTGCTTTGCAGCGCCGGCCGTCTCCCGAGTGCTCCACCCTCCGTCTCTGTTTGCCTCTGCCTTCCGGCTCGCTGCTCGGCCCCGCTGCAGAGCCACCCGATCGAGCCCCAGCCCGCCGACCAGGAAGGATTAGTGTAGTACCTGCCACCAGCCCGGCTAGCTGGTGAAACCACAGTTTTTTGTTTTTTTTTCTTTTTTTTTCTTCGACCTTCGTCTGAGGAATCGATCTCCTTGAGGTGCTGCCGAATTGCAGGTAAATCCGTTTCCAATTCGTCGCCACTGTTGTATCCGTGTGTTAATGGAGACACGGAATGCAGGAGTTGGTTTAACAGGTGTTTACTGAACAAAGTCTGGAGGTGAACTAAAAGATACAAGACACTATACAGGCTTATATAGCCCGAGTGGTCACTACCGGTATTACAGTACACAGGGGCTCTTAAAGGTACATACACTACAGTCTTTGTTTAACTTTTGGCGGGCTGGGAGCACAGCGGGGTAGCTATTATATTTTAAAATATTTTAGATGGCCGGTAAAGGCCCATCTCTGGTCTGGAATGACCTTCATTGTTTTTAATGTCCTGCTGACCTCGTTATCTAGTCCTTGGTGCTGTTCTCATGAATATGAAATTGTCCCCTTTTGTCTGGGTCAACATTTAGATCTGCATCTAATCCATATGTATATGTGGGGGTCTGGTTTCATTCTCTCAGAAACGGCTTCCAGAACTTACTGTGGATTCGCAGGGACCATTTTAAAATGTCCCAATAAGCCGGTCACGTGGTATGGTGGCCATTTTGTATGCCCCTTTTTCTGGGCTTCTTTTAAAACAGTCTTTAAAAATCATGGCCTCTTCTGCCATTTGACCCTTTATAGTATAAAGTTCAATTTTGCGAATCCTACACTCCCCCCTGATGACACTGTAACTTGCTTGAAGTATCATAATTCTGGGTGAGCAAAATTTTCTGACTTTCCACAATCAAACCATCCCCAGTATTTACCTATCTATGACCCCACGACACATGCATTTCCCATTTCAGGAAAATATCTATTGTATAATGAGCATCTACAGATGGCAATACCTTGGAGTTAAAATCTGACAACTTACTTCCAGGTGTGGAGGGGGGCCTTATACCCCTACATCACCTATTGCATACACACTATCTTTTAATAATAACAACACATCTAATTCAAATGCAGTAAGAAAAATAAAGTACACACACGAAAATTCAAAATGCACATGAATACATATCAAAAAATAATACAGAGGAGGGAGGGAAAACTTTAACTTTATATAAAGCAGCAAAATCTAAACGGGTGTCTCTTCTTCTACCCGCACATAATGCTCCCTCCATTCCCCTCTATTCTCGTACTTTTGCGAATGTTTGACCTTTTTACAGTGTACAAACAGTAAAAAAACTACAATGACAACCTGGCACACTACAAGAATGTGGGAGGCTATCCTAATCCATGAAGGGACTTCTATATTAGTGAACAGGTCCCACCACGGTGGGGTCACTATGTCCAATATGTCTGCCCCTATCTCTAAAGTCTTCTGCCCCAGTGTGTAGAAATGTTTCTGTGAAACAACAACAGCTTTTAATATCTTGGTAAGGTGTTCAGGGAGAGGGGGAATGATATATCCAAAATGTGCAACGAATCACTGCAGATCGGTGAAGTTCTCTTTAACAGTGATGTGAACAGTGGAAGGTTCAGGAATGGGGACAATTCGCTCCTGGGCCACTTGAACTTCTGCCCTGGGCTTGAAACAGAAGCTGCTGTCACTAACCGGACACCAACCGTGCTGTCCATGCTGGTAGTGGGGCGCTGCAGTGATGACACAGTATGTCCCACCTCCTATATATGCCACCTGCGGGGGCACATGGCCTTGTGCCATTGCCTCCATGGTGCAATTTATAGGCTTCGCGCCAGCAGTTCTGAACCCGCACTGTGGTTTTGAATGGGCATTCAAGTGCTGGGGACACAGGGTGATGTGTGCTCCCCGGCTCCGGCGCCCCGAGAGGTCGGTACCCATCATTGCATGCTCCCATCGAATGACGTAAGGTGGGACCCCTGTGTAGCGAATGTGCGCACCCCCCTGAATGACTCCAATGTTCTCCACCCTGTATACCGGGGCGGGTTTGGCTGTCTTTCCCATCACCGGCATTCTTACCACTATACCCATAATGGTGTGATTAGCCGTCCACAGTCCATTGGGACTGGGTAGGCCTCTGAAGCTAGTCTGAGCTGGCACGGGCTCAATGTATTCTCAAAAGGGTGGAGGGCTGCGAGGTGCTTGTTGCTGATCCAGGAGGGGACTAAACCTTGTTTCAAATCCTCCAGGTTACTGCGGCCCTCGCCCAGTAACCACGCCCCATATAGCACACAAGCTTCATTCTGCGCAGCCTGACCGGACGCGTTCCAATCCTCCCTGGTGAGAGCATTTACCATTCTGGCGTGTTTCTCCAGCTCAGCTATAATTTCTTTTAAGTGTAGTGTCATGGCCTGGTCCTCATGTAACTCAGAACCCACTACCTTATTCTCGTCAGTCAGTATTTTTCTTAACTGTGTTTTCAAACCATTGATCTGGGTTTGCAGCTCCACGTCATCCAGTGTGTTGATGACGGAAGTTCCTGTATTAAAAGCTGTGAAAATATCATTTACTGCACCCCTGCTTTGCCTCCCTATCCTGTCCAAGACCTCATGTGGTGTGGTGTACAATTCGGCTCTGTCGACATCGGCAAAGTCAAATTCGTAAAACTGTTTAAACATGTTTGTTAACAGGACCTGGTATAATTGCTCCGTTTCCCTGGGGCACCACTCTGGCAATCGTACCTCGGTGAGGTTTAAAATCACCGAAGCCACCACGTAGTGCACCCCTTGGTACAGCACCTGACCTGTGGGTACCAATACCAATCCGTTCCCGGGTCCCTTTGTTGTGGTGGGGCACCCTTCCTTGAGGGCTTTAGCTACCGGAATTGTGGGCAGGGGCTTGCGGGGTCGGGTGATGAGTTCAGTGGCGTTTACTGGGATCTGTGAGTATGGGACTCCGCACGCCCGTGTGCTGACGTCCCACCTCATTCCTTGTCCAGCATCCTGCCACTGCCTTTGGAAAAAGATGGAGACGCCTGTGGGGCAAGCGCGTTCTGAACCCCACATACAGATGTAGATCCCCTCATCTGGTTCCCACCATTTGTCCCAACAGACACTCAACCTCCCATGAGTTCCCGTAATAGTCCGATGGGTGTTGTTACCCAGTCTCTCCCACTCCACAGTGGAGTTCTTCATGGTGCTGCTCAACTTGTGCAGCCACCACCAACGACTCAAAGGTACCCGTCCATGGCAAACAAGGCAAATCTTCCTCCCAGTGGTGACGCTGATCCTGGGTGCGATGACCCTCACCCTGGGGCACACCAGAGACATTTCTCTGTATGCAAACCCTGTCTGGCTGGAGTATTCAGTAGAGTTCGACCCCAGCCAGCCTGGCCACCTTCCTTCATGGAAGTAGACAGCAGTCTCTTCAGCGTCCCGTGGGCCGGTTCCATCAGTCGTGATGGGGCCTCTGTTGCCAGAGCACCTGTAAATTGTGGAGTCCTTCGTGCGGCCCCGATAGGCCCAGCTCCATCCGATCATCATGAACGCGACGAGGATCCCTCTCATCTTTTCTGGCTCCTGTAACAGATCGAACAATATAGCCAGGCTCCCGAGAGATTCTGGCTTAGGTGACGGCATGATCGGGTCTTTCGACCTCGATCCAAAAATACACACATACTGGGCAGATTTCAAAATTACTTAAACTCTAATCACCTTAATATTTACAAACCTTAAACTTAAACTTAAACTTAACTTATGTACAGTGCCGCCCGTCCCCGGGCGGCTTGCCTAATCCCTGATTGGACTGCAGCTCGCCGCTCCCTGTGGCGGGGCTGCAGTGACCTGTGGCTTGGGTTCCCCGCAGCCTTTTGCTGTTAATCGGGGACTGCGTTTTGTCAAGGATTTCTCAAGTCGGCGTTTACTGGGAGCGGGGTACTCGGGCCAAGGTTTTACTGGCTGAGGCGTTCGAGTCAACCTGCGAAAAGGTACTTTGGGCGTGGCTCCCTTAGCGAGTGGACCTTTGGGTGGGACCTTAGCTCTCACAGCCCGTGGCACCTCCACGGCTGCCGGCTTCAGCTCCCTTCCTTCAGGCTCTGCCCCTTTGGGATTTGGGCAAGCTCCTTTAGCGAGTGGACCTTCAGGTGGGACTTCAGCGTTCACAGCCCGTGGCTCTTCCACGACTGTGGGCTTCGGCTCCCTCCCCTCAGGCTCCGCCCCTTTGGGATTTGAGCCTGTGGCAGACGGCTCCTCCTCACCTGTCCCTACAGGTGGAGGATCTCTGCCCCCAATTTCTACCTCCCCCACGCTTGAGTCGAGGGCGGGACCTCCGTCCTCCGACTCCACCTCCTCCAGAATCGTGTCGAGGGCGGGGCCTTGCTGTTCGGGCTCCTCCTCGTCCGAGTCTCAGGCCATAGGGGAAGCCTCCCCCCAGGTGGGCGGGGCAGCTTCTCCTTCCAAGCAGGCTACAATGCCAGCTTGTGTGGTCTGTGGCTCATCGCACGCCTCAGGCTGAGGATCTTTACCCTCAGACCTGGCTTCGGTTGCTGATACTCTTGCACCCGGTTTAAACAGTTTGCACCATCTTATGTGAAACCACTTGTTGCGTCGGGACACCTCTACTGCGCGACTGGCGTGGACCGGTGGATTTTTCACCGATTCCGGTCTATCCTCCTGGTCTACGGCTCTCTCGCCAGCGCATAGGGTTAGACCCAAGAATTTTACTTCTCGCCGGCCAACCCGCGCCTTCGTTGGGTTTCCGTTAACACTTTCTATCTCTTCCACATTCGTACCCGCTCCCCAGAGACAATGATTTCTCAGGTCCACGTGGATCCCGTGGGCCACCAAGAAATCAGACCCCAGGACTCCCGTTCCACCTCCCACCTCCCACTTCATTAGTGTACACTTCCACGTGGTGCGGAGTGGTCCTAAACGAATGGAGAGGGGAAGAGAATGTGCACCAGCCTGTTCTTCGCCCGTGAAGCCCGACAGAAGATATGGGACCCCGGTGGACAGAGGCAAGGCGGTGGGGTTATCTGCGTGGATTACGGTGCACGATGCTCCCGTATCCAACAGATAGGTCCCTTTTACCTCCTCCACTTCCATCTCCACGAGGGGTCGTCTCCATACATCATATCGCAGCGCACACAGGTAGACGGGCTGTGCCGACTCTAGTCATTTGGGCACAATGGTCGGGGTTTCGGGCACGACAAGACCGGTGGTGACAGCTATTTTCCCCTGTGAAATCATCAGAGACCGCATTGTCTCTATGATTGATTCAATCGCAGCGGGATCCATAACTGCACCAGCTCCTTGTGCTGGGGCAGGAGCTACGGCTTGGGTTTGGGCTGGTGCTGGGTTGGCGGTCTGGGCTTGGGCTTGGGCTATGGGAAATTTCCCTTTATTATCCTTCCATGGATTTCTACAGTCCTTGCGCCAATGTCCATCCTTCCCACACCCGTAGCAATTGAGCTTGGCTTGGACAGGGCGATTCCCCTCCTGACGCCACTCCTTCTTGCTTGGGGCTGCGGGTTTTGCCTCATGCACCTTTCCCTTCTGGGGAGGTGTTTCCTGACCTCTGCAATTCTTGTACGCAACATTTAGCTGACGGAGCACCATCTCCTCCGTGACACCGGGACCTTGGGGATCAAACCATGACCTGGCTAGGGCCCGTAACTCTGGCAGGCTGTTGGTAACCAAGCAACGGAGCCAATGAACCCGCTGTTCAGCGCTCATTGCAGCCCGCTCAGGCATACCCAGACAGCTGCGTCGATACACTGGTCACAGCCTGAAATAAAGAATAGATTGGCCTTCCAAAGCTAGGCTTTATTAACTTTAAAATCAGCAGCATATCTTTCCACATCCAGTCCCAACTAAAGCTAGAAAAGGACTGAATTTAAGGTAGCCACAACACATCATGTGATCATCAACTACCAATGAGATTACAACACATATCCCAAGGCAGTTAACAAACAACGAATCACAATACTTTTACTAATCAAGGAATAATCACCACATTCACCCCTCCTTTTAAAATATACTCCAACCTAATAACTTTTACAATTTACAATTAATTATTTACAACTAAACTATGCACGAGAATAAAACTATTTACATAACACAATACTAAATGAACAACAACAAATAATAACATTACGCATAAGTATTAAGTATCTCTGAACTAAAACAATATACTATAATATTTCAACAATTTTTAAAACATTACTATCAATTTAAAAGTCCATTTTCAATCGGTCGACCGGATATCTTGTTCGTGTCGACCTTCTTAACCTTGGTGAAATTCCTTGCCCTCCCACGCCAGAAGGCACAGAAGTATCTTCAACAGGAAGGCTATCCATATCCCGATTCTCAATGGTTTCCGGATTAGAAATCCCATCAGAAGATGAACTGGGACGGTCATAAACATCTATCAAAGGCTGACTGATAGAAGTATGATTATCTGCAATCGGATTGGAAATATTCGTAGTATCTGTAACAGCATCCACATTATCCGAATCATGACCATTATTAATATCCTCAGAAGAGGGCTGGCCCCCACAAGGAGCCAAGTCTTTAATTGAAACAGTACTTTCTTTCCCATCTTGGAATCGAATATGAGCATATTGGGAATTTGCCTCCAACAGCTCCACCTCCTCCACCAAGGGGTCATATTTTGACAATCTAACATGGCGTCGAAGCCACACAGGTCCCTGCATAGTAAGCCATGAAGGTACCGAATATCCCATAGTAGATCTCCGCGGATAGTTAAAGAGCCTTTCATGGGGGGTCACATTAGTAGCCGTTGAAAGCAATGATCTAATGGAATGCAGGGCATCAGGCAGCACCATTTCCCACTGTGTATTCTTAAGGTTCCGGGATGTCAACGCCAACATAACTGCCTTCCAGATCACCCCATTGTATCGTTCACACTGTCCATTACCCTGGGGATTATACGGGGTAGTTCTACTAGTAGAAATTCCCTGACTCTGAAGGTATTCCTTCAACTGGGAAGACATAAAAGAACTTCCCTGATCCGAATGGATATACGCAGGCATCCCAAAGATGACAAAAAGTTGAGTCAAACATTTAATAACTGTAGCAGCTGATACATCTGCACAAGGAAAAGCAAAAGGGAACCTTGAAAACTCGTCCACAACAGTAAATATATATCGGTTTTGAGTAGTTGAAGGAAGAGGTCCCTTAAAATCGACACTCAAACGTTCAAAAGGAGAAGTAGCCTTTATAAGATGAGCTCGTTGAGGCTTAAAGAAATTCGGTTTACACCGAGCACAGATAGAACATGATGAAGTCATCCGCTTGACGTCTTCAACTGAAAAAGGCAAGTTCTTACTGCGTACAAAGTGTATCATCCTCGTAACCCCAGGATGACATAAGGCATTGTGAAGATTAATAAGCGTATCTCCGTGAATCACAGAACAATAAGCCCTCGACAGTGCATCAGCAGCAACATTATCCTTCCCCGGACGATAAACTATGTCAAAATGGTAACATGCCAACTCAATCCTCCATCTCATTATTTTATCATTTTTAATCTTTCCAAAATGTTTAACATCAAACATAAAGGACACAGATTTTTGATCAGTTACCAACGTGAAATGTCGCCCCGATAAATAATGTCTCCATTTACGCAATGCTTCTACTATTGCGTATGCCTCTTTTTCTATTGAGGAATGTCTTTTTTCACTATTATTCAAAGTACGTGAGAAAAAGGCCACAGGTCTTCCATTTTGGTTCAAAGTAGCCCCAATTGCAAAATCCGAAGCATCCGTCTCAATCACAAAGGGAACCTGCTCATCAATGGAATGCACAACTGCTCCTAAAATATCCTTTATAAAATTCTCAAAACATGTCCTGGCCTCCCATGATAGAGGATATGTCGTAACCCGAATAAGAGGCCGGATCTTCCGTGAAAAATTTGCAATCCAATTAGAATAATAAGAAAACAGTCCAACAACTCGTTGCAAAGCCTTAGAATTAGTAGGACAAGGTAAATCGATCAATGGTCGCAGACGTTCTGGATCTGGTTTAATCTTATTTCCCGAAATAATATACCCCAATAGATTTACCTCAGTAGTCGAAAAGATACATTTCTCTTTGTTAAAAGTTAAACCAACTTTTTCCGCAGCTTGAAGGAATCTTTTTAAATTAGAATCATGCTCCACCCTTGATTTGCCACACACTGTGATGTCATCTAAGTATGAAAAGGTGTCAGAGAGGGAGTTATCACTTATAAAAGCATCCATTGCCCGTTGAAAACAAGCAACACCATTAGTAACACCAAATGGTATTCGGCAAAACTGATACAGCTTTCCACCAGCCTCAAAGGCCGCATATGGTTGATCCTTCTTAACAATAGGAATCTGATGATAAGCACTCTTTAAATCAATAGTGCTAAAAACTTTATACTGAGATACTTTATTGATAAGCTCATCAATCTTAGGCAAAGGGTACGCGTCTAATTGAGTACACCTATTAATAGTTTGGGAATAGTCTATCACCATTCATTTCTTGTGTCTCTCATTAGTCATGACAACTACCTGTGCTCGCCAAGGCGAACAACTAGGTTCAATGATTCCTTCCAATAAGAGACGTTGAACTTCAGAATTAATAAATTCTCTATCCTGACTACTATATCTTCTTGACATGGTAGCAATTGGCTTACAATCCGACATCAAATTGGAAAAAAGTGATAATGGAGGAATAGATAAAGAGGTTAATCCACAAATAGATAAAGGTGGCTTAGTCCCTCCAAATGAAAGACTAAGAGACTCGTGTAACTGAAGCACATCATGTCCAATCAAAATATCCGCACAGAGATTAGGCAAAACAGATAGGCGTATATCAGTATACGTATTACCTAGAAGAACCATTTTCACAAAGCAACAACCAGCTATTTGTGAAGTAAGGGTCGGCTGAGCCATACACACCTGATACGTAACAGGCGAAATTTTCAAATGCTTCTCCTTCGCAAACTGAAGACTTATAAAACTCTCAGTACTGCCCGTATCTATAAGGGCCTTCACTTCCAACCCATTAACTTGAGCCGTAACTATAGCTTTGTTTAGGCCATGAGCAAATGCAGCAGAAATTGATGCAATAAACGCCCTATCTAAAGGCTGAATAGTCACAGAAGAGGTAGTGGAGGAAGACCCTCCCACACCAGGAGAAGGGAAGGTAATTGAACCTGATGATTTGCACACACATGCATAATGACCTCTCTTGCCGCATTTACTACACACAGCCTCCCGAGCAGGACACTTCAGACGAGGGTGCCGGATATTCCCACAAAAATAACACTTCTGAATCCTAGAGGCAACGGCCGCCGAAGTAGAAACTGTTTCAAAATCTAGTAAACCACTCCCATTAAGTCCACATAATTCCTTTTCATCCGAAACTGCCGAAACCATAGTCGCAGGCCGATTAAAAAGAGCATAAGAGTCCGAACTTCTCTGAGCCACATCCAATGTAGAAGCTTGCTCAAAAGCACTTTTAAGATCCAGAGTCTTATTTTCTATCAACCGCTGACGAATTGATCTAGACAGTAATCCATTAATAAAAGCATCCCGTACCGATTCGTCCTTATATTCTTCAGCCGTCACAGCCTTATAATTACAGTCAACACTAAGGCACCGAAGTGCTTGTAAATAAGTATCCAAAGATTCTCCCACCTGCTGCCTACGGGCAGATAGAAGATGACGTGCAAACACCTCATTCTTTGGTTTAACAAAAATCTTTTCCAATGTAGAAATAGCCTCTTCATAAGTTTTACAGTGCAAAATATATTTATATACATCCGGGTCAATGTAGTTGATCAGCATATTCAGCTTATTTAGAGCCTCTTGATCCAACACGCCCAAAAAGTTTTTAAATGTACAATGCCAATGTTTCCATTTATCATCCACTCCAGCAGAATTGGGGTCAGCCTTGAATCGTTCTGGTTGAAGATATCGCTCCATTCTAACATAAAGTTAATAAATTGAAATAAAGAATAGATTGGCCTTCCAAAGCTAGGCTTTATTAACTTTAAAATCAGCAGCATATCTTTCCACATCCAGTCCCAACTAAAGCTAGAAAAGGACTGAATTTAAGGTAGCCACAACACATCATGTGATCATCAACTACCAATGAGATTACAACACATATCCCAAGGCAGTTAACAAACAACGAATCACAATACTTTTACTAATCAAGGAATAATCACCACACAGCCTTTCTGCGAAAACCCATGGGGGTTCTCCAGATAGCTGCACGGTCCCTTCTACACGGTCGAACGGACTACCATCGTCCACTCCCATTACTTCTAAAACTTCCTCCCTGAGATCCGCATACCCTTTCCGTCCCCTCTTACTCTCATCTGAGAGGCACTGAAGGATTGTGCAATCCAGGGAGAAAAGCAACATTTTTGCCTGTTCCTGTTCATCACAGTCATTAATGGCCGCTGTCTCCTCTATCTCCCTGAAATGAATCGAGGGATCTCCCTTTACTGTGAGTCGTGTGAGGTGGCTCACCATGGACCTTAATTGCGGGGCAGCATAGGGCACCACGAGCTGGTTCTGGTGGAGAGGAGTTTGCTGATCTTTTCCCAAAACAACTCCTCTTTACCCAGCTCAACAACCGCTGGATTTCACTGTTCGAATACAACTCTCCAATGACTCAACTGTCCGACAACTGTTCAACTGTGGAAATTCCACTTCAACTCTGATGTGCCTTCAATAACCACAAAACTAGAAGTTATTAACTTAAACAAGTTGGCTTTTAATCACTAAGATCAGAGCTAACATCTCAACACCGACTGGCTCACAGGAATGAGTCATACAGATCCTGGGATCTTTATGTAAGAGAAGTCAGGGGCGGAGCCAAGAGCCAAGACCTGGAACCTTCCAGGTTAGTCAGGAAAGAGGAAGTGAAACTATACACCGTGTGGGGGAGGGTAATATACATGAGTGCAAAACGAATACAGGATCAAGACAAGCAGATTTCATTACATTCACCCCTTCTTTAGATTTAGTCCATCGGGGTGATGTTTCTTAAAAATTGGTATAAGTGAGTCTGTCAGGAGGTTTTGCGGTTCTCAGTGATCGGCGCAAAGCCGGTTGGGGTGCCTCTAGGGGAGTGGATTCTGGTTCCTCCGCTGTCCGGGCCTCCGCAGTGTCTTCCAGGTTATCTGCAGTGTCCTCCAGGTTAAAGTTGGGTATTGATACCTCTGGGCGTCCTGTCTCTTTTTGGTGTAGGTCTTCCTCGGGTAGTCTCTCATCGTTCTCTCCGCTCCCTGAGGGAGCGAGGTCTTTTATGGAAACAGTGTCCTCTCGCCCGTCAGAGTATTCGATATAGGCGTACTGAGGGTTTGCATGGAGGAGCTGTACCTTTTCCACAAGGGGGTCCGTTTTATGGCCCCTCACATGCTTCCGCAATAGTACTGTCCCCGGAGACGTCAGCCACGCGGGTAGAGATATGCCCGAGGTGGATTTCCGGGGGAAAACGAACATCTTTTCGTGAGGGGTAGCGTTAGTGACTGTACATAACAGAGACCTTATGGAGTGGAGCACGTCTGGGAGGACTTCCTGCCAGCGGGAGGTCGGAAGGCCTTTTGACTTTAAGGCTAACGTGACAGCCTTCCAAACAGTAGCATTCTCCCTTTCCACTTGCCCATTACCCCGGGGGTTGTAGCTAGTGGTTCTGCTAGTGGCTATCCCCTTTGAGAGCAAGAACTGGTGCAGTTCGTCACTCATAAATGACATCCCCCTATCGCTGTGTATGTAGTTCGGCATGCCAAACATGCAGAATAGATTACAGAGACACTTGATGACCGTGGCACTGGTCATGTCTGGGCAGGGAATGGCGAAGGGGAAGCGGGAATATTCATCGATGATATTGAGGAAGTATATGTTACGGTCGGCAGAGGGAAGGGGTCCCTTGAAGTCCAGACTTAGGCGCTTGAATGGCCGTGTGGCTTTGATAAGGTGTGCACGGTCAGGCCTGTAGAAACGAGGCTTGCATTCCACACAGATGCGGCAGGCTCTGGTCATTGCCCTGACCTCCTCGATGGAGTGGGGCAGATTGCGGGACTTTATAAAATGGTATAGTCGGGTGACCCCTGGGTGACAGAGGTCGTTGTGGAGACCCTGTAATTTGTCCGTATGAATGCTAGCACACATTCCCCGCGATAGGGCGTCTGGGGGTTCATTAAGGGCTCCCGGCCTGTACATAATATCATAGTCGAACGTGGATAGTTCGATCCTCCACCTGAGTATTTTGTCATTCTTGATTTTCCCCCTTTGTTTGTTATTAAACATGAAAGCCACCGACCGCTGGTCGGTGAGCAGGGTGAAACGTTTGCCGGCTAGGTAGTGTCTCCAGTGCCGCACTGCCTCCACTATAGCCTGTGCCTCCTTCTCGACAGAAGAGTGCCTGATTTCAGGTCCCTGAAGGGTTCAGGAGAAGAAGGCCACAGGTCTCCCAGCCTGATTGAGGGTCGCAGCTAAGGCAAAGTCTGACGCATCGCTTTCGACTTGAAAGGGAATGCTTTCGTCCACTGCACACAGTGCAGCCCTTTCAATGTCCTGTTTGATACTGGTGAAAGCCTCCCGAGCTTCAGCTGATAGTGGGAAGGACGTCGATTTAATGAGGGTCGGGCCTTATCAGAGTAATTGGGCACCCATTGGGCATAATACGAAAAAAATCCCAGGCACCTTTTTAAAGCTTTGGGATTGTGTGGCAGGGGCAGTTCCTTTAGGGGGCGTAATCGGTCAGGGTCCAGTCCAATTACCCCATCTTCCACCACACAGCTGAGGATACAGAGACGGGTTGTGTTGAAGACACATTTGTCTTCGTTGTAAGTTAGATTCAGCTTTAGGGCAGTTTTTTTAAATCTCGCAAGATTTAGATCGTGGTCTTGCTGGTTGTGCCCGCAGATAGTGACATTGTCCAGATAGGGGTAGGTAGCTTGTAGTTTATTCTCGTCAACCATGCGGTCCATCTCACGTTGGAAGACCGAGACCCCATTTGTTACCCCGAAGGGCACTCTGAGAAAATGGCAGAGGCGTCCGTTCGCCTCAAAGACGGTGTATGGGTGGTCCTCCGTTCTAATGGGGAGCTGGTGATACGCGGATTTGAGGTCGATAGTCGAGAAGGCTCGGTATTGCGCAATCTGGTTGACCATTTCTGATATGCGGGGTAAAGGGTAGGCGTCCAGCTGGGTATAAATATTAACAGTCTGGCTGCAGTAAATTACCATCCGCTTCTTTTCGCTATTTTTAACTATGACTACTTGGGCACGCCACGGGCTGGTACTGCATTCAATAATGCCTTCCCGCAGGAGTCTGTCCACTTCCGCTTTGATAAAGTGTCTGTCTTCCAGACTGTACCGTCTACTTTTGGTCGCTATGGGCCTACAGTTCGGAGCGAGATTAGCGAATAAAGAGGGCGGGCTGATTTTTAAGGTTGATAGGCCACAGACTGTGAGTGGCGGCTGGGACCCGCCATATGCTAGCGTGACACTTTCGTGGTGGCACTGGAAGTCCAGGCCCAAGATTACATTAACACAGAGTTCTGGCATCACGAGGAGTTTAAAATCCTTGTAGTCCGTGCCTTTTACAGTCAGTGTTACCACACAGTAGCCCAAAATGTCCGAAGTGTGGGGCTTAGCAGCCATAGCAATTCTGCTCCGTGTAGGGGTTACCGTTAATGAGTGCCGCCGTACCAGGCTAGGGTGGATAAAACTCTCGGTACTCCCACAGTCAATTAAACATTTCGTTAAATTCCCATTTACCTGTATGTCCATCATGGATTTTGTCAACGGGTGTGGCCTGGATTGATCCACCGTGATCGAAGCCACTGTTGGGCCCTGGGCGGCCATTGAATCGGGAAAAGATGGCGGATCCCAAGATAGCGGCCCGCACGGCACGCACGAGGCGGTGACGGAGTTGGAAATCGGATTCCCCCTGCAGACTTTGCTAAAATGCCCCTTTTTCTTACATTTGAAGCATGTAGTGTCCTTCGCTGGGTATCGTTGTCTGGGGTGCTTGGCCTGGCCGCAGAAGTAGCATTTCGGGCCTCGAGACATTGCCGCTGTAGTAGGACTCCTGGGTGAACTTCTGTGTGGGGACTCCGGCGGTGTAGAGCTGGTCTGAGACCTGGATGGGGAAGATGGCTGATTCCAAGATGGCGGCCCGCTCGGCGCGCACGAGGCGGTGAGGGCCGCATGGCCGGAAGAATAAGAGTCAGAGTGTTTCTGGGCCACGTCCAGCGATCGCGCAGTGGCCACTGCCTTTTTAAAGTCCAGGACCTCCTTCTCCAGCAGTCTCTGCCGGATATAATTCAATTTGAGACCCGTGATGAAGGAATCACGGACCAATTCGTCAGAGTACACGTTGGCCGTCACGGCCTTGCAGTTACAGTCCCGGACCAAGTCCTTTAGGCCCTGTAAGAAATCGTCCATTGATTCCTCAGGTTGCTGCCTGCGTGTAGCCAGCAGATGTCTGGCGTACACTTCGTTTACCGGCCTCTGGTATTGGGCCTTCAGGATAGTGATGGCCTCCGTGTAAGAGGTGGCGTCCCGGATGAACGAATAAATCCGATGACTAACGCGAGTAGTCAGTAGACTCAGTTTATCTACCTCGCTAGCGGATGAGGCCCTCGCGAAAAATCATGGCCTCTTCTGCCATTTGACCCTTTATAATATAAAGTTCAATTTTGCGAATCCTACATGGGAGTGTTTGATGGGACATTGAAGAGGGGGCTGTACTCTGTTTCAAAACACTGCTATAACTGCCCTGGGAGTTTTTGATGTTATAGTGTAGAGGGGGCTGTACTCTGTATCTAACCCGTGCTGTACCTGCCCTGGGAGTGTTCGACGGAACATTGTAGAGGAAGCTTTACTCTGTATCTAACCCGTGCTGTACCTGCCCTGGGAGTGTTTGATGTTACAGTGCAGAGGGAGCTTTACTCTGTATCTAACCCGTGCTGTACCTGCCCTGGGAGTGGTTGATGGGACAGTGTAGAGGGAGCTTTACTCTGTATCTAACCCGTGCTGTACCTGCCCTGGGAGTGGTTGATGGTAAATTGTAGAGGGAGCTATGCTCTGTATCTAACGCTTGCTGTACCTGCCCTGGGAGTGTTTGATGGGACAGTGTAGAGGGAGCTTTACTCTGTATCTAACCCGTGCTGTACCTGCCCTGGGAGCGTTTGATGGGACAGTTTAGAGGGAGCTTTATGCTGCATCTAACCAGTGCTGTACCTTCCCTGGGAGTGTTTGATGGGACAGTGTAGAGGGGGCTCCACCCTGTATCTAAGCCGTGCTGTATCTGCCCTGGGAGTGATTCACGGGACAGTGTAGAGGGAGCTTTACTCTGTATCTACCCAATGCTGTACCTGCCCTGGGAGTGTTTGATGGGACAGTGTAGAGGGAGCTTTAATCTGCTTCTAACCAGTGCTGTACATGCCCAGGGAGTGTTTGATGGGACAGCGTAGAGGGAGTTTAGTGTATAGCTAACATGTGCTGTACCTGCCCTGGGAGTGTTTGATGGTACAGCGTAGAGGGAGCTTTACTCTGTATCTAAGCCGTGCTGTACCAGCCCTTGGAGTGTTTGACGGGACAGTGTACAGGGAGCTTTACTCTGTAGGGTCTCTAGGGTCTCTGTGCTGTAGTGGGGACAGTTGGTAAACCATTTAACTGGTGTGATTAGAGGGATTGATTTAATTTAAATCCAATTAATTAAAGGGATACTAGCATCTATAATCGGGTAGAGGGTGTCCATAACTAACAATAAAAAATTTAATTAATTACATAGAATGGAGCAGGTGATGTGTTACTGTTGCGAGATGTGGGAGCCGGTAGACCCCATTGAGGCTAACGGTGATTACATCTGTGACAAGTGTCTGCTGCTACAGGATCTCCAGCTCCGTGTTGATGAGCTGGAGTCTGAGCTTCAGACACTGCGACACATCAGGGAGGGGGAGAAGTACCTGGACTCTGTGTATCAGAAGGTGGTCACACCTATGAAGTTAATTAATTCAGATAAAGCCCATGGTCAGGGACAGGACGGTGTGACTACGAGCGAGGCAGGTACGGGGATCCAGGAGGTAGTGTTGGAGGAGCCGCAGCCCTTGCTCTTGTCCAACAGGTTCGAGGTTCTTACTCCCTGTGGGGACGGAAGCAGGGGCTGCAGGGAGGATGAGCAACCTGGCCACAGCACCGTGGAACGGGGGGCCATTCAAGAGGGGGGAGTAAATAGAAATGTTGTAGTGGTAGGGGATAGTATTATTAGGGGGATAGATAGAGTTCTCTGCAGCCAAGAGCGAGAGTCCCGTAGGCTGTGTTGCCTACCCAGTGCCAGGGTTAAGGACATCTCCTCTGGGCTGGAAAGAAACTTGCAGTGGGAGGGGGTGGATCCAGTCGTCGTGGTCCATGTTGGTACAAACGACATAGATAGGACTAGGAAGCCGGTTCTGTTAAAGGAGTATGAGCAGCTAGGGGTCAAATTAAAAAACAGAACCTCAAGGGTAATAATCTCTAGATTATTACCTGAGCCACGAGCGAATTTGGCTAGGACAAATAAAATAAGAGAGTTAAATGCGTGGCTCAAAGACTGGTGTGGGAGAAATGGGTTTTGCTTCCTGGGACACTGGCACCAGTACTGGGGCAGGAGGGAGCTGTTCCGTTGGGACGGGCTTCACTTGGCCAGTGCTGGGACTAGAGTCCTGGCGGATCATATAGCTAGGGCTGTAGAGAGGGCTTTAAACTAACTAGTGGGGGGGGAGGTTCCTAGAGAGCAAATAATAAAAATGACAACAGAGAAGGTCATAGACTTAGGTAGCAGTGGGGAAATTAAAAACCAGAGCGTGTCAGGAAAGGGCAGAAGGTATGGAGTAAAAGGTAAAGTAATAAAAAGGGCAAAAGCAGGAACTAAGTGTCACAAAACACATTTGAAAGTTCTCTATCTGAATGCACGTAGCATTCGTAACAAAATAGACAAGTTAATGGCACAAATAGCTACATATGTGTATGATCTTGTGGCCATTACAGAAACATGGCTGCAGGGTGACAATGCCTGGGAATTAAACATACCAGGTTATTTAACGATCAGGATGGACAGGCAGGAAGGAAGGGGAGGTGGGGTGGCTATGTTAATAAAGGAAGGAATCACTGTAATACAGAGAAATGATATTGGGTCAAAAGATCAGGATAATGAAACAGTTTGGGTGGAGATAAGGAATAATAAGGGGAAAGAAACACTAGTGGGCGTAGTCTATAGGCCTCCGAACAGTTGCAACTCGGTTGGACGGAGTATCAATCAGGAAATAGTTGAGGCTTGTAATAAGGGAACATTTATAATTATGGGGGATTTTAACTATCATATTAATTGGGCAAATCAAATTGGGCAGCGCTGCCTTGAGGATGAGTTCATTGAGTGTTTCAGGGATGGGTTTCTTGAGCAGTATGTAACTGAACCGACCAGGGGGCAAGCAACCTTCGATCTGGTCCTGTGTAACGAGACAGGATTAATTAAAAATGTCCTAGTAAAGGATCCCCTTGGAATGAGTGACCATAACATGGGTGAATTCCATATTCAATTAGAGGGTGAGGAGGTTGGATCTCAAACAAGCGTGCTAAGCTTGAATAAAGGAGACTATGAAGGTATGAGAGCGGAATTGAGTAAAGTGGATTGGGAAAATAGATTAAAGGGTAAGACGATACATGGTCAGTGGTGTACATTTAAGGAGTTATTTTACAACTTCCAAAAAATATATATTCCACTGAGAAGAAAAGGGTGTAAAAGAAAAGACAGCCATCCGTGGCTAATTAAAGAAATTAAGGATAGTATTCGACTAAAAACAAGGGCATATAAGGTAGCCAAATCTAGTGGGAGGATAGAGGATTGGGAAAACTTTAAAAGACAGCAAAAAATAACAAAAAGATTGATTAAGAAAGGGAAGATAGATTATGAAAGTAAATTAGCAAAAAATATAAAAACAGATAGTAAGAGTTTTTATAGTTATATAAAAAGAAAAAGGGTGGCTAAAGTAAATGTTGGTCCCTTAGAGGATGAGACCGGGAAATTAATGATGGGAAATATGGAGATGGCAAAAACACTGAATGAATATTTTGTATCAGTCTTTACAGTAGAGGACACTAAGAATATCCCAACACTGGACAAGCAGGGGGCTATAGGGGGGGAGGAGATAAACACGATCAAAATCACTAAGGAAGTGGTACTCAGTAAAATAATGGGACTCAAGGCGGATAAATCACCTGGACCTGATGGCTTACATCCTAGGGTCTTGAGGGAAGTGGTGGTAGGGATTGTGGATGCATTGGTAATAATCTTCCAAAACTCCCTGGACTCAGCAAAGGTCCCGGCAGACTGGAAAACTGCTAATGTAACACCCTTATTTAAAAAGGACAGTAGACAGAAGGCAGGAAACTATAGACCGGTTAGCCTAACATCTGTGGTAGGTAAAATTTTGGAGTCCATTATTAAGGAGACAGTAACAGGACATTTGGATAAACATAATTTAATAAGACAAAGTCAGCATGGTTTTATGAAGGGAAAGTCATGTTTGACAAATTTGCTGGAGTTCTTTGAGGAAGTAACATATAAGGTGGACAAAGGTGAACCAGTGGACGTAGTGTATTTAGACTTCCAAAAGGCATTTGACAAGGTGCCACACAAAAGATTATTGCTTAAGATAAAAAATCACAGGATTGGGGGTAATATTCTGGCATGCATAGAGGATTGGCTATCTAACAGAAGGCAGAGAGTTGGGATAAATGGTTCATTCTCAGACTGGCAATCAGTAACCAGTGGTGTTCCGCAGGGGTCAGTGCTGGGTCCCCAACTCTTTACAATCTATATTAACGATTTGGAGGAGGGGACCGAGTGTAACATATCAAAGTTTGCAGATGATACTAAGATGGGAGGGAAAGTAGTGAGTGAGGAGGACATAAAAAACCTGCAAAGGGACATAGACAGACTAAGTAAGTGGGCAGAGATTTGGCAGATGGAATACAATACTGGAAAGTGTGAGGTTATGCACTTTGGCAGGAAAAATCGTAGAGCAAGTTATTATCTTAATGGCAAGAAACTGGAAAGTACTGAAGTACAAAGGGATCTGGGGGTCCTGGTGCACGAAACTCAAAAGGTTAGTATGCAGGTGCAGCAAGTGATTAAGAAGGCCAATGGAATGTTGGCTTTCATTGCTAGGGGGATAGAATATAAAAATAGGGAGGTATTGCTTCAGTTGTACAAGGTATTGGTGAGACCGCACCTGGAATACTGCATACAGTTTTGGTGTCCATACTTAAGAAAAGACATACTGGCTCTCGAGTCAGTACAAAGAAGGTTCACTCGGTTAATCCCGGGGATGAGGGGATGGACATATGAGGAGAGGTTGAGTAGATTGGGACTCTACTCATTGGAGTTCAGAAGAATGAAAGGCGATCTTATTGAAACATATAAGATTGTGAAGGGGTTGGATCGGGTGGATGCGGGGAGGATGTTCCCGATGATGGGTGAAACTAGAACTAGGGGCCATAGTCTTAGAATAAGGGGCTGCTCCCACTTGGAGCAGCGGGGAGCAGCGAGGAGGAGCCCGGCTTAAAAACCGGTGGCAGTTGCGAGGCCCGGCTACTCGGAGCAGCAGGGAGCAGCGAGGAGGAGCCCGGATTTAAAACCGGCGACCAGCGAGGCCCAACCACTCAGAGCAGCGAGGAGGAGCCCGGCTTAAAAACCGGCGACCAGCGAGGCCCGACCACTCGGAGGAGCGGGGAGCAGCGAGGAGGAGCCCGGCTTAAAAACCGGCGACCAGCGAGGCCCGACCACTCGGAGGAGCGGGGAGCAGCGAGGAGGAGCCCGGCTTAAAAACTGGCAACCAGCGAGGCCCGACCACTCGGAGCAGCGAGGAGGAGCCCGGCTTAAACACCAGCGACCAGCGAGGCCCGACCACTCGGAGCAGCGGGGAGCAGCGAGGAGGAGCCCGGCTTTAAAACCGGCGACCAGCGAGGCCCGACCACTCGGAGCAGCGGGGAGCAGCGAGGAGGAGCTCGGCTTAAAAACCGGCGACCAGCGAGGCCTGACCACTCGGAGCAGCGGGCAGCAGCGAGGAGGAGCCCGTCTTAAAAACCGGCGGCCAGCGAGGCCCGAGACCAGTCGGAGCACGGAGCAGGGAGGTGAGGAGTCCGGTATAAAAACCGGCGACCATCGAGGCCCGAGACCACTCGGAGCAGGGAGCAGCGAGGAGGAGCCCGGGATAAAAACCGGCGACCAGCGAGGCACACCAAATCAACAGCAGAGGAGAGGGGTAAAAAGTAATCAGTGTGTGACATCACCAGGGAGCAGGTAAGTGATTGGTTGGTGAGTATTTCTCTTTTTTAAACTTTCACTCTGTAGTTTATAGTTACTAGGTTCTTTTCTGGTGTAGCGGGGACTGTAGGTAGACTATACAAGCGCCTTAGAGGTATCTTTAATTGGTGATAGTGAATTTAATTTAAATTAGTTAAAGGGTAAGTCATGCCAGGAGAGCCCAGCCCCGTGATGTGCTCCTCTTGCTCTATGTGGGAATTCAGGGACACTGCCCTTGATGACCATGTGTGCAGGAAATGCATCCATCTGCAGCTACTAGCAGACCGCATTGAGGCGCTGGAGCTGCGGGTGGATGGGTTGTTGAGCATTCACGATGCTGAGAGGGTCGTGGATAGCACGTTTAGTGAGTTGGTCACACCGCAGAGAAGGGTTGCACAGGAAGAAAGGAAATGGGTGACCACCAGGCGGAGCAATAGAAGCAGGCAGGTAGTGCAGGGGACCCCTGTGACCATTCCACTCTCAAACAGGTATACCGATTTGGATACTGTTGAGGGGGATGACTCACCAGGGGAAGGCAGCAGCAGCCAACTTCCTGGCACTGGGGGTGCTCCTGCTGCCCAGGAAGGGAGGAAAAAGAGTGGGAGAGCAATAGTGGTAGGGGATTCTATAGTAAGGGGAACAGATAGGCGTTTCTGTGGCCGTAGATGTGAATCCAGGATGGTTTGTTGCCTCCCTGGTGCCAGGGTCAAGGATGTCACTGAGCGGCTGCAGGGCATTCTGGAGGGGGAGGGTGAACAGGCAGAGGTCGTGGTCCACATTGGTACCAACGACATAGGTAAAAAGAGGGATGAGGTCCTGCAGCAAGAATTTAGGGAGCTAGGTGGAATATTAAAGAGCAGGACCTCAAAGGTTGTAATCTCTGGATTACTCCCGGTGCCACGTGCTAGTGAGTATAGGAATAGGAAGATAGAACAGATGAATGCGTGGCTAAAGGGATGGTGCAGGGGGTAGGGCTTTAGTTTCCTGGATCACTGGGCCTGCTTCTGGGGAAGGTGGGACTTGTACAAGTCGGACGGTCTACACCTGAACCAGAGGGGGACCAATATCCTTGCGGGGAGTTTTGCTAGCACTGCTGGGGGGGGTTTAAACTAACTTGGCAGGGGGATGGGGTACAGAGTGGAGCTATAGTAGGGGGTGATTTACAGCCAAATACAGAGGAAAAAACAAGTCAGCTGGGAAGGCAGAGCAAATATGTGAAGGCAAAAGGGAATATGGTAGGGCTGGAAGGCATTTATTTTAATGCAAGGAGTCTGGCAAATAAGGTGGATGAACTGAAGTTGTTGTTGAACACATGGGAGTACGATATTGTTGCTATCACGGAGACATGGTTGAGGGAGGGTCAGGACTGGCAGCTCAATATTCCAGGGTATAGAATCTTCAGGAGAGACAGATGGGGGTGTAAAAGGGGAGGGGGTGTTGCAATATTAATTAAGGAGTCGATTACTGATGTAAGGAGGGATGATATATAAGCGGGTTCCTCTAATGAGGCCATATGTGTAGAAATTAAAAACAAAAAGGGGGCAAGCACCTTGCTGGGAGTGTACTATAGGCCCCCAAACAGTCAGGGGGAGATAGAGGAACAGATATGTAGGCAAATCTCAGAGAAGTGCGAAAATAATAGGGTAATAATAGTGGGGGATTTCAACTTCCCCAATATTAATTGGGATAGTCAGAGTGTGAAAGGCTTAGAGGGTGCAGAATTCTTAAAGTGCAGCCAGGAGAGCTTTTTGAGCCAACATGTAGAAAGTCCTACAAGAGAGGGGGCGGTACTGGACCTCATTCTAGGGAATGTAGCCGGGCAAGTGGTGGAAGTGTCAGTAGGAGAGCATTTTGGCGACAGTGACCATAATTCGGTGAGATTTAAGGTGGTCATGGAAAAAGACAATGACGGCCCGGAAATAAGGGTTCTAAATTGGGGGATGGCCGATTTTAATATGATAAGGCAGGATCTGCCCAAAGTGGACTGGGAGCAGCTACTTATAGGAAAATCCACATCAAAGCAGTGGGAGGCTTTCAGAAGGGAAATAGAGAGAGTACAACGCCAACATGTTCCTGTAAAGGTCAAGGGTGGGACCAACAAGCAAAGGGAACCTTGGATGACAAGGGATATACAAAAATGCATTAGGAAAAAAAGGGGGGCTTTTGGCAGTTACAAAAGACTAAAGACGGAGGAAGCCCTAGAGGAGTATAAAAAGTGCAGGGGCATATTAAAAAAGAAATTAGGAGGGCGAGGAGGGGCCATGAAATAATACTGGCGAGCAAAATAAAGGAAAATCCTAAGATGTTTTATAAGTATATTAAGGGCAAGAGGATAACCAGGGAAAGGGTAGGGCCCATTAGGGACCAAAGTGGCAATCTGTGTGTAGAGCCAGATGATGTAGGCGGGGTTTTAAATGAATTTTTTGCATCTGTGTTCACTGTGGAGAAAGATGATGAAGACATAGAAATCGGGCAAGGGGACTGTGACATAATTGAACATATTAGCATCGGGAGGGAGGAGGTACTAGCGGTTTTAGCAGGCCAAAAAGTGGGTAAATCCCCAGGCCCGGACGAGATGTATCCCAGGCTGCTGTGGGAGGCAAAGGAGGAGATTGCAGGGGCTCTGACACAAATTTTCAGGACCTCTCTGGCCACAGGGGATGTACCAGAGGACTGGAGAACAGCTAACGTAGTACCATTATTCAAGAAGGGTAGCAGGGATAAACCAGGGAATTACAGGCCCGTGAGCCTAACATCTGTGGTAGGGAAATTATTGGAAAAAATTCTGAGGGACAAAATTAGTCTCCACTTGGAGAGGCAAGGATTAATCGGGGATAGTCAGCATGGCTTTGTCAAGGGTAAATCATGTCTGACAAATCTGATTGAATTTTTCGAGGGGTTGACTAGGTGTGTGGATGAGGGAAATGCTGTGGATGTGGTTTACATGGACTTCAGTAAAGCTTTTGACAAAGTCCCGCATAGGAGACTGGTCAAGAAGGTAAGGGTGCCTTGGCGCGTTGGATCCTAAACTGGCTGAGTGGCAGGAGGCAGAGGGTGATGGTCGAAGGTTGCTTTTGTGACTGGAAGCCTGTGTCTAGTGGGGTACCTCAGGGATCGGTGCTGGGTCCCTTGCTGTTTGTGATCTACATAAATGATTTGGATGAGAATGTAAAAGGTATGATCAGTAAGTTCGCAGATGACACGAAAATTGGTGGGGTGGTAAATTGTGAGGAGGAAAGCCTCAGGCTACAGGAAGATATAAACGAGTTGGTCAGATGGGGGGAAAAGTGGCAAATGGAATTTAACCCTGAAAAGTGCGAGGTGATGCATTTTGGACGGACAAATAAGGCAAGGGAGTACACAGTGAGTGGTAGGACCCTAGGAAGTACAGAGGGTCAGAGGGACCTTGGTGTGCATGTACATAGTTCCCTGAAGGCAGCGGAACAGGTAGATAAGGTGGTTAAAAAGGCATATGGGATACTTGCCTTCATTAGCCGAGGCATAGAATATAAGAGCAGGGAGGTTATGATGGAGCTGTACAAAACGCTGGTGAGGCCACAGCTGGAGTACTGTGTGCAGTTCTGGTCGCCTCACTATAGGAAGGATGTGATTGCTTTGGAGAGGGTGCAGAGAAGATTCACCAGGATGTTACCTGGGATGGAGCGCCTCAGCTATGAAGAAAGACTAAACAGGCTGGGGTTGTTTTCATTGGAGCAAAGAAGGCTGAGGGGGGACCTGATTGAGGTGTACAAAATGATGAGGGGCATAGATAGGGTAGATAAAGAGGAACTTTTCACCTTAGTAGGGGGGTCAATAACAAGGGGGCATAGATTCAAGGTAAGGGGCAGGAGATTTAGAGGGAATTTGAGGAGGAACTTTTTCACCCAGAGGGTGGTTGGAATCTGGAACTCTCTGCCTGAAAGCGTGGTAGAGGCAGGAACCCTCACAACATTCAAGAAGCATTTGGATGAGCACTTGAAATGCCATTGCATACAAGGCTATGGACCAAATGCTGGAAAATGGGATTAGACTGGACAGGGATTGATGGACGGCGCAGACACGATGGGCCGAAGGGCCTCTTTCTGTGCTGTAAAACTCTATGGCCTAGAAATTGAGTTTTGGCGCAGCCAGGGCTTTAGCGCCGGAAGTTAGTGCCGGAGCTAAGTCGCGCTGGTCGGGCCCAAAATTCAATAGTTCTGCGCCCAAACGGCTGCCGGCGCTGCTGAGAGCTGTTTGCGCCTGAAAACTGGCGCTACGCGCTGAATTTCGGCGCTATTCCGGCGCTGCGGCGCCCGCTGCGGTGCGGCAGGTTCGGGAAGTGCAGGCCTCCTCCTTCCCTTAAGGAGGAGCTGCCTGCACCCGGCCGCGGCCCGCGAAAATCGTTTTAAAAATGAGCCCGGCACCTCGGACAAGTGCCGGGCTTGCTTCTGTTCCGTGGGGGGGGGGGGAAGTCCGGCGAGTGAGCTGCGGCCAGGCGGGCGGCGGGAAAGCGGCCGGCCGCCGCGGGGCCTTTAATGCGCCGGCGCAAACTTGTGCAAGGCACCTCTGCCAGAACGTTGCTTGCGGCTGCCACGGGCGAGGCAGCCGCAAGTCAATTTCCCAGTTCGGGCGGGTTACCATGGCAACCGGGATGCTGCGCACACCGATGACGTCATCGGTGCCGGCGCAGCGCTACCGGTCTACCGCGGCGGAAGGGCCCCAGGCAATTTAGGCGCCGGCGCCAATTGCAGCGCTAGGCCCTCTAGCGCCGCAAAATCGGCGCTAAGGGCACTGAATTTCTAGGCCAATGACTCTATGACTCTTTCAAAACTGAGATGAGGAAGAACTACTTCACTCAGAGGGTGGTAGGTCCATGGAATATGCTGCCCCAAAAAGCTGTTGAAGCTACATCATTACATAAATTTAAAACAGAAATAGACAGTTTCCTAGAAGTAAAGGGAATTAAGGGTTACAGGGAGCGGGCAGGAATTTGGACACGAGTCTAGGTTCGGATCGGTCATGGCCCTGTGGGTAGCGGAGCGGGCCCAGGGACCGTGTAGCCTGATCCTGCTCCTGTTTCGTGTGTCTAATTCTGTTAGATTCAGGAGATAGTCCTGTGATAGTGGATTGGCGGTTAGGATCAGATCAGCCATGATCTTATTGAATGGCGGAGCAGGCTCGAGGGGCCAATTGGCCTACTCCTGCTCCTATTTCTTATGTTCTTATGTTCTTATCCAGTGCTGCACCTGCCCTGGGAGTGTTTGATTGGAAAGTGTACAGGGAGCTTTACTGTTTATCTAACCCGTGCTGTACCTGCCCTGGAAGTCTTTCATGGGACAGTGTAGAGGGAGCTTTACTCTGTATCTAACCCGTGCTGTACATACCCTGGGAGTGTTTGATGGGACCGTGTAGAGGGAGCTTTACTCTGTATCTAACCCATGCTGTACATGCCCTGGGAGTGTTTGATGGGACCGTGTAGAGGCAGCTTTGCTCTGTATCTAACCCATGCTGTACATGCCCTGGGATTGTTTGAAAAGGACAGTGTAGAGGGAGCTTTACTCTGTATCTAACCCGTGCTGTACCTGCCCTGGGAGTGTTTGTTGGGACGGTGCAGAGGGAATTTACTCTGTATCTAACCCGTGCTGTACCGGCCCGGGAAGTGTTTGATGGAATAGTGTAGAGGGGGCTTTACTCTGTATTTAACCCATGCTGTACCTGCCCAGGGAGTGTTTGACGGGACACTGTAGAGGGAGCTTTACTCTGTATCTAACCCGTGCTGTAACTGCCCTGGGAGGGTTTGACGGGACAGTGTAGAGGGAGCTTTATTGGCCCAGAAATTCGGGTCGGAGGCTTCCCACGGGTGCAAGCCCCCGACCTACACTTACCTAGCGCGCCGGCAGTTGAGGCCTGGGCCTGCGTGGATTTCCTATCTGTGGCCCGGTCCAGCTCCCGGCGCACTGTGCTTGCGTGATCCAGCGGCGTACTTAGTGCGATGCGTCCGCTGGGATCACGTGAGCACTGGGCAACCAATCGGAGGAGGGAAAAGTCCATTCATGAGTTTGACAGAAAGAATGCCTAAAACAGTACTTAACCTTAAAATAAATTTGAAAAAAAATCACACTATTTAAATCAACTATAAATAACATTAAATAACTATTTTAAACAATAATTTAAATTTTTGAAAAAAGTAATTTTATAAAAAATTGGGGCTAAATATACACTTACCTTACTTTAAAGTATTTAAAAATAATAAACCTGTGGAAAAAATGTTCTAATTTTAATTAATTGACCACTTACCTTTTAAAATGAAGTCCTTACGCTTGGTTTTTTAATGTGCAAAAAGTAGAGGCCTTATCGCACGGGCAAACCTGTAAAAAGGAAGGAAGTTCAACGCGTACGTGCAGACTCCTGCACGCACGCGTTCTGTAGTGTATGTGCCTTTAACAGCCCCCTGTGTACTGTAATGCCGGTAATGGCCACTCGGGCTATATAAGCCTGTATATTGTGTTGTATCAGTTAGTTCCCCTCCAGACTTTGTTCAGTGTGAAAACAACTCCTGTCTTCAGTGTCTCTATTAACACACGGACACAACAGTGGCGACGAATTGGAAACAGACTTACCTGCAATTCGGCAGCACCTCAAGCACATCGATTACTCTGACGTCCAAAGTCGAAGCAAGAAAAAGAAAAAGCTGTGGTTTCACCAGCTAGCCGAGCTGGTGGCAGGTACTGCAATAATCCTTCCTGGGCGTCGGGCTGGAGCTCCAGCGGCTGGCTCTGCAGCGAAGGCGGAGGCAAGCAGTAACAGACGGGGAGGGAGCAATCGGGAGACGGCCGGCGCTGCAAGCAGGTCGGCGTTCAGACCTAGCAGAGAGAGTCCGGCGGGAACAAGTCTCCACCGGTAAATAAATAAATAAATAAAAAACCGCGGAAAACAGCGTTGTCATCGGCAGCAGCGGCGGGGAAGCGCAGGAAGCGCCATATCTTTTCTGCAGAAAAGAAAGAAAAGCGCGGAAAGCGCCATTTTTTTTCCAGGATGCCTAAGGCTGGCGATATTGATGCTTTCGATAACGATATAGAGGATTGGACCACATATGTGGAAAAAGTGGAGGTATATTGCACCGCAAATGGAATAGAAAATGATAAAAAAAGCGTCAGTACTTCTAAATCTAACGGGCGCAAAGACATACGGGCTGTTACGAAACTTAATCACTCCAGCCAAACCAAAGGACAAGAATTTTAAAGAAATTGTTGATACCCTACAGGAGCACTTAAACCCAACACCGCTGCTGATAGCGGAACGATTCAAATTCTTCAAGAGAAATCAACACAAGAATGAAAGTAACGCTGATTACCTCACCGAATTAAGAAAGCTATCAAAGCACTGCCAATTCGGGGCAGGACTAGCAGATTATCTTCGAGACAAATTCGTCTGCGGTCTCCTAAGTGAAGGAACACAGAAAAGGCTGCTTTCTGAGAAAGATTTAACACTGGACAAGACTTTCAGCATGGCTGTATCATATGAAGCAGCCGCAAGAGGAGCTGCAGAGATACAACAAAAGACACAGGACTTCGGCACCCATGAAATGACACAGGGTTTCGAAAGATGTTATCGCTGCGGCAGATCCACCCATGACCAGAGGGACTGATGGTTCAAGGACAAAGCATGCAGGCAATGCGGAAAGATTGGACACATTGCACGGGTATGCCGATCTGGGCAAAAAAAATCCACGGACAGGAAAAAAAAAATCAATAAAGAAAAGTACAGAAAGGTACAAATGATGACGGACAGTAGCTCCGAAGACCAGAAGAGCGATAGCGACTCCGAAAACAAGAGGCTAAGCTGTCTCAAATTACATAATGTAATTGCCAAAGAAGATTACCAGACCATTTGGGTTACCCTCATGATAGCAGGGTCCCCAGTTAAAATGGAGCTAGATACAGGATCAGCTCTGACCGTCATAAATTGACGGGATTACGAGCGGCTATTTCCGCATATACCTTTAACAGACACATCCATTATCTTGAAAACATATACGGGGCAGAAAGTATACCCCAAAGGAAAAATAAGGGTGCCTGTTGTATACAACGGCAAGGAAATACAAAAGTTGTATTATACGTTCTACAAGATGGTGGTCCACCGCTGTTGGGACGTGAATGGATCAGGAAAATACATTTAGACTGGCACTCCATTCAGGCACTGACGGTGACCAGTAAGGAAAAAAATGATGATGACGTCATACCTGAACGATTAAAAGACATCTTGGCCAACGCCAAAGAAGTGTTTCAAGAGAAACTAGGAACCTTGAAAGGCATCACCGCCTCAATAAAAGTGGAAGATGTGGCAATTCCCAAGTTTTTTAAGGCAAGGCCGGTGCCATACGCAATTCATCCAGCAGTCGAGGCAGAGCTGGAGAATTTGGAAAAGGCAGGCGTATTATCCAAAATAGATTGGAGCGAGTGGGCAACACCCATCGTCCCAGTCATGAAGAAAACATTGAATAATGATAAATCTGAAGAACAGAGAAAAATTCGCATCTGTGGAGACTTCAAGGTGACTGTAAACCCAGTCCTTCACACGGTACAGTATCCTCTTCCGAGGATAGAAGATATTTTCGCCAAACGTTTCACCAAAATTGACTTGGAACAGGCATATCTACAGATGGAGGTTGAAGAGGCCTCTAAAAAGTATCTCACGATAAATACACACAAAGGCCTGTACCAGTACAATCGACTGGTTTTCGGAGTAGCATCCGCTCCAGCTATCTGGCAAAGAGCTATGGAGCAAGTCCTCCAAGGGATTCCGGGGACTCAATGCTCCCTAGACGACATCCTTGTAACAGGAGAAAACGACAACGAGCACCTTGCCAATTTGGAGCAGGTGCTCACTAGGCTGAGAGAACGGGGCCTACGAGCAAATCGCCCCAAGTGCAAATTTTTCCAGAATCAAATATCATATTGTGGCCACATTATTAATAAGGAAGGGTTGCATAAGTCACCTGAAAAAATTGAAGCGGTCATAAAAGCCCCAGCACCTGAAAATGTTTCACAATTAAGGTCGTTCCTGGGATTAATAAATTACTATCATAAATTTTTACCGAACTTATCAACTCTTCTGCACCCTCTTAATGAACTGCTACAAACAGGAGTAATTTGGAAATGGAGCGAAGACTGTAAACGTGCCTTCCATAAATGCAAAGACTTAATCACGTCCAAAGAAGTTTTGGCTCATTACAACCCATCACTGCCAATCAGACTGGCGTGTGATGCATCCCCTTACGGCGTAGGAGCGGTATTATCGCATAAATTCCCTGATGGCTCGGAACGGCCGATAGCTTTTGCGTCACGCTCATTGTACTCAGCTGAGCGTAACGATGCCCAAATCGACAGGGAAGCACTCAGCCTGGCATGGGGAGTGAAGAAATTCAACCATTACCTACACGGACAAAAATTTACCTTGTTGACTGACCATCAACCCCTCATCTCCATATTCAACCCTAAAAAGGGTGTTCCCATTATGACAGCGCAAAGGCTACAGAGGTGGTCCCTTTTTCTAGGGGCACACCAATATAACATAGAATACAAAGGATCAAAACAGCATGGGAATGCTGACGGTTTATCGCGCCTACCATTGCCAACGGTAGAAGAGGCACCTACAGTAGACCCAGTGGAGATTTTCCACTCTACCATAGTCGAATGTCTACCAGTAACAAATTCTGCCATTGAAAGGGAAACTAGAAATGACCCGACTCTCTCACGAGTCTACGATTTAACAGTGAAGGGATGGCCAGCACATGGCGAACGACTGTTGCCAGCATTCTCGCAAAGAAGAGAACAGCTGTCAGTGTGCCGAGGAACCTTGATGTGTGGATCCAGAGTGGTGATTCCACCCAAACTCCAGGATAAAGTGCTAAAGGAGCTTCACGAGGGGCATCTGGGTGGAGTGAAAATGAAGAACCTAGCCAGAGCGTTTGTGTGGTGGCCAGGTATCGATGGAGACATCGAAGAAATGACCAAGGGCTCTCTAGGATGCCAGAAGGTCCAAAACGCCCCACCACAAGCCCCTCTACATCCATGGGAGTGGCCCTCATCTCCATGGCAAAGGGTACACATCGACTTTGCTGGTCCATTTATGGACTCAATGTTCTTAATCGCGGTTGATGCACACTCCAAGTGGCCGGAGGTAATAAAGATGTCCTCCACCACCACGGAAAAAACCATCACAGTATTAAGGACCATATTTGCCAGGAATGGGCTGCCTGAACAGATCTGTTCTGATAATGGACCACAATTTGTGTCCGAAGAATTCAGGAAGTTCTTAAAAAACAATGGGGTTAAGCACTACACGTCCGCCCCATACCATCCCGCCACCAATAGATTGGCTGAAAGATTTGTCCAGACCTTCAAGCAGGCCATAAAGGCCATGGGTAATGAAGACATAAAACTTCAGCATAAGGTGGATAACTTCTTGTTTGCATACAGGAATGCAACACATATGGTTACAAACCAAACTCCCGCCATGATGTTCTTCAATAGAAGCCTAAGATGCCGGCTGGATTTGATCAAGCCAAACATCAGAAGGGACGTGGAGAACCGGCAATTTCAAGGCATGAATGAAAGGCCAACTAGAACCTTCCAGATAGGTCAACAAGTTTTGGCCCGGGGCTACCGTACCGAGAAATGGCAGCCTGGAACTATCTGCACACGACTAGGACTACTGATGTATACCGTGGATATCGGAGAAAGCATAATAAGGCACCATGCTGACCAGATCATAGAGTCATCCGAAAAGGGACAACCTACACCACAACTCTATACGCCTAATGATGAAGTAGAGATACCCATAGTATCTACCTCCGATCCGGTGATACTGGAACCCAATGAACCCGACACTGGCATTCAAGCCGAATCAGCCTTGCCAAAAGAACGTACTACACCACCAGAAACTACTGCACCACCGAGGCGTTATCCGGACCGAGCCAGGAAGCCTCCAGAGAGACTGACTTATAATTGATTAACTGCAGCAATGTGTAGATTATTTTTCTTGTAACATGTAATTGATGATTACTTAAAATATTATGTACTGGTTGGCTAAAAGGGGAGGAATTGTAGTGTATGTGTCTTTAAGAGCCCCCTGTGTACTGTAATGCTGGTAATGGCCACTCGGGCTATATAAGCCTGTATATTGTGTTGTATTAGTTAGTTCCCCTCCAGACTTTGTTCAGTAAACACCTGTGAAACCAACTCCTGTCTTCAGTGTCTCTATTAACACACAGATACAACATGTTCGACCTCTGAACCCCTTGGTTCAGAGGATCGGAAATGCCGGTTTCCCGCGCATGCATAGTGCATGCAAGAAACCGGCACTTCCATCGGGTCCACGCATGAGTACTCCGTCCGTACTCACACGTTGGGACCCGAATTTCTGGGCCAATGGCTATCAAACCACTGCTGTACCTGCCCTGGGAGTGTTTGATGGGACAGTGTAGAGGGAGCTTTACTCTGTATCTAACCACTGCTGTACCTGCCCTGGGAGTGTTTGATGGGACAGTGTAGAGGGAGCTTTACTGTGTATCTAACCCGTGCTGTACCTGCTCTGGGAGTGTTTGATGGGACAGTGTTGAGGGAGCTTTACTCTGTATCTCACCCCGTGCTGTACCTGCCCTGGGAGTGTTTGATGGGACAGTGTCGAGGGAGATTTACTCTGTATCTAACCCGTGCTGTACCTGCCCAGGGAGTGTTTGATGGGAGAGTTTAGAGGGAGCTTTACTCTGTATCTAACCCGTGCTGTACCTGCTCTGGGAGTGTTTGATGGGACAGTGTTGAGGGAGCTTTACTCTGTATCTCACCCCGTGCTGTACCTGCCCTGGGAGTGTTTGATGGGACAGTGTCGAGGGAGATTTACTCTGTATCTAACCCGTGCTGTACCTGCCCAGGGAGTGTTTGATGGGACAGTGTAGAGGGAGCATTACTCTGTATCTAACCCATGCTGTAACTGCCCTGGGAGTGTTTGACGGGACAGTGTAGCGGGAGCTTTACTCTGTATCTAACCAGTGCTGTACCTGCACTGTGAGTGCTTGATGGGACAGTGTATAGGGAGCATTACAGTTTATCTAACCCGTGCTGTACCTGCCCTGGGAGTGTTTCATTGGACAGTGTAGAGGGAGCTTTACTCTGTATCTAACCTGTGCTGTACATGCCCTGCGAGTGTTTGATGGGACAGTGTAGAGGGAGCATTACTCTGTCTAACCCATGCTGTACCTGCCCTGGGGTTGTTTGATGCGACAGTGTAGAGGGAGCTTTACTCTGCATCTAAGCCGTGCTGTAAATACCCTGGGAGAGCATGATGTGACAGTGCAGAGGGAGTTTACTCTGTATCTAACCAGTGTTGTACATACCTTGGGAGTGTTTGATGGGACAGTGTAGAGGGAGCTTTACTCTGTATCCAACCAGTGATGTGCCTGCCCTGGGATTGTTTGATGGGACAGTGTAGAGGGAGCTTTATTCTGTATCTAACCAGTGTTGTACATACCTTGGGAGTGTTTGATGGGACCATGTAGAGGGAGCTTTACTCTGTATCTAACCCATGCTGTACCGGACCGGGAAGTGTTTGATGGGACAGTGTAGAGGGAGCTTTATTCTGTCTAACCCATGCTGTACCTGCCCTGCGGTTGTTTGATGGGACAGTGTAGAGGGAGCTTTACTCTGTATCTAAACCTTGCTGTACCTGCCCTGGGAGTGTTTGATAGGACACTGTAGAGGGAGCTTTACTCTGTATCTAAGCCGTGCTGTAAATACCCTGGGAGAGTTTGATGTGACAGTGTAGCGGGAGTTTACTCTGTATCTAACCAGTGCTGTACATACCCTGGGAGCGTTTGATGGGACAGAGTAAAGGGAGCTTTACTCTCTATCAAATCAAATCAAATCAACTTTTATTGTCATTGTTAGTGCACAAGTGCAGTACAACGAAATGTAGGCTTGCGGCTCCCGAGAGTGTACATTTAGATTAAGACATTTAAACATTCAACATACTTTTGGCTTGTAATATATTAACATAAGCATAACCATAATAAAGTGCATTGGCAGATGTGCAGGCTTTAGAGTTTATTTGTGGAGTTCAGTAGGATGACAGCCCTGGCAAGAAACTGGAAAGTACAGAAGTACAAAGGGATCTGGGGGTCCTGGTGCACGAAACTCAAAAGGTTAGTATGCAGGTGCAGCAAGTGATTAAGAAGGCCAATGGAATGTTGGCTTTCATTGCTAGGGGGATAGAATATAAAAATAGGGAGGTATTGCTTCAGTTGTACAAGGTATTGGTGAGACCGCACCTGGAATACTGCGTACAGTTTTGGTGTCCATACTTAAGAAAGGACATACTTGCTCTCGAGTCAGTACAAAGAAGGTTCACTCGGTTAATCCCGGGGATGAGGGGATGGACATATGAGGAGAGGTTGAGTAGATTGGGACTCTACTCATTGGAGTTCAGAAGAATGAGAGGCGATCTTATTGAAACATATAAGATTGTGAAGGGTTTGGATCGGGTGGATGCGGGGAGGATGTTCCCGATGATGGGTGAAACTAGAACTAGGGGGCATAGTCTTAGAATAAGGAGCTGCTCTTTCAAAACTGAGATTAGGAGGAACTACTTCACTCAGAGGGTGTTAGGTCCATGGAATATGCTGCCCCAAATAGCTGTAGAAGCTACATCATTACATAAATTTAAAACAGAAATAGACAGTTTCCTAGAAGTAAAGGGGATTAAGGGTTACGGGGAGCGGGCAGGAATTTGGACACAAGTCTAGGTTCGGATCAGTCATGGCCCTGTGGGTAGCGGAGCGGGCCCAGGGGCCATGTAGCCTGATCCTGCTCCTATTTCATGTGTCTAATTCTGTTAGATTCAGGAGATGGTTCTGTGATAGTGGATTGGCAGTTAGGATCAGATCAGCCATGATCTTATTGAATGGCGGAGCAGGCTCGAGGGGCCGATTGGCCTACTCCTGCTCCTATTTCTTATGTTCTTATGTTCTTATGTTCTAAGCTGTTCCTAAATCTGGTCGTTCGGGTGCGAATGCATCTGTAGCGTCTCCCAGATGGCAGGAGGGCGAACAGACTGTGGCTGGGGTGGGTAGGGCCTTTGATGATGGACCGTGACCTCCGTAAACAGCGTTTCTGGTATATGTGCTCTATGGTCAGTAGCCGGGTGCCGGTAATGCGTTGGGCAGTTTTGACTACCCGCTGCAGGGCTTTCCGGTCATAGTAGCTACAGCTGCCATACCATACTGTGATACAGTTCGTCAGGATGCTCTCTATTGTGCAGCGGTAAAAGTTAGAGAGGATCAGGGGTGACAGTTTACATCCCTTCAGCCTCCTTAGGAAATATAGGCGCTGCTGGGCCTTCTTCACCAGAGAGGAGGTATTGAGGGACCAGGAGAGGTCTTCCGTGATGTGGACTCCGAGGAACGTAAAGCTGTCCACCCTTTCCACCACAGCCCCATTGATGTGGATGGGGGTGTAACTTCCGCCTTTAGACTTCCTGAAGTCCACAATGATTTCCTTGGTTTTCTTGATGTTCAGGGCCAGGTTGTTATCGGCGCACCACTTCACGAGATGCTGGACCTACTCCCTGTAGGCTGACTCATCGTTGTTGGTGATCTGGCCTACTACCGTGGTGTCATCCGCAAACTTGATGATGGTGTTGGAACCATGAACAGCCACACAGTCGTGGGTGAAGAGGGAGTAGAGGAGGGGGCTCAGCACACATCCTTGTGGGGCCCCCGTGTTCAGGGCCAGGGGGGGGGAGGTGTGGTTACCTAATTTGACAGACTGGGGTCTGTTTGTTAGGAAGTCCAGGGTCCAGTTGCAGAGGGAAGTGTTCAGGCCAAGAGTTTGGAGTTTGGCGGTCTATCTAACCCGTGCTGTACCGGACCGGGAAGTGTTTGATGGGACAGTGTAGAGGGAGCTTTATTCTGTATCTAACCCGTGCTGCACCTGCCCTGGGAGTGTTTGATGGGACAGTGTAGAGGGAGCTTTATTCTGTATCTACCCAGTGCTGTACATACCCTGGGAGTGTTGACAGGACAGTGTAGAGGGAAGTTTACGCTGCATCTAACCCGTGCTGTACCTGCCCTGGGAGTGTTTGATGGGACAGTGTAGAGCAAGCTTTATTCTGTATCTAACCAGTGCTGTACATACCCTGGGAGTGTTTGATGGGACAGGGTAGAGGGAGCTTTACTCTGTATCTAACCCATGCTGTACCTGCCCTGGGAGTGTTGACAGGACAGGGTAGAGGGAGCTTTACTCTGTATCTAACCCATGCTGTACCTGCCCTGGGAGTGTTGACAGGACAGTGTAGAGGGAGCTTTATTCTGTATCTAATCAGTGCTGTACCTGCCCTGGGAGTGTTGACAGGACAGTGTAGAGGGAGCTTTATTCTGTATCTAATCAGTGCTGTACATACCCTGGGAGTGTTGACAGGACAGTGTAGAGGGAGCTTTACGCTGCATCTAACCAGTGCTGTACCTGCCCTGGGAGTGTTTGATGGGACAATGCAGAGGTGCCTCTACTCTGTATCTAAGCCGTGCTGTGCCTGCCCTGGGAGTGTTTGACGGGACAGTGCATCGGGAGTTACTCTGTATCTAACCAGTGCTGTACCTGCCCAGGGAGTGTTTGATGGGACAGTTTATAGGGAGCATTGCTGTTTATCTAACCCGTGCTGTACCTGCCCTGGGAGTGTTTCATGGGACAGTGTAGAGCAAGCTTTATTCTGTATCTAACCAGTGCTGTACATACCCTGGGAGTGTTTGATGGGACAGTGTAGAGGGAGCTTTACTCTGTATCTAACCCATGCTGTACCTGCCCTGGGAGTGTTTGATGGGACAGTGTAGAGGGAGCTTTATTCTGTATCTAACCAGTGCTGTACATAACCTGGGAGTGTTTGATGGGACAGTGTAGAGGGAGCTTTATTCTGTATCTAACCAGTGCTGTACATACCCTGGGAGTGTTTGATGGGACAGTGTAGAGGGAGCTTTACTCTGTATCTAACCAGTGCTGTACCTGCCCTGGGAGTGTTTGATGGGACATTGTAGAGGGAGCTTTATTCTGTATCTAACCAGTGCTGTACATACCCTGGGAGTGTTTGACGGGACCGTGTAGAGGGATAATTACTCTGTACCTATCCCATGCTGTACCTGCCCAGGAGTGTTTGATGGGACAGTGTAGATGGAGCTTTACTCTGTATCTAACCAGTGCTGTAACTGCCCAGGGAGTGTTTGATGGGACAATTTAGAGGGAGCATTACTCTGTATCTAACTCGAGCTGTACCTGCCCTGGGAGTGGTTGAAGGGACAGTGTAGAGGGAGCTTCATTCTGTATCTAACCAGTGCTGTACCTGCACTGTGAGTGTTTGATGGGACAGTGTATAGGGAGCATTACTGTTTATCTAACCCGTGCTGTACCTGCCCTGGGAGTGTTTGATGGGACAGTGTAGAGGGAGCTTTACTGTGTATCTAACCCGTGCTGTACCTGCCCTGGGAGTGGTTGAAGGGACAGTGTAGAGGGAGCTTCACTCTGTATCTAACCAGTGCTGTACCTGCACTGTGAGTGTTTGATGGGACAGTGTATAGGGAGCATTACTGTTTATCTAACCCATGCTGTACCTGCCCTGCGAGTGTTTGATGGGACAGTGTAGAGGGAGCATTACTCTGTTTGATGGGACAGTGTAGAGGGAGCATTACTCTGTCTAACCCATGCTGTACCTGCCCTGCGGTTGTTTGATGGGACAGTGTAGAGGGAGCTTTACTCTGTATCTAAACCTTGTTGTACCTGCCCTGGGAGTGTTTGATAGGACACTGTAGAGGGAGCTTTACTCTGTATCTAAGCCGTGCTGTAAATACCCTGGGAGAGTTTGATGTGACAGTGTAGAGGGAGTTTACTCTGTATCTAACCAGTGCTGTACCTACCCTGGGAGTGTTTGATGGGACAGTGTAGAGGGAGCTTTACTCTGTATCTAACCCATGCTGTACCTGCCCTGGGAACGTTTGATGGAAAGAGTAAATGGAGATATGTTCTGTATCTAACCGTGATGTGCCTGCCCTGGGAGTGTTTGATGGGACAGTGTAGAGGGAGCTTTATTCTGTATCTAATCAGTGCTGTATCTGCCCTGGGAGTGTTTGATGGGACAATGCAGAGGTGCCTCTACTCTGTATCTAAGCCGTGCTGTGCCTGCCCTGGGAGTGTTTGACGGGACAGTGTATCGGGAGTTACTCTGTATCTAACCAGTGCTGTACCTGCCCAGGGAGTGTTTGATGGGACAGTTTATAGGGAGCATTGCTGTTTATCTAACCCGTGCTGTACCTGCCCTGGGAGTGTTTCATGGGACAGTGTAGAGCAAGCTTTATTCTGTATCTAACCAGTGCTGTACATACCCTGGGAGTGTTTGATGGGACAGTGTAGAGGGAGCTTTACTCTGTATCTAACCCATGCTGTACCTGCCCTGGGAGTGTTTGATGGGACAGTGTAGAGGGAGCTTTATTCTGTATCTAACCAGTGCTGTACATAACCTGGGAGTGTTTGATGGGACAGTGTAGAGGGAGCTTTACTCTGTATCTAACCAGTGCTGTACCTGCCCTGGGAGTGTTTGATGGGACATTGTAGAGGGAGCTTTATTCTGTATCTAACCAGTGCTGTACGTACCCTGGGAGTGTTTGACGGGACCGTGTAGAGGGATAATTACTCTGTACCTATCCCATGCTGTACCTGCCCGGGAGTGTTTGATGGGACAGTGTAGATGGAGCTTTACTCTGTATCTAACCAGTGCTGTAACTGCCCAGGGAGTGTTTGATGGGACAATTTAGAGGGAGCATTACTCTGTATCTAACTCGAGCTGTACCTGCCCTGGGAGTGGTTGAAGGGACAGTGTAGAGGGAGCTTCATTCTGTATCTAACCAGTGCTGTACCTGCACTGTGAGTGTTTGATGGGACAGTGTATAGGGAGCATTACTGTTTATCTAACCCGTGCTGTACCTGCCCTGGGAGTGTTTGATGGGACAGTGTAGAGGGAGCTTTACTGTGTATCTAACCCGTGCTGTACCTGCCCTGGGAGTGGTTGAAGGGACAGTGTAGAGGGAGCTTCACTCTGTATCTAACCAGTGCTGTACCTGCACTGTGAGTGTTTGATGGGACAGTGTATAGGGAGCATTACTGTTTATCTAACCCATGCTGTACCTGCCCTGCGAGTGTTTGATGGGACAGTGTAGAGGGAGCATTACTCTGTCTAACCCATGCTGTACCTGCCCTGCGGTTGTTTGATGGGACAGTGTAGAGGGAGCTTTACTCTGTATCTAAACCTTGCTGTACCTGCCCTGGGAGTGTTTGATAGGACACTGTAGAGGGAGCTTTACTCTGTATCTAAGCCGTACTGTAAATACCCTGGGAGAGTTTGATGCGACAGTGTAGAGGGAGTTTACTCTGTATCTAACCAGTGCTGTACCTACCCTGGGAGTGTTTGATGGGACAGTGTAGAGGGAGCTTTACTCTGTATCTAACCCATGTTGCACCTGCCCTGGGAGTGTTTGATGGGACAGTGTCGAGGGAGCTTTATTCTGTATCTAACCAGTGCTGTGCATACCCTGGGAGTGTTTGATGGAACAGTGTAGAGTGAGCTTTACTCTGTATCTAACCCATGCTGTACCTGCCCTGGGAACGTTTGATGGAAAGAGTAAATGGAGATATCTTCTGTATCTAACCGTGATGTGCCTGCCCTGGGAGTGTTTGATGGGACTGTGTAGAGGGAGCTTTATTCTGTATCTAACCAGTGTTGTACATACCCTGGGAGTGTTTGATGGGACCGTGTAGAGGGAGCTTTACTCTGTACCTATCCCATGCTGTACCTGCCCTGGGAGTGTTTGATGGGACAGTTTAGAGGGGGCTTTTCTCTGTATCTAAGCCGCGCTGTACCTGCACTGGGAGTTTTTGACGGGACAGTGTAGCGGGAGCTTTACTATCTAACCAGTGCTGTACCTGCACTGTGAATTATTGATGGGACAGTGTATAGGGAGCATAACTGTTTATCTAACCCGTGCTGTACCTGCCCTGGGAGTGTTTCATTGGACAGTGTAGAGGGAGCTTTACTCTTTATCTAACCTGTGCTGTACATGCCCTGCGAGTGTTTGATGGGGCAGTGTAGAGTGAGCTTTGCTCTGTATCTAAGCCGCGCTGTGCCTGTCCTGGGAGTGTTTCATGAGACAGTGTAGAGGGAGTTTTACTCTGTATCTAAGCAGTGCTGTAAATACCCTGGGACTGTTTGATGGGACAGTGTAGAGGGAGCTTTACTCTGTATCTAACCAGTGATGTACCTGCCCTGGGAGTGTTTGATGCGACAGTGTATAGGGAACATTACTGTTTATCTATCCCGTGCTGTACCTGCCCTAGGAGTATTTCATGGGACAGTGTAGAGCGAGCTTTACTCTGTGTCTAACCCGTGCTGTACCTGCCCTGGGGGTCTTTGATGGAACAGTGTAGAGGGAGATTTGCTCTCTATCTAAGCCGTGCTGTGCCTGTCCTGGGAGTGTTTCATGAGACAGTGTAGAGGGTGTTTTACTCTGTATCTAAGCAGTGCTGTAAATACCCTGGGACTGTTTGATGGGACAGTGTAGAGGGAGCTTTACTCTGTATCTAACCAGTGATGTACCTGCCCTGGGAGTGTTTGATGCGACAGTGTATAGGGAACATTACTGTTTATCTATCCCGTGCTGTACCTGCCCTAGGAGTATTTCATGGGACAGTGTAGAGCGAGCTTTACTCTGTGTCTAACCCGTGCTGTACCTGCCCTGGGGGTCTTTGATGGAACAGTGTAGAGGGAGATTTGCTCTGTATCTAAGCCGTGCTGTGCCTGTCCTGGGAGTGTTTCATGAGACAGTGTAGAGGGTGTTTTACTCTGTATCTAAGCAGTGCTGTAAATACCCTGGGACTGTTTGATGGGACAGTGTAGAGGGAGCTTTACTCTGTATCTAACCAGTGATGTACCTGCCCTGGGAGTGTTTGATGGGACAGTGTAGAGGGAGCTTTATTCTGTATCTAACCAGTGCTGTACATACCCTGGGAGTGTTTGATGGGAAAGTGTAGAGGGAGCTTTATTCTGTATCTAACCAGTGCTGTACATAACCTGGGAGTGTTTGACGGGACAGTGTCGAGGGAGCTTAACGCTGCATCTAACCAGTGCTGTACCTGCCCTGGGAGTGTTAGATGGGAAAGTGTAGAGGTGGCTCTACTCTGTATCTAAGCCGTGCTGTACCTGCCCTGGGAGTGTTTGACGGGACAGTGTATCAGGAGCTTTACTCTGCATCTAACCAGTGCTGTACCTGCACTGTGAAAGTTTGATGGGACATTGTATAGGGAGCATAACTGTTTATCTAACCCGTGCTTTACCTGCCCTGGGAGTGTTTCATTGGACAGTGTAGAGGGAGCTTTACTCTGTGTAACCCATGCTGTACATGCCCTGCGAGTGTTTGATGGGACAGTGTAGAGGGAGCATTACTCTGTGTAACCCATGCTGTACCTGCCCTAGGTTGTTTGATGGGACAGCGTAGATGGAGCTTTACTACGTATCTAAACCTTGCTGTACCTGCCCTGAGAGTGTTTGATAGGACACTGTAGAGGGAGCTTTAATCTGTATCTAAGCCGTGCTGCAAATACCATTGGAGAGTTTGATGTGACAGTGTAGAGTGAGTTTACTCTGTAAAAACCGGCGACCAGCGAGGCCCGAGACCACTCGGAGCAGGGAGCAGCGAGGAGGAGCCTGGGATAAAAACCGGCGACCAGCGAGGCCCGAGACCACTCGGAGCAGGGAGCAGCGAGGAGGAGCCCGGGATAAAAACCGGCGACCAGTGAGGCCCGAGACCACTCGGAGCAGGGAGCAGCGAGGAGGAGCCCGGGATAAAAACCGGCGACCAGCGAGGCCCGAGACCACTCGGAGCAGGGAGCAGCGAGGAGGAGCCCAGGATAAAAACCGGCGACCAGCGAGGCCCGAGACCACTCGGAGCAGGGAGCAGTGAGGAGGAGCCCGGGATAAAAACCGGCGACCAGCGAGGCCCGAGACCACTCGGAGCAGGGAGCAGCGAGGAGGAGCCCGGGATAAAAACCGCCGACCAGCGAGGCCCGAGACCACTCGGAGCAGGGAGCAGCAAGGAGGAGCCCAGGATAAAGACCGGCGACCAGCGAGGCATACTAACTCAGCAGCGGGGAGAGAGGTAAAAAGTAATCAGAGTGTGACGTCACCAGGGAGCAGGTGAGTGATTGGTTGGTGAGTATTTCTCTTTTTTAAACTTTAACTCTGTAGTTTATAGTTACTAGGGTCTTTTCTGGTATAGCAGGGACTGTTGGTAGACTATGCAAGCGCCTTAGAGATATCTTTAATTGGTGATAGTAAATTAATTTAAATTAATTAAAGGGAAGGTCATGCCAGGAGAGCCCAGCCCCGTGATATGCTCCTCTTGCTCTATGTGGGAATTCAGGGACACTGCCGGTGCCCCGATGACCACGTGTGCCAGAGATGCATCCATCTGCAGCTACTAGCAGACCGCATTGAGGCACTGGAGCTGCGGGTGGATGGGTTGTTGAGCATTCACGATGCTGAGAGGGTCGTGGGTAACACGTTTAGTGAGTTGGTCACACCGCAGGGTAGGGCTGCACAGGAAGAAAGGAAATGGGTGACCACCAGGCGGAGCAATAGAAGCAGGCAGGTAGTGCAGGAGACCCCTGTGACCATTCCCCTCTCAAACAAGTATACCGCTTTGGATACTGTTGAGGGGGATAACTCACCAGGGGAAGGCAGCAGCAGCCAACTTCCTGGCACTGGGGGTGCTCCTGCTGCCCAGAAAGGGAGGAAAAAGAGTGGGAGAGCAATAGTGGTAGGGGATTCTATAGTAAGGGGAACAGATAGGCGTTTCTGTGGCCGTAGACGTGAATCCAGGATGGTTTGTTGCCTCCCTGGTGCCAGGGTCAAGGATGTCACTGAGCGGCTGCAGGGCATTCTGGAGGGGGAGGGTGAACAGCCAGAGGTCGTGGTCCACATTGGTACCAACGACATAGATAAAAAGAGGGATGAGGTCCTGCAGCAACAATTTAAGGAGCTAGGTGGAAGATTAAAGAGCAGGACCTCAAAGGTTGTAATCTCTGGATTACTCCCCATGCCACGTGCTAGTGAGTATAGGAATAGGAAGATAGAACAGATGAATGCATGGCTAAAGGGATGGTGCAGGAGGGAGGGCTTTAGTTTCCTGGATCACTGGGTCTGCTTCTGGGAAAGGTGGGACTTGTACAAGTCGGACGGTTTACACCTGAACCAGAGGGGGACCAATATCCTTGCGGGAAGGTTTGCTAGGACTGTTGCAGGGGGTTTAAACTAACTTGGCAGGGGGGTGGGATACAGAGTGGAACTATAGTAGGGGGTGATTTACAGCCAAATATGGAGGAAAAAACAAGTCAGCTGGGAAGGCAGAGAAAATATATGAAGGCAAAAGGGAATATGGCAAGGCTGGAAGGCATTTATTTTAATGCAAGGAGTCTTGCAAATAAGGTGGATGAACTGAAGTTGTTGCTGAACACATGGGAGTACAATATTGTTGCTATCACGGAGACATGGTTGAGGGAGGGTCAGGACTGGCAGCTCAATATTCCGGGGTATAGAATCTTCAGGCGAGACAGAGGGGGTGTAAAAGGGGAGGGGGTGTTGCAATATTAATTAAGGAATCAATTACTGCTGTAAGGAGGGATGATATATTAGCGGGTTCCTCTAATGAGGCCATATGGGTAGAACTTAAAAACAAAAAGAGGGCAAGCACTTTGCTGGGAGTGTACTATAGGCCCCCGAACAGTCAGGGGGAGATAGAGGAACAGATATGTAGGCAAATCTCAGAGAAGTGCGAAAATAATAGGATAATAATGGTGGGGGATTTCAACTTCCCCAATATTAATTGGGATAGTCAGAGTGTGAAAGGCTTAGAGGGTGCAGAATTCTTAAAGTGCATCCAGGAGAGCTTTTTGAGCCAACATGTAGAAAGTCCTACTGGACCTAATTCTAGGGAATGTAGCCGGGCAAGTGGTGGAAGTGTCAGTAGGAGAGCATTTTGGCGACAGTGACCATAATTCGGTGAGATTTAAGGTGGTCATGGAAAAAGACAAAGACGGCCCGGAAGTAAGGGTTCTAAATTGGGGAAAGGCCGATTTTAATATGATAAGGCAGGATCTGGCCAAAGTGGACTGGGAGCAGCTACTTATAGGAAAATCCACATCAAAACAGTGGGAGACTTTCAGAGGGGAAATAGAGAGAGTACAACGCCAACATGTTCCTGTAAAGGTCAAGGGTGGGACCAACAAGCAAAGGGAACCTTGGATGACAAGGGATATACAAAAATGCATTAGGAAAAAAAGGGGGGCTTTTGGCAGTTACAAAAGACTAAAGATGGATGAAGCCCTAGAGGAGTATAAAAAGTGCAGGGGCATAATTAAAAAAGAAATTAGGAGGGCGAGGATGGGCCATGAAATAACACTGGCGAGCAAAATAAAGGAAAATCCAAAGATGTTCTATAAGTATATTAAGGGCAAGAGGATAACCAGGGAAAGGGTAGGGCCCATTAGGGACCAAAGTGGCAATCTGTGTGTAGAGCCAGATGATGTAGGCAGGGTTTTAAATGAATTTTTTGCATCTGTGTTCACTATGGAGAAAGACGATGTAGACATAGAAATCGGGCAAGGGGACTGTGACATACTTGAACATATTAGCATCGGGAGGGAGGAGGTACTAGCGGTTTTAGCAGGCCAAAAAGTGGATAAATCCCCAGGCCCGGACGAGATGTATCCCAGGCTGCTGTGGGAGGCAAAGGAGGAGATTGCAGGGGCTCTGACACAAATTTTCAGAACCTCTCTGGCCACAGGGGATGTACCAGAGGACTGGAGAACAGCTAACATAGTACCATTAGTCAAGAAGGGTAGCAGGGATAAACCAGGGAATTACAGGCCAGTGAGCCTAACATCTGTGGTAGGGAAATTATTGGAAAAAATTCTGAGGGACAAAATTAGTCTCCACTTGGAGAGGCAAGGATTAATCGGGGATAGTCAGCATGGCTTTGTCAAGGGTAAAACATGTCTGACCAATCTGATTGAATTTTTCGAGGGGGTGACTAGGTGTGTGGATGAGGGAAATGCTGTGGATGTGGTTTACATGGATTTCAGTAAAGCTTTTGACAAAGTCCCGCATAGGAGACTGGTCAAGAAGGTAAGAGCCCATGGGATCCAGGGTGCCTTGGCACGTTGGATCCTAAACTGGCTGAGTGGCAGGAGGCAGAGGGTGATGGTCGAAGGTTGCTTTTGTGACTGGAAGCCTGTGTCCAGTGGGGTACCTCAGGGATCGGTGCTGGGTCCCTTGTTGTTTGTGATCTACATAAATGATTTGGATGAGAATGTTTAAGGTATGATCAGTAAGTTTGCAGATGACATGAAAATTGGTGGGGTGGTAAATTGTGAGGAGGAAAGCCTCAGGCTACAGGACGATATAAACGGGTTGGTCAGATGGGCGGAAAAGTGGCAAATGGAATTTAACCCTGAAAACTGCGAGGTGATGCATTTTGGACGGACAAATAAGGCAAGGGAATACACAATGAGTGGTAGGACCCTAGGAAGTACAGAGGGTCAGAGGGACCTTGGTGTACATGTACATAGATCCCTGAAGGCAGCGGAACAGGTAGATAAGGTGGTTAAAAAGGCATATGGGATACTTGCCTTCATTAGCCAAGGCATAGAATATAAGAGCAGGGAGGTTATGATGGAACTGTACAAAACGCTGGTGAGGCCACAGCTGGAGTACTGTGTGCAGTTCTGGTCGCCTCACTATAGGAAGGATGTGATTGCTTTGAAGAGGGTGCAGAGAAGATTCACCAGGATGTTACCTGGGATGGAGCGCCTCAGCTATGAAGAAAGACTAAACAGGCTGGGGTTGTTTTCCTTGGAGCAAAGAAGGCTGAGGGGGGACCTGATTGAGGTGTACAAAATGATGAGGGGCATAGATAGGGTAGATAAAGAGGAACTTTTCCCCTTAGTAGGGGGGTCAATAACAAGGGGGCATAGATTCAAGGTAAGGGGCAGAAGGTTTGGAGGGGATTTGAGGAGGAACTTTTTCACCCAGAGGGTGGTTGGAATCTGGAACTCACTGCCTGAAAGGGTGGTAGAGGCAGGAACACTCATAACATTCAAGAAGCATTTGGATGAGCACTTGAAACGCCATTGCATACAAGGCTATGGACCAAATGCTGGAAAATGGGATTAGACTGGACAGGGATTGATGGTCGGCGCAGACACGATGGGCCAAAGGGCCTCTTTCTGTGCTGTATAACTCTATGACTCTATGACTGTATGTATCTAACCAGTGCTGTACATACCCTGGGAGCGTTTGATGGGACAGAGTAAAGGGAGATATACTCTGTATCTAACCAGTGATGTGTCTGCCCTGAGAGTGTTTGATGGGACAGTGTAGAGGGAGCTTTATTCTGTATCTAACCAGTGTTGTACCGGACCAGGAAGTGTTTGATGGGACAGTGTTGAGGGAGCTTTATTCTGTATCTAATCACTGCTGTACATACCCTGGGAGTGATTGATGGGACATTGTAGAGGGAGCTTTACTCTGTATCTAACCCCGTGCTGTACCTGCCCTGGGAGTGTTTGATGGGACAGTGTTGAGGGAGCTTTATTCTGTATCTAATCAGTGCTGTACACACCCTGGGAGTGTTTGATGGGACAGTGCAGAGGGAGCTTTACTCTGTATCTAACCCGTGCTGTACCTGCCCTGGGAGTGTTTGATGGGACAATGTAGAGGGAGCTTTACTCTGTATCTAAACCTTTTCTATACTTCAATTCCACCCATAGTGTTTCTACTGCCTGCTCACCCTTTCTGGTATCCCCTCTTTCTAAAGCTGTAACTGTGTCCTTTATCAACATTGCTGCTACTCCTCCTCTTCCAATGTCCCTGTCCTTTCTAAAGTACTTTAAAAAGTACTTGGATGTGCACTTGGGATGCTCTAACCTGCAGGGCTACGGACCAAGAGCTGGGAAGTAAGATTAGGTTGGATAACCCTTTGTTGGCCAGCGCGGACAGGATGGGCCGAAATGACCTCCTTCCGTGCTGTAACTTTCTATGATTCTATGATTCTATAAAGGCCCATATCCTGGAATATTTATCTCCCAGTCAGGCCCAACCTGGTCTCAGTGGTGACCACTACGTCATTCATTTTAAGCTGAATTTGCGCTTCTAATTCAGTTGTTTTATTCCACGTGCCACGTGTATTAGTGTATCGAACTCTTCAATGGGCAACAACGCCTTCCCTGCCTGCTGTCCTGATGCTGCTTTTCTCATATATTTTTCTCATATATTACTATTTCCTGTAATGATCAGTAACCTGTCATTCTAGAATGGTACACTAGGTGGAGCTGTATGTTGCTGTATGTTTAGCTGTATATATAAGAGTGGGCTACCCACGATGCACTAGGCTACCCAGAAGGCAGTAGTCAAGATGGATGCCTGCACACGAAGTCCACATGGCTGAATAAAGTGACTAGCTCAAGCTAGCTGTTCATAATGATAATGTCTATTTATTTTTGAACATAACATGGTACCAGGAGTGGGGTAAAATCTGCTGAAAATTGTGAAACGCGACATGGAGCATTTGAAGCCACTGGAGGGTTTGAAACTCACGGGGAATGTCGACTGCAATTGGCGGACTTTCAAACAACAATTCGAACTCTACATTGCTGCCATCGGATTCGGTGCGAAGCCAGATGCAAGGAAAATAGTGTTGCTGCTCAGGGTTGCAGGCCCACAGGTGATAGAGGTATTTAATACATTTGTATTTGATCAAGAGGTGGACAGAGAAAAACTGGACGATGTGCAAAAGAAATTTGATACACATTGTTCTCCCAAAAAGAATGAGACCTATGAGAGATACGTGGTCCATTCACGGACACAGCAGCAAAATTAGATTTTTGATAGCTTTGTGACCGATCTGAAACTGAAAGCACAGAGATGTAATTTCTCTGAACTGAAATCATCCATGATTCGTGACCAGATTGTGTTTGGTATTCATGATAAAAAGGTCAGGGAACGTTTGTTGAGAGAAACTGAACTAACATTGGAGGATGCTGTGAAAATATGCCATGCCAGTGAGCTAGCTCAGAAGCACGCGAAGACTTTCAGTGAAATTAATAGTAGTGCGATTGTAGTAAGTGATAGTGCTGCTGTCGGTGCTGTGTTCTACAAGGGGAAGAAACATGGGCAGAACAGAAATGCAAGGTCATACACTGTTAGAACTGAGGAAGGACAGATTCTCAGGAGGAACCGCCGTTCCCTCCTGAAGACACAAGAAACTATCCAAGAGCAAATCGATGACAATGCCGCAACTGAATCTTGTCACTCACCACCAGAACAATCTAACACAAACACACATACAGGCTCTCATGAAAACACATCAGACTTACCTGTGCTGAGAAGATCCACACATGAAGTATAAAAGCCTGATAGACTTAATCTTTGAGTACAAAGAAAACTATATTGAAAATGTATTGACTGTTGTGAAGATGGTTATGTCGTTATGATTGATTGATATTGATTGATATTGATTTTGTTCATGGCTGAATAAAGTGACTAGCTCAAGCTAGCTGTTCATAATGATAATGTCTATTTATTTATGAACATAACATTTCCTATATATTTTTCTGACCCTGAATATTTGTATTACCTTTAACACTATTGTTGATCTGGACTTCGCTCTCATCTCCTTTTCTTATCTTTAGGCTATTTTCACTTTTATGTTTATGTCTGCCTGAGCCCTCTATTGGTTTAAAGTTCTTTCTGCAGCTCTAATCGTCCTTTCCGCTAGGACCTTGGTTCAAGTGCAACCCATCCCAGTGGTACAGCTCCGCCCTGTCCCAGTACTGAAATGGAACCCATCTTTCCCACACCAATCCTTCAGCCACGTGTTTACTTTCCTAATCTGTTGGTCCCTATGCCAATGTGCACATTGCTGAGGTAAATGACCCTCGAGGTCCTGCCTTTCAAATTAGCTCCTATCTCCTGACACTCCCTCAACCGTACCTCCTCCCTGTTCTTTCCTATGTCGTTTGTCCTGACATGGGCCATGACAACTGGATCTTCCACCTCCCTTTCCAAATTCCTTTCCAGTCACATCGCAATATCCCTTACCCTGGCACTATGTAGGCAATCACCCTTCAGGACTCTTGTTTGTGACTGCGGAGGATGCTATCTATCACCCTAATTATTGAATCCCCTATAACTACAATCTTTCTATTCTGATCCTCCCTACCCCCTCTTGGACTGCCTCCTGCTCATGGTGCCATGATTAGCAGTCTGGCCATTCGCCCTGCAGCCTTTCTCCTTAACCTCAAAGGTAGGAAGTACATTGTACCTGTTGGATGGGACTAGTGTCTGTGGAACCTCCTTCTCTACCTCCCCTAGGATCCCCATACCCTGCTGACTGACAGTCACACTCTCCCCTTCCTGCACCTGTGCATTACTCTGAGGTGGCACTGTACTCTGGAGAAAACTATCCTTCAAAGATTTGTGCACCTACACATCTAGGTCTCTCTGTTCCCACACCCCCTTTAAAATTGTACCATTTAGTTTATATTGCCTCTCCTCATTCTTCCTTCCAAAATGTATTACTTCACACTTCTCTGCATTAAATTTCATCTGCCATGTGTCTGCCCATTTCACCAGTCTGTCTCTGTCCTCCTTAAATCTGCATCTTTTTCGTTCCTGGGATGTGGACCTTGCCAGCATTTATTACACATCACTAATTTCCCTTCAGAAGGTGGTGGTGAGCCGTCTTCTTGAACCCCTGCAGTCCGTGTCGTGAAGGTCCTCCCGCAGTGTTTTAGGTAGGGAGACCCCCGCTGACCCCCCCGCCAACCCCCCCACCGACCCCCGCCGACCCCGACCCCCCCGTGGACCTCCGCCGACTTACGCTGAGCAGAGGGTCAGCATAAGTCGTGCACACGACCCCCCGCCGACCCCCCCGTGGAACCACCTGACTCTCTTCCAAAGGCTCGAAAGCAACGAGAGCTCTGAGCCCGCGGCGGTGCCGGCCCCTGTTCCGACCGAGCACGACGACCTGTTGGTGGAAATGCGGAACTTCATTGCATTCCAGGCTAGCAGCGACGGACAAGCCACGACTGCGGACCCCCCCGCGGACCCCCGCCGACGCGGACCCCCCCCGCGGACCCCCGCTGACCCCGACCCCCGCGGACCCCCGCCGACCCCGACCCCCGCCGACCCCCCCCGTGGACCCCCGCGGACCCCCCCCGCGGACCCCCGCCGACCCACCTTCCGAAATCCGAAATTTTCCGAAAAGCTAAACACGGCTGCTCCCGAGGTTTTTGGATAAAGGATAGTCTACCTGTACTAAACTTAATGGGCGCAAGAACGTACGGCCTATTGCGGAACCTGATTACTCCAGCCAAACCGATGGCGAAGAGTTTTAACGAAATTGTTGATATCCTACTGCAACACCTAAATCCTACACCGCTGCTGATAGCAGAAAGATTTAAATTCCACAGGAGAAATCAGCATAAAGATGAGAGCAATGCTGATTACCTTACGGAACTATGCAAGCTATCAAAGCACTGCCAGTTCGGAGCAGGACTGGCAGATACCCTACGGGACAAATTTGTCTGTGGACTCCTGAGTGAAGGAACCCAGAAGAGGTTACTCTCAGAGAAAGAGCTGATGCTAGATAAGGCTTTCAGCGTGGCAGTATCGTACGAAGCAGCAGCAAGGGGAGCTGCGGAAATACAGCAAAAGCCACAGGAATACGGCACCCACGAAATGACACGGGGATTTGAAAAATGTTATCGCTGTGGCAGAACAACCCATGACCAGAAGGACTGCTGGTCCAAGGACAAAATATGCAGGCAATGCGGAAAGATGGGACACATTGCACGAGTTTGCAGGTCTGGGAAGAAGACTAACGACAACAAAAAGGCTACTAAGGAACAGTACAGGATAGTGCAAAAGATGACGGACAGTAGTTCCGAAGACCAGATGAGCGATAGTGAATCCGGGAACAAGAGACTAAGCTGTCTCAAACTTCACAACGTCACCACAAAAGAGGATCACCGGACCATTTGGGTCACCCTCACGATAGCAGGGTCCCAAGTCAAAATGGAATTGGATACAGGATCAGCCCTGACCGTCATGAATCGATGAGACAATGAGCGGCTATTCTCACACATACCCTTGAAAGAGACATCCATTGTCTTGAAGACGTATACGGGGCAAAAAGCATACCCCAGAGGGAAAATAAGGGTGCCTGTCGAATACAACGGCAAGGAAATACAGAAATTGTATCTGTACATATTGCAAGATGGTGGACCACCGTTATTGGGATGTGAATGAATCAGAAAGATAAGTTTAGGCTGGCACTCCATTCAGGCACTGACGGTGGCTGGTAAAAAGGATGAGGACGTCACACCTGGACGATTGTCAAAAATCTTACCTAACGCCAAAGAGATATTTCAACAAGAACTGGGAACTCTTAAAGGCGTAACCGCCTCGATAAAAATAGAAGAGAATGCAATTCCCAAGTTTTTCAAAGCAAGACCGGTACCATATGCAATTCGCCCAGCCGTCGAGGCAGAGCTGGAGAATCTGTAGAATGCAGGCGTGTTATCTAAGGTAGACTGGAGCGAGTGGGCGACACCCATCGTTCCTGTCATGAAGAAAACGTTAATAAGTCTGAGGAGCCAAGGAAGGTTCGCATCTGTGGGGACTTCAAGGTGATAGTGAACCCAATCCTTCACACAGTACAATATCCTCTCCCGTTATTGGGATGTGAATGGATCAGGAAGATAAACTTAGATTGGCACTCCATTCATGCAATGACGGTGGACGGTAAAAAAGATGAAGACGTCACTCCTGGACGATTGTCAACAATCTTAGCTAACGCCAAAGAGGTATTTCAACAAGAACTGGGCACACTTAAAGGCGTAACCGCCTCGATAAAAATAGAAGAGAATGCAATTCCCAAGTTTTTCAAAGCAAGACCGGTACCATATGCAATTCGCCCAGCCGTCGAGGCAGAGCTGGAGAATCTGGAGAAGGCAGGCGTGTTGTCTAAGGTCGACTGGAGCGAGTGGGCGACACCCATCGTTCCTGTCATGAAGAAAACGTTAAACAATAAGTCTGAGGAGCCAAGGAAGGTTCGCATCTGTGGGGATTTCAAGGTGACGGTGAACCCAGTCCTTCACACAGTACAATATCCTCTTCCAAGAATAGAAGACATCTTCGCCTCACTGTCTGGAGGGAAGCGTTTTACAAAAATTGACCTATCACAAGCATATTTGCAGATGGAGGTTGAAGAATCCTCTAGGAAGTATCTCACGATAAACACTCACAAAGGTCTTTACCAGTATAATCGACTGGTATTCGGAGTAGCATCAGCTCCGGCAATATGGCAAAGAGCGATGGAACAAGTCCTGCAAGGGATTCCGGGGACTCAGTGTTACTTGGATGACATCCTAGTGACAGGTGAAGATGACAGTGAACACCTTGCCAACCTAGAGCAGGTGCTCACTAGACTAAGAGAACATGGGCTACGAGCCAATCGCCCCAAGTGCGAGTTTTTTAAGAAACAGATATCGTATTGTGGCCACGTGATTGATGAAGACGAGTTACATAAGTCCCCTGACAAAATTGAAGCGGTAGTTAAGGCTCCAGCGCCTGAAAATGTGTCGCAACTGAGGTCATTCCTCGGATTGGCGAAATACTACCATAAGTTTTTGCCGAATTTGTCCACAATTCTGCACCCACTGGACGCCTTACTACAAACTGGAGTAGCATGGAAATGGAGCGATGAATGTAAGCGGGCCTTTCAGAAGAGTAAAGACCTAATCACTTCAAGAGAAGTATTGGCTCACTACAACCCATCACTACCGATAAGACTGGCGTGTGATGCATCTCCCTACGGCATTGGAGCGGTACTGTCACATAAATTCCTTGATGGTTCAGAGAGGCCGATAGCTTTTGCGTCACGCTAGTTAACGTCAGCCGAGCGTAACTACGCCCAGATTGACAGAGAGGCCCTCAGCCTGGTGTGGGGGGTGAAGAAGTTCAATCATACCTGCACGGTCAGAAATTTACTCTACTAACTGATCATCAACCTCTTGTCTCCATTTTCAACCCTCAGAAGTGTTAAGTATGTGTATTGTATTGAACAATTAACACAAAGACTTAAACGTATAACTCAAACAGGTCTTTACTGGTTGGAGGTAGGGACTGCACGTAGGTCTTTACTTCATGCCCACAGGCGGGAACTGAGGGGAGATCAGTACCCACAGTACTATTTATACCCCTATGGCCAGGAGTGGTACTGCGTATCACTACGCCCTACAAGTAGTGCAGTCCTGTCCATAGGTTCAAAGTAGCACACATATTACATACACAACATTCCTCCCTTCCTAGCTTTACAGTCATCTCCCCATTTAACATAACGTAATAACATATATACATATATAACTTCAGGTTTACATAACAGAATAACATAGATACATAGATAACTTCATGTCAAAACAGATCACAGATTCAGTCTCTGCGGAAAACAGTTCACAGATTCAATCTCTGTGTAGTCGGTTCACGTTGCTGGAGTGACTCATTCAATAGTCCTTCCATGGATTTAACAGTTTGAACTTCCGAACTGAATTGGCTCCGTTCGGAGGGACCACGTGTGTGATCTGGTAGAGGTAATAATGGTTCAGATGGGTCATCTTCTGTTTCGACTTTTCCTTTTCTGCTTCTTGGAGACTCTCTGGGCTCCACTGTCAGCTGCCAGCTGCATGCGCAGTTCCTCCTTCTCTTCCTCCTTTTTCCGTAGTAGAGCCACCTTCTCCCGATGTTCCGTAGACTTTCGGTGCTCCTCCATGATTTCTGTATGGTGGGAGTCGAAGTTACAAGTTGGGCAGGACAGGACATAGTAATATTCGGTGTCGTCCTGATCTAGGCCAGCGAGAGGGTCTTCTATTTCCTCCATACCCAGCTGGGCGTTAGCCAGCTTTTGTTCCAAGTCCAGACATCTTTCCCGAAGAGACTTCTTCATGCGTACCTCTTCATCCAGCTTTTTCTGGGCTTTCAGCAAGTCGTTTACTAATGACCTCATTTGAGATTTTACTACTTCAACTTCTTTTGGAGATTGATTGATCGGACTATTCAATCCCTCTACCGGAGCAGCTGTTTCAGCGGTCTGTTGTTCTACGTTGACGTGAGTCAGCGTACTTTTGGCATCCAAGGGCTGCTCTGTTGCAGTCATCTCAGTCTGTGTTGCCACCTCAGCTCTTCCAATAACCTTTGAGAGCTCCGAACCCCTTTCGTTTGAATATTGAAGTTCGTGTTCAAGTTTTTCCCGATGGGGTACACTCTTTGCCCCGTGTATGTTTTCAATATAATCCCCGTATCCTGTAGGGGAATATGTTGGAATAACTTTCCGTAATCTTTCTTATTTATGACCGTCAATGCCGATCCAGTGTCCAATTCCAGTTTTACTTGGACTCCTTCTATCTGAAGAGTGACCCAAATTGTCTGGAGGTCTGCACCCTTACCAGCGTTGAGTACTCTTAAGCTAGCCAGTTCATTACAGCTTAAGCTAGCCAGTTCATTACTGCTAGCGTCTGAATCGGACTCCCGTTCGGTCACCTTGTGTACCTTTGCGTATTTTCCTTGCGGTGACTTCTTGTTGCTGGTCTTCTTCCCTGACCTGCATACTCTAGCTATATGTCCAAGCCTACCACAAGTTCTACATTCTTGGTTTTTAAACCAACACTGGTTCTGATCATGCGTTGTCTTTCCACAACGATAACATTTAACAGAACTCACACCCAATTTGTGTGCACTGAGCTCCGGTGACCGTAGCTGCATTACTGCCGTGCCTCTCGCTGCGGCTTCGTGTGCTGCTGCCATAGTGACCGCCTTCTCAAGCGTCAGCTCATTCTCCTCGAGGAGTCGCTTTTGTGTATCCTGTTTAAATAAACCACACACAAATTTGTCTCGTAGTGCATCTGTCAGTCCCGTTCCAAACTGGCAATATTTCGCTAATTAACGCAATTCCAGCAAATATTCAGCATTGCTTTCATGCTGTAGCTGCCTTCTGTCATAAAATTTAAATTGTTCCGCTAGCATCAGCGGCGTGGGGTTTAGATGATCTTTCAGGACAGTAACAATCTCATCGAACGTCTTATCCGCCGGTTCATCTGGTGATAACAGGTGTTTCAATTGCCCGTATGTCTTCGCACCCATTAAATTTAATAATGTTAGAGCTTTATCTTGGTCACGAATTTTATTGGCCTTACAATAATTTTTTACTCTTTCAACATATATGGCCCAACCTTCGAGGTCACTATCAAAGGTGCTAATATTCCCGTGTTTAGGCATTGTAGATTTGCAATTTCTCAGATTTTATTTTCTTTACTTGTTATCAAAGATGGCGATCGGTGATGTTGGAAGCAGATGAACCAAACAACGACGTTGATCCCGAATCAACTTTGCCAGAAGAACCTGATACCCCAAAGAGGCGTTATCCAGACAGAATCAGGAAGCCTCCTCAAAGACTGAACTTATAATTGCTTAACTTCAGCTAATGTATCTAGCAACTGTAATTGTAAATATGTTATTTAATTATTAATCGAATGTTATGTACTGTTTAGCCAAAGTGGACTGGGAGCAGCTACTTATAGGAAAATCCACATCAAAACAGTGGGAGACTTTCAGAAGGGAAATAGAGAGAGTACAGCGCCAACATGTTCCTGTAAAGGTCAAGGGGGGGACCAACAAGCAAAGGGAACCTTGGATGTCAAGGGATATACAAAAATGCATTAGAAATAAAAGGGGGGCTTTTGGCAGTTACAAAAGACTAAAGATGGAAGAAGCCCTAGAGGAGTATAAAAAGTGCAGGGGCATACTTAAAAAAGAAATTAGGAGGGCGAGGAGGGGCCATGAAATAACACTGGCGAGCAAAATAAAGGAAAATCCTAAGATGTTTTATAAGTATATTAAGGGCAAGAGGATAACCAGGGAAAGGGTAGGGCCCATTAGGGACCAAAGTGGCAATCTGTGTGTAGAGCCAGATGATGTAGGCGGGGTTTTAAATGAATTTTTTGCATCTGTGTTCACTGTGGAGAAAGACGATGCAGACATAGAAATCGGGCAAGGGGACTGTGACATACTTGAACATATTAGCATCGAGAGGGAGGAGGTGCTAGCGGTTTTAGCAGGCCAAAAAGTGGATAAATCCCCAGGCCCGGACGAGATGTATCCCAGGCTGCTGTGGGAGGCAAAGGAGGAGATTGCAGGGGCTCTGACACAAATTTTCAGAACCTCTCTGGCCACAGGGGATGTACCAGAGGACTGGAGAACAGCTAATGTAGTACCATTATACAAGAAGGGTAGCAGGGATAAACCAGGGAATTACAGGCCAGTGAGCCGAACATCTGTGGTAGGGAAATTATTGGAAAAAATTCTGAGGGACAAAATTAGTCTCCACTTGGAGAGGCAAGGATTAATCGGGGATAGTCAGCATGGCTTTGTCAAGGGTAAATCATGTCTGACAAATCTGATTGAATTTTTCGAGGGGGTGACTAGGGAGGTGGATGAGGGAAATGCTGTGGATGTGGTTTACATGGACTTCAGTAAAGCTTTTGACAAAGTCCCGCATAGGAGACTGGTCAAGAAGGTAAGAGCCCATGGGATCCAGGGTGCCTTGGCGTGTTGGATCCTAAACTGGCTGAGTGGCAGGAGGCAGAGGGTGATGGTCGAAGGTTGCTTTTGTGACTGGAAGCCTGTGTCCAGTGGGGTACCTCAGGGATCGGTGCTGGGTCCCTTGTTGTTTGTGATCGACATAAATGATTTGGATGAGAATGTATAAGGTATGATCAGTAAGTTTGCAGATGACACGAAAATTGGTGGGGTGGTAAATTGCAAGGAGGAAAGCCTCAGGCTACAGGACGATATAAACGGGTTGGTCAGATGGGCGGAAAAGTGGCAAATGGAATTTAACCCTGAAAAGTGCGAGGTGATGCATTTTGGACGGACAAATAAGGCAAGGGAATACACAATGAGTGGTAGGACCCTAGGAAGTACAGAGGGTCAGAGGGACCTTGGTGTACATGTACATAGATCCCTGAAGGCAGCGGAACAGGTAGATAAGGTGGTTAAAAAGGCATATGGGATACTTGCCTTCATTAGCCGAGGCATAGAATATAAGAGCAGGGAGGTTATGATGGAGCTGTACAAAATGCTGGTGAGGCCACAGCTGGAGTACTGTGTGCAGTTCTGGTCGCCTCACTATAGGAAGGATGTGATTGCTTTGGAGAGGGTGCAGAGAAGATTCACCAGGATGTTACCTGGGATGGAGCGCCTCAGCTATGAAGAGAGGCTGGACAGGCTGGGGTTGTTTTCCTTGGAGCAAAGAAGGCTGAGGGGGGACCTGATTGAGGTGTACAAAATGATGAGGGGCATAGATAGGGTAGACAAAGAGGAACTTTTCCCCTTAGTAGGGGGGTCAATAACAAGGGGGCATAGATTCAGGGTAAGGGGCAGGAGATTTAGAGGGGATTTGAGGAGGACCTTTTTCACCCAGAGGGTGGATGGAATGTGGAACTCAATGCCTAAAAGGGTTGTAGAGGCAGGAACCCTCACAACATTCAAGAAGCATTTGGATGAGCACTTGAAATGCCATTGCATACAAGGCTATGGACCAAATGCTGGAAAATGGGATTAGACTGGACAGGGATGGATGGGCGGCACAGACACGATGGGCCGAAGGGCCTCTTTCTGTGCTGTAAAACTCTATGACTCTTTGAAAAGGGGAGGAATTGTAGTGTATGTACTTTGCAGAAGGAACTATATTCTGCAGCCCCTGTATACTGCAGTACCAGTAGTGACCACCCCTGTATATAAGCCTGTGTAGTAACTTTTGCATAGTAGTTCCAGTTTGTCTCCACTCAGTAAAGACCTGTTATAACCAACTCCTGCAGTCCGTGTCTCAATTACACACGGACATAATAACCCCCACCCAGAGGGCTTTGCCATGCTTTGTTTGAATTGGCTGACTCCTGGAACTCCAACAGGGTCAGCACAGAGGTAGGCCTCGCTCCACCATTGTTATGGCAGTGGGGGTGGGGGGCAGGCAGACTATCAGCACCGTTCTGTCGCTCTGTGATGGACTGCTCAAGCTGTGGCCACCCTTTCATCATGGGGGGAGTCTGCCATATCTGAGGGATGGGTCGGGGACAGGCCCAGGCTTGTTGAAGCTCAGTCCTGAGGGATGGGTCGGGGACAGGCCCAGGCTTGTCTAAGCTCAGTCCTGAGGGGTGGGTCGGGGACAGGCCCAGGCTTGTTGAAGCTCAGTCCTGAGGGATGGGTCGGGGACAGTCCCAGGCTTGTCTAAGCTCAGTCCTGGGGGATGGGACAGGCCCAGGCTTGTCTAAGCTCAGTCCTGAGGGATGGGACAGGCCCAGGCTTGTTGAAGCTCCGTCCTGAGGGATGGGTCAGGGACAGGCCCAGGCTTGTCTAAGCTCAGTCCTGAGGAATGGGTCAGGGACAGGCCCAGGCTTGTCTAAGCTCAGTCCTGAGGAATGGGTCGGGGACAGGCCCAGGCTTGTTGAAGCTCAGTCCTGAGGAATGGGTCAGGGACAGGCCCAGGCTTGTCTAAGCTCAGTCCTGAGGAATGGGTCGGGGACAGGCCCAGGCTTGTTGAAGCTCAGTCCTGAGGAATGGGTCAGGGACAGGCCCAGGCTTGTCTAAGCTCAGTCCTGAGGAATGGGTCGGGGACAGGCCCAGGCTTGTCTAAGCTCAGTCCTGAGGGATGGGACAGGCCCAGGCTTGTTGAAGCTCCGTCCTGAGGGATGGGTCAGGGACAGGCCCAGGCTTGTCTAAGCTCAGTCCTGAGGAATGGGTCGGGGACAGGCCCAGGCTTGTTGAAGCTCAGTCCTGAGGAATGGGTCAGGGACAGGCCCAGGCTTGTCTAAGCTCAGTCCTGAGGAATGGGTCAGGGACAGGCCCAGGCTTGTCTAAGCTCAGTCCTGAGGAATGGGTCAGGGACAGGCCCAGGTTTGTCTAAGCTCAGTCCTGAGGGATGGGTCGGGGACAGGCCCAGGCTTGTCTAAGCTCAGTCCTGGGGGATGGGCCAGGAACAGGCCCAGGCTTGTTGAAGCTCAGTCCTGGGGGATGGGTTGGGGACAGGCCCAGGCTTGTCTAAGCTCAGTCCTGAGGGATGGGTCAGGGACAGGCCCAGGCTTGTTGAAGCTCAGTCCTGAGGAATGGGTCGGGGACAGGCCCAGGCTTGTTGAAGCTCAGTCCTGGGGGATGGGCCAGGAACAGGCCCAGGCTTGTTGAAGCTCAGTCCTGAGTAATGGGTCGGGGACAGGCCCAGGCTTGTTGAAGCTCAGTCCTGAGGGATGGGTCGGGGACAGGCCCAGGCTTGTCTAAGCTTTATACTGTCCAGTGCATGTGTGTCTGTGTATACTGGATTGTAAATGTTGCTGCAAAATAACAATGAGTAGCAAATGTCACACTTTGCATTGGCAGCAGATCCAGGTGACGTCTGTCAGCTCCTTCTTCTGATGAACAGCGCTCACTGCCAGAACTCCGTGCAAGGCTTCGTGACACTCAGTCACAAATGGCAGGGTCTCAGATCAAGCAGTCTCTTTAACACAAGTGGATGCTGAGTCAGGGCCTGATTGTCAGGCGTGAACACTGGCCCTTTTGTTCGAGATCAGAGGGACGTCATTGCCCCTCTGTGCTTTTACAAACCACTCATTATATGTTTAGCCTACTTCGATAGACCGATTTACCGAACTCCAACGTTTGAGCTGCAAGACTAGAGCAAGTGGACGCCTGGAGTGGAGGGGGGCGCTGGGGGATGAGTGTCTGGGGCCGTGTATCAAGGACATTCGGTGTCTGAGTAGAGGGTGGGACAGTGCATGTTCCCTTCTTCAGTCCACTCTCCCACCCGTCTCCATTCCCCATTACCCTACATGATCTGGGCGGGGAGCAAAAGTCCGATACTTTCCCCCAAATCTTGTTGGGTTGGCCACGGATTAACAGTGTCCATGGTAACGGCTAGGACCTGGGATTGTTTGGCCATTTATGACCAGGTGGGGTAACATGGAGCATAGCTGGGGGTGGGAGAGCACAAGGAAATAGATAACAAGAGCAAGTATGGAGCGCAAAGACTGCGAAGGTTGCAGCACTGGAGACCAGGACAATGATCTGGACTCTGTGTCAAAGAGTTTGGTATCAATTCGTTTGACGTGTTTGCTTCACAGGATGAAGGGGTGTTTCACTGAGTAACTGACAGATGGAGAAGGTATCCCAGCACAAGGTACTGCTGGAACAGGAGAGAACCACTTTAATCAGACTGAGCCTGGGCCAAGCAACACAGCCAACGGGAGCTACTCCATCCCTTCAACCCACAGCCGTCCACACTGCTCCCAGCCACAGTCACAGCATCAATCTCCTTCAACCCTGAACATCCACTGAGACTCAAGCATGCCATCAGACTCGCATAAATCTTTGGGGATCTGAAAGGATTGAATTCCGTGCGTCTGATTCTGTTCACAATGGTATCTCACAGTTCAAGCAGGAGCTGATTGGCCTGGTTCTACATGGTTTGATCCTGTGGGTCTGGGGTGGGGAAGGAGTGGTCAGTATTGGCCCTGACCAGGGTGGGGAGATTCTGGTTGGTTTGATTCCATGGACTATAACAGAGGGAGCTTAATCCCGACACCATTAAACAGGGTCAGTAATCCCGTCAATATAACCCTGACATTATAAAACAAGGACACTATTATGTCCGTGTATGATTGAGACACGGTCAGCAGGAGTTGAACAAAACAAGTCTTTACTGAATGGAGTCAATCGGGAAACTGAAACTACAGAGGCTCACTAGCGCCTTTTATACAGGGGTGGTCACTGCCGGTACTGCAGTCTGAGACCAGTTATTCTCTTAAAGGTACATACACAACAATTCCTCCCCTTTTAGATAAACAGTACATAACATTCATTTAATAACTAAATGATAACTAAATACAATCACAATTACGGTTGCTAGATACATTGGTTGAGTTTAAGCAATTATAAGTTCAGTCTTTGAGGAGGCTTCCTGATTCTGTCTGGATAACGCCTCTTTGGGGTATCAGGTTCTTCTGGTAAGGTTGAGTCGGGGTCAATGTCGTTGTTTGGTTCATCTGCTTCCAATATCACCGATTCTGCGGTAGCTGCAATTGGTACGTCGATTTCATTGTCAGGTGTATCAGATCGTGATGTGGAGTTGACGTTTTCCAGTGACTCTAGAATCTGGTCAGCATGGCGTCTTACAATGCTCTCTCCAACGTCCACAGTATACATGAGAGGTCCTTGCCGTGTACAAATCGTTCCTGGCTGCCATTTCTCAGTGCGGTAGTCCCGGGCCAAAACTGGTTGACCGATCTTAAAACTCCTGGTCGGCCTTTCATTCATATTCTGAAACTGCCTGTTCTACACATCCCTTCTGATGTTTGGCGTAACCAAATCCAAGCAGCATCGTAGCCTTCGATTGAAGAACATCATGGCTGGAGTTTGGTTGGTAACCGCATGTGTCGCATTCCGGTAGGCAAACAAGAAGTTGTCCACCTTGTGTTGTAGGGGTAAATCTTCATTACACATTGCCTTGATAGCCTTCTTGAATGTTTGAACAAACCTCTCGGCCAATCCATTAGTGGCTGGATGATATGGGGCAGATGTGTAATGCTTAACACCATTGTTCTTTAAGAACCTCCGGAACTCTTCAGACACAAACTGTGGTCCATTGTCAGAGCAAATCTGTTCAGGCAGCCCATTCCTGGCGAATATGGCTCGTAAAACTGTGATAGTTTTTTCTGTGGTGGTTGAGGACATTTTTATTACCTCTGGCCACTTTGAATGTGCATCCACCGCAATTAAAAACATCGAGTCCATGAAGGGACCAGCAAAATCAATGTGCACCCTTTGCCATGGAGATGAGGGCCACTCCCATGGATGTAGAGGAGCTTGTGGTGGGGCGTTTTGGACCTTCTGGCATCCTGCACAGCTCTTGGTCATCTCTTCGATTTCTCTATCGATTCCCGGCCACCACACAAACGCTCTGGCTAAGTTCTTCATTTTTACCCCACCCAGATGACCCTCATGAAGCTCATTGAACACTCTATCCGTCAACTTAGGTGGAATTACTACTCTGGATCCACACATCAAGGTTCCTCTGCACACTGACAGCTGTTCTCTTCTCAGCGAGAATGCTGGCAGCAGTGGTTCACCATGTGCTGGCCATCCCTTCACCATTAAATCATAGACCCGTGATAGTGTCGGGTCATTCCGTGTTTCCTTTTCTATGTTTGCATTCGTCACAGGGAGACATTCGACTATGGTCGAGTGGAATAACTCCATTGGATCCACTGCAAGGTCTTCTTCTTCCACCGTCGGCAACGGTAGGCGTGACAAGCCATCAGCATTCCCATGCTGTTTAGTTCCTTTGTACTCGATGTCATATTGGTGTGCCCCTAGGAAAAGGGACCACCTCTGCAGCCGTTGCGCTGTCATTATCGGTACGCCCTTCTGAGGGTTGAAAATGGAGACAAGAGGTTGATGATCGGTTAGTAGAGTAACTTTTTGACCGTGCAGGTAGTGATTGAACTTCTTCACCCCCCACACTAGGCTGAGGGCCTCTCTGTCAATCTGGGCGTAGTTACGCTCGGCAGAAGTTAACGAGCATGACACAAAAGCTATCGGCCTCTAAACCATCAAGGAATTTATGTGACAGTACCGCCCCAATGCCATAGGGAGACGCATCACACACCAGTCTGATCGGCAGTGCTGGGTTGTAGTGAGCCAATACTTCTCTTGAAGTGATTAAGTCCTTACTCTTCTGAAAGGCCCGCTTACAGTCATTGCTCCATTTCCATGCTACTCCCGTTCGCAGCAGGGCATTCAGTGGGTGCAGAATTGTCGACAAATTCGGCAAAAACTTATGGTAGTAATTCACCAATCTGAGGAATGACCTCAGTTGCAACACATTTTCAGGTGCTGGGGCCTTAACAACCGCTTCAATTTTGTCAGGGGACTTATGTAACCCCTCTTCATCAATCACGTGGCCACAATACGATATCTGTTTCTTAAAAAACTCACACTTGGGGCGATTGGCTCGTAGCCCATGTTCACGTAGTCTAGTGAGCCCCTGCTCTAGGTTGGCAAGGTGTTCACTGTCATCTTCACCTGTCACTAGGATGTCGTCCAAGTAACACTGAGTCCCTGGAATCCCTTGCAGGACTTGTTCCATCGCTCTTTGCCATACCGCCGGAGCCGATGCTACTCCGAATACCAATCGATGATACTGGTAAAGACCTTTGTGAGTGTTTATCGTGAGATACTTCCTAGAGGATTCTTCAACCTCCATCTGCAAATATGCTTGTGATAGGTCAATTTTTGTAGAACGCTTCCCTCCAGACAGTGAGGCGAAGATGTCTTCTATCCTTGGAAGTGGATATTGTACTGTGTGAAGGACTGGGTTCACCGTCACCTTGAAATCCCCACAGATGCGAACCTTCCTTGGCTCCTCAGACTTATTGCTTAACGTTTTCTTCATGACAGGAACGATGGGTGTCGCCCACTCGCTCCAGTCGACCTTAGACAACACGCCTGCCTTCTCCAGATTCTCCAGCTCTGCCTCGACGGCTGGGCGAATTGCATATGGTACCGGTCTTGCTTTGAAAAACTTGGGAATTGCATTCTCTTCTATTTTTATCGAGGCGGTTACGCCTTTAAGTGTGCCCAGTTCTTGTTGAAATACCTCTTTGGCGTTAGCTAAGATTGTTGACAATCGTCCAGGAGTGACGTCTTCATCTTTTTTACCGTCCACCGTCATTGCATGAATGGAGTGCCAATCTAAGTTTATCTTCCTGATCCATTCACATCCCAATAACGGTGGTCCACCATTTGGCAGTATGTAGAGATACAATTTCCGTATTTTCTTGCCGTTGTATTCGACAGGCACCCTTATTTTTCCTCTGGGGTATACTTTTTGCCCCGTATACGTCGTCAAGACGATGGATGACTCCCTCAAGGGTATGTGTGAGAATAGCCGCTCATAGTCTCGTCGATTCATGATGGTTAACGCTGATCCTGTATCCAATTCCATTTTAACTTGGGACCCTGCTATCGTGAGGATGACCCAAATGGTTCGGTGATCCTCTTTTGCGATTACATTGTAAAGTTTGAGACAGCTTAGTCTCTTGTTCCCGGATTCACTATCGCTCATCTGGTCTTCGGAACTACTGTCCGTCATCTTTTTTACTTTCTTGTACGGTTCCTTTGTAGCCTTTTTGTTGTCGCTGGTCTTCTTCCCAGACCTGCAAACTCGTGCAATATGTCCATCTTCCGCATTGCCTGCACATTTTGTCTTTGGACCAGCAGTCCTTCTGGTCATGGTTAGTTCTGCCACAACGATAACATTTTGCAAATCCCCGTGTCATTGCGTGGGTGCCGTATTCCTATGGCTTTTGTTGTATTTCTGCAGCTCCCCTGGCTGCTGCTTCGTACGCTACTGCCATGCTGAAAGCCTTATCTAGCGTCAGCTCTTTCTCTGAGAGTAACTTCTTCTGTGTTCCTTCACTCAGGAGTCCACAGACTAATTTGTCCCGTAGGGTATCTGCCAGTCCTGCTCCGAACTGGCAGTGCTTTGATAGCTCGCGTAGTTCCGTAAGGTACTCAGCATTGCTCTCATCTTTATGCTGAGTTCTCCTGTGGAATTTAAATCTTTCTGCTATCAACAGCGGCGCAGGGTTTAGGTGTTCCTGTAGGACAGCAACAATTTCGTTAAAACTCTTCGCCTTCGGTTTGGCTGGAGTAATCAGGTCCCGCAATAGGCCGTACGTTTTAGTGCCCATTAAGTTTAGCAATACCGATGCCTTTTTCTCATCGGCTATTTCGTTTGCCTCGCAATATACCTCGACTCTTTCCACATACGTGGTCCAGTCCTCTATTGTGTTATCAAAGGCAGTGATACAGCCAGTCTTCGGCATCTTGAAAATCTAAAATGGTGCCTCCCGCGCTTTGCCTTCTTCTCCGATTTAACAAAATGGCGCCTCCCACGCTTTGCCTTCTTCCCCGCTGATTAAGATGGCGCCTCCCGTGCTTTGCCTTCTTCCCCGCTGTTGCTAGTGTAGGGGGTTTCTCTTGCTTGCTCAGGTCTCCTGCCAGGCTTCTTGCAATAATTACCCTTGAGTGGTTCGACCCACCCTCCCCTACGGTTCTAGACCTTGGACTTAGGTGCAGGGAGCTGTAGTGCAGAGAAAAACTCAATAGACCAGGTCGAATAGCACGAAATGGATGCCTTTATTGAACAGTTTGCAGCATTATAAAATACATGTCATAAGCACAGATTAAAGCAACTACGAGCATGCACACATCTATAAACTTAACTCTATGGAAATGGGGAACACACGGCACATCGTGAAAGGGGTAACACATTACAATTACCCTTAACCCCCTCCCCTAAACCTAACTAAGTTTCGATTTGAGGGACTCGGGATCATGCTCACCACTTTAAGAATTGCGAAAAAGGCTTTGCAGCCTTTCGACACAGCTTTCCGTTGTCACGTGGGTTTGGAAGCTTCTGGCGCAGCTTGTTTTCCTCTTGGTTCTCCTGCGATGAGGCAGCCGATACAGCCTTGGTGAGCGCTCGCCACGGATGGATCCGTTACCGATGCGATGTTAAAGAACTGGATGCACACTCCGGGACCTGAGTGTCTTCTTCTCCGGCCTGGGTCGTCGATGATCTCCCGACAAAAGTACCCGGGCCTCCCTCGTCATCTTCCCGTCGTGGCCGGGCCTTGCCTGGCCGAGCCTCCCAAAGTCGCGGAACACACGGCTGAACACCCCGCTGGACACCGTTTACCGAACCACGAACTGAACACGTTCCGAACCGAAGCACCGATGGACTTTACTCAATCCACAGTTATACCTTTTGGAACATTCTTATCTCCCGCCAAATCATAGTCCTGTCTTTGTAATAATTTTGGCGGGCAGAACTCTCTGCAGGGGTGTTTTGTCTTCATAACGGGAGTCGGTGATAGCTGAACTGGCCTTCCTGGGCCGATAATGTCTTTGCTTTGTTACCGTAACTTGGTTTGTATATTGATCGGTCTGGAGATTGCCCTGGATGGCTGTTAAACAGCTTCTCTTTGTACAGTGTAATGGGTTAAAGCGTTCGTTCAATTGTCCGCCCATTTCTTGATGGGTCTCATCCTGCCACCCAAATCTGTCCTGTACTTATAATCTAATCAATATGTATGCTCAGTTCCATGAGTTTCGGCTTCCCGAAACTGGTTTTCGCAGGCTTTTAATGTCCTCAATCCACAAGCCTATCTGGCTTGCAGTAACAGAAATTCAAATGGTCCCAGAAGCTGGTCACGAGGTCTGGCAGCCATTTTGTGTGCCCTTTTATCAAAGGTTTCTCTGTATAAGCTTCTTTTGGTCAATAAAGCTGTTTTATTAACCCTATTTTCCTACGTGATTATTTAATGAAAATTTCGCGAATCTTACAGTCCCTCCTGTGATACTGATAGCTTTCTTAAAGTATCAATAACCCTTGGTGAGCAAATTTTCCCTGATTCCCCACATCCCAACATTCCTGGTAATTAACTATCTATGACCCCCACGACACATGCACTTCCCATTTCAGAAAAATTACATTGTGTACAGTTGGACAACCATAGGCAGTACTACCTCAAACTATAACACATTCATCTTTCAGATGTGAAGGGGCCGATACCCCTTACACCACCTGCATACACATTTTGTTAATCAAAAATAGAAAACCAATCAACAGTTATAACACAACAGTATTCATACACTTAAATCATATAGTAACCAAAACCAAGAGTGGAGGGACGCTTTATCCTTTAATACATAGCAGCCTAAGCGGGGGTCTCTTCACCCACTCGTACATAGCGTTCTCTCCATTCTCCTGTGTTCTTGTGCCCCTGGAGGCGTTTGCCTCTCTTGCAATGCACGAACAGTAAATATATTACAATCAAAACCTGACACACTACTAGGATGTGGGATGCTATTCTAATCCAGGGCGGGATCTCTATATTAGTGAACAGGTCCCACCATGGTGGGGTGACTATGTCTAATATGTCTTTCCCTATCTCCAATGTCTTCTGCTCTAGTGTGTAAAAATGCTTCTGTGAGACTATTACGGCTTTTAAAATCTTGGTGAGGTGTTCGGGGAGAGGGGGAATGACATAACCAAAATGCGCAACGAATCACTGAAAATCCGTGAAATTCTCTTTTACAGTGAGGTGAACAGTGGAAGGTACAGGAATGGGGACAATTCGCTGTTGTGCCACTTGAACTTCAGCCCTGGGTTTGAAACAGAAACTGCTGTCACTGACCGGACACCACCCGTGCTGTCCGTGGTGGTAGTGAGGCGCTGCAGTGGTAACACAGTATGTTCCACCTCCGATATATGCCACCTGCGGGGGCACATGGTCTTTTACCATTGCCTCCATGGTGCAATTTACCGGCTTCGTGCTAGCGGCTCTGAACCCGCACTGTGGTTTTAAAAAGGCATTCAAGTGCTGGGGACACAGGATGATGTGTGCTCCCCGGCTTCGACACCCCGAGAGGTCAGTGCCTGTCATCGTACGCTCCCATCTGATGACATAAGGTGGGACCACTGCGTAACGAATGTGCGCACCCCCCTGAATGACTCCAATGTTCTCCACCCTGTATACCGGGGCGGGTTTTGCTGTGGGACCCAACACCGGCATCCTCACCACTATTCCCATGATAGTGTGATTCGAGCGTCCGCAGTCCACTGGGACTGGGTACGCCTCTGCAGCTAGTCTGAGCTGGCACGGACTTAATGCGTTCTCAAAAGGGTGGAGCGCTTGCAAGTGCTTATTGCTGATCCAGGACGGGACCAAACCTTGTTTTAAATCCTCCAGATTACTGCGGCCCTCGCCCAGTAACCACGCCCCGTATAGCACACAAGCCTCGTTCTGTGCAGCCTGATCAGACGCATTCTGATCCTCCCTAATGAGTGCATTTACCGTTCTAGCGTGTTTCTCCTGCTCAGCGATTATTTGTTTTAAGTGTAGTGTCATGGCCTGGTCCTCATGTAGCTCAGAACCCACTGTGATGAAATATATTCCATTCATCACTGCCTGTTTTCTGTGTCTTGTAACTGCCTGCTTTCTGTGTCTTTTCCCTTCCCCCAGTCCTCATGTATTATGTATTGGAATGTGCTGGAATTGGTTGTGTGCAGGGCTCCGCCCATACCTGGCTCCTTTGTAATCTAAGTCAGTCGGGCATCAGCCTCCTGAAGGAAGGCATCTCTCTAGTTTACGTGTGTTATGTTCTAAGTTAATAAAAGCCTTACTTTTGTTCTGCTAACTTCGAGTCTCGGAATAATTGAGGCACATCAATTTTATTAACTTAAATTTTCAACACTATGGATCAACTCCTGAAACCCGAACATTTGGATTTGGATCAACATGCTCCGGACGCATCAGCACGCTTCGGACACTGGTTTGACTGTATGGAATTCTTCCTGGACAATTCCGCAGCCGTCAAAGACGCTACGGACACTGCGAAGATGAGACTCGGAATGCTATGGAATTGGGTAAGCCATCGGGTTTACCCCCTCATCCAAGACGCCGATACGTACCTGGCTGCCTGCAACATCTTAAAGGCGCATTACCAGCAGCCTACGAATGAGGTGTATGCTAGGCATCTACTCGCTACTCGTGCACAGCGACCTGGGGAATCGGTGGAGGAGTTCCTAAGCATCCTGAAAAAGCTTGGCAAGGACTGTAAGTGCCGAGATGTAAAAGCCGCAGTGTACACCGACGAGCTTGTTCGCGATGCCTTTATTACAGGCCTCAGCTCCACTCACATCCGGCAAAGACTGCTGGAAAAAACGGAGTTGGACCTGAAACAGGCTGCGGACACCGCGCGGTCCCTGGAGATGGCCCAGAGAAACTCGGACACCTACTCTTCAGCCCGCGCCGCCCACGCCACCACGTGTGCGCCGAGGGCGCCGCCATCTTGGAAGGCATCTTCCCCGCCCGGCAGCCCGACACCGGCGGGGCCCAGCTCTCCCCCCAGAAGCCCTACGACAGCCGCGACGCGTCAAGGACCCAACTGCTACTTCTGCGGGCAGCCAAAGCACACCAGAAACCTGTGCCCGGCGAAAGGCACCACCTGCTTTAAGTGCGGTAAGAAGGGGCACTTCGGGAAGGTGTGCAGAGGGAACCCTGCCGGAAAACCAACCGCCGGAAAACCCGCCACCGCCGCGTGTGCGCCGTGGGAGCGGCCATCTTGGACGCCATCTCGCCCGACCTCGTGGGGTCCGCCACCTTATGAGCAGACAGCGTGGACGCCATCTTGTCTCGATCAGGGCCCTACAGTGGCATCGGTCACAGTGGACCAGACCAGGCCGCACCCGCTATCCAAATCAATGGTGGACATCGAGGTAAACGGGTGCCGGGTTAAATGCTTAATTGACAGTGGAAGCACGGAGAGTTTTATCCACCCTGAACTGGCACAATAACTCTCCCTAAAGGTGGTCCCTGCTCAGGGTACCATCTCTATGGCCGATAAAACCCAGACATCGACCATTCTGGGTTACTGCACGGTACAATTGTGCGTTAACGGAACTGTGTATGATTATTTTAAAGTATTAATCATGAAGAATCTATGTGCGAGCGTGATCTTGGGTTTGGATTTCCAGTGCAACCACCAAAGCATCATGCTCAAGTACGGTGGGTCCCAGCCGCCCCTCACAGTGTGCAGTCTGGCTACCCTGAAGGTAAAGCCGCCTTCGCTATTCGCGAACCTTACCCCTAACTGCCGGCCAATAGCGACCAAAAGCAGGAGGTACAGCTGGGAGGACAGGCGGTTTATCGCGACCGAGGTAGACAGGCTCCTGAAAGAGCGCATTATTGAACACAGCAACAGCCCGTGGCGCGCCCAAGTGGTAGTGGTAAGGGGTAGCGAGAAGAAACGGATGGTGATCGACTATAGTCAAACGATCAACAGGTACACCCTACTAGACGCCTACCCGCTACCCCGCATATCAGAAATGGTGAACCAAATCGCCCAATACCGGGTGTTCTCCACCATCGACCTCAAGTCAGCGTACCACCAGCTCCCTATCAGACCAGAGGACCGCCCGTACACCGCCTTCGAGGCGAACGGACGCCTCTACCAATTCCTCAGAGTCCCCTTTGGGGTGACGAACGGGGTCTCGGTCTTTCAGAGGGAGATGGATCGCATGGTCGATGACCACCATTTGCAGGCAACCTTCCCCTACCTCGACAACGTCACCATCTGCGGTCACAACCAGCAGGATCACGACTCGAACCTCGAGAGGTTCCTGAAAACCGCACAAAAACTCAACCTCACCTATAACGAGGACAAGTGCGTTTTCAACACCACGCGCCTCTGCATACTGGGCAGCGTGGTGGAGAATGGGGAAATCGGACCAGACCCCGACCGATTGCGCCCCCTACGGGAGCTGCCCCTGCCCAACACTCCCAAAGCCCTGAAAAGGTGCCTGGGGTTATTTTCTTACTATTCCCAATGGGTCCCCAACTACTCCGACAAAGCCCGCCCCCTCTTGAAAGCATCCTCTTTTCCGCTCTCTGCTGAGGCCCACGCCGCCTTCAAAAGCATTAAGCAGGATATTGAGCGGGCCACGCTACAGGCAGTGGACGAGAACACTCCATTTCAAGTGGAAAGTGATGCGTCCGACTTTGCCTTGGCGGCCACCCTCAACCAGGCAGGGCGGCCCGTAGCTTTCTTCTCGAGGACCCTCCAAGGGCCCGAGATCAGACACTCCTCCGTGGAAAAGGAGGCCCAAGCCATCGTGGAGGCAGTGCGCCACTGGCGCCACTACCTAGCCGGCAAACGCTTCACCCTACTTACCGACCAGCGGTCGGTAGCGTTTATGTTCAACAATAAACAGAGGGGGAAGATTAAAAATGATAAGATTCTTAGGTGGCGGATCGAGCTCTCCACTTTCGAGTACGACATCATTTACCGGCCAGGGGCCCTTAACGAATCCCCTGACGCCCTCTCACGAGGGATGTGTGCCAGCGCCACTGAGGATCGGCTACAGACCCTCCACAACGACCTCTGCCACCCAGGGGTCACGCGGCTGTTCCACTTCATAAAGTCTCGTAACTTACCCTACTCGATTGAGGAAGTTCGGTCTCTGACCAGGAACTGCCGCACTTGCGCTGAGTGCAAGCCTCAGTTCTACCGCCCAGATAGAGCCCACTTAATCAAAGCTACACGGCCCTTCGAGCGGCTCAGCTTAGATTTCAAGGGCCCCCTCCCGTCCGTCGACCGCAACGTTTACTTCCTGAACATTGTGGACGAATACTCCCGTTTCCCATTCGCCTTCCCCTGCCCAGACATGACCAGCGCCACGGTCATTAAATGCCTCAACAGCCTGTTCTGCCTGTTCGGTATGCCGAGCTACATCCATACGGATAGGGGGGCGACCTTCATGAGTGAGGAGCTACGCCAGTACATGCTGTCCAAGGGGATCGCCACGAGCCGTACCACCAGCTACAACCCCCGGGGTAACGGCCAGGTGGAGCGAGAGAACGGGACAGTGTGGAAAGCAGTCACTCTAGCTCTAAGGACCAAGGGCCTCCCTATCTCCCGCTGGCAGGAAGTCCTCTCGGATGTGCTCCATTCGATACGGTCGCTATTGTGTACGGCCACTAATGCCACGCCTCATGAACGAATGTTTGTCTTTCCTCGGAAATCCACCTCAGCCGTATCCATGCCGTCATGGCTCTCCACCCCAAGTCCGGTACTCGTGCGAAGGCATGTGAGGGGCCACAAGACGGACCCTCTCGTGGAGCCAGTACACCTACTCCACGCCAACCCCCAATACGCATATGTCCGGCACGCCGACCGAAGGGAGGACACCGTGTCCATAAAAGACGTCGCCCCAGCCGGCATCGACAACAACCACGGCAATAGCAGCGACGACGATCACAGCAACCCTTACCCACCCACTACTCTTTCATCACCCCCGGAAGAACATCGACCAACGGCACCTCCACCAACTACCCCTTCAACAACCCCGGCGGCACCCCCGGCAGAGACCCAGGAGGCTACCGGGGACACCCAGCCGACACCCGCGGCACCACAACAGCCACGTCGGTCGCAGAGGACTATCAAACCCCCGAACAGACTAAATCTATAGAAGGGGTGAATGTGATGAAATATATTCCATTCATCACTGCCTGTTTTCTGTGTCTTGTAACTGCCTGCTTTCTGTGTCTTTTCCCTTCCCCCAGTCCTCATGTATTATGTATTGGAATGTGCTGGAATTGGTTGTGTGCAGGGCTCCGCCCATACCTGGCTCCTTTGTAATCTAAGTCAGTCGGGCATCAGCCTCCTGAAGGAAGGCATCTCTCTAGTTTACGTGTGTTATGTTCTAAGTTAATAAAAGCCTTACTTTTGTTCTGCTAACTTCGAGTCTCGGAATAATTGAGGCACATCACCCACTACCTTATTTTCGTTTGTCAGTATGTTCCTTAACTGGGCCTGTAGACCATTAATCTGTGTCTGCAGCTCCACGTTGTCTAGAGCATTGACAACAGACGTCCCGGTACTAAAAGCAGTGAAGATGTCATTTACAGTACCCCTTCTTTGCCTCCCTACCCGTTTCAAAACTTCCTGTGGTGTGGTGTACAATTCGGCTTTGTCGATGTCGGCAAAGTCAAACTCATAAAATTGTCTGAACATCCTGGTTAACAGGACCTGGTACAATTGCTCCATTTCCTTGGGACACCGCTCCAGCAATCGTACCTCAGTGAGGTTTAAAATCACTGAGGCCACCGCGTAGTGTACCCCTTGGTACAGCATCTGACCGGTGGGGACCAATACTAAACCGTTCCCGGGTCCCTTTGTGGCGGTGGAGCACCCTTCCTTCTGGGCTAGTGCGACCGGAATCGTGGGCAGGGGCTTGCGTGGGCGGGTGATGAGTTCAGTGGCGTTTACCGGAATCGGGGAGAATGGGACTCCGCACGCCTGGGTGCTGACGTCCCACCTCATCCCTTTCCCGGCATCCTGCCACTGCCTCTGGAAAAAGATGGATATGCCTTTGGGGCAAACGTACTTCGAACGCCACATGCAGACATATATCCCTTCATCTGGTTCCCACCACTTGTCCCAACACACGTAATTGTCCGTGAGTCCCCGTAATTGTCCGATGGGTATTGTTACCCAGTCGCTCCCACTCGATTGTAGCTCTTCATATTCTTTCCCAGCTTTCGAAGCCACCACCATCTACTTAGCGGTACGTTCCCATTACACACCAAACAGATCCTCTTTCCCACGGTAACGCTGACCCTGGGTGCAATGATCCTCACCCGAGGGCACAGTAACAAAGTCTCTTGGTAGGCAAACCCGGATTTGCTGGAGTATTGTTAAGAATTCGACCCCAGCCATCCTGGCCATCTCCCTTGGTGGAAGTAGGTGGCGGTTTCCTCAACCTCTCGCTTCCCCGTCCCATCCGTCGTGATGGGGGCTGTGTCCCCGGAGCATCCGAACACGATGACGTCCTTGGTGCGGCCTCGGTAGGCCAGACCGCACCCGATCGCCGCGAGCACCACGAGAATCCTCTCCATTGTATTCCTGGTTTCTGTAACCGATAAGATGATGTAGCCAGGCTCCCAATAGGCGCTGGCCTAATTAAACGGACGCTCGGGTCCCTTGACCCCGCTTCCAAACAAGCACACATACTGGGCAGACTTTGAAAACTACCTTTTAAAACATCCCCATCATCTTAAACTTTACATACCTTAAATTAACATTAAAATTACTTAACTTAACTTATCATTACCTAAACTTAACATACCTAAACTTATGTACAGCGCCACCCTCCTTCGGGCGGCCTACCTAATTCCTGTGAGGGCTGCAGCGTGCCACTCCCTGTGGCGGGGCTGCACTGACCTTCGGCTTTGATCCCCCGCAGCCTGTCGCTGCTGAGTGGGAATCGTGTCTTTCCTGGGCTACCCTGGATCGATGTTGGGGGAAGTGAGGAGAATCTGGCCAAAACTTTCTGGACTGAGGCGTCCGAGCCAACCTACGAGGGGGCACCTTGGGCGAGGCTCCCAGGGCTAACGGACCGGGGATCGGGACCTCCACCGTCGCAGCCTGTGGTCCCACCACAGCTACCGGCTCCGGCTCCCTTCCCTCAGGCTCCGCCCCCCTGGGGCTGGGATCCGTGGCATCCGACTCCACCCCACCTGTCCCCACAGGTGGTGAGTCTCCGCCCCCAATCCCTACCTCCCCTATGCTCGAGTCGGGGTCGGGACCTTCGTCCTCCGACTCCTCCTCCTCCGTGATCGGGTCAGGGGCGGGGTCGAGCTGTTCGGGCTCTCCCTCGTCTGAATCCCAAACTAACGGGGAGACCTCCCACTCCGATGGGATGACTCCTCCCCTCACGCAGGCTACAGTTCCAGCCTGTGTGGTCTGTGACCCTGTCTCAGGCTGAGGATTTCTGTCCTCAGACCTGGCCCCGGTTGTTGGCCATTGTGCACCCGGCATAAACAGTTTACACTGGTTAATGTGAAACCATTTAGTACGTCGGGGCACCTTCACTGCGTAGACCATGGGGCTGGCCTTGTCTACAATGCTGTAGGGCCCCATGTACTGTGGTTCTAGACTCCCTACTCGGGCATAGTTCCTAACCATGACCTGGTCTCCGACTTCCCACTCTTGCTTCTTACGAGGTTCCAGCAACAGTCGATTGCCCTGATGCTGTCTCCCCATGTTCCCAGCCGCTTGCTCATAAACCTGTTTCAGGCGCTCCAAAAGGGTTTGGACGAACTTGTCCCGATTCACCTCTTGGAGCTGGCCCTCAGTGAGCACCGGGGCTAGTACATGGGTGGGTGTTCGCATGATCCTCCCAGTCATTAACTCGTGCAGGGAGTGCCCCGTACTTTTGGACTGACTGGCTCGGATCCCCATGAGGACTAGAGGCAGGATCTCCGCCCACTTCTGGGGCGAGCCCATTGCCTCTTTCCTCAGCTTTTCCTTGAGAGTCCGGTTCATGCGTTCAACAATCCCAGATGACTGGGGATTGTGCGCTATGTGCCACTTCCCTTCAATGCCCAAGAGCATGAGGGTGTTCTGCATCACTTGGCCGGTGAAATGACTCCCTCGGTCGGACTCAACAAACCGGGGGAGCCCCCACCGTGAGAACACTTCCCGGACCAAGATCTTGGCAGTACCCAGCGCCGTAGCTGTTCTACACGGGAAGGCTTCTACCCACTTGGTAAACACATCCACCAGGACAAGGCAGTACTTATAGCCTGCCTGGGCGGTGGGCAGGGGCCCTATGTAGTCGGCCTGTATCGACTGCCATGGTCCCTCTACCCTCCTGATGTGCCCCATGGGCACCTTCCTTTTCTGGGGGTCTGGGTTGTTTGCAGCGCACTCAAGACAGCTTGCACAGAACTCGCGGACATCGTCTCGAAGTCCCGGCCACCATCCCGCCTGCTCTACCCATTGCCAGGTAACCTCAGGCCCGGGGTGTCCTGCCCCTGGACCCTCATGGGCCAGTTGAAGGAATTCCCTCCGGTGCTGCTGCGGCACAACCCACTGTTCCTCCCGGAACAACATGCCTTCCTTGACGGAGAGGGCTGTCGTACTGTACGGACCCTCTACCTGCTTGCCCTCAGCAATAGCATTGAGGACTGTTTTCAGGGCGGGATCCAGGGTTTGGACGGTCTTTAGGGCAGTGTCGCCCCTGTGTTCCCTGGAGTCCCCTCCCTGCCTCGGATCGCTGCCACGGGTCCGGGTCCATAGGGGTCCCAGAAAATGCCGTTGCGGGCACCCTCCCTGGCTAGCGCATCCGCCTGCTGGTTACCCTGACTGCGGGGTTCTGTGGTGGAATGAGCCTTCACCTTGTGGATGAACACCTCCCCTTCCTCCCCCACTGCTGCCAGGATCTTTTCCAGCAAGGGCTTAACTGTTAAAGGTCGTCCGTCCGCGGAGGTATATCCGCGACGAGACCAAATGGCCAGGTATCCCGTACACGAATTGTATGTGAACATGCTGTCCGAGCAAATCGTGTATGGGGTTGGGAAGATCTCGGGGTGGGTAACCACGTACGCCACCGCGGACAGTTCAGCCTGCTGTGCGCTCATAGTGCTGGGGAGCCTAATCGCCAGGGCAATGTTTGCCGCGGGGTCATAAACTCCACACCCTGTGAGTCGTTCGCCAGCAGATACTGTGCTGGAACCGTCTACGTAGATCTCGCGGCCTGTGGGGTGTATCCCGGCCCGTAAACCTATGTTGACCTCCCATACCCCTTCGACGGAACACCGATGGGCTGTTCCGGGATATACCATGTTGGCCGCGAGCTTCGGCTCACAAAGACCTTTAACCTTGAGATCCATCTGGGAAAGGAGAAGGGTCCAGCGCGCAATCCGAGCACTGCTTACGGTCCCATCCTTAATCCTTCCATCCAGAAGCATCTTTGTGGGTGTGTGATGGGTGAGGAGAGTGATGGGAGAGGTTCCTGTGAAGATCGCTGATCTGTTCACAGCCCAATGCGTGGCCAGGAGATGCCGTTCGCAATTGGAAAAACTCCTCTCCACATCCGTAAGCACCCTGGAGGAGTAGACCACCGGCCTCAGCTTGCCGTGTCGCTCCTGGAGCAGCACGGCCCTCAGGCTGTCTCCACTGGCGGCTACTTCCAGGAAAAACTCCTCCCCCCCATCTATGCCCCTAGGGCTGGCGCGGTCTGCAGGTCCCTCTTCAACTTCTCGAATGCTGCCTGACACCCCTCATCCCAAGACCACTCGACTCCCTTGCGTAAGAGTCGGAGTAGCGGGGCTGCTGTGGCTGCATAGTCCTCGATGAAATCTCTGCAGTACCCGGTCAGTCCCAAAAAGGACCTCACACCCGTTACTGTGTTAGGGATCGGTAGATCTTGCACCGATTCCCGCCTAGTCTTGTCTATGGCTCTTTCCCCAGCGCGGATGGTCAGACCCAGGAATTTCACCTCCTGCTGACCGATCCGTGCTTTCTTTGGGTTTACTTTAAAACCCTTCCTTTCCAGTAGCTCCAATAATTCGGCTAATAGTGGGCCGTGCTCCTCCCTTGAATCAGTGAACAGGAGCAAGTCGTCCACATACTGCACTATCTGATTGGGCTGGCTAAATTCCTTTAAACTTCCTGCCATGCACTGATGGAAAATGCTGGGGCTGTTGTGGAAACCCTGCGGCAAGCAGTTCCAAGTGTACTGTTGCCCTTTAAAAGTAAAGGCAAACTTGTACTGATCCTCCCGCCGCAACGGAATGGACCAAAAACCGTTCGAGATATCCAGCACCATGAACGTGGTCGCGGATGCTGGAATACTCCCTATTAGGTCGGCAACTGCTGCTACCGTGGGCGCGCAGGCTGGGATGTTACTGTTGAGGACTCTGTAGTCCACCGTGGCCCTCCACGAATTGTCCGGCTTCTTTACCGGCCATAATGGGGAGTTCACGTGAGTGGCTATTGGCCTCAACACGCCCTGCTACACCAATGAAGATATTGCTGTCTCCATGTCGGGTTCTGCCTCCTTGGGGAAGTTATACTGCTTTTGGGGTCGGATCATGGGGTCCCCGTCTACGCTGACTTCAAACCCAGTGACTCTCCCACAGTCGTGCTTGTGGGTGGCAAATGCGGTCAGATTGTCCGACACAAACGCTTGCAAGTCCGTTGGGACGTCCGCGACCATAAGCTCGAGGTCGTAACCTCCTGACGGCTTCATGGTGCACAGGGTCCCCTTTCCTCCCTTCCCTGGGATCACGACTACCTTGCCTAACCCATTCTCGGCTCCCCAGAGACAGTGATTTCTAAGGTCCACGAGGATCCCGTGTTCCACCAAGAAATCAGCCCCGAGGATGCCTTTACCACCCCCCTCATTCCACTTCAGCAGGATACACGTCCATGTGGTGTGGAGTGCTCCCAAATGAATGGAGAGCGGGATGGAGTACGCGCCAGCCTGTTCTTTGCCTGTGAAACCCGCTACTGAGAACGGAGCCTGGGTAGACAGAGGTGAGGCAAAAGGTTTAGCTGTGTGGATCACGGTACATGATGCCCCCGTATCCAACAGGTAACTACCCTTTTCCTTCTCTACCTCCATCTCCACAAGGGGTCTTCTCCACGCGTCATATCGGAGCGGACACAGGTAGATGGGCTGCGCTGGCTTTAGTCATTGGGGCTCTGCGGCTGGGGTTGGGGGAGCAACAGGGCCGTTGGCAACTGCCACCTTCCCCTGCGAGGTCATTAGAGACCGCATTGCCTCTAAAACTGACTTGATCGCATCGGGATGGATCGACACATCGGCTCCTTTCTCCCGGATGGGCGTCTGGGCTGGGGCTGCGGGAGCTTTTCCCTTTGAATCCTTCCAGGGATTTTTACAGTCCCGGCGCCAGTGACCTTCCTTCCCACACCCGTAACAACTACTTTTGGCTTGGGGAGGGCGATTCCCCTCCTGATGCCACTCTTTTTTAACAGGAGCTGCAGGCCTCACCTCATGCACCTTTCCCTTCGGGGGAGGCACTTCCCTACTCCTGCTGTTCCTGTAACCTATCGTGAGCTGATCAAGTACTATCTCCTCCATGGAGCGGGGGTTATTGGGGTCAAACCATGTTTTGGCCTGCTCCCTCACCTGTGGCAAGCAATTGGTGACCAGGCACCGGAGCCAATGAGCCCTTTGACCAGCGTCCAGCATGTCCCGGGCCGGCCCGCCCGGGCAGCTGCGCCGATACACTGGCCACAACCTTCCGGCGAAAACCCGTGGGGGCTCTCCCTCTAGCTGTACCGTCCTACCCAATCGGAGGAACGGACTTCCGTCATCTTCCCCCATAATCTCCAGGACCTCGTCCCGTAAATCCTCATACTCCCTGTGCCCTCTCTTGCTCTCGTCAGAGAGACACTGGAGGATCGAGTTGTCCAGGGAGAACAGCAGCATTCTGGACTGCTCTCCCCTGTCGCAGTCATTAACTGCTGTGGTCTGCTCCACGTCCCTAAAATGGACGGAGGGATCTCCTGACTCGGAGAGTTTTGGGATGTGGCTTATCATTGCACTTAGCTGTTGTGCGCTGTGGGGCATTACGATCTGATTCATGAGGGGTCCGTCATCGCCATTCTCATCGTCCGGACCGAGCCTCCGGTGTCGAGCGGGACACATCGGTGCCGGCTTCGACCCTACTACCTGGGGTTGTTCTACCTCAGGAATCTCTTCGTCTAACTCCACCGTTTCCTTCCCCGCAACCCAAGACACATCATAGCTGGGAGGTGCCGAGGGCTCGGTGGTTGGTACCCCAACTGCCTCTCGCGGAATCGGTCTTTTGGATTCCCTGGCTAACTGTAGATGGCTCGCTGGTGGGTTTATGAGACACACCAAGCCGTTTGCCTTCGCTAGGGCCATTCTCAGGTCCTCTAGCTCCCTTTGGCAAGCGCTATGGTCGGCGTTCTCAGACCTATCCTCGATGGCCATCTTGTACGCTGCTCTAGCTCCCAGATTACTCTCCTCCTGTGCCTTTACCTGCTGAGCTAGGCGGACACACCTGTCTCTTATTCTTCCTTCACTGGACTTGGCCTCAGTGACCTGACACTCCAAGTAATCTATCTTGGCCTCATGGCGAGTGGTTATGGATTGGCGTTCCTGATTCAGCGCGTTGAGCAATGCAATCAGTCTCTTTCCTCCCGCAACCTTTTCCTCTACTTCTGCTAGTAACCCTTTGATCTGGGCCGTCTGTGCTACAATGACTTGGTCCAAAAGCTGGACTTGCTTCTTGTAGCACATCAGCCGGACCGCTTTTTCTACAGATCTTTTGTGCTCTTTGCTTTCTGTCCACTTGATGGCTGTGTCTAGCGGGCGCCTATCTCTTAATAGGTTGGATATCCACTGTTTAGTAAGGTTTACCTTCCCAAAAACATAATCCGCTATTCTCTCATCCATCACATTTCGTTTATTCAGACCTTGATCTAAAACACTACATTCCTGCTGCCAAGGTCCTGCCGCGGTCGCTATCTCTGTAGGGGGTTTCTCTTGCTTGCTCTAGTCTCCTGCCAGGCTTCTTGCAATAATTACCCGTGAGTGGATCGACCCACTCGCCCCTACGGTTCTAGACCTTGGACTTAGGTGCAGGGAGCTGTAGTGCAGAGAAAACTCAATAGACCAGGTCGAATAGCACGAAATGGATGCCTTTATTGAGCAGTTTGCAGCATTATAAAATACATGTCCTATGCACAGATTAAAGCAACTACAAGCATGCACACATCTATAAACTTAACTCTATAGAAATGGGGAACACACGGCACATTGTGAAAGGGGTAACACATTACAATTACCCTTAACCCCCTCCCCTAAACCTAACTAAGTTTCGATTTGAGGGACTCGGGATCATGCTCACCACTTTAAGAATTGCGAAAAAGGCTTTGCAGCCTTTCGACACAGCTTTCCGTTGTCACGTGGGTTTGGAAGCTTCTGGCGCAGCTTGTTTTCCTCTTGGTTCTCCTGCGATGGAGGCAGCCGGTACAGCCTTGGTGAGCGCTCGCCACGGATGGATCCGTTACCGATGCGATGTTAAAGAACTGGATGCACACTCCGGGACCTGAGTGTCTTCTTCTCCGGCCTGGGTCATCGATGATCTCCCGACAAAAGTACTCGGGCCTCCCTCGTCGTCTTCCCGTCGTGGCCGGGCCTTGCCTGGCCGAGCCTCCCAAAGTCGCGGAACACACGGCTGAACACCCCGCTGGACACCGTTTACCGAACCACGAACCGAACACGTTCCGAACCGAAGCACCGATGGACTTTACTCAATCCACAGTTATACCTTTTGGAACATTCTTATCTCCCGCCAAATCATAGTCCTGTCTTTGTAATAATTTTGGCGGGCAGAACTCTCTGCAGGGGTGTTTTGTCTTCATAACGGGAGTCGGTGATAGCTGAACTGGCCTTCCTGGGCCGATAATGTCTTTGCTTTGTTACCATAACTTGGTTTGTATATTGATCGGTCTGGAGATTGCCCTGGATGGCTGTTAAACGGCTTCTCTTTGTACAGTGTAATGGGTTAAAGCGTTCGTTCAATTGTCCGCCCATTTCTTGATGGGTCTCATCCTGCCACCCAAATCTGTCCTGTACTTATAATCTAATCAATATGTATGCTCAGTTCCATAAGTTTCGGCTTCCCGAAACTGGTTTTCGCGGGCTTTTAATGCCCTCAATCCACAAGCCTGTCTGGCTTGCAGTAACAGAAATTCAAATGGTCCCAGAAGCTGGTCACGAGGTCTGGCAGCCATTTTGTGTGCCCTTTTATCAAAGGTTTCTCTGTATAAGCTTCTTTTGGTCAATAAAGCTGTTTTATTAACCCTATTTTCCTACGTGATTATTTAATGAAAATTTTGCGAATCTTACACTAGCGCTGCTTTCCGCGGTTTCTGTTATAACCTGCAGCTCCTCGCGGTTTCCGGCACGTTTAATATTTCTTTTTTTTAATTATTTTCCCGTCGTGGAACAACCCTGTGGGACTCTTGCCTCCCTCTTCTCGGGTCTATACGCAGCCCGGCTTTGTAGCACCGGCCGCGCCCTGTGTGCTCCACCCTCTCTCTCTCCTCTTCCCGACAACGCTGCTCGGCCCCGTTGCAAGCCACCCACTCGAGTTCGTGACCGCCGCAGCCCAGGGAGGATCAGTGAACTACCTGCCACCAGCCCGATTAGCTGAAGCACCGTCGACAGGAACCAGGCCCCGCTTTCAACAGCTTCTCCAGCAATCTTCAACTCTGCTAACACAGGGGCGGATGCCCACGGTCGACGCCCGTTTCTACTGCTTCTTTCTTCCTTCTGGCCTCGACCTCTGCTCACTTCGCTTCAGGAATGGATCCCAGGAGGTGGTGCAGACTGTAGGTAAGTTCGTATCTGCTCGTCGCCAGTATTATGTCCATGTATGATTGAGACACGGAGAGCAGGAGTTGAACAAAACAAGTCTTTACTGAATGGAGTCAATCGGGAAACTGAAACTACAGAGGCTCACTAGCGCCTTTTATACAGGGGTGGTCACTGCCGGTACTGCAGTCTAAGACCAGTTATTCTCTTAAAGGTACATACACAACAGACACTAACCCCTACAGTATCACTCTGTAACCTACCTTCAACCCTCCATTCCGTGCAACTTCTCTCCTATTCAAGACTAACTCTCTAACCTCCATCAAACTGCTCCCCCCATCTCTCCTTAACCTCCATTATACACCCCAACAAAATATAGCAGAGGGTCTGAGCAGACAGTCCGGGGTCTGAGCAGAGAGTGCTGGGTCTGAGCAGACAGTGCGGGGTCTGAGCAGACAGTGCGGGGTCTGAGCAGACAGTGCGGGGTCTGAGCAGACAGTGCGGGGTCTGGGCAGACGGTGAGGTGTCTGAGCAGACAGTGCGGGGTCTGAGCAGACAGTGCGGGGTCTGAGCAGACAGTCCGGGGTCTGAGCAGACAGTGCTGGGTCTGAGCAGACAGTGCTGGGTCTGAGCAGACAGTGCGGGGTCTGAGCAGACAGTGCTGGGTCTGAGCAGACAGTGCGGGGTCTGAGCAGACAGTGCGGGGTCTGAGCAGACAGTGCGGGGTCTGAGCAGACGGTGCCGGGTCTGGGCAGACGGTGAGGTGTCTGAGCAGACAGTGCGGGGTCTGAGCAGACAGTGCGGGGTCTGAGCAGACGGTGCGGGGTCTGAGCAGACGGTGCGGGGTCTGGGCAGACAGTGCGGGGTCTGAGCAGACAGTGCGGGGTCTGAGCAGACGGTGCCAGGTCTGAGCAGACGGTGCCGGGTCTGAGCAGACGGTGCGGGGTCTGAGCAGACGGTGCGGGGTCTGGGCAGACGGTGCGGGGTCTGAGCAGACGGTGCGGGGTCTGAGCAGACGGTGCGGGGTCTGAGCAGACGGTGCGGGGTCTGAGCAGACAGTGCAGGGTCTGGGCAGACGGTGCGGAGTCTGAGCAGACAGTGCGGGGTCTGAGCAGACGGTGCGGGGTCTGGGCAGATGGTGCGGAGTCTGAGCAGACGGTACGGTGTCTGGGCAGACGGTGCGGGGTCTGGGCAGATGGTGAGGGGTCTGAGCAGACTGTGCGGGGTCTGAGCAGACATTCCGCGGTCTGAGCAGACAGTGCTGGGTCTGAGCAGACAGTGCGGGGTCTGAGCAGACGGTGCCGGGTCTGGGCAGACGGTGAGGGGTCTGAGCAGACAGTGCGGGGTCTGAGCAGACGGTGCGGGGTCTGAGCAGACGGTGAGGGGTCTGAGCAGACGGTGCGGGGTCTGAGCAGACGGTGAGGGGTCTGAGCAGACGGTGCCGGGTCTGGGCAGACGGTGAGGTGTCTGAGCAGACGGTGCGGTGTCTGGGCAGACGGTGCGGGGCCTGAGCAGACGGTGCGGGGTCTGGGCAGACGGTGCGGGGTCTGAGCAGACGGTGCGGGGTCTGAGCAGACGGTGCGGGGTCTGAGCAGACGGTGCGGGGTCTGAGCAGACGGTGCGGTGTCTGGGCAGACGGTGCAGGGTCTGGGCAGACGGTGCGGGGTCTGAGCAGACGGTGCGGGGTCTGAGCAGACGGTGCGGGGTCTGAGCAGACGGTGCGGGGTCTGAGCAGACGGTGCGGGGACTGAGCAGACGGTGCGGTGTCTGGGCAGACGGTGCGGTGTCTGAGCAGACGGTGCGGGGTCTGAGCAGACGGTGCGGGGTCTGAGCAGACGGTGCGGGGTCTGGGCAGACGGTGCGGGGTCTGAGCAGACGGTGCAGGGTCTGGGCAGACGGTGCGGGGTCTGGGCAGACGGTGCGGGGTCTGAGCAGACGGTGCGGGGCCTGAGCAGACGGTGCGGGGTCTGAGCAGACGGTGCAGGGTCTGAGCAGACGGTGCGGGGTCTGAGCAGACGGTGCGGTGTCTGGGCAGACGGTGCGGTGTCTGAGCAGACGGTGCGGGGTCTCAGCAGACGGTGCGGGGTCTGAGCAGACGGTGCTGGGTCTGGGCAAACGGTGCGGGGTCTGGGCAGACAGTGCGGGGTCTGAGCAGGCGGTGCGGGGTCTGGGCAGACGGTGCGGGGTCTGGGCAGGCGGTGCGGGGTCTGAGCAGATGGTGCGGGGTCTGGGCAGACGGTGCCGGGTCTGAGCAGACGGTGCGGGGTCTGGGCAGACGGTGCTGGGTCTGGGCAGACGGTGCGGGGTCTGAGCAGACGGTGCGGGGTCTGAGCAGACGGTGCAGGGTCTGGGCAGACGGTGCGGGGTCTGGGCAGACGGTGCGGGGTCTGAGCAGACGGTGCGGGGTCTGAGCAGACGGTGCGGGGTCTGAGCAGACGGTGCGGGGTCTGAGCAGACGGTGCGGGGTCTGAGCAGACGGTGCGGTGTCTGGGGAGACGGTGCGGTGTCTGAGCAGACGGTGCGGGGTCTGAGCAGACGGTGCGGGGTCTGAGCAGACGGTGCGGGGTCTGGGCAGACGGTGCGGGGTCTGGGCAGACGGTGCGGGGTCTGAGCAGACGGTGCGGTGCCTGAGCAGACTGTGCGGGGTCTGAGCAGACGGTGCGGGGTCTGAGCAGACGGTGCGGGGTCTGAGCAGACGGTGCGGTGTCTGGGCAGACGGTGCGGTGTCTGAGCAGACGGTGCGGGGTCTGAGCAGACGGTGCGGGGTCTGAGCAGACGGTGCTGGGTCTGGGCAAACGGTGCGGGGTCTGGGCAGACGGTGCGGGGTCTGGGCAGACAGTGCGGGGTCTGAGCAGACGGTGCGGGGTCTGGGCAGACGGTGCGGGGTCTGGGCAGACGGCGCGGGGTCTGGGCAGGCGGTGCGGGGTCTGAGCAGACGGTGCGGGGTCTGGGCAGACGGTGCCGGGTCTGAACAGACGGTGCGGGGTCTGAGCAGACAGTGCGGGGTCTGAGCAGACGGTGCGGGGTCTGGGCAGACGGTGCGGTGTCTGAGATGACTCTTTTGCAGAGCTGGTCTCAGGTTGAACCGTTTATCTGTAAAGTTCAATTGCTGAAATGTCAATGTTTACAACACGTACGAATGTGATAAGGGGACACTTAATCTGCAATTCAAGCAGACATATTTAAATCTGATTGAATGCGAAACTGCTAACACAAGCTTTGGACACCCGTAGCAGATTGGAACCTTCAATCTGTTCGTCATTGGTCTGACTGTGTTGAGCCAAGTTGTCTGCTGTGTAAAGGTTAAGCGGAAGCTGCTTGCTAACTAAGATCCACACATCTCTCTGTCAGGTGACAGTCTTGTCCGGGCCTGTCCTCTCTCCCTTGCTCTCTCTCTTTCTCTTTGTTTCACTCTTTTTCTCCCTTTCTCTCTCTCCTAGATAGAAATCTGAATCCAGTTCAGCAGAAGCAAGTGCCACAGTTAGAATTTGTGAAAGATTGTTACTGGGAGATCAGGAAACAGAAGGGAAGGAAGGAAGGAAGAGAGAGAGAAAGAAGGAAAGAAAGAGAGAAAAAAGAGAGAGAGTAAGAGAGAAAGAAAGAGAGAGAGAAAGAAAGACTGACCTACTTGCATTTATATAGTGCCTTCCATGACCTCAGGATGTCACAAAGTGCTTCACATCCGATACTGACGGACCCTCTTTTAAGCGGGGCGCATGCAGGCAGGATCTCCTGTGATGAGACAGAGGAGAGATACAATGAGACCCAATCAGCCATCGGAGTAATAATGGAGCAGACAGCTGGAGGCCTTAAAGCTCGAATCCGGTGCCTGGACAAGTGTGGTGGAGCTCGACAGTATTCTCAGGCACGACTGTCCCATGTCATCATCGCCAGCTTCATTCTACATGATCAGTGAGGTGTCTAGATGCAGGAGGACAACGAAAGATATGGGGCAAGTGAGTGAGATCAGCATGGAGATTATGGGTTATGAGCAGCTACAGTTGAGGGGCGAAGGTGAGGGGTGATGGTGAGGGCCGATGGTGTGGGCTGGGGGCTGAGGGGTGATGGCGAGGGGAGATGGCGAGGGGAGATGGTGAGGGGCAATGGCAAGGGGCGATGGTGAGGGGCGAGGGGCGATGACGAGGGGCGATGGCGAGGGGAGATGGTGAGGGGCGTTGGTGAGGGGCGAGGGGAGATGGTGAGGGGCGTTGGTGAGGGGCGAGGGGAGATGGTGAGGGGCGTTGGTGAGGGGCGAGGGGAGATGGTGAGGGGCGTTGGTGAGGGGCAAGGGGAGATGGTGAGGGGTGAGGGGCGATGGTGAGGGGCGAGGGGCGATGGCGATGGTGAGGGGCGATGGCGATGGTGAGGGGCGATGGCGATGGTGAGGGGCGAGGGGCGAAGGCGATGGTGAGGGGCGATGGCGGGGGCGAGGGGAGATGGTGGGGCGATGGCGATGGTGAGGGGTGAGGGGCGAGGGGAGATGGTGAGGGGCGATGGCGATGGTGAGGGGCGATGGCGATGGTGAGGGGCGATGGCGATGGTGAGGGGTGAAGGTGAGGGGCGATGGCGATGGTGAGGGGAGATGGCGATAGTGAGGGGTGAGGGGCGATGGTGAGGGGCGAAGGTGAGGGGTGAGGGGTGAGGAGGGAGGGGCTGACGAGGTGGAAGGTGGAAGCATCAGCTACATGAGCCGGCCTATCACTGCGGTCTTGACCTACTGACAGCCAGCTTCCTAGTTGGAACAAGGGCAGTCATGAGATCCCAAAAGGCCTTAGCAGGACCCTGAAAGCCGTGACTAGGCACTCGTGAAACTGTAACCCAGCAAGAGTCAACACCTTGGGGAGAGGAAAAGGAGAAAAACTGAGCGTATCTAATAAAGGCACTGAGGGAGGGAGGGCCAAGTCCAGCCATGTAGATAAACAAGGCCCAGAGACAGGGTGCGGAGCAGATCATTCACAGAGATAGCCTGTTAATAGGGCTGTAAAAGTGTTGATGTAAGCTTAATTGCAGCGTACAGGTTGTCAGGCACACTGCACGCATGCACTAAGATAACAGGTAAAAAGCTGCTCATAAACATTGAAATAGAAATGGAAGCTGCACTGGGATGTTTAGTTGCCAGTGACAACAGTTAAAGCAAACGTGGGAATTCACACTTGGAAAACAAGCCCGGGAAATCACACCCGGGAAATCACACCCGGGAATACACACCCGGGAAATCACACCCGGGAAATCACACCCGGGAATACACACCCGGGAAATCACACCCGGGAAATCACACCCGGGAAATCACACCCGGGAATACACACCCGGGAAATCACACCCGGGAAATCACACCCGGGAATACACACCCGGGAAATCACACCCGGGAAATCACACCCGGGAATACACACCCGGGAAATCACACCCGGGAAATCACACCCGGGAAATCACACCCAGGAAATCACACCCGGGAAATCACACCCGGGAAATCACACCCGGGAAATCACACCCGGGAAATCACACCCAGGAAATCACACCCGGGAAAACACACCTGGGAAATCACACCCGGGAAAACACACCCGGGAAATTACGCCTGGGAAATCGCACCCGGGAATCAGAAGCGGGAAATCACACCCGGGAATACACACCCGGGAAATCACACCCGGGAATATACACCTGGGAAAACACACCTGGGAAATCACACCCGGGAAATCACGCCTGGGAAATCGCACCCGGGAATCAGAAGCAGGAAATCACATCCGGGAATACACACCTGGGAAATCACACCCGGGAATCAGAAGTGGGAAATCACACCCGGGAATCAGAAGCAGGAAATCACATCCGGGAATACACACCTGGGAAATCACACCCGGGAATCAGAAGTGGGAAATCACACCCGGGAATCAGAAGCGGGAAATACACACCCGGGAAATCACACCCGGGAAATCACGCCTGGGAACTCACACCCGGGAATCAGAAGCGGGAAATCAAACCCGGGAATCAGAAGTGGTAAACCACACCCGGGAATACACACACTGGAAACCACACCCGGGAAATCACACCCGGGAAATCACACCCGGGAAATCACACCCGGGAAATCACACCCGGGAAATCACACCCGAGAAATCACACCCGGGAAATCACACCCGGGAAATCACACCTGGGAAAACACACCCAGGAAATCACACCCAGGAAATCGCACCCGGGAAATCACACCTGGGAAAACACACCCGGGAAATCACACCCGGGAAATCACACCCGGGAAATCACACCCGAGAAATCACACCCGGGAAATCACACCCGGGAAATCACACCTGGGAAAACACACCCAGGAAATCACACCCAGGAAATCGCACCCGGGAAATCACACCTGGGAAAACACACCCGGGAAATCACACCCGGGAAATCACACCCGGGAAATCACACCCGAGAAATCACACCCGGGAAATCACACCCGGGAAATCACACCTGGGAAAACACACCCAGGAAATCACACCCAGGAAATCGCACCCGGGAAATCACACCTGGGAAAACACACCCGGGAAAACACACCCGGGAAATCACGCCTATAAAATCGCACCCGGGAATCAGAAGCAGGAAATCACACCCGGGAATACACACCTGGGAAATCACACCCGGGAATCAGAAGTGGGAAATCACACCCGGGAATACACACCCGGTAAATCACACCCGGTAAAACACACCCGGGAAATTACACCTGGGAAATCGCACCCGGGAATCAGAAGCAGGAAATCACACCCGGGAATACACACCCGGGAAATCACACCCGGGAATACACACCCGGGAAATCACACCTGGGAAATCACACCCAGGAAATCACACCCGGGAAATCACGCCTGGGAAATCGCACCCGGGAATCAGAAGTGGGAAATCACACCCGGGAATACACACCCGGAAAATCACACCCAGGAATACACACCCAGGAAAACACACCCGGGAAATCACACCTGGGAAATCACACCTGGGAAATCGCAACCGGGAATCAGAAGCAGGAAATCACACCCGGGAAATCACACCCGGGAAATCACACTCGGGAATCAGAAGCGGGAAATCAAACCCGGGAATCAGAAGCGGGAAATCACACCCGGAAATACACACCCGGGAAATCACACACGGGAAATCACGCCTGGGAACTCACACCCGGGAAACAGAAGCGGGAAATCAAACCCAGGAATCAGAAGCGGTAAACCACACCCGGGAATACACACCCGGGAAATCAAACCCTGGAAATCACACCCGGGAAATCACACCCGGGAAATCACACCTGGGAAATCACAACCGGGAAATCACACCCGGGAAATCACACCCGGGATATCACACCCAGGAAATCACACCCATGAAATCACACCTGGGAGATCACACCCGGGAAAACACACCCGGGAAATCAAACCCGGGAAATCACACCCAGGAAATCAAACCCGGGAAATCACACCCGGGAAATCACACCAGGGAAATCACAACTGGGAAATCACACCCGGGAACTCACACCTGGGAAAACACACCCAGGAAATCACACCCAGGAAATCACACCCGGGAAAACACACCTGGGAAATCACACCCGGGAAAACACACCCGGGAAATCACACCTGGGAAATCACGCCTATAAAATCGCACCCGGGAATCAGAAGCAGGAAATCACACCCGGGAATACACACCCGGGAAATCTCAACCGGGAATCAGAAGCGGGGAATCATACCCGGGAATCAGAAGCGGGAAATCACACACGGGAATACACACCCAGGAAATCATACCGGGAAATCACACCTGGGAACTCACACCCAGGAATCAGAAGCGGGAAATCACACACGGGAATACAAACCCGGGAAATCAAACCCTGGAAATCACACCTGGGAAATCACACCCAGAAAATCACACCCAGGAAATCACACCCGGGAAATCACACCCGGGAAAACACACACGGGAAATCACACCTGGGAAATCACACCCGGGAAAACACACCCGGGAAATCACACCCGGGGAATCACACCCAGAAAATCACACCCGGGAAATCACACCCAGGAAATCACACCTGGGAAATCACACCCGGGAAATCCCACCCAGGAAATCACACCCGGGAAATCATGCCTGGGAAACCACACCCAGGAAATCACACCCGGGAAATCACACCTGGGAAATCACACCCAGGAAATCACTCCCGGGAAATCACACATGGGAAATCACACCCAGGAAATCACACCTGCGAAATCACACCCGGGAAAACACAACCGGGAAATCACACCTGGGAAATCACACCAGGGAAAAAACACCCAGGAAATCACACCCGGGAAAACACACCCGGGAAATCACACCCGGGAAACCACGCCTATAAAATCACACCCGGGAAATCACACCCAGGAATCAGAAGCGGGAAATCACACCCAGGAATCAGAAGTGGGAAATCACACCCGGGAATACACACTCGGGAAATCACACCCAGGAAATCACACCTCGGAACTCACACCCAGGAATCAGAAGCGGGAAATCACACCCGGGAATACACACCCGGGAAATCAAACACTGGAAATCACACCCGGGAAATCACACCCGGAAAATCACACCCAGGAAAACACACCCGGGAAATCACACCCGGGAAATCACGCCTGGGAAATCACACCCGGGAAAACACACCTGGGAAATCACACCCGGGAAAGCACACCCAGGAAATTACACCCGGGAAAACACACCCAGGAAATCAAACCTGGGAAATCACACCCGGGAAATCCCACCCGGGAAATCACACCCAGGAAATCACACTCAGGAAATCAAGCCTGGGAAATCACACAGAGGAAATCACACCCGGGAAATCACACCCGGGAAATGACATCCGGGAAATCACACCCAGGAAGTCACACCCAGGACATCACACCCAGGAAATCACACCCGGGAATACACACCCGGGAAATCACACCCGGGAAATCACACCCGGGAAATCACGCCTGGGAAATCGCACCCGGGAATCAGAAGTGGGAAATCACACCCGGGAATACACACCCGGAAAATCACACCCAGGAATACACACCCAGGAAAACACACCTGGGAAATCACACCCGGGAAATCACACCTGGGAAATCACGCCTGGGAAATCGCACCCGGGAATCAGAAGCAGGAAATCACACCCGGGAATACACACCCGGGAAATCACACCCGGGAATCAGAAGCGGGAAATCAAACCCGGGAATCAGAAGTGGGAAATCACACCCGGAAATACACACCCGGTAAATCACACACGGGAAATCACGCCTGGGAACTCACACCCGGGAAACAGAAGCGGGAAATCAAACCCAGGAATCAGAAGCGGTAAACCACACCCGGGAATACACACCCGGGAAATCAAACCCTGGAAATCACACCCGGGAAATCACACCCGGGAAATCACACCTGGGAAATCACAACCGGGAAATCACACCCGGGAAATTACACCCGGGATATCACACCCAGGAAATCACACCCATGAAATCACACCTGGGAGATCACACCCGGGAAAACACACCCGGGAAATCAAACCCGGGAAATCACACCCAGGAAATCAAACCCGGGAAATCACACCCGGGAAATCACACCAGGGAAATCACACCCGGGAAAACACACCCGGGAAATCACACCTGGGAAAACACACCTGGGAAAACACACCCAGGAAATCACACCCAGGAAATCACACCCGGGAAAACACACCTGGGAAATCACACCCGGGAAAACACACCCGGGAAATCACACCTGGGAAATCACGCCTATAAAATCGCACCCGGGAATCAGAAGCAGGAAATCACACCCGGGAATACACACCCGGGAAATCTCAACCGGGAATCAGAAGCGGGGAATCATACCCGGGAATCAGAAGCGGGAAATCACACACGGGAATACACACCCAGGAAATCATACCGGGAAATCACACCTGGGAACTCACACCCAGGAATCAGAAGCGGGAAATCACACACGGGAATACAAACCCGGGAAATCAAACCCTGGAAATCACACCTGGGAAATCAAACCCAGAAAATCACACCCAGGAAATCACACCCGGGAAATCACACCCGGGAAAACACACACGGGAAATCACACCTGGGAAATCACACCCGGGAAAACACACCCGGGAAATCACACCCGGGGAATCACACCCAGAAAATCACACCCGGGAAATCACACCCAGGAAATCACACCTGGGAAATCACACCCGGGAAATCCCACCCAGGAAATCACACCCAGGAAATCATGCCTGGGAAACCACACCCAGGAAATCACACCCGGGAAATCACACCTGGGAAATCACACCCAGGAAATCACTCCCGGGAAATCACACATGGGAAATCACACCCGGGAAATCACACCTGCGAAATCACACCCGGGAAAACACAACCGGGAAATCACACCTGGGAAATCACACCAGGGAAAAAACACCCAGGAAATCACACCTGGGAAAACACACCCGGGAAATCACACCCGGGAAACCACGCCTATAAAATCACACCCGGGAAATCACACCCGGGAATCAGAAGCGGGAAATCACACCCAGGAATCAGAAGTGGGAAATCACACCCGGGAATACACACCCGGGAAATCACACCCAGGAAATCACACCTGGGAACTCACACCCAGGAATCAGAAGCGGGAAATCACACCCGGGAATACACACCCGGGAAATCAAACACTGGAAATCACACCCGGGAAATCACACCTGGAAAATCACACCCAGGAAATCACACCCGGGAAATCACACCCGGGAAATCACGCCTGGGAAATCACACCCGGGAAAACACACCCGGGAAATCACACCCGGGAAAGCACACCCAGGAAATTACACCCGGGAAAACACACCCAGGAAATCAAACCTGGGAAATCACACCCGGGAAATCCCACCCGGGAAATCACACCCAGGAAATCACACCCAGGAAATCAAGCCTGGGAAATCACACACAGGAAATCACACCCGGGAAATCACACCCGGGAAATGACATCCGGGAAATCACACCCAGGAAGTCACACCCAGGACATCACACCCAGGAAATCACACCTGGGAAATCACACCCGGGAAATCAAACCCGGGAAATCACACCCGGGAAAACACAACCGGGAAATCACACCTGGGAAATCACACCAGGGAAAACACACGCGGGAAATCACACCCGGGAAATCACACCCGGGAAATCACACCTGGGAATACACACCAAGGAAATCACACCCGGGAAATCACACCCGGGAAATCACACCTGGGAAATCACACCCAGGAAATCACACCCAGGAAATCACACCCGGGAAATCACACCCGGGAAAACACAACCGGGAAATCACACCTGGGAAATCACTCCAGGGAAAACACACCTGGGAAATCACACCTGGGAAATCACACCCGGGAAATCAAACCCGGGAAATTACACCCGGGAAATCAAACCTGGGAAATCACACCTGGGAAATCACACCCGGGAAATCACACCTGGGAAAAAACACTCAGGAAATCACACCCGGGAAATCACACCTGGGAAAACACACCCAGGATGTCACACCCGGGAAATCACACCCAGGAAATCACACCCGGGAAATCACGCCTGGGAAATCACACGCGGGAAAACACACCCGGGAAATCACACCTGGGAAATCACACCCAGGAAATTACAGCTGGGAAATCACACCCAGGAAATCACACCTGGGAAATCCCATCCGGGAAATCACACCCGGGAAATCACACCCGGGAAATCACACCCAGGAAATCACACCCAGGAAATCAAGTCTGGGAAATCACACCCAGGAAATCACACCCGGGAAATCACATCCGGGAAAACACACCCAGGAAATCACACCCAGGAAATCACACCCGGGAAATCACACCTGGGAAATCACACCAGTGAAATCACACCCGGGAAATCACACCCGGGAAAACACAACCGGGAAATCACACCTGGGAAATCACACCAGGGAAAACACACCCGGGAAATCACACCCGGGAAAACACAACCGGGAAATCACACCTGGGAAATCACACCAGGGAAAACACACCCAGGAAATCACACCCGGGAAATCACACCCGGGAATACACACCCGGGAAATCACGCCCGGGAAATCACACCCGGGAAATCACACCCGGGAAATCACACCCAGGAAATCACACCCGGGAAATCACACCCAGGAAATCACACCCGGGAAAACACAACCGGGAAAGCACACCTGGGAAATCACACCAGGGAAAACACACCTGGGAAATCACACCCGGGAAATCACACCCGGGAATACACACCCGGTAAATCACACCCGGGAAATCACACCAGGGAAAACACACCCGGGAAATCACACCCGGGAAAAAACACCCGGGAAATCACACCCGGCAAATCACACCCGGGAAATCACACCCGGGAAAACACCCAGGAAATCACACCTGGGAAATCACACCCGGGAAATCACACCCGGGAAATCACACCCGGGAAATCACACCCGGGAAAACACAACCGGGAAATCACACCTGGGAAATCACACCAGGGAAAACACACGTGGGAAATCACACCCGGGAAATCACACCCGGGAAATCACACCTGGGAAATCACACCCAGGAAATCACACCTGGGAAATCACACCCGGGAAATCACACCTGGGAAATCACACCCAGGAAATCACACCCAGGAAATCACACCCGGGAAATCACACCCGGGAAAACACAACCGGGAAATCACACCTGGGAAATCACTCCAGGGAAAACACACCTGGGAAATCACACCTGGGAAATCACACCCGGGAAATCACACCCGGGAAATTACACTCGGGAAATTAAACCTGGGAAATCACACCTGGGAAATCACACCCGGGAAATCACACCTGGGAAAAAACACTCAGGAAATCACACCCGGGAAATCACACCTGGGAAAACACACCCAGGATGTCACACCCGGGAAATCACACCCAGGAAATCAAACCCGGGAAATCACACCAGGGAAATCACACCCGGGAAAACACATTCAGGAAATCACACTCGGGAAATCACACCCAGGAAATCAAATCTGGGAAATCACACCCGGGAAATAAATTCTGGGAAATCACACCCGGGAAATCACACCCGGGAAATCACGCCTGGGAAATCACACCCGGGAAATCCAACCCGGGAAATCACACACGGGAAATCCACCCCGGGAAATCACACCCGGGAAAACAGACCCGGGAAGACACACCCGGGAAATCACACCTGGGAAATCCACCCCGGGAAAACACACCCGGGAAAACACACCCGGGAAATCACACCTGCGAAATCACACCTGGGATATCACACCCGGGAAATCACACCTGGACAATCCCACCTGGGAAATCCCTCCCGGGAAATCCACCCCGGGAAATCACACCCGGGAAAACACACCCGGGAAATCACACCCGGGAAAACACACCCGGGAAATCACACCCGGGAAATCACACCCGGGAAATCACACCTGGGAAAACACACCTGGGAAATCACACCCATGAAAACACACCCGGGAAATTACACCTGGGAAATCGCACCCGGGAATCAGAAGCGCGAAATCACACCCGGGAATACACACCCGGGAAATCACACCCGGGAATACACACCCGGGAAATCACATGTGGGAAATCACACCCAGGAAATCACACCCGGGAAATCACGCCTGGGAAATCGCACCCGGGAATACACACCCGGGAATACACACCCGGGAAAACACACCCGGTAAATCACACCTGTGAAATCACACCTGGGAAATCACACCCGGGAAATCCCACCTGGAAAATCCCACCCGGGAAATCCCACCCGGGAAATCCACCCCGGGAAATCACACACGGGAAAACACACCCGGGAAATCACACCCGGGAAAACACACCCGGGAAATCACACCCGGGAAATCACACCCGGGAAATCACACCCAGGAAATCACACCCGGGAAATCACACCTGGGAAAACATACCCGGGAAATCACACCCGGGAAATCACACCCGGGAAATCACGCCTGGGAAATCACACCCGGGAAAACACACACGGGAAATCACACCCGGGAAATCACACCCGGGAAATCACAGCCAGGAAATCACACCCGGGAAATCACAGCCAGGAAATCACACCCGGGAAAACACACCTGGGAAATCACACCCGGGAAAACACACCCGGGAAATTACACCTGGGAAATCACACCCGGGAATCAGAAGCGGGAAATCACACCCAGGAATACACACCCGGGAAATCACACCCGGGAATACACAGCCGGGAAATCACACCTGGGAAATCACACCCAGGAAATCACACCCGGGAAATCACGCCTGGGAAATCGCACCCGGGAATCAGAAGTGGGAAATCACACCCGGGAATAAACACCTGGGAAATCACACCCGGGAATACACACCCGGGAAAACACACCTGGGAAATCACACCCGGGAAATCACACCTGGGAAATCATGCCTGGGAAATCACACCCGGGAAATCACACCCGGGAATACACACCCGGGAAATCAAACACTGGAAATCACACCCGGGAAATCACACCCGGAAAATCACACCCGGGAAATCACACCCGGGAAATCACACCCAGGAAATCACACCCGGGAAATCATGCCTGGGAAATCACACACGGGAAAACACACCCGGGAAATCACACCTGGGAAATCACACCCAGGAAATTACAGCTGGGAAATCACACCCAGGAAATCACACCTGGGAAATCCCATCCGGGAAATCACACCCGGGAAATCACACCCGGGAAATCACACCCAGGAAATCACACCCAGGAAATCAAGTCTGGGAAATCACACCCAGGAAATCACACCCGGGAAATCACATCCGGGAAATCACACCCAGGAAATCACACCCAGGAAATCACACCCGGGAAATCACACCTGGGAAATCACACCAGTGAAATCACACCCGGGAAATCACACCCGGGAAAACACAACCGGGAAATCACACCTGGGAAATCACACCAGGGAAAACACACCCAGGAAATCACACCCGGGAAATCACACCCGGGAATACACACCCGGGAAATCACGCCCGGGAAATCACACCCGGGAAATCACACCCGGGAAATCACACCCAGGAAATCACACCCGGGAAATCACACCCAGGAAATCACACCCGGGAAAACACAACCGGGAAAGCACACCTGGGAAATCACACCAGTGAAAACACACCTGGGAAATCACACCCGGGAAATCACACCAGGGAAAACACACCCGGGAAATCACACCCGGGAAAAAACACCCGGGAAATCACACCCGGCAAATCACACCCGGGAAATCACACCCGGGAAAACACCCAGGAAATCACACCTGGGAAATCACACCGAGCAAATCACACCCGGGAAATTACACCCGGGAAATCAAACCCGGGAAATCACACCTGGGAAATCACACCCGGGAAATCACACCAGGGAAAACACACTCAGGAAATCACACATGGGAAAACACACCCAGGATGTCACCCCCGGGAAATCACAGCCGGGAAATCACACCCGGGAAATCACACCCGGGAAATCAAACCCGGGAAATCAGATGCGGGAAATCACACCCGCGAAAACACACTCAGGAAATCACACCCGGGAAATCACACCCGGGAAATCACACCCAGGAAATCAAACCCGGGAAATCACACCCGGGAAATCCATTCTGGAAAATCACACCCGGGAAATCACACCTGGGAAATCACACCTGGGAAATCACACCCGGGAAATCCAACCCGGGAAATCACACCCGGGAAATCCACCCCAGGAAATCACACCCGGGAAAACACACCTGGGAAAACAGACCCGGGAAATCACACCTGGAAAACAACCCCGGGAAATCACACCCGGGAAAACACACCCGGGAAATCACACCTGGGAAATCACACCTGGGAAATCACACCCGGGAAATCACACCTGGAAAATCACAACTGGGAAAACATACCCGGGAAATCACACCCGGGTAATCACACCTGGGAAATCACACCTGGGAAATCACACCCGGGAAATCACACCTGGAAAATCCCACACAGGAAATCCCACCCGGGAAATCCCACCTGGGAAATCACACCCGGGAAATCCACCCCGGGAAATCACACCCGGGAAAACACACCTGGGAAATCACACCCGGGAAAACACACCCAGGAAATCACACCCGGGAAATCACACCCGGGAAATCACACCCAGGAAATCACACCTGGGAAATCACACCTGGGAAATCATACCTGGGAAATCACACCCGGGAAATCACACCCGGGAAATCACGCCTGGGAAATCACACCCGGGAAAACACACACGGGAAATCACACCCGGGAAATCACACCCAGGAAATCACAGCCAGGAAATCACACCCGGGAAATCACAGCCAGGAAATCACACCCGGGAAAACACACCTGGGAAATCACACCCGGAAAAACACACCCGGGAAATTACACCTGGGAAATCGCACCCGGGAATCAGAAGCGGGAAATCACACCCGGGAATACACACCCGGGAAATCACACCTGGGAATACACACCCGGGAAATCACACCTGGGAAATCACACCCAGGAAATCACACCTGGGAAATCACGCCTGGGAAATCGCACTCGGGAATCAGAAGTGGGAAATCACACCCGGGAATACACACCCGGGAATACACACCCGGGAAATCACACCCGGGAATACACACCCGGGAAAACACACCTGGGAAATCACACCCGGGAAATCACACCTGGGAAATCACGCCTGGGAAATCGCACCCGGGAAATCACACCCGGGAATACACACCCGGGATATCAAACACTGGAAATCACACCCGGGAAATCACACCCGGAAAATCACACCTAGGATATCACACCCGGGAAATCACACCCAGGAAATCACACCCAGGAAATCACACCCAGGAAATCACGCCTGTGAAATCACACCCGGGAAAACACACCCGGGAAATCACACCCGGGAAATCACACCCAGGAAATTACACCCGGGAAATCACACCCAGGAAATCACACCTGGGAAATCACACCCGGGAAATCCCACCCGGGAAATCACACCCGGGAAATCACACCCAGGAAATCACACCCGGGAAATCAAGCCTGGGAAATCACACCCAGGAAATCACACCCGGGGAATCACACCCGGGAAATCACATCCGGGAAATCACACCCAGGAAATCACACCCAGGAAATCACACCCAGGAAATCACACCTGGGAAATCACACCCGGGAAATCACACCTGGGAAATCACACCCGGGAAAACACAACCGGGAAATCACACCTGGGAAATCACACCAGGGAAAACACACCCGGGAAATCACACCCGGGAAATTACACCCGGGAAATCACACCCGGGAATACACACACGGGAAATCACACCCGGGAAATCACACACGGGAAATCACACCCAGGAAAGCACACCCGCGAAATCACACCCGGGAAATCACACCCGGGAAAACACAACCAGGAAAGCACACCTGGGAAATCACACCAGGGAAAACACACCTGGGAAATCACACCCGGGAAATCACACCCAGGAAATCACACCCGGGAATACACACCCGGGAAATCACACCAGGGAAAACACACCCGGGAAATCACACCCAGGAAAACACACCCGGGATATCACACCCGGCATATCACACCCGGGAAATCACACCCGGGAAAGCACCCAGGAAATCACACCTGGGAAATCACACCCGGGAAATCACACCCGGGAAATTACACCCGGGAAATCAAACCCGGGAAACCACACCTGGGAAATCACACCCGGGAAATCACACCTGGGAAAACACACTCAGGAAATCACACCCGGGAAATCACACCTGGGAAAACACACCCAGGATGTCACCCCCGGGAAATCACACTCGGGAAATCATACCCGGGAAATCACACCCGGGAAATCAAACCCGGGAAATCACACCCGGGAAATGACACCCGGGAAAACACACTCAGGAAATCACACACGGGAAATCACACCCAGGAAATCAAACCCGGGAAATCACACCCGGGAAATAAATTCTGGGAAATCACACTCGGGAAATCCACCCCGGGAAATCACACCCGGGAAAACAGACCCGGGAAAACACACCCGGGAAATCACACCTGGAAAAGCACCCCGGGAAATCACACCCGGGAAAACACACCCGGGAAATCACACCTGGGAAATCACACCCGGGAAATCACACCTGGAAAATCCCACCCGGGAAATCCCACCCAGGAAATCACACCCGGGAAATCCCACCTGGGAAATCCACCCCGGGAAATCACACCCGGGAAAACACACCCAGGAAATCACACCCGGGAAAACACACCCGGGAAATCACACCCGGGAAATCACACCCGGGAAATCACACCTGGGAAAATATACCCGGGAAATCACACCCGGGAAATCACACCCGGGAAATTACACCCGGGAAATCACGCCTGGGAAATCACACCCGGGAAAACACACACGGGAAATCACACCTGGGTAATCACACCTGGGAAATCACACCCAGGAAATCACACCCGGGAAATCACAGCCATGAAATCACACCCGGGAAAACACACCTGGGAAATCGAACCCAGGAAATCACACCCGGGAAATCACGCCTGGGAAATTGCACCCAGGAATCAGAAGTGGGAATTCACACCCGGGAATACACACCCGGGAAATCACACCCGGGAAATCACACCCGGGAAATCACACCAGGGAAAACACACCCGAGAAATCACACCCGGGAAAACACACCCGGGAAATCACACCCGGCAAATAACACCAGGGAAATCACACCCGGGAAAACACACCCGGGAAATCACACCAGGGAAATCACACCTGGGAAATCACACCCGGGAAATTACACCCGGGAAATCAAACCCGGGAAATCACACCTGGGAAATCACACACAGGAAATCACACCTGGGAAAACACACTCAGGAAATCACACCCGGGAAATCACACCTGGGAAAACACACCCAGGATGTCACACACGGGAAATCACACCCGAGAAATCACACCCGGGAAATCACACCCGGCAAATCAAACTCGGGAAATCACACCCGGGAAATCACACCCAGGAAAACACACTCAGGAAATCACACCCGGGAAATCACGTCCGGGGAATCACACCCGGGAAATCACACCTGGGAAATCAAACCGGGGAAATCCCACCCGGGAAATCACACCCGGGAAATCCACCCCGGGAAATCACACCCGGGAAAACACACCCGGGAAATCACACCCGGGAAAACACACCCAGGAAATCACAACCGGGAAATCACACCCGGGAAATCACACCCAGGAAATCACACCTGGGAAATCACACCTGGGAAATCATACCTGGGAAATCACACCCGGGAAATCACACCCGGGAAATCACGCCTGGGAAATCACACCCGGGAAAACACACACGGGAAATCACACCCGGGAAATCACTCCCGGGAAATCACAGCCAGAAAATCACACCCGGGAAATCACAGCCAGGAAATCACACCCGGGAAAACACACCTGGGAAATCACACCCGGGAAAACACACCCGGGAAATTACACCTGGGAAATCGCACCCGGGAATCAGAAGCGGGAAATCACACCCGGGAATACACACCCGGGAAATCACACCTGGGAATACACACCCGGGAAATCACACCTGGGAAATCACACCCAGGAAATCACACCTGGGAAATCACGCCTGGGAAATCGCACCCGGGAATCAGAAGTGGGAAATCACACCCGGGAATGCACACCCGGGAATACACACCCGGGAAATCACACCCGGGAATGCACACCCGGGAAAACACACCTGGGAAATCACACCCGGGAAATCACACCTGGGAAATCACGCCTGGGAAATCGCACCCGGGAAATCACACCCGGGAATACACACCCGGGAAATCAAACACTGGAAATCACGCCCGGGAAATCACACCAGGGAAAACACACCCGGGAAATCACACCCAGGAAAACACACCCGGGATATCACACCCGGCATATCACACCCGGGAAATCACACCCGGGAAAGCACCCAGGAAATCACACCTGGGAAATCACACCCGGGAAATCACACCCGGGAAATTACACCCGGGAAATCAAACCCGGGAAACCACACCTGGGAAATCACACCCGTGAAATCACACCTGGGAAAACACACTCAGGAAATCACACCCGGGAAATCACACCTGGGAAAACACACCCAGGATGTCACCCCCGGGAAATCACACTCGGGAAATCATACCCGGGAAATCACACCCGGGAAATCAAACCCGGGAAATCACACCCGGGAAATGACACCCGGGAAAACACACTCAGGAAATCACACCCGGGAAATCACACCCAGGAAATCAAACCCGGGAAATCACACCCGGGAAATAAATTCTGGGAAATCACACTCGGGAAATCCACCCCGGGAAATCACACCCAGGAAAACAGACCCGGGAAAACACACCCGGGAAATCACACCTGGAAAAGCACCCCGGGAAATCACACCCGGGAAAACACACCCGGGAAATCACACCTGGGAAATCACACCCGGGAAATCACACCTGGAAAATCCCACGCGGGAAATCCCACCCGGGTAATCACACCCGGGAAATCACACCTGGGAAATCCACCCCGGGAAATCATACCCGGGAAAACACACCCGGGAAATCACACCCGGGAAAACACACCCGGGAAATCACACCCGGGAAATCACACCTGGAAAATCCCACCCGGGAAATCCCACCCGGGAAATCACACCCGGGAAATCCCACCTGGGAAATCCACCCCGGGAAATCACACCCGGGAAAACACACCCAGGAAATCACACCCGGGAAAACACACCCGGGAAATCACACCCGGGAAATCACACCCGGGAAATCACACCTGGGAAAATATACCCGGGAAATCACACCCGGGAAATCACACCCGGGAAATTACACCCGGGAAATCACGCCTGGGAAATCACACCCGGGAAAACACACACGGGAAATCACACCCGGGTAATCACACCTGGGAAATCACACCCAGGAAATCACACCCGGGAAATCACAGCCATGAAATCACACCCGGGAAAACACACCTGGGAAATCAAACCCAGGAAATCACACCCGGGAAATCACGCCTGGGAAATTGCACCCAGGAATCAGAAGTGGGAATTCACACCCGGGAATACACACCCGGGAAATCACACCCGGGAAATCACACCCGGGAAATCACACCAGGGAAAACACACCCGAGAAATCACACCCGGGAAAACACACCCGGGAAATCACACCCGGCAAATAACACCAGGGAAATCACACCCGGGAAAACACACCCGGGAAATCACACCAGGGAAATCACACCCGGGAAATCACACCCGGGAAATTACACCCGGGAAATCAAACCCGGGAAATCACACCTGGGAAATCACACACAGGAAATCACACCTGGGAAAACACACTCAGGAAATCACACCCGGGAAATCACACCTGGGAAAACACACCCAGGATGTCACACACGGGAAATCACACCCGAGAAATCACACCCGGGAAATCACACCCGGCAAATCAAACTCGGGAAATCACACCCGGGAAATCACACCCAGGAAAACACACTCAGGAAATCACACCCGGGAAATCACGTCCGGGGAATCACACCCGGGAAATCACACCTGGGAAATCAAACCGGGGAAATCCCACCCGGGAAATCACACCCGGGAAATCCACCCCGGGAAATCACACCCGGGAAAACACACCCGGGAAATCACACCCGGGAAAACACACCCAGGAAATCACAACCGGGAAATCACACCCGGGAAATCACACCCAGGAAATCACACCTGGGAAATCACACCTGGGAAATCATACCTGGGAAATCACACCCGGGAAATCACACCCGGGAAATCACACCTGGGAAATCACACCCGGGAAAACACACACGGGAAATCACACCCGGGAAATCACTCCCGGGAAATCACAGCCAGAAAATCACACCCGGGAAATCACAGCCAGGAAATCACACCCGGGAAAACACACCTGGGAAATCACACCCGGGAAAACACACCCGGGAAATTACACCTGGGAAATCGCACCCGGGAATCAGAAGCGGGAAATCACACCCGGGAATACACACCCGGGAAATCACACCTGGGAATACACACCCGGGAAATCACACCTGGGAAATCACACCCAGGAAATCACACCTGGGAAATCACGCCTGGGAAATCGCACCCGGGAATCAGAAGTGGGAAATCACACCCGGGAATGCACACCCGGGAATACACACCCGGGAAATCACACCCGGGAATGCACACCCAGGAAAACACACCTGGGAAATCACACCCGGGAAATCACACCTGGGAAATCACGCCTGGGAAATCGCACCCGGGAAATCACACCCGGGAATACACACCCGGGAAATCAAACACTGGAAATCACGCCCGGGAAATCACACCAGGGAAAACACACCCGGGAAATCACACCCAGGAAAACACACCCGGGATATCACACCCGGCATATCACACCCGGGAAATCACACCCGGGAAAGCACCCAGGAAATCACACCTGGGAAATCACACCCGGGAAATCACACCCGGGAAATTACACCCGGGAAATCAAACCCGGGAAACCACACCTGGGAAATCACACTCATGAAATCACACCTGGGAAAACACACTCAGGAAATCACACCCGGGAAATCACACGTGGGAAAACACACCCAGGATGTCACCCCCGGGAAATCACACTCGGGAAATCATACCCGGGAAATCACACCCAGGAAATCAAACCCGGGAAATCACACCCGGGAAATGACACCCGGGAAAACACACTCAGGAAATCACACCCGGGAAATCACACCCAGGAAATCAAACCTGGGAAATCACACCCGGGAAATAAATTCTGGGAAATCACACTCGGGAAATCCACCCCGGGAAATCACACCCAGGAAAACAGACCCGGGAAAACACACCTGGGAAATCACACCTGGAAAAGCACCCCGGGAAATCACACCCGGGAAAACACACCCGGGAAATCACATCTGGGAAATCACACCCGGGAAATCACACCTGGAAAATCCCACCCGGGAAATCACACCCAGGAAATCACACCCGGGAAATCACACCTGGGAAATCCACCCCGGGAAATCACACCCGGGAAAACACACCCGGGAAATCACACCCGGGAAAACACACCCGGGAAATCACACCCGGGAAATCACACCCGGGAAATCACACCCGGGAAATCACACCTGGGAAAACATACCCGGGATATCACACCCGGGAAATCACACCCGGGAAATTACACCCGGGAAATCACGCCTGGGAAATCACACCCGGGAAAACACACACGGGAAATCACACCCGGGTAATCACACCCGGGAAATCACACCCAGGAAATCACACCCGGGAAATCACAGCCATGAAATCACACCCGGGAAAACACACCTGGGAAATCGAACCCAGGAAATCACACCCGGGAAATCACGCCTGGGAAATTGCACCCAGGAATCAGAAGTGGGAATTCACACCCGGGAATACACACCCGGGAAATCACACCCGGGAAATCACACCCGGGAAATCACACCAGGGAAAACACACCCGAGAAATCACACCCGGGAAAACACACCCGGGAAATCACACCCGGCAAATAACACCAGGGAAATCACACCCGGGAAAACACACCCAGGAAATCACACCAGGGAAATCACACCCGGGAAATCACACCCGGGAAATTACACCCGGGAAATCAAACCCGGGAAATCACACCTGGGAAATCACACACAGGAAATCACACCTGGGAAAACACACTCAGGAAATCACACCAGGGAAATCACACCTGGGAAAACACACCCAGGATGTCACACACGGGAAATCACACCCGAGAAATCACACCCGGGAAATCACACCCGGCAAATCAAACTCGGGAAATCACACACGGGAAATCACACCCGGGAAAACACACTCAGGAAATCACACCCGGGAAATCACATCCGGGAAATCACACCCGGGAAATCACACCTGGGAAATCAAACCGGGGAAATCCCACCCGGGAAATCACACCCGGGAAATCCACCCCGGGAAATCACACCCGGGAAAACACACCCGGGAAATCACACCCGGGAAAACACACCCAGGAAATCACACCCGGGAAATCACACCCGGGAAATCACACCCAGGAAATCACACCTGGGAAATCACACCTGGGAAATCATACCTGGGAAATCACACCCGGGAAAACACACCCGGGAAATCACGCCTGGGAAATCACACCCGGGAAAACACACACGGGAAATCACACCCGGGAAATCACACCCGGGAAATCACAGCCAGGAAATCACACCCGGGAAATCACAGCCAGGAAATCACACCCGGGAAAACACACATGGGAAATCACACCCGGGAAAACACACCCGGGAAATTACATCTGGGAAATCGCACACGGGAATCAGAAGCGGGAAATCACACCGGGGAATACACACCCGGGAAATCACACCTGGGAATACACACCCGGGAAATCACACCTGGGAAATCACACCCAGGAAATCACACCTGGGAAATCACGCCTGGGAAATCGCACCCGGGAATCAGAAGTGGGAAATCACACCCGGGAATACACACCCGGGAATACACACCCGGGAAATCACACCCGGGAATACACACCCGGGAAAACACACCTGGGAAATCACACCCGGGAAATCACACCTGGGAAATCACGCCTGGGAAATCGCACCCGGGAAATCACACCCGGGAATACACACCCGGGAAATCAAACACTGGAAATCACACCCGGGAAATCACACCTGGAAAATCACACCTAGGATATCACACCCGGGAAATCACACCCAGGAAATCACACCCAGGAAATCACGCCTGGGAAATCACACCCGGGAAATCACACCCGGGAAATCACACCCGGGAAATCACACCCAGGAAATTACACCCGGGAAATCACACCCAGGAAATCACACCTGGGAAATCACACCCGGGAAATCCCACCCGGGAAATCTCACCCGGGAAATCACACCCAGGAAATCACACCCGGGAAATCAAGCCTGGGAAATCACACCCAGGAAATCACACCCGGGGAATCACACCCGGGAAATCACATCCGGGAAATCACGCCCAGGAAATCACACCCAGGAAATCACACCCAGGAAATCACACCTGGGAAATCACACCCGGGAAATCACACCTGGGAAATCACACCCGGGAAAACACAACCGGGAAATCACACCTGGGAAATCACACCAGGGAAAACACACCCGGGAAATCACACCCGGGAAATCACACCCGGGAAATCACACCCGGGAATACACACACGGGAAATCACACCCGGGAAATCACACACGGGAAATCACACCCAGGAAAGCACACCCGTGAAATCACACCCGGGAAATCACACCCGGGAAAACACAACCAGGAAAGCACACCTGGGAAATCACACCAGGGAAAACACACCTGGGAAATCACACCCGGGAAATCACACCCAGGAAATCACACCCGGGAATACACACTCGGGAAATCACACCCGGGAAATCACGCCCGGGAAATCACACCAGGGAAAACACACCCGGGATATCACACCCGGCATATCACACCCGGGAAATCACACCCGGGAAAGCACCCAGGAAATCACACCTGGGAAATCACACCCGGGAAATCACACCCGGGAAATTACACCCGGGAAATCAAACCCGGGAAACCACACCTGGGAAATCACACCCAGGAAATCACACCTGGGAAAACACACTCAGGAAATCACACCCGGGAAATCACACCTGGGAAAACACACCCAGGATGTCACCCCCGGGAAATCACACCCGGGAAATCATACCCGGGAAATCACACCCGGGAAATCAAACCCAGGAAATCACACCCGGGAAATGACACCCGGGAAAACACACTCAGGAAATCACACCCGGGAAATCACACCCAGGAAATCAAACCCGGGAAATCACACCCGGGAAATAAATTCTGGGAAATCACACTCGGGAAATCCACCCCGGGAAATCACACCCGGGAAAACACACCCGGGAAAACACACACGGGAAATCACACCTGGAAAAGCACCCCGGGAAATCACACCCGGGAAAACACACCCGGGAAATAACACCTGGGAAATCACACCCGGGAAATCACACCTGGAAAATCCCACCCGGGAAATCCCACCCGGGAAATCACACCCGGGAAATCACACCTGGGAAATCCACCCCGGGAAATCACACCTGGGAAAACACACCCGGGAAATCACACCCGGGAAAACACACCCGGGAAATCACACCCGGGAAATCACACCCGGGAAATCACACCCGGGAAATCACACCCAGGAAATTACACCCGGGAAATCATGCCTGGGAAATCACACCCGGGAAAACACACACGGGAAATCACACCCGGGAAATCACACCAGGGAAATCACACCCAGGAAATCACACCCGGGAAATCACAGCCATGAAATCACACCCGGGAAAACACACCTGGGAAATCGAACCCAGGAAATCACACCCGGGAATTCACGCCTGGGAAATCGCACCCAGGAATCAGAAGTGGGAATTCACACCCGGGAATACACACCCGGGAAATCACACCCGGGAATACACACCCGGGAAATCACACCCGGGAAATCACACCCGGGAAATCACACCCAGGAAATCACACACGGGAAATCACACCCGGGAAAACACAACCGGGAAAGCACACCTGGGAAAGCACACCTGGGAAATCACACCAGGGAAAACACACCTGGGAAATCACACCCGGGAAACCACACCCGGGCAATCACACCCGGGAAATCACACCCGGGAAATCACACCCGGGAATACACACCCGGGAAAACACAACCGGGAAATCACACCCGGGAAATCACACCAGGGAAAACACACCCGGGAAATCACACCCGGGAAAACACACTCGGGAAATCACACCCGGCAAATCACACCCGGGAAATCACACCCGGGAAATCACACCCAGGAAAACACCCAGGAAATCACACCTGGGAAATCACACCCGGGAAATCACACCCGGGAAATTACACCCGGGAAATCAAACCCGGGAAATCACACCTGGGAAATCACACCCGGGAAATCACACCTGGGAAAACACACTCAGGAAATCACACCCGGGAAATCACACATGGGAAAACACACCCAGGATGTCACACCCGGGAAATCACACTCGGGAAATCACACCTGGGAAATCACACCCGGGAAATCAAACCCGGGAAATCACACCCGGGAAATCACACCCAGGAAATTACACCCGGGAAATCACACCCAGGAAATCACACCTGGGAAATCACACCCGGGAAATCCCACCCGGGAAATCTCACCCGGGAAATCACACCCAGGAAATCACACCCGGGAAATCAAGCCTGGGAAATCACACCCAGGAAATCACACCCGGGGAATCACACCCGGGAAATCACATCCGGGAAATCACGCCCAGGAAATCACACCCAGGAAATCACACCCAGGAAATCACACCTGGGAAATCACACCCGGGAAATCACACCTGGGAAATCACACCCGGGAAAACACAACCGGGAAATCACACCTGGGAAATCACACCAGGGAAAACACACCCGGGAAATCACACCCGGGAAATCACACCCGGGAAATCACACCCGGGAATACACACACGGGAAATCACACCCGGGAAATCACACACGGGAAATCACACCCAGGAAAGCACACCCGTGAAATCACACCCGGGAAATCACACCCGGGAAAACACAACCAGGAAAGCACACCTGGGAAATCACACCAGGGAAAACACACCTGGGAAATCACACCCGGGAAATCACACCCAGGAAATCACACCCGGGAATACACACTCGGGAAATCACACCCGGGAAATCACGCCCGGGAAATCACACCAGGGAAAACACACCCGGGATATCACACCCGGCATATCACACCCGGGAAATCACACCCGGGAAAGCACCCAGGAAATCACACCTGGGAAATCACACCCGGGAAATCACACCCGGGAAATTACACCCGGGAAATCAAACCCGGGAAACCACACCTGGGAAATCACACCCAGGAAATCACACCTGGGAAAACACACTCAGGAAATCACACCCGGGAAATCACACCTGGGAAAACACACCCAGGATGTCACCCCCGGGAAATCACACCCGGGAAATCATACCCGGGAAATCACACCCGGGAAATCAAACCCAGGAAATCACACCCGGGAAATGACACCCGGGAAAACACACTCAGGAAATCACACCCGGGAAATCACACCCAGGAAATCAAACCCGGGAAATCACACCCGGGAAATAAATTCTGGGAAATCACACTCGGGAAATCCACCCCGGGAAATCACACCCGGGAAAACACACCCGGGAAAACACACACGGGAAATCACACCTGGAAAAGCACCCCGGGAAATCACACCCGGGAAAACACACCCGGGAAATAACACCTGGGAAATCACACCCGGGAAATCACACCTGGAAAATCCCACCCGGGAAATCCCACCCGGGAAATCACACCCGGGAAATCACACCTGGGAAATCCACCCCGGGAAATCACACCTGGGAAAACACACCCGGGAAATCACACCCGGGAAAACACACCCGGGAAATCACACCCGGGAAATCACACCCGGGAAATCACACCCGGGAAATCACACCCAGGAAATTACACCCGGGAAATCATGCCTGGGAAATCACACCCGGGAAAACACACACGGGAAATCACACCCGGGAAATCACACCAGGGAAATCACACCCAGGAAATCACACCCGGGAAATCACAGCCATGAAATCACACCCAGGAAAACACACCTGGGAAATCGAACCCAGGAAATCACACCCGGGAATTCACGCCTGGGAAATCGCACCCAGGAATCAGAAGTGGGAATTCACACCCGGGAATACACACCCGGGAAATCACACCCGGGAATACACACCCGGGAAATCACACCCGGGAAATCACACCCGGGAAATCACACCCAGGAAATCACACACGGGAAATCACACCCGGGAAAACACAACCGGGAAAGCACACCTGGGAAAGCACACCTGGGAAATCACACCAGGGAAAACACACCTGGGAAATCACACCCAGGAAACCACACCCGGGCAATCACACCCGGGAAATCACACCCGGGAAATCACACCCGGGAATACACACCCGGGAAAACACAACCGGGAAATCACACCCGGGAAATCACACCAGGGAAAACACACCCGGGAAATCACACCCGGGAAAACACACCCGGGAAATCACACCCGGCAAATCACACCCGGGAAATCACACCCGGGAAATCACACCCAGGAAAACACCCAGGAAATCACACCTGGGAAATCACACCCGGGAAATCACACCCGGGAAATTACACCCGGGAAATCAAACCCGGGAAATCACACCTGGGAAATCACACCCGGGAAATCACACCTGGGAAAACACACTCAGGAAATCACACCCGGGAAATCACACATGGGAAAACACACCCAGGATGTCACACCCGGGAAATCACACTCGGGAAATCACACCTGGGAAATCACACCCGGGAAATCAAACCCGGGAAAACACACCCGGGAAATCACACCCGGGAAAACACACTCAGGAAATCACACCCGGGAAATCACACCCAGGAAATCACACCCGGGAAATCACACCCGGGAAAACACACTCAGGAAATCACACCCGGGAAATCACACCCGGGAAATCCAACCCGGGAAATCACACCCGGGAAATCCACGCCGGGAAATCACAACCGGGAAAACACACCCGGGAAAACACATCCGGGAAATCACACCTGGAAAACAACCCCGGGAAATCACACCCGGGAAAACACACCCGGGAAATCACAACTGGGAAATCACACCTGGGAAATCACACCCGGGAAATCACACATGGAAAATCCCACCCAGGAAATCCCACCCGGGAAATCCCGCCCGGGAAATCACACCCGGGAAATCCACCCAAGGAAATCACACCCGGGAAAACACACCCGGGAAATCACACCCGGGAAAACACACACGGGAAATCACACCCGGGAAATCACACCCGGGAAATCACACCCATCAAATCACACCCGGGAAATCACACCCGGGAAATCACACCCATCAAATCACACCTGGGAAATCACACCTGGGAAAACATACCCGGGAAATCACACCCAGGAAATCCCACCCGGGAAATCCCGCCCGGGAAATCACACCCGGGAAATCCACCGCGGGAAATCACACCCGGGAAAACACACCCGGGAAATCACACCCGGGAAAACACACACGGGAAATCACACCCGGGAAATCACACCCGGGAAATCACACCCATCAAATCACACCTGGGAAATCACACCTGGGACAACATACCCGGGAAATCACACCCAGGAAATCACACCCGGGAAATCATGCCTGGGAAATCAAACCCGGGAAAACACACACGGGAAATCACACCCGGGAAATCACACCCGGGAAATCACAGCCAGGAAATCACACCTGGGAAATCACAGCCAGGAAATCACACCCAGGAAAACACACCTGGGAAATCACACCCGGGAAAACACACCCGGGAAATTACACCTGGGAAAGCGCACCCGGGAATCAGAAGCGGGAAATCACACCCGGGAAAACAAACCCGGGAAATTACACCTGGGAAATCGCACCCGGGAATCAGAAGCGGGAAATCACACCCGGGAATACACACCCGGGAAATCACACCCGGGAATACACACCCGGGAAATCACACCTGGGAAATCACACACAGGAAATCACACCTGGGAAATCACAGCTGGGAAATTGCACCCGGGAATCAGAAGTGGGAAATCACACCCGGGAATACACACCCAGGAAATCACACCTGGGAATACACACCCGGGAAAACACACCTGGGAAATCACACCCGGGAAATCACACCTGGGAAATCACGCCTAGGAAATCGCACCCGGGAAATCACACCCGGGAATACACATCCGGGAAATCAAACACTGGAAATCACACCCGGGAAGTTACACCCGGAAAATCACACCCAGGAAATCACACCCGGGAAATCACACCTGGGAAATCACACCCAGGAAATCACACCTGGGAAATCACGCCTGGGAAATCACACCCAGGAAAACACACACGGGAAATCACACTCGGGAAATCACACCCAGGAAATTACACCCGGGAAATCACACCCAGGAAATCACACCTGGGAAATCACACCCGGGAAATCCCACCTGGGAAATCACACCCGGGAAATCACACAAAGGAAATCACACGGCAATTCAAGCCTGGAAAATCATGCCTGGGAAATCACACCCAGGAAATCACACCCGGGAAATCACACCCGGGAAATCACATCCGGGAAATCACACCCAGGAAATCACACCCAGGAAATCACACCTGGGAAATCACACCCGGGAAATCACACCTGGGAAATCACACCCGGGAAAACACAACCGGGAAATCACACCTGGGAAATCACACCAGGGAAAACACACCCGGGAAATCACACCCGGGAAATCACACCCGGGAATACACACCCGGGAAATCACACCCGGGAAATCACACACGGGAAATCACACCCAGGAAATCACACCCGGGAAATCACACCGGGGAAATCACACCCGGGAAAACACACCCGGGAAATCACACAAGGGAAAACACACCTGGGAAATCACACCCGGGAAATCACACCCAGGAAATCACACCCGGGAAATCACACCTGGGAAATCACACCCGGGAAATCACACCAGGGAAAACACACCCGGGAAATCACATCCAGGAAAACTCACCTGGGAAATCACACCTGCCATATCACACCCGAGAAATCACACCCGGGAAAGCACCCAGGAAATGACACCTGGGAAATGACACCCGGGAAATCACACCCGGGAAATTACACCCGGGAAATCATACCCGGGAAACCACACCTGGGAAATTACACACGGGAAATCACACCTGGGAAAACACACTCAGGAAATCACACCTGGGAAATCACACCTGGGAAAACACACCCAGGATGTCACCCCCGGGAAATCACACCCGGGAAATCACATCCGGGAAATCACACCCGGGAAATCAAACCTGGGAAATCACACCCGGGAAATCACACCTGGGAAAACACACTCAGGAAATCACACCCGGGAAATCACACACAGGAAATAAAACCCGGTAAATCACACCCGGGAAATAAATTCTGCGAAATCACACCCGGGAAATCACACCCGGGAAATCCACCCCGGGAAATCACACCCGGGAAAACAGACCCGGGAAAACAAACCCGGGAAATCACACCTGGAAGACCACCCAAGGAAATCACACCTGGGAAAACACACCCAGGAAATCACACCTGGGAAATCACACCTGGGAAATCACACCCGGGAAATCACACCTGGAAAATTCCACACGGGAAATCCCACACGGGAAATCACACCCGGGAAATCACACCCAGGAAATCCACCCCGGGAAATCACACCCGGGAAAACACACCCGGGAAATCACACCCGGGAAAACACACCCAGGAAATCACACCCGGGAAATCACACCCGGGAAATCACACCCAGGAAATCACACCCGGGAGATCACACCTGGGAAAACATACCTGGGAAATCACACCCGGGAAATCACACCCAGGAAATCACACCCGGGAAATCACGCCTGGGAAATCACACCCGGGAAAACACACACGGGAAATCACACCCGGGAAATCACACCCGGGAAATCACACCCAGGAAATCACACCCGGGAAATCACAGCCATGAAATCGCACCCGGGAAAACACACCTGGGAAATCGCACCCAGGAAATCACACCCGGGAAATCACGCCTGGGAAATCACAGCCATGAAATCACACCCGGGAAAACACACCTGGGAAATCAGACCCATAAATACACACCAGGGAAATCACACCCGGGAAATCACGCCTGGGAACTCACACCCGGGAATCAGAAGCGGGAAATCAAACCCAGGAATCAGAAGCGGTAAACCACACCCAGGAATACACACCCGGGAAATTAAACCCTGGAAATCACACCCGGGAAATCACACCCGGGAAATCACACCCGGGATATCACACCCAGGAAATCACACCCGTGAAATCATGCCTGGGAAATCACACCAGGGAAAACACACCCGGGAAATCAAACCCAGGAAATCACACCCGGGAAATCAAACCCGGGAAATCACACCCGGGAAATCACACCAGGGAAATCACACCCGGGAAAACACACCCGGGAAATCACAACAGGGAAATCACACCCGGGAACTCACACCTGGGAAAACACACCCAGGAAATCACACCCAGGAAATCACACCCGGGAAAACACACCTGGGAAATCACACCCGCGAAAACACACCCGGGAAATCACACCTGGGAAATCACGCCTATAAAATCGCACCCGGGAATCTGAAGCAGGAAATCACACCCGGGAATACACCCGGGAAATCTCACCCGGGAATCAGAAGCGGGGAATCACACCCGGGAATCAGAAGCAGGAAATCACACCCGGGAATACACACCCGGGAAATCATAGCGGGAAATCACACCTGGGAACTCACACCCGGGAATCAGAAGCGGGAAATCACACCCGGGAATACACACCCGGGAAAACAAACCCTGGAAATCACACCCGGGAAATCACACGCGGAAAATCACACCCAAGAAATCACACCCAGGAAATCACACCCGGGAAATCACACCCTGTAAATCACACCCGGGAAATCACACCCGGGAAATCACGCCTGGGAAATCACACCCGGGAAAACACACCCGGGAAATCACACCCGGGGAATCACACCCAGGAAATCACACCCGGGAAATCACACCCAGGAAATCACACCTGGGAGATCACACCCGGGAAATCTCACCCAGGAAATCACACCCGGGAAATCATGCCTGGGAAATCACACCCAGGAAATCACACCTGGGAAATCACACCCGGGAAATCACACCCGGGAAATCACACCCAGGAAATCACTCCCGGGAAATCACACCCAGGAAATCACACCTGGGAAATCACACTCGGGAAATCACACCCGGGAAATCACACCCGGGAAAACACAACCGGGAAATCACACCTGGGAAATCACACCAGGGAAAACACACCCGGGAAATCACACCCGGGAAATCACGCCGATAAAATCACACCCGGGAAAGCACACCCGGGAATCAGAAGTGGGAAATTACACCCGGGAATCAGAAGCGGGAAAAAACACCCGGGAATAAACACCCGGGAAATCACACCCAGGAAATCACACCGGGGAACTCACCCCTGGGAATCAGAAGCAGGAAATCACACCCGCGAATACACACCCGGGGAATCAAACACTGGAAATCAAACCCGGGAAATCATACCCGGAAAACCACACCCAGGAAATCACACCCTGGAAATCACACCCGGGAAATCACACCCAGGAAATCACACCCAGGAATTCACGCCTGGGAAATCACACCCGGGAAAACACACCCGGGAAATCACACCTGGGAAATCACACCCAGAAAATTACACCCGGGAAATCACACCCAGGAAATCACACCTGGGAAATCACACCCGCGAAATCCCACCCGGGAAATTACACCTGGGAAATCACACCCAGGAAATCACACCCAGGAAATCACACCCGGGAAATCACACCCGGGAAACCATATCTAGGAAATCACACCCAGGAAATCACACCCAGGAAATCACACCCGGGAAATCACACCCGGGAAATCACACCCGGGAAATCACACACGGGAAAACACAACCGGGAAATCACACCTGGGAAATCACACCAGGGAAAACACACCCGGGAAATCACACCCGGGAAATCACACCTGGGAAATCACACCTGGGAAATCACACCCAGGAAATCAGACCTGGGAAATCACACCCAGGAAATCACACCCGGGAAATCACACCCAGGAAATCACACCCGGGAAAACACAACCGGGAAATCACACCTGGGATATCACACCAGGGAAAACACACCTGGGAAATCACAGACCGGAAATCACACCCGGGAAATCACACCCGGGAATACACACCCGGGAAATCACACCCGGGAAATCACACCCGGGAAATCACACCAGGGAAAACACACCCGGGAAATCACACCCGGGAAAACACACCCGGGAAATCACACCCGGCAAATCACACCAGGGAAATCACACCCGGGAAAACACACTCAGGAAATCACACGTGGGAAATCCAACCCGGGAAATCACACCCAGGAAATCACACCTGGGAAATCACACCCGGGAAATCACACCTGGGAAATCACACCCGGGAAAACACAACCAGGAAATCACATCTGGGAAATCACATCAGGGAAAACACACCCGGGAAATCACACCCGGGAAATCACACCCGGGAATACACACCCGGGAAATCACACCCGGGAAATCACACCCAGGCAATCACACCCGGGAAATCACACCCAGTAAATCACACCCGGGAAATCACACCCGGGAAATCACACCCGGGAAAACACAACCGGGAAATCACACCTGGGAAATCACACCAGGGAAAACACACCTGGGCAATTACACCCGGGAAATCACACCCAGGAAATCTCACCCGGGAATACACACCCGGGAAATCACACCCGGGAAATCACACCAGGGAAAACACATCCGGGAATTCACACCCAGGAAAACACACCCGGGAAATCACACCCGGCAAATCACACCCGGGAAATCACACCGGGGAAAACACACCCAGGAAATCACACCTGGGAAATCACACCCGGGAAATCACACCCGGGAAATTACACCCGGGAAATCAAACCCGGGAAATCACACCTGGGAAATCACACCCGGGAAATCACACCTGGGAAAACACACTCAGGAAATCACACCCGGGAAATCACACCTGGGAAAACACACCCAGGATGTCACACACGGGAAATCACACCCGGGAAATCACACCCGGGAAATCACACCCGGGAAATCAAACCCGGGAAATCACACCCGGGAAATCACACCCGGGAAAACACACTCAGGAAATCACACCCGGGAAATCACACCCAGGAAATCAAACCCGGGAAATCACACCCGGGAAATAAATTCTGGGAAATCACACCCGGGAAATCACACCCGGGAAATCACACCTGGAAAATCACACCCGGGAAGTCCAATCAGGGAACTCACACCCGGGAATCCACCCCGGAAAATCACATCCGGTAAAACAGACCCGGGAAAACACACCAGGGAAATCACACCTGGGAAATCCACCCCGGGAAATCACACCTGGGAAAGCACACCCGGGATATCACACCTGGGAAATCACACCTGGGAAATCACACCCGGGAAATCACACCTGGAAAATCACACCCGGGAAATCCCACCCGGGAAATCCCACCCGGGAAATCCCACCCGGGAAATCCACCACGGGAAATCACACCCGGGAAAACACACCCGGGAAATCACACCCGGTAAAACACAGCCGGGAAATCACACCCGGGAAATCACACCCACAAAATCACGCCCGGGAAATCACATCCGGGAAATCACACCCAGGGAATCACACCCGGGAAATCACACCTGGGAAAACATACCCGAGAAATCACACCAGGGAAATCACACCTGGGAAATCACACCCGGGAAATCACGCCTGGGAAATCATACCTGGGAAAACACACACGCGAAATCACACCTGGGAAATCACACCCGGGAAGTCACACCCAGGAAATCACACCCGGGAAATCACAGACAGGAAATCACACCTGGGAAATCAGGCCTGGGAAATCACACCCGGGAAATCACACCCGGGAAATCCCACCCGGGAAATCACACCCGGGAAATCACACCCAGGAAATCACACCCGAGAAATCACACGCAGGAAATCACACCTGGGAAATCACATCCGGGAAAACACAACCGGGAAATCACACCTGGGAATTCACACCAGGGAAAACACACCCGGGAAATCACACCCTGGAAATCACACCTATAAAATCGCACCCGGGAATCAGAAGCAGGAAATCACACCCGGGAATACACACCCGGGAAATCACACCCGGGAATCAGAAGCGGGAAATCACACCCGGGAATCAGAAGCGGGAAATCACACCCAAGAATACACACCCGGGAAATCACACCCTGGAAATCACACCCGGGAAATCACACCCGGAAAATCACACCCAGTAAATCACACCCGGGAAATCACACCCGGGAAATCACACCCGGGAAATCACACCCGGGAAATCACACCCGGGGAAACATACCCGGGAAATCACACCCGGGAAATCACACCCGGGAAATCACACCCGGGAATACACACCCAGGAAATCACACCCGGGAAATCACACTCAGGCAATCACACCCGGGAAATCACACACAGTAAATCACACCCGGGAAATCACACCCGGGAAATCACACCCGGGAAAACACAACCGGGAAATCACACCTGGGAAATCACACCAGGGAAAACACACCTGGGCAATTACACCCGGGAAATCACACCCGGGAAATCTCACCCGGGAATACACACCCGGGAAATCACACCCGGGAAATCACACCAGGGAAAACACATCCGGGAAATCACACCCGGGAAAACACACCCAGGAAATCACACCTGGGAAATCACACCCGGGAAATCACACCCGGGAAATTACACCCGGGAAATCAAACCCGGGAAATCACACCTGGGAAATCACACCCGGGAAAACACACCCAGGAAATCACACCCGGGAAATCACACCTGGGAAAACACACTCAGGAAATCACACCCGGGAAATCACACCTGGGAAAACACACCCAGGATGTAACACACGGGAAATCACACCCGGGAAATCACACCCAGGAAACCACACCCGGGAAATCAAACCCGGGAAATCACACCCGGGAAATCACACCCGGGAAAACACACTCAGGAAATCACACCCGGGAAATCACACCCAGGAAATCAAACCCGGGAAATCACACACGGGAAATAAATTCTGGGAAATCACACACGGGAAATCACACCCGGGAAATCACACCTGGAAAATCACACCCGGGAAGTCCAACCAGGGAAATCACAACCGGGAATCCACCCCGGGAAATCACACCCGGGAATACACACCCGGGAAATCACACCCAGGAAATCACACCTGGGAACTCACACCCGGGAATCAGAAGCGGGAAATCACACCCGGGAATACACACCCGGGAAATCAAACACGGGAATTCACACCTGGGAACTCACACCCGGGAATCAGAAGTGGGAAATCACACCTGGGAGAGCACACCCGGGAAATCCCACCCAGGAAATCACACCCGGGAAATCATGCCTGGGAAATCACACCCAGGAAATCACACCTGGGAAATCACACTCGGGAAATCACACCCAGGAAATCACTCCCGGGAAATCACACCCAGGAAATCACACCTGGGAAATCACACCCGGGAAATCACACCCGGGAAATCACACCCGGGAAAACACAGCTGGGAAACCACACCTGGGAAATCACACCAGGGAAAACACACCCGGGAAATCACACCCGGGAAATCACGCCTATAAAATCACACCCGGGAAAGCACACCCGGGAATCAGAAGTGGGAAATCACACCCGGGAATCAGGAGAGGGAAATCACACCCGGGATTACACACCCGGGAAATCACACCCAGGAAATCACACCGGGGAACTCACACCTGGGAATCAGAAGCGGGAAATCACACCCGCGAATACACACCCGGGAAATCAAACACTGGAAATCACACCCGGGAAATCACACCCGGAAAATTACAGCCAGGAAATCACACCCGGGAAATCACACCCGGGAAATCACACCCAGGAAATCACACCCGGGAAATCACGCCTGGGAAATCACACCCGGGAAAACACACCCGGGAAATCACACCTGGGAAATCACACCCAGGAAATTACGCCCGGGAAATCACACCCAGGAAATCACACCTGGGAAATCACACCCGGGAAATCACACCCGGGAAATCACACCCAGGAAATCACACCTGGGAAATCAAGCCTGGGAAATCACACCCAGGAAATCACACCCGGGAAATCACACCCGGGAAATCATATCCGGGAAATCACACCCAGGAAATCACACCCAGGAAATCACACCCGGGAAATCACACCCGGGAAATCACACCCGGGAAATCACACACGGGAAAACACAACCGGGAAATCACACCCAGGAAATCAGACCTGGGAAATCACACCCAGGAAATCACACCCGGGAAATCACACCCGGGAAATCACACCCGGGAAAACACAACCGGGAAATCACACCTGGGAAATCACACCAGGGAAAACACACCTGGGAAATCACACCCCGGAAATCACACCCCGGAAATCACACCCGGGAATACACACCCGGGAAACCACACCCGGGAAATCACACCCAGGAAATCACACCAGGGAAAACACACCCGAGAAATCACACCCGGGAAAACACACCCGGGAAATCACACCCGGCAAATAACACCAGGGAAATCACACCCGGGAAAACACACCCAGGAAATCACACCTGGGAAATCACACCCGGGAAATCACACCCGGGAAATTACACCCGGGAAATCAAACCCGGGAAATCACACCTGGGAAATCACACACAGGAAATCACACCTGGGAAAACACACTCAGGAAATCACACCCGGGAAATCACACCTGGGAAAACACACCCAGGATGTCACACACGGGAAATCACACCCGAGAAATCAAACCCGGGAAATCACACCCGGCAAATCAAACTCGGAAATCACACCCGGGAAATCACACCCGGGAAAACACACTCAGGAAATCACACCCGGGAAATCAAATCCAGGAAATCACACCCGGGAAATCAAACCGGGGAAATCCAACACGGGAAATTACACCCGGGAAATCCACCCCGGGAAATCACACCCGGGAAAACAGACCCGGGAAAACACACCCGGGAAATCACACCTGGGAAATCCAACACGGGAAATCACACCCGGGAAAACACACCCGGGAAATCACACCTGGGAAATCACACCTGGGAAATTACACCCGGGAAATCACACCTGGAAAATCACACCCAGGAAATCCCACCCGGTAAATCACACCCGGGAAATCACCTCTGGGAAATCACACCCAGGAAATCACACCCAGGAAATCACACCCAGGAAATCACACCTGGGAAATCACGCCTGGGAAATCACACCCGGGAAATCACACCCGGGAAAACACAACCAGGAAATCACATCTGGGAAATCACATCAGGGAAAACACACCCGGGAAATCACAACCGGGAAATCACACCCGGGAATACACACCCGGGAAATCACACCCGGGAAATCACACCCAGGCAATCACACCCGGGAAATCACACCCAGTAAATCACACCCGGGAAATCACACCCGGGAAATCACACCCGGGAAAACACAACCGGGAAATCACACCTGGGAAATCACACCAGGGAAAACACACCTGGGCAATTACACCTGGGAAATCACACCCGGGAAATCTCACCCGGGAAATCACACCCGGGAAATCACACCAGGGAAAACACATCCGGGAATTCACACCCGGGAAAACACACCCGGGAAATCACACCCGGCAAATCACACCCGGGAAATCACACCTGGGAAATCACACTCGGGAAATCACACCCGGGAAATTACTCCCGGGAAATCAAACCCGGGAAATCACACCTGGGAAGTCACACCCGGGAAATCACACCTGGGAAAACACACTCAGGAAATCACACCCGGGAAATCACACCTGGGAAAACACAACCAGGATGTCACACACGGGAAATCACACCCGGGAAATCACACCCGGGAAATCACACCCGGGAAATCAAACCCGGGAAATCACACCCGGGAAATCACACCCGGGAAAACACACTCAGGAAATCACACCCGGGAAATCACACCCAGGAAATCAAACCCGGGAAATCACACCCGGGAAATAAATTCTGGGAAATCACACCCGGGAAATCACACCCGGGAAATCACACCTGGAAAATCACACCCGGGAAGTTCAATCAGGGAAATCACACCAGGGAATCCACCCCGGGAAATCACACCCGGGAAAACAGACCCGGGAAAACACACCAGGGAAATCACACCTGGGAAATCCACCCCGGGAAATCACACCTGGGAAAACACACCCGGGAAATCACACCTGGGAAATCACACCTGGGAAATCACACCCGGGAAATCACACCTGGAAAATCACATCCGGGAAATCCCACCCAGGAAATCCCACCCGGGAAATCCCACCCGGGAAATCCACCACGGGAAATCACACCCGGGAAAACACACCCGGGAAATCACACCCGGTAAAACACAGCCGGGAAATCACACCCGGGAAATCACACCCAGGAAATCACGCCCGGGAAAACACACCCGGGAAATCACACCCAGGGAATCACACCCGGGAAATCACACCTGGGAAAACATACCCGGGAAATCACACCAGGTAAATCACACCCGGGAAATCACACCCGGGAAATCACGCCTGGGAAATCACACCCGGGAAATCACACCCGGGAAGTCACACCCAGGAAATCACACCCGGGAAATCACAGCCAGGAAATCACACCTGGGAAATCAGGCCTGGGAAATCACACCCGGGAAATCACACCCGGGAAATCCCACCCGGGAAATCACACCTGGGAAATCACACCCGGGAAATCACACCCGGGAAATCACACCCAGGAAATCACACCCGAGAAATCACACGCAGGAAATCACACCTGGGAAATCACACCCGGGAAAACACAACTGGGAAATCACACCTGGGAATTCACACCAGGGAAAACACACCCGGGAAATCACACCCTGGAAATCACACCTATAAAATCGCACCCAGGAATCAGAAGCAGGAAATCACACCCGGGAATACACACCTGGGAAATCACACCCGGGAATCAGAAGCGGGAAATCACACCCGGGAATCAGAAGCGGGAAATCACACCCGAGAATACACACCCGGGAAATCACACCCTGGAAATCACACCTGGGAAATCACACCCGGAAAATCACACCCAGTAAATGACACCCGGGAAATCACACCCGGGAAATCACACCCGGGGAAACATACCCGGGAAATCACACCCGGAAAATCACACCCGGGAAATCACACCTGGGAAAACACACCCGGGAAAACACACACAGGAAATCAAACCCGGGAAATCACACCCGGGAAATCAAACCCAGGAAATCACACCCGGGAAATCACAGCCAGGAAATCACACCTGGGAAATCAGGCCTGGGAAATCACACCCGGGAAATCACACCCGGGAAATCACACCCGAGAAATCACACCCAGGAAATCACACCTGGGAAATCACACCCGGGAAAACACAACCTGGAAATCACACCTGGGAAATCACACCAGGGAAAACACACCCGGGAAATCACACCCTGGAAATCACACATATAAAATCGCACCCGGGAATCAGAAGCAGGAAATCACACCCGGGAGTACACACCTGGGAAATCACACCCGGGAATCAGAAGCGGGAAATCATACCCGGGAATCAGATGCGGGAAATCACACCCGGGAATACACACCCGGGAAATCAAACCCAGGAAATCACACCTGGGAACTCACACCCGGGAATCATAAGCGGGAAATCACACCCGGGAATACACACCTGGGAAATCACACCCAGGAAATCACACCTGGGAACTCACACCCGGGAATCAGAAGCGGGAAATCACACCCGGGAATACACACCCGGGAAATCAAACCCGGGAATTCACACCTGGGAACTCACACCCGGGAATCAGAAGCGGGAAATCACACCTGGGAAATCACACCCGGGAAATCACACCTGGGAAATCACACCCGGGAAAACACAACCAGGAAATCACATCTGGGAAATCACATCAGGGAAAACACACCCGGGAAATCACACCCGGGAAATCACACCCGGGAATACACACCTGGGCAATCACACCCGGGAAATCACACCCAGTAAATCACACCCGGGAAATCACACCCGGGAAATCACACCAGGGAAAACACATCCGGGAATTCACACCCGGGAAAACACACCCGGGAAATCACACCCGGGAAAACACACCCAGGAAATTACACCCGGGAAATCAAACCCGGGAAATCACACCTGGGAAATCACACCCGGGAAATCACACCTGGGAAAACACACTCAGGAAATCACACCCGGGAAATCACACCTGGGAAAACACACCCAGGATGTCACACACGGGAAATCACACCCGAGAAATCACACCCGGGAAATCAAACCCGGGAAATCACACCCGGGAAATCACACCCGGGAAAACACACTCAGGAAATCACACACGGGAAATCACACCCAGGAAATCAAACCCGGGAAATCACACCCGGGAAATAAATTCTGGGAAATCACACCCGGGAAATCACACCCGGGAAATCACACCTGGAAAATCACACCCGGGAAGTCAAACCAGGGAAATCACACCCGGGAATCCACCCCGGGAAATCACACCCGGGAAAACAGACCCGGGAAAACACACCAGGGAAATCACACCTGGGAAATCCACCCCGGGAAATCACACCCGGGAAAACACACCCGGGAAATCACACCTGGGAAATCACACCTGGGAAATCACACCCGGGAAATCACACCTGGAAAATCACACCCGGGAAATCCCACCTGGGAAATCCCACCCGGGAAATCCCACCCGGGAAATCCACCACGGGGAATCACACCAGGGAAAACACACCCGGGAAATCACACCCGGTAAAACACAGCCGGGAAATCACACACGGGAAATCACACCCAGGAAATCACGCCCGGGAAATCACACCCGGGAAATCACACCCAGGGAATCACACCCGGGAAATCACACCTGGGAAAACATACCCGGGAAATCACACCAGGGAAATCACACCCGGGAAATCACACCCAGGAAATCACGCCTGGGAAATCATACCCGGGAAAACACACACGCGAAATCACACCTGGGAAATCACACCCGGGAAGTCACACCCAGGAAATCACACCCGGGAAATCACACCCAGGAAACCACACCTGGGAAATCACACCTGGGAAATCACACCTGGGAAATCACACCCAGGAAATCACACCCAGGAAATCAAGCCTGGGAAATCACACCCAGGAAATCACACCCGGGAAATCACACCCGGGCAATCATATCCGGGAAATCACACCCAGGAAATCACACCCAGGAAATCACACACAGGAAATCACACCTGGGAAATCACACCCGGGAAATCACACCCGGGAAATCACACACGGGAAAACACAACCGGGAAATCACACCCAGGAAATCAGACCCGGGAAATCACACCCAGGAAATCACACCCGGGAAATCACACCCAGTAAATCACACCCGGGAAAACACAACCGGGAAATCACACCTGGGAAATCACACCAGGGAAAACACACCTGGGAAATCACACCCCGGAAATCACACCCGGGAAATCACACCCGGGAATACACACCCGGGAAACCACACCCGGGAAATCACACCCGGGAAATCACACCAGGGAAAACACTCCCGAGAAATCACACCCAGGAAAACACACCCGGGAAATCACACCCGGCAAATAACACTAGGGAAATCACACCCGGGAAAACACACCCAGGAAATCACACCAGGGAAATCACACCCGGGAAATCACACCCGGGAAATTACACCCGGGAAATCAAACCCGGGAAATCACACCTGGGAAATCACACACAGGAAATCACACCTGGGAAAACACACTCAGGAAATCACACCCGGGAAATCACACCTGGGAAATCACACCCAGGAAATCACACCCGGGAAATCAAGCCTGGGAAATCACACCCAGGAAATCACACCCGGGAAATCACACCCGGGCAATCATATCCGGGAAATCACACCCAGGAAATCACACCCAGGAAATCACACACAGGAAATCACACCTGGGAAATCACACCCGGGAAATCACACCCGGGGAATCACACACGGGAAAACACAACCGGGAAATCACACCCAGGAAATCAGACCCGGGAAATCACACCCAGGAAATCACACCCGGGAAATCACACCCGGGAAAACACAACCGGGAAATCACACCTGGGAAATCACACCAGGGAAAACACACCTGGGAAATCACACCCCGGAAATCACACCCGGGAAATCACACCCGGGAATACACACCCGGGAAACCACACCCGGGAAATCACACCCGGGAAATCACACCAGGGAAAACACTCCCGAGAAATCACACCCGGGAAAACACACCCGTGAAATCACACCCGGCAAATAACACCAGGGAAATCACACCCGGGAAAACACACCCAGGAAATCACACCAGGGAAATCACACCCGGGAAATCACACCCGGGAAATCACACACAGGAAATCACACCTGGGAAAACACACTCAGGAAATCACACCCGGGAAATCACACCTGGGAAAACACACCCAGGATGTCACACACGGGAAATCACACCCGAGAAATCACACCCGGGAAATCACACCCAGCAAATCAAACTCGGGAAATCACACCCGGGAAATCACACCCGGGAAAACACACTCAGGAAATCACACCCGGGAAATCACATCCGGGAAATCACACCCGGGAAATCACACCTGGGAAATCACACCTGGGAAATCCAACACGGGAAATCACACCCGGGAAAACACACCCGGGAAATCACACCTGGGAAATCACACCTGGGAAATCACACCCGGGAAATCACACCTGGAAAATCACACCCAGGAAATCCCACCCGGTAAATCACACCCGGGAAATCACATCCGGGAAATCACACCCAGGAAATCACACCCAGGAAATCACACCCAGGAAATCACACCTGGGAAATCACACCCGGGAAATCACACCTGGGAAATCACACCCGGAAAAACACAACCAGGAAATCACATCTGGGAAATCACATCAGGGAAAACACACCCGGGAAATCACACCCGGGAAATCACACCCGGGAATACACACCCGGGAAATCACACCCAGGAAATCACACCCAGGCAATCACACCCGGGAAATCACACCCAGTAAATCACACCTGGGAAATCACACCCGGGAAATCACACCCGGGAAAACACAACCGGGAAATCACACCTGGGAAATCACACCAGGGAAAACACACCTGGGCAATTACACCCAGGAAATCACACCCGGGAAATCTCACCCGGGAATACACACCCGGGAAATCACACCCGGGAAATCACACCCGGGAAATCACACCAGGGAAAACACATCCGGGAATTCACACCCGGGAAAACACACCCGGGAAATCACACCCAGGCAATCACACCCAGGAAATCACACCCAGGCAATCACACCCGGGAAATCTCACCCGGGAATACACACCCGGGAAATCACACCCGGGAAAACACACCCGTGAAATCACACCCGGCAAATAACACCAGGGAAATCACACCCGGGAAAACACACCCAGGAAATCACACCAGGGAAATCACACCCGGGAAATCACACCCGGGAAATCACACACAGGAAATCACACCTGGGAAAACACACTCAGGAAATCACACCCGGGAAATCACACCTGGGAAAACACACCCAGGATGTCACACACGGGAAATCACACCCGAGAAATCACACCCGGGAAATCACACCCAGCAAATCAAACTCGGGAAATCACACCCGGGAAATCACACCCGGGAAAACACACTCAGGAAATCACACCCGGGAAATCACATCCGGGAAATCACACCCGGGAAATCACACCTGGGAAATCACACCTGGGAAATCCAACACGGGAAATCACACCCGGGAAAACACACCCGGGAAATCACACCTGGGAAATCACACCTGGGAAATCACACCCGGGAAATCACACCTGGAAAATCACACCCAGGAAATCCCACCCGGTAAATCACACCCGGGAAATCACATCCGGGAAATCACACCCAGGAAATCACACCCAGGAAATCACACCCAGGAAATCACACCTGGGAAATCACACCCGGGAAATCACACCTGGGAAATCACACCCGGAAAAACACAACCAGGAAATCACATCTGGGAAATCACATCAGGGAAAACACATCCGGGAAATCACACCCGGGAAATCACACCCGGGAATACACACCCGGGAAATCACACCCAGGAAATCACACCCAGGCAATCACACCCGGGAAATCACACCCAGTAAATCACACCTGGGAAATCACACCCGGGAAATCACACCCGGGAAAACACAACCGGGAAATCACACCTGGGAAATCACACCAGGGAAAACACACCTGGGCAATTACACCCAGGAAATCACACCCGGGAAATCTCACCCGGGAATACACACCCGGGAAATCACACCCGGGAAATCACACCCGGGAAATCACACCAGGGAAAACACATCCGGGAATTCACACCCGGGAAAACACACCCGGGAAATCACACCCGGCAAATCACACCCGGGAAATCACACCCGGGAAAACACACCCAGGAAATCACACCTGGGAAATCACACCCGGGAAATCACACCCGGGAAATTACACCCGGGAAATCAAACCCGGGAAATCACACCTGGGAAATCACACCCGGGAAATCACACCTGGGAAAACACACTCAGGAAATCACACCCGGGAAATCACACCTGGGAAAACACACCCAGGATGTCACACACGGGAAATCACACCCGGGAAATCACACCCGGGAAATCACACACGGGAAATCAAACCCGGGAAATCACACCCGGGAAATCACACCCGGGAAAACACACTCAGGAAATCACACCCGGGAAATCACACCCAGGAAATCAAACCCGGGAAATCACACCCGGGAAATAAATTCTGGGAAATCACACCCGGGAAATCTCACCCGGGAAATCACACCTGGATAATCACACCCGGGAAGTCCAATCAGGGAAATCACACCCGGGAATCCACCCCGGGAAATCACACCAGGGAAAACAGACCCGGGAAAACACACCAGGGAAATCACAGCTGGGAAATCCACCCCGGGAAATCATACCTGGGAAAACACACCCGGGAAATCCCACACGGGAAATCCCACCCGGGAAATCCCACCCGGGAAACCAACCACGGGGAATCACACCCGGGAAAACATACTCGGGAAATCACACCCGGTAAAACACAGCCGGGAAATCACACCCGGGAAATCACACCCAGGAAATCACGCCTGGGAAATCACACCCGGGAAATCACACCCAGGGAATCACACCCGGGAAATCACACCTGGGAAAACATACCCGGGAAATCACACCAGGGAAATCACACCCGGGAAATCACACCCGGGAAATCACGCCTGGGAAATCATACCCGGGAAAACACACACGCGAAATCACACCCGGGAAATCACACCCGGGAAGTCACACCCAGGAAATCACACCCGAGAAATCACACACAGGAAAACACAACCGGGAAATCACACCTGGGAATTCACACCAGGGAAAACACACCCGGGAAATCACACCCTGGAAATCACACCTATAAAATCGCACCCGGGAATCAGAAGCAGGAAATCACACCCTGGAATACACACCCGGGAAATCACACCCGGGAATCTGAAGCGGGAAATCAAACCCGGGAAACAGAAGCGGGAAATCACACCCGAGAATACACACCCGGGAAATCACACCCTGGAAATCACACCCGGGAAATCACACCCGGAAAATCACACCCAGTAAATCACACCCGGGAAATCACACGCGGGAAATCACACCCGGGAAATCACACCCAGGAAATCACACCCGGGAAATCACACCCGGGGAAACATACCCGGGAAATCACACACGGGAAATCACACCAGGGAAATCACACCTGGGAAATCACACCCGGGAAAACACACACAGGAAATCACACCCGGGAAATCACACCCGGGAAATCAAACCCAGGAAATCACACCCGGGAAATCACAGCCAGGAAATCACACCCGGGAAATCAGGCCTGGGAAATCACACTCGGGAAATCACACCCGGGAAATCACACCCGGGAAATCACACCCGGGAAATCACACCCGGGAAATCACACCCAGGAATTCACACCCGAGAAATCACACGCAGGAAATCACACCTGGGAAATCACACCCGGGAAATCACACACAGGAAATCACGCCCGGGAAATCACACCCGGGAAATCACACCCAGGGAATCAGACCCGGGAAATCACACTTGGGAAAACATACCCGGGAAATCACACCAGGGAAATCACACCCGGGAATCAGAAGCGGGAAAAAACACCCGGGAATAAACACCCGGGAAATCACACCCAGGAAATCACACCGGGGAACTCACCCCTGGGAATCAGAAGCGGGAAATCACACCCGCGAATACACACCCGGGAAATCAAACACTGGAAATCAAACCCGGGAAATCATACCCGGAAAACCACACCCAGGAAATCACACCCTGGAAATCACACCCGGGAAATCACACCCAGGAAATCACACCCAGGAATTCACGCCTGGGAAATCACACCTGGGAAAACACACCCGGGAAATCACACCTGGGAAATCACACCCAGAAAATTACACCCGGGAAATCACACCCAGGAAATCACACCTGGGAAATCACACCCGCGAAATCCCACCCGGGAAATTACACCTGGGAAATCACACCCAGGAAATCACACCCAGGAAATCACACCCGGGAAATCACACCCGGGAAACCATATCTAGGAAATCACACCCAGGAAATCACACCCAGGAAATCACACCCGGGAAATCACACCCGGGAAATCACACCCGGGAAATCACACACGGGAAAACACAACCGGGAAATCACACCTGGGAAATCACACGAGGAAAAACACACCTGGGAAATCACACCCGGGAAATCACACCTGGGAAATCACACCCGGGAAATCACACCCAGGAAATCAGACCTCGGAAATCACACCCAGGAAGTCACACCCGGGAAATCACACCCAGGAAATCACACCCGGGAAAACACAACCGGGAAATCACACCTGGGATATCACACCAGGGAAAACACACCTGGGAAATCACAGACCGAAAATCACACCCGGGAAATCACACCCGGGAATACACACCCGGGAAATCACACCCGGGAAATCACACCCGGGAAATCACACCAGGGAAAACACACCCGGGAAATCACACCCGGGAAAACACACCCGGGAAATCACACCCGGCAAATCACACCAGGGAAATCACACCCGGGAAAACACACTCAGGAAATCACACGTGGGAAATCCAACCCGGGAAATCACACCCAGGAAATCACACCTGGGAAATCACACCCGGGAAATCACACCTGGGAAATCACACCCGGGAAAACACAACCAGGAAATCACATCTGGGAAATCACATCAGGGAAAACACACCCGGGAAATCACACCCGGGAAATCACACCCGGGAATACACACCCGGGAAATCACACCCGGGAAATCACACCCAGGCAATCACACCCGGGAAATCACACCCAGTAAATCACACCCGGGAAATCACACCCGGGAAATCACACCCGGGAAAACACAACCGGGAAATCACACCTGGGAAATCACACCAGGGAAAACACACCTGGGCAATTACACCCGGGAAATCACACCCAGGAAATCTCACCCAGGAATACACACCCGGGAAATCACACCCGGGAAATCACACCAGGGAAAACACATCCGGGAATTCACACCCAGGAAAACACACCCGGGAAATCACACCCGGCAAATCACACCCGGGAAATCACACCGGGGAAAACACACCCAGGAAATCACACCTGGGAAATCACACCCGGGAAATCACACCCGGGAAATTACACCCGGGAAATCAAACCCGGGAAATCACACCTGGGAAATCACACCCGGGAAATCACACCTGGGAAAACACACTCAGGAAATCACACCCGGGAAATCACACCTGGGAAAACACACCCAGGATGTCACACACGGGAAATCACACCCGGGAAATCACACCCGGGAAATCAAACCCGGGAAATCAAACCCGGGAAATCACACCCGGGAAATCACACCCGGGAAAACACACTCAGGAAATCACACCCGGGAAATCACACCCAGGAAATCAAACCCGGGAAATCACACCCGGGAAATAAATTCTGGGAAATCACACCCGGGAAATCACACCCGGGAAATCACACCTGGAAAATCACACCCGGGAAGTCCAATCAGGGAACTCACACCCGGGAATCCACCCCGGAAAATCACATCCGGTAAAACAGACCCGGGAAAACACACCAGGGAAATCACACCTGGGAAATCCACCCCGGGAAATCACACCTGGGAAAGCACACCCGGGATATCACACCTGGGAAATCACACCTGGGAAATCACTCCCGGGAAATCACACCTGGAAAATCACACCCGGGAAATCCCACCCGGGAAATCCCACCCGGGAAATCCCACCCGGGAAATCCACCACGGGAAATCACACCCGGGAAAACACACCCGGGAAATCACACCCGGTAAAACACAGCCGGGAAATCACACCCGGGAAATCACACCCACAAAATCACGCCCGGGAAATCACATCCGGGAAATCACACCCAGGGAATCACACCCGGGAAATCACACCTGGGAAAACATACCCGAGAAATCACACCAGGGAAATCACACCCGGGAAATCACACCCGGGAAATCACGCCTGGGAAATCATACCTGGGAAAACACACACGCGAAATCACACCTGGGAAATCACACCCGGGAAGTCACACCCAGGAAATCACACCCGGGAAATCACAGACAGGAAATCACACCTGGGAAATCAGGCCTGGGAAATCACACCCGGGAAATCACACCCGGGAAATCCCACCCGGGAAATCACACCCGGGAAATCACACCCGGGAAATCACACCCAGGAAATCACACCCGAGAAATCACACGCAGGAAATCACACCTGGGAAATCACATCCGGGAAAACACAACCGGGAAATCACACCTGGGAATTCACACCAGGGAAAACACACCCGGGAAATCACACCCTGGAAATCACACCTATAAAATCGCACCCGGGAATCAGAAGCAGGAAATCACACCCGGGAATACACACCCGGGAAATCACACCCGGGAATCAGAAGCGGGAAATCACACCCGGGAATCAGAAGCGGGAAATCACACCCGAGAATACACACCCGGGAAATCACACCCTGGAAATCACACCCGGGAAATCACACCCGGAAAATCACACCCAGTAAATCACACCCGGGAAATCACACCCGGGAAATCACACCCGGGAAAACACACTCAGGAAATCACACCCGGGAAATCACACCCAGGAAATCAAACCCGGGAAATCACACCCGGGAAATAAATTCTGGGAAATCACACCCGGGAAATCACACCCGGGAAATCACACCTGGAAAATCACACCCGGGAAGTCCAATCAGGGAACTCACACCCGGGAATCCACCCCGGGAAATCACATCCGGTAAAACAGACCCGGGAAAACACACCAGGGAAATCACACCTGGGAAATCCACCCCGGGAAATCACACCTGGGAAAGCACACCCGGGATATCACACCTGGGAAATCACACCTGGGAAATCACACCCGGGAAATCACACCTGGAAAATCACACCCGGGAAATCCCACCCGGGAAATCCCACCCGGGAAATCCCACCCGGGAAATCCACCACGGGAAATCACACCCGGGAAAACACACCCGGGAAATCACACCCGGTAAAACACAGCCGGGAAATCACACCCGGGAAATCACACCCACAAAATCACGCCCGGGAAATCACATCCGGGAAATCACACCCAGGGAATCACACCCGGGAAATCACACCTGGGAAAACATACCCGAGAAATCACACCAGGGAAATCACACCCGGGAAATCACACCCGGGAAATCACGCCTGGGAAATCATACCTGGGAAAACACACACGCGAAATCACACCTGGGAAATCACACCCGGGAAGTCACACCCAGGAAATCACACCCGGGAAATCACAGACAGGAAATCACACCTGGGAAATCAGGCCTGGGAAATCACACCCGGGAAATCACACCCGGGAAATCCCACCCGGGAAATCACACCCGGGAAATCACACCCGGGAAATCACACCCAGGAAATCACACCCGAGAAATCACACGCAGGAAATCACACCTGGGAAATCACATCCGGGAAAACACAACCGGGAAATCACACCTGGGAATTCACACCAGGGAAAACACACCCGGGAAATCACACCCTGGAAATCACACCTATAAAATCGCACCCGGGAATCAGAAGCAGGAAATCACACCCGGGAATACACACCCGGGAAATCACACCCGGGAATCAGAAGCGGGAAATCACACCCGGGAATCAGAAGCGGGAAATCACACCCGAGAATACACACCCGGGAAATCACACCCTGGAAATCACACCCGGGAAATCACACCCGGAAAATCACACCCAGTAAATCACACCCGGGAAATCACACCCGGGAAATCACACCCGGGAAATCACACCCGGGAAATCACACCCGGGGAAACATACCCGGGAAATCACACCCGGGAAATCACACCTGGGAAAACACACCCAGGATGTCACACACGGGAAATCACACCCGGGAAATCACACCCGGGAAATCAAACCCGGGAAATCAAACCCGGGAAATCACACCCGGGAAATCACACCCGGGAAAACACACTCAGGAAATCACACCCGGGAAATCACACCCAGGAAATCAAACCCGGGAAATCACACCCGGGAAATAAATTCTGGGAAATCACACCCGGGAAATCACACCCGGGAAATCACACCTGGAAAATCACACCCGGGAAGTCCAATCAGGGAACTCACACCCGGGAATCCACCCCGGAAAATCACATCCGGTAAAACAGACCCGGGAAAACACACCAGGGAAATCACACCTGGGAAATCCACCCCGGGAAATCACACCTGGGAAAGCACACCCGGGATATCACACCTGGGAAATCACACCTGGGAAATCACTCCCGGGAAATCACACCTGGAAAATCACACCCGGGAAATCCCACCCGGGAAATCCCACCCGGGAAATCCCACCCGGGAAATCCACCACGGGAAATCACACCCGGGAAAACACACCCGGGAAATCACACCCGGTAAAACACAGCCGGGAAATCACACCCGGGAAATCACACCCACAAAATCACGCCCGGGAAATCACATCCGGGAAATCACACCCAGGGAATCACACCCGGGAAATCACACCTGGGAAAACATACCCGAGAAATCACACCAGGGAAATCACACCCGGGAAATCACACCCGGGAAATCACGCCTGGGAAATCATACCTGGGAAAACACACACGCGAAATCACACCTGGGAAATCACACCCGGGAAGTCACACCCAGGAAATCACACCCGGGAAATCACAGACAGGAAATCACACCTGGGAAATCAGGCCTGGGAAATCACACCCGGGAAATCACACCCGGGAAATCCCACCCGGGAAATCACACCCGGGAAATCACACCCGGGAAATCACACCCAGGAAATCACACCCGAGAAATCACACGCAGGAAATCACACCTGGGAAATCACATCCGGGAAAACACAACCGGGAAATCACACCTGGGAATTCACACCAGGGAAAACACACCCGGGAAATCACACCCTGGAAATCACACCTATAAAATCGCACCCGGGAATCAGAAGCAGGAAATCACACCCGGGAATACACACCCGGGAAATCACACCCGGGAATCAGAAGCGGGAAATCACACCCGGGAATCAGAAGCGGGAAATCACACCCGAGAATACACACCCGGGAAATCACACCCTGGAAATCACACCCGGGAAATCACACCCGGAAAATCACACCCAGTAAATCACACCCGGGAAATCACACCCGGGAAATCACACCCGGGAAAACACACTCAGGAAATCACACCCGGGAAATCACACCCAGGAAATCAAACCCGGGAAATCACACCCGGGAAATAAATTCTGGGAAATCACACCCGGGAAATCACACCCGGGAAATCACACCTGGAAAATCACACCCGGGAAGTCCAATCAGGGAACTCACACCCGGGAATCCACCCCGGGAAATCACATCCGGTAAAACAGACCCGGGAAAACACACCAGGGAAATCACACCTGGGAAATCCACCCCGGGAAATCACACCTGGGAAAGCACACCCGGGATATCACACCTGGGAAATCACACCTGGGAAATCACACCCGGGAAATCACACCTGGAAAATCACACCCGGGAAATCCCACCCGGGAAATCCCACCCGGGAAATCCCACCCGGGAAATCCACCACGGGAAATCACACCCGGGAAAACACACCCGGGAAATCACACCCGGTAAAACACAGCCGGGAAATCACACCCGGGAAATCACACCCACAAAATCACGCCCGGGAAATCACATCCGGGAAATCACACCCAGGGAATCACACCCGGGAAATCACACCTGGGAAAACATACCCGAGAAATCACACCAGGGAAATCACACCCGGGAAATCACACCCGGGAAATCACGCCTGGGAAATCATACCTGGGAAAACACACACGCGAAATCACACCTGGGAAATCACACCCGGGAAGTCACACCCAGGAAATCACACCCGGGAAATCACAGACAGGAAATCACACCTGGGAAATCAGGCCTGGGAAATCACACCCGGGAAATCACACCCGGGAAATCCCACCCGGGAAATCACACCCGGGAAATCACACCCGGGAAATCACACCCAGGAAATCACACCCGAGAAATCACACGCAGGAAATCACACCTGGGAAATCACATCCGGGAAAACACAACCGGGAAATCACACCTGGGAATTCACACCAGGGAAAACACACCCGGGAAATCACACCCTGGAAATCACACCTATAAAATCGCACCCGGGAATCAGAAGCAGGAAATCACACCCGGGAATACACACCCGGGAAATCACACCCGGGAATCAGAAGCGGGAAATCACACCCGGGAATCAGAAGCGGGAAATCACACCCGAGAATACACACCCGGGAAATCACACCCTGGAAATCACACCCGGGAAATCACACCCGGAAAATCACACCCAGTAAATCACACCCGGGAAATCACACCCGGGAAATCACACCCGGGAAATCACACCCGGGAAATCACACCCGGGGAAACATACCCGGGAAATCACACCCGGGAAATCACACCCGGGAAATCACACCCGGGAATACACACCCAGGAAATCACACCCGGGAAATCACACTCAGGCAATCACACCCGGGAAATCACACACAGTAAATCACACCCGGGAAATCACACCCGGGAAATCACACCCGGGAAAACACAACCGGGAAATCACACCTGGGAAATCACACCAGGGAAAACACACCTGGGCAATTACACCCGGGAAATCACACCCGGGAAATCTCACCCGGGAATACACACCCGGGAAATCACACCCGGGAAATCACACCAGGGAAAACACATCCGGGAAATCACACCCGGGAAAACACACCCAGGAAATCACACCTGGGAAATCACACCCGGGAAATCACACCCGGGAAATTACACCCGGGAAATCAAACCCGGGAAATCACACCTGGGAAATCACACCCGGGAAAACACACCCAGGAAATCACACCCGGGAAATCACACCTGGGAAAACACACTCAGGAAATCACACCCGGGAAATCACACCTGGGAAAACACACCCAGGATGTAACACACGGGAAATCACACCCGGGAAATCACACCCAGGAAACCACACCCGGGAAATCAAACCCGGGAAATCACACCCGGGAAATCACACCCGGGAAAACACACTCAGGAAATCACACCCGGGAAATCACACCCAGGAAATCAAACCCGGGAAATCACACACGGGAAATAAATTCTGGGAAATCACACACGGGAAATCACACCCGGGAAATCACACCTGGAAAATCACACCCGGGAAGTCCAACCAGGGAAATCACAACCGGGAATCCACCCCGGGAAATCACACCCGGGAATACACACCCGGGAAATCACACCCAGGAAATCACACCTGGGAACTCACACCCGGGAATCAGAAGCGGGAAATCACACCCGGGAATACACACCCGGGAAATCAAACCCGGGAATTCACACCTGGGAACTCACACCCGGGAATCAGAAGTGGGAAATCACACCTGGGAGAGCACACCCGGGAAATCCCACCCAGGAAATCACACCCGGGAAATCATGCCTGGGAAATCACACCCAGGAAATCACACCTGGGAAATCACACTCGGGAAATCACACCCAGGAAATCACTCCCGGGAAATCACACCCAGGAAATCACACCTGGGAAATCACACCCGGGAAATCACACCCGGGAAATCACACCCGGGAAAACACAGCTGGGAAACCACACCTGGGAAATCACACCAGGGAAAACACACCCGGGAAATCACACACGGGAAATCACGCCTATAAAATCACACCCGGGAAAGCACACCCGGGAATCAGAAGTGGGAAATCACACCCGGGAATCAGGAGCGGGAAATCACACCCGGGATTACACACCCGGGAAATCACACCCAGGAAATCACACCGGGGAACTCACACCTGGGAATCAGAAGCGGGAAATCACACCCGCGAATACACACCCGGGAAATCAAACACTGGAAATCACACCCGGGAAATCACACCCGGAAAATTACACCCAGGAAATCACACCCGGGAAATCACACCCGGGAAATCACACCCAGGAAATCACACCCGGGAAATCACGCCTGGGAAATCACACCCGGGAAAACACACCCGGGAAATCACACCTGGGAAATCACACCCAGGAAATTACGCCCGGGAAATCACACCCAGGAAATCACACCTGGGAAATCACACCCGGGAAATCACACCCGGGAAATCACACCCAGGAAATCACACCTGGGAAATCAAGCCTGGGAAATCACACCCAGGAAATCACACCCGGGAAATCACACCCGGGAAATCATATCCGGGAAATCACACCCAGGAAATCACACCCAGGAAATCACACCCGGGAAATCACACCCGGGAAATCACACCCGGGAAATCACACACGGGAAAACACAACCGGGAAATCACACCCAGGAAATCAGACCTGGGAAATCACACCCAGGAAATCACACCCGGGAAATCACACCCGGGAAATCACACCCGGGAAAACACAACCGGGAAATCACACCTGGGAAATCACACCAGGGAAAACACACCTGGGAAATCACACCCCGGAAATCACACCCCGGAAATCACACCCGGGAATACACACCCGGGAAACCACACCCGGGAAATCACACCCGGGAAATCACACCAGGGAAAACACACCCGAGAAATCACACCCGGGAAAACACACCCGGGAAATCACACCCGGCAAATAACACCAGGGAAATCACACCCGGGAAAACACACCCAGGAAATCACACCTGGGAAATCACACCCGGGAAATCACACCCGGGAAATTACACCCGGGAAATCAAACCCGGGAAATCACACCTGGGAAATCACACACAGGAAATCACACCTGGGAAAACACACTCAGGAAATCACACCCGGGAAATCACACCTGGGAAAACACACCCAGGATGTCACACACGGGAAATCACACCCGAGAAATCAAACCCGGGAAATCACACCCGGCAAATCAAACTCGGAAATCACACCCGGGAAATCACACCCGGGAAAACACACTCAGGAAATCACACCCGGGAAATCAAATCCAGGAAATCACACCCGGGAAATCAAACCGGGGAAATCCAACACGGGAAATTACACCCGGGAAATCCACCCCGGGAAATCACACCCGGGAAAACAGACCCGGGAAAACACACCCGGGAAATCACACCTGGGAAATCCAACACGGGAAATCACACCCGGGAAAACACACCCGGGAAATCACACCTGGGAAATCACACCTGGGAAATTACACCCGGGAAATCACACCTGGAAAATCACACCCAGGAAATCCCACCCGGTAAATCACACCCGGGAAATCATCTCTGGGAAATCACACCCAGGAAATCACACCCAGGAAATCACACCCAGGAAATCACACCTGGGAAATCACGCCTGGGAAATCACACCTGGGAAATCACACCCGGGAAAACACAACCAGGAAATCACATCTGGGAAATCACATCAGGGAAAACACACCCGGGAAATCACAACCGGGAAATCACACCCGGGAATACACACCCGGGAAATCACACCCGGGAAATCACACCCAGGCAATCACACCCGGGAAATCACACCCAGTAAATCACACCCGGGAAATCACACCCGGGAAATCACACCCGGGAAAACACAGCCGGGAAATCACACCTGGGAAATCACACCAGGGAAAACACACCTGGGCAATTACACCTGGGAAATCACACTCGGGAAATCTCACCCGGGAATACACACCCGGGAAATCACACCCGGGAAATCACACCCGGGAAATCACACCAGGGAAAACACATCCGGGAATTCACACCCGGGAAAACACACCCGGGAAATCACACCCGGCAAATCACACCCGGGAAATCACACCTGGGAAATCACACTCGGGAAATCACACCCGGGAAATTACTCCCGGGAAATCAAACCCGGGAAATCACACCTGGGAAGTCACACCCGGGAAATCACACCTGGGAAAACACACTCAGGAAATCACACCCGGGAAATCACACCTGGGAAAACACAACCAGGATGTCACACACGGGAAATCACACCCGGGAAATCACACCCGGGAATCAGAAGCGGGAAATCACACCCGGGAATCAGAAGCGGGAAATCACACCCGAGAATACACACCCGGGAAATCACACCCTGGAAATCACACCCGGGAAATCACACCCGGAAAATCACACCCAGTAAATCACACCCGGGAAATCACACCCGGGAAATCACACCCGGGAAATCACACCCGGGAAATCACACCCGGGGAAACATACCCGGGAAATCACACCCGGGAAATCACACCCGGGAAATCACACTCAGGCAATCACACCCGGGAAATCACACACAGTAAATCACACCCGGGAAATCACACCCGGGAAATCACACCCGGGAAAACACAACCGGGAAATCACACCTGGGAAATCACACCAGGGAAAACACACCTGGGCAATTACACCCGGGAAATCACACCCGGGAAATCTCACCCGGGAATACACACCCGGGAAATCACACCCGGGAAATCACACCAGGGAAAACACATCCGGGAAATCACACCCGGGAAAACACACCCAGGAAATCACACCTGGGAAATCACACCCGGGAAATCACACCCGGGAAATTACACCCGGGAAATCAAACCCGGGAAATCACACCTGGGAAATCACACCCGGGAAAACACACCCAGGAAATCACACCCGGGAAATCACACCTGGGAAAACACACTCAGGAAATCACACCCGGGAAATCACACCTGGGAAAACACACCCAGGATGTAACACACGGGAAATCACACCCGGGAAATCACACCCAGGAAACCACACCCAGGAAATCAAACCCGGGAAATCACACCCGGGAAATCACACCCGGGAAAACACACTCAGGAAATCACACCCGGGAAATCACACCCAGGAAATCAAACCCGGGAAATCACACACGGGAAATAAATTCTGGGAAATCACACACGGGAAATCACACCCGGGAAATCACACCTGGAAAATCACACCCGGGAAGTCCAACCAGGGAAATCACAACCGGGAATCCACCCCGGGAAATCACACCCGGGAATACACACCCGGGAAATCACACCCAGGAAATCACACCTGGGAACTCACACCCGGGAATCAGAAGCGGGAAATCACACCCGGGAATACACACCCGGGAAATCAAACCCGGGAATTCACACCTGGGAACTCACACCCGGGAATCAGAAGTGGGAAATCACACCTGGGAGAGCACACCCGGGAAATCCCACCCAGGAAATCACACCCGGGAAATCATGCCTGGGAAATCACACCCAGGAAATCACACCTGGGAAATCACACTCGGGAAATCACACCCAGGAAATCACTCCCGGGAAATCACACCCAGGAAATCACACCTGGGAAATCACACCCGGGAAATCACACCCGGGAAATCACACCCGGGAAAACACAGCTGGGAAACCACACCTGGGAAATCACACCAGGGAAAACACACCCGGGAAATCACACCCGGGAAATCACGCCTATAAAATCACACCCGGGAAAGCACACCCGGGAATCAGAAGTGGGAAATCACACCCGGGAATCAGGAGCGGGAAATCACACCCGGGATTACACACCCGGGAAATCACACCCAGGAAATCACACCGGGGAACTCACACCTGGGAATCAGAAGCGGGAAATCACACCCGCGAATACACACCCAGGAAATCAAACACTGGAAATCACACCCGGGAAATCACACCCGGAAAATTACACCCAGGAAATCACACCCGGGAAATCACACCCGGGAAATCACACCCAGGAAATCACACCCGGGAAATCACGCCTGGGAAATCACACCCGGGAAAACACACCCGGGAAATCACACCTGGGAAATCACACCCAGGAAATTACGCCCGGGAAATCACACCCAGGAAATCACACCTGGGAAATCACACCCGGGAAATCACACCTGGGAAATCACACCCAGGAAATCACACCTGGGAAATCAAGCCTGGGAAATCACACCCAGGAAATCACACCCGGGAAATCACACCCGGGAAATCATATCCGGGAAATCACACCCAGGAAATCACACCCAGGAAATCACACCCGGGAAATCACACCCGGGAAATCACACCCGGGAAATCACACACGGGAAAACACAACCGGGAAATCACACCCAGGAAATCAGACCTGGGAAATCACACCCAGGAAATCACACCCGGGAAATCACACCCGGGAAATCACACCCGGGAAAACACAACCGGGAAATCACACCTGGGAAATCACACCAGGGAAAACACACCTGGGAAATCACACCCCGGAAATCACACCCCGGAAATCACACCCGGGAATACACACCCGGGAAACCACACCCGGGAAATCACACCCGGGAAATCACACCAGGGAAAACACACCCGAGAAATCACACCCGGGAAAACACACCCGGGAAATCACACCCGGCAAATAACACCAGGGAAATCACACCCGGGAAAACACACCCAGGAAATCACACCTGGGAAATCACACCCGGGAAATCACACCCGGGAAATTACACCCGGGAAATCAAACCCGGGAAATCACACCTGGGAAATCACACACAGGAAATCACACCTGGGAAAACACACTCAGGAAATCACACCCGGGAAATCACACCTGGGAAAACACACCCAGGATGTCACACACGGGAAATCACACCCGAGAAATCAAACCCGGGAAATCACACCCGGCAAATCAAACTCGGAAATCACACCCGGGAAATCACACCCGGGAAAACACACTCAGGAAATCACACCCGGGAAATCAAATCCAGGAAATCACACCCGGGAAATCAAACCGGGGAAATCCAACACGGGAAATTACACCCGGGAAATCCACCCCGGGAAATCACACCCGGGAAAACAGACCCGGGAAAACACATCCGGGAAATCACACCTGGGAAATCCAACACGGGAAATCACACCCGGGAAAACACACCCGGGAAATCACACCTGGGAAATCACACCTGGGAAATTACACCCGGGAAATCACACCTGGAAAATCACACCCAGGAAATCCCACCCGGTAAATCACACCCGGGAAATCACCTCTGGGAAATCACACCCAGGAAATCACACCCAGGAAATCACACCCAGGAAATCACACCTGGGAAATCACGCCTGGGAAATCACACCTGGGAAATCACACCCGGGAAAACACAACCAGGAAATCACATCTGGGAAATCACATCAGGGAAAACACACCCGGGAAATCACAACCGGGAAATCACACCCGGGAATACACACCCGGGAAATCACACCCGGGAAATCACACCCAGGCAATCACACCCGGGAAATCACACCCAGTAAATCACACCCGGGAAATCACACCCGGGAAATCACACCCGGGAAAACACAACCGGGAAATCACACCTGGGAAATCACACCAGGGAAAACACACCTGGGCAATTACACCTGGGAAATCACACCCGGGAAATCTCACCCGGGAATACACACCCGGGAAATCACACCCGGGAAATCACACCCGGGAAATCACACCAGGGAAAACACATCCGGGAATTCACACCCGGGAAAACACACCCGGGAAATCACACCCGGCAAATCACACCCGGGAAATCACACCTGGGAAATCACACTCGGGAAATCACACCCGGGAAATTACTCCCGGGAAATCAAACCCGGGAAATCACACCTGGGAAGTCACACCCGGGAAATCACACCTGGGAAAACACACTCAGGAAATCACACCCGGGAAATCACACCTGGGAAAACACAACCAGGATGTCACACACGGGAAATCACACCCGGGAAATCACACCCGGGAAATCACACCCGGGAAATCAAACCCGGGAAATCACACAGGGAAATCACACCCGGGAAAACACACTCAGGAAATCACACCCGGGAAATCACACCCAGGAAATCAAACCCGGGAAATCACACCCGGGAAATAAATTCTGGGAAATCACACCCGGGAAATCACACCCGGGAAATCACACCTGGAAAATCACACCCAGGAAGTTCAATCAGGGAAATCACACCCGGGAATCCACCCCGGGAAATCACACCCGGGAAAACAGACCCGGGAAAACACACCAGGGAAATCACACCTGGGAAATCCACCCCGGGAAATCACACCTGGGAAAACACACCCGGGAAATCACACCTGGGAAATCACACCTGGGAAATCACACCCGGGAAATCACACCTGGAAAATCACATCCGGGAAATCCCACCCAGGAAATCCCACCCGGGAAATCCCACCCGGGAAATCCACCACGGGAAATCACACCCGGGAAAACACACCCGGGAAATCACACCCGGTAAAACACAGCCGGGAAATCACACCCGGGAAATCACACCCAGGAAATCACGCCCGGGAAAACACACCCGGGAAATCACACCCAGGGAATCACACCCGGGAAATCACACCTGGGAAAACATACCCGGGAAATCACACCAGGTAAATCACACCCGGGAAATCACACCCGGGAAATCACGCCTGGGAAATCACACCCGGGAAATCACACCCGGGAAGTCACACCCAGGAAATCACACCCGGGAAATCACAGCCAGGAAATCACACCTGGGAAATCAGGCCTGGGAAATCACACCCGGGAAATCACACCCGGGAAATCCCACCCGGGAAATCACACCTGGGAAATCACACCCGGGAAATCACACCCGGGAAATCACACCCAGGAAATCACACCCGAGAAATCACACGCAGGAAATCACACCTGGGAAATCACACCCGGGAAAACACAACTGGGAAATCACACCTGGGAATTCACACCAGGGAAAACACACCCGGGAAATCACACCCTGGAAATCACACCTATAAAATCGCACCCAGGAATCAGAAGCAGGAAATCACACCCGGGAATACACACCTGGGAAATCACACCCGGGAATCAGAAGCGGGAAATCACACCCGGGAATCAGAAGCGGGAAATCACACCCGAGAATACACACCCGGGAAATCACACCCTGGAAATCACACCTGGGAAATCACACCCGGAAAATCACACCCAGTAAATTACACCCGGGAAATCACACCCGGGAAATCACACCCGGGAAATCACACCCAGGAAATCACACCCAGGAAATCACACCCGGGGAAACATACCCGGGAAATCACACCCGGAAAATCACACCCGGGAAATCACACCTGGGAAAACACACCCGGGAAAACACACACAGGAAATCAAACCCGGGAAATCACACCCGGGAAATCAAACCCAGGAAATCACACCCGGGAAATCACAGCCAGGAAATCACACCTGGGAAATCAGGCCTGGGAAATCACACCCGGGAAATCACACCCGGGAAATCACACCCGAGAAATCACACCCAGGAAATCACACCTGGGAAATCACAACCGGGAAAACACAACCTGGAAATCACACCTGGGAAATCACACCAGGGAAAACACACCCGGGAAATCACACCCTGGAAATCACACATATAAAATCGCACCCGGGAATCAGAAGCAGGAAATCACACCCGGGAGTACACACCTGGGAAATCACACCCGGGAATCAGAAGCGGGAAATCATACCCGGGAATCAGATGCGGGAAATCACACCCGGGAATACACACCCGGGAAATCAAACCCAGGAAATCACACCTGGGAACTCACACCCGGGAATCATAAGCGGGAAATCACACCCGGGAATACACACCTGGGAAATCACACCCAGGAAATCACACCTGGGAACTCACACCCGGGAATCAGAAGCGGGAAATCACACCCGGGAATACACACCCGGGAAATCAAACCCGGGAATCAGAAGCGGGAAATCACACCTGGGAAATCACACCCGGGAAATCACACCTGGGAAATCACACCCGGGAAAACACAACCAGGAAATCACATCTGGGAAATCACATCAGGGAAAACACACCCGGGAAATCACACCCGGGAAATCACACCCGGGAATACACACCTGGGCAATCACACCCGGGAAATCACACCCAGTAAATCACACCCGGGAAATCACACCCGGGAAATCACACCAGGGAAAACACATCCGGGAATTCACACCCGGGAAAACACACCCGGGAAATCACACCCGGGAAAACACACCCAGGAAATTACACCCGGGAAATCAAACCCGGGAAATCACACCTGGGAAATCACACCCGGGAAATCACACCTGGGAAAACACACTCAGGAAATCACACCCGGGAAATCACACCTGGGAAAACACACCCAGGATGTCACACACGGGAAATCACACCCGAGAAATCACACCCGGGAAATCAAACCCGGGAAATCACACCCGGGAAATCACACCCGGGAAAACACACTCAGGAAATCACACATGGGAAATCACACCCAGGAAATCAAACCCGGGAAATCACACCCGGGAAATAAATTCTGGGAAATCACACCCGGGAAATCACACCCGGGAAATCACACCTGGAAAATCACACCCGGGAAGTCAAACCAGGGAAATCACACCCGGGAATCCACCCCGGGAAATCACACCCGGGAAAACAGACCCGGGAAAACACACCAGGGAAATCACACCTGGGAAATCCACCCCGGGAAATCACACCCGGGAAAACACACCCGGGAAATCACACCTGGGAAATCACACCTGGGAAATCACACCCGGGAAATCACACCTGGAAAATCACACCCGGGAAATCCCACCTGGGAAATCCCACCCGGGAAATCCCACCCGGGAAATCCACCACGGGGAATCACACCAGGGAAAACACACCCGGGAAATCACACCCGGTAAAACACAGCCGGGAAATCACACACGGGAAATCACACCCAGGAAATCACGCCCGGGAAATCACACCCGGGAAATCACACCCAGGGAATCACACCCGGGAAATCACACCTGGGAAAACATACCCGGGAAATCACACCAGGGAAATCACACCCGGGAAATCACACCCAGGAAATCACGCCTGGGAAATCATACCCGGGAAAACACACACGCGAAATCACACCTGGGAAATCACACCCGGGAAGTCACACCCAGGAAATCACACCCGGGAAATCACACCCAGGAAACCACACCTGGGAAATCACACCTGGGAAATCACACCTGGGAAATCACACCCAGGAAATCACACCCGGGAAATCAAGCCTGGGAAATCACACCCAGGAAATCACACCCGGGAAATCACACCCGGGCAATCATATCCGGGAAATCACACCCAGGAAATCACACCCAGGAAATCACACACAGGAAATCACACCTGGGAAATCACACCCGGGAAATCACACCCGGGAAATCACACACGGGAAAACACAACCGGGAAATCACACCCAGGAAATCAGACCCGGGAAATCACACCCAGGAAATCACACCCGGGAAATCACACCCAGTAAATCACACCCGGGAAAACACAACCGGGAAATCACACCTGGGAAATCACACCAGGGAAAACACACCTGGGAAATCACACCCCGGAAATCACACCCGGGAAATCACACCCGGGAATACACACCCGGGAAACCACACCCGGGAAATCACACCCGGGAAATCACACCAGGGAAAACACTCCCGAGAAATCACACCCGGGAAAACACACCCGGGAAATCACACCCGGCAAATAACACTAGGGAAATCACACCCGGGAAAACACACCCAGGAAATCACACCAGGGAAATCACACCCGGGAAATCACACTCGGGAAATTACACCCGGGAAATCAAACCCGGGAAATCACACCTGGGAAATCACACACAGGAAATCACACCTGGGAAAACACACTCAGGAAATCACACCCGGGAAATCACACCTGGGAAATCACACCCAGGAAATCACACCCGGGAAATCAAGCCTGGGAAATCACACCCAGGAAATCACACCCGGGAAATCACACCCGGGCAATCATATCCGGGAAATCACACCCAGGAAATCACACCCAGGAAATCACACACAGGAAATCACACCTGGGAAATCACACCCGGGAAATCACACCCGGGGAATCACACACGGGAAAACACAACCGGGAAATCACACCCAGGAAATCAGACCCGGGAAATCACACCCAGGAAATCACACCCGGGAAATCACACCCGGGAAAACACAACCGGGAAATCACACCTGGGAAATCACACCAGGGAAAACACACCTGGGAAATCACACCCCGGAAATCACACCCGGGAAATCACACCCGGGAATACACACCCGGGAAACCACACCCGGGAAATCACACCCGGGAAATCACACCAGGGAAAACACTCCCGAGAAATCACACCCGGGAAAACACACCCGTGAAATCACACCCGGCAAATAACACCAGGGAAATCACACCCGGGAAAACACACCCAGGAAATCACACCAGGGAAATCACACCCGGGAAATCACACCCGGGAAATTACACCCGGGAAATCAAACCCGGGAAATCACACCTGGGAAATCACACACAGGAAATCACACCTGGGAAAACACACTCAGGAAATCACACCCGGGAAATCACACCTGGGAAAACACACCCAGGATGTCACACACGGGAAATCACACCCGAGAAATCACACCCGGGAAATCACACCCAGCAAATCAAACTCGGGAAATCACACCCGGGAAATCACACCTGGGAAAACACACTCAGGAAATCACACCCGGGAAATCACATCCGGGAAATCACACCCGGGAAATCACACCTGGGAAATCACACCTGGGAAATCCAACACGGGAAATCACACCCGGGAAAACACACCCGGGAAATCACACCTGGGAAATCACACCTGGGAAATCACACCCGGGAAATCACACCTGGAAAATCACACCCAGGAAATCCCACCCGGTAAATCACACCCGGGAAATCACATCCGGGAAATCACACCCAGGAAATCACACCCAGGAAATCACACCCAGGAAATCACACCTGGGAAATCACACCCGGGAAATCACACCTGGGAAATCACACCCGGAAAAACACAACCAGGAAATCACATCTGGGAAATCACATCAGGGAAAACACACCCGGGAAATCACACCCGGGAAATCACACCCGGGAATACACACCCGGGAAATCACACCCAGGAAATCACACCCAGGCAATCACACCCGGGAAATCACACCCAGTAAATCACACCTGGGAAATCACACCCGGGAAATCACACCCGGGAAAACACAACCGGGAAATCACACCTGGGAAATCACACCAGGGAAAACACACCTGGGCAATTACACCCAGGAAATCACACCCGGGAAATCTCACCCGGGAATACACACCCGGGAAATCACACCCGGGAAATCACACCCGGGAAATCACACCAGGGAAAACACATCCGGGAATTCACACCCGGGAAAACACACCCGGGAAATCACACCCGGCAAATCACACCCGGGAAATCACACCCGGGAAAACACACCCAGGAAATCACACCTGGGAAATCACACCCGGGAAATCACACCCGGGAAATTACACCCGGGAAATCAAACCCGGGAAATCACACCTGGGAAATCACACCCGGGAAATCACACCTGGGAAAACACACTCAGGAAATCACACCCGGGAAATCACACCTGGGAAAACACACCCAGGATGTCACACACGGGAAATCACACCCGGGAAATCACACCCGGGAAATCACACACGGGAAATCAAACCCGGGAAATCACACCCGGGAAATCACACCCGGGAAAACACACTCAGGAAATCACACCCGGGAAATCACACCCAGGAAATCAAACCCGGGAAATCACACCCGGGAAATAAATTCTGGGAAATCACACCCGGGAAATCTCACCCGGGAAATCACACCTGGAAAATCACACCCGGGAAGTCCAATCAGGGAAATCACACCCGGGAATCCACCCCGGGAAATCACACCAGGGAAAACAGACCCGGGAAAACACACCAGGGAAATCACAGCTGGGAAATCCACCCCGGGAAATCATACCTGGGAAAACACACCCGGGAAATCCCACACGGGAAATCCCACCCGGGAAATCCCACCCGGGAAATCCACCACGGGGAATCACACCCGGGAAAACATACTCGGGAAATCACACCCGGTAAAACACAGCCGGGAAATCACACCCGGGAAATCACACCCAGTAAATCACGCCTGGGAAATCACACCCGGGAAATCACACCCAGGGAATCACACCCGGGAAATCACACCTGGGAAAACATACCCGGGAAATCACACCAGGGAAATCACACCCGGGAAATCACACCCAGGAAATCACGCCTGGGAAATCATACCCGGGAAAACACACACGCGAAATCACACCCGGGAAATCACACCCGGGAAGTCACACCCAGGAAATCACACCCGAGAAATCACACACAGGAAAACACAACCGGGAAATCACACCTGGGAATTCACACCAGGGAAAACACACCCGGGAAATCACACCCTGGAAATCACACCTATAAAATCGCACCCGGGAATCAGAAGCAGGAAATCACACCCGGGAATACACACCCGGGAAATCACACCCGGGAATCTGAAGCGGGAAATCAAACCCGGGAAACAGAAGCGGGAAATCACACCCGAGAATACACACCCGGGAAATCACACCCTGGAAATCACACCCGGGAAATCACACCCGGAAAATCACACCCAGTAAATCACACCCGGGAAATCACACGCGGGAAATCACACCCGGGAAATCACACCCAGGAAATCACACCCGGGAAATCACACCCGGGGAAACATACCCGGGAAATCACACACGGGAAATCACACCAGGGAAATCACACCTGGGAAATCACACCCGGGAAAACACACACAGGAAATCACACCCGGGAAATCACACCCGGGAAATCAAACCCAGGAAATCACACCCGGGAAATCACAGCCAGGAAATCACACCCGGGAAATCAGGCCTGGGAAATCACACCCGGGAAATCACACCCGGGAAATCACACCCGGGAAATCACACCCGGGAAATCACACCCAGGAATTCACACCCGAGAAATCACACGCAGGAAATCACACCTGGGAAATCACACCCGGGAAATCACACCCAGGAAATCACGCCCGGGAAATCACACCCGGGAAATCACACCCAGGGAATCAGACCCGGGAAATCACACTTGGGAAAACATACCCGGGAAATCACACCAGGGAAATCACACCCGGGAAATCACACCCGGGAAATCACGCCTGGGAAATCATACCCGGGAAAACACACACGCGAAATCACACCCGGGAAATCACACCCGGGAAGTCACACCCGGGAAATCAGGCCTGGGAAATCACACCCGGGAAGTCACACCCGGGAAATCACACCCGGGAAATCACACCCGGGAAATCACACCCGGGAAATCACACCCAGGAAATCACACCCGAGAAATCACACCCAGGAAATCACACCTGGGAAATCACACCCGGGAAAACACAACCGGGAAATCACACCTGGGAAATCACACCAGGGAAAACACACCCGGGAAATCACACCCTGGAAATCACACATATAAAATCGCACCCTGGAATCAGAAGCAGGAAATCACACCCGGGAATACACACCTGGGAAATCACACCCGGGAATCAGAAGCGGGAAATCATACCCGGGAATCAGAAGCGGGAAATCACACCCAGGAATACACACCCGGGAAATCAAACCCAGGAAATCACACCTGGGAACTCACACCCGGGAATCAGAAGCGGGAAATCACACCCGGGAACACACACCCGGGAAATCACACCCAGGAAATCACACCTGGGAACTCACACCCGGGAATCAGAAGCGGGAAATCACACCCGGGAATACACACCCGGGAAATCAAACCCGGGAATTCACACCTGGGAACTCACACCCGGGAATCAGAAGCGGGAAATCACACCTGGGAAATCACACCCGGGAAATCACACCTGAGAAATCACACCCGGGAAAACACAACCAGGAAATCACATCTGGGAAATCACATCAGGGAAAACACACCCTGGAAATCACACCCGGGAAATCACACCTGGGAATACACACCCGGGAAATCACACCCGGGAAATCACACCCAGGCAATCACACCCGGGAAATCACACCCAGTAAATCACACCCGGGAAATCACACCCGGGAAATCACACCCGGGAAAACACAACCGGGAAATCACACCTGGGAAATAACACCAGGGAAAACACACCTGGGCAATTACACCCGGGAAATCACACCCGGGAAATCTCACCCGGGAATACACACCCGGGAAATCACACCCGGGAAATCACACCCGGGAAATCACACCAGGGAAAACACATCCGGGAATTCACACCCGGGAAAACACACCCGGGAAATCACACCCAGCAAAGCACACCCGGGAAATCACACCCGGGAAAACACACCCAGGAAATCACACCTGGGAAATCACACCCGGGAAATCACACCCGGGAAATCACACCTGGGAAAACACACTCAGGAAATCACACCCGGGAAATCACACCTGGGAAAACACACCCAGGATGTCACACACGGGAAATCACACCCGGGAAATCACACCCGGGAAATCACACCCGGGAAATCAAACCCGGGAAATCACACCCGGGAAATCACACCCGGGAAAAAACACTCAGGAAATCACACCCGGGAAATCACACCCAGGAAATCAAACCCGGGAAATCACACCCGGGAAATAAATTCTGGGAAATCACACTCGGGAAATCACACCCGGGAAATCACACTTGGAAAATCACACCCGGGAAGTCCAACCAGGGAAATCACACCCGGGAATCCACCCCGGGAAATCACACCCGGGAAAACATACCCGGGAAAACACACCAGGGAAATCACACCTGGGAAATCCACCCCGGGAAATCACACCCGGGAAAACACACCCGGGAAATCACACCTGGGAAATCACACCTGGGAAATCACACCCGGGAAATCACACCTGGAAAATCACACCCGGGAAATCCCACCCGGAAATCCCACCCGGGAAATCCCACCCGGGAAATCCACCACGGGGAATCACACCCGGGAAAACACACCCGGGAAATCACACCCGGTAAAACACAGCCGGGAAATCACACCCGTGAAATCACACCCAGGAAATCACGCCTGGGAAATCACACCCGGGAAATCACAAACGGGAAATCACACCCGGGAAATCACACCCGGGAAAACACAACCGGGAAATCACACCTGGGAAATCACACCAGGGAAAACACAGCCGGGTAATCACACCCGGGAAATCATGCCTATAAAATCACACCCGGGAAAGCACACCCGGGAATCAGAAGTGGGAAATCACACCCGGGAATCAGAAGCGGGAAATCACACCCGGGAATACACACCCGGGAAATCACACCCAGGAAATCACAACGGGGAACTCATACCTGGGAATCAGAAGCAGGAAATCACACCCGCGAATACACACCCGGGAAATCAAACACTGGAAATCACACCCGGGAAATCACACCCGGAAAATCACACCCAGGAAATCATACCCGGGAAATCACACCCGGGAAATCACACCCAGGAAATCACACCTGGGAAATCACACCCAGGAAATTACACCCGGGAAATCACACCCAGGAAATCACACCTGGGAAATCACACCCGAGAAATCACACCCGGGAAATCACACCCAGGAAATCACACCCAGGAAATCAAGCCAGGGAACTCACACCCAGGAAATCACAGCCGGGAAATCACACCCGGGAAATCATATCTGGGAAATCACTCCCAGGAAATCACACCCAGGAAATCACACCCAGGAAATCACACCTGGGAAATCACAACCGGGAAATCACACACGGGAAAACACAACCGGGAAATCACACCTGGGAAATCACACCAGGTAAAACACACCTGGGAAATCACACCCGGGAAATCACACGTGGGAAATCACACCCGGGAAATCAGACCCGTGAAATCAGACCCGTGAAATCACACCCAGGAAATCACACCCGGGATATCACACCCAGGAAATCACACCCGGGAAAACACAACCGGGAAATCACACCTGGGAAATCACACCAGGGAAAACACACCTGGAAAATCACACCCCGGAAATCACACCCGGGAAAACACACCCAGGAAATCACACCTGGGAAATCACACCCGGGAAATCACACCAGGTAAATTACACCCGGGAAATCAAACCCTGGAAATCACACCTGGGAAATCACACACAGGAAATCACACCTGGGAAAACACACTCGGGAAATCACACCTGTGAAATCACACCTGGGAAAACACACCCAGGATGTCGCACACGGGAAATCACACCCAAGAAATCACACCTGGGAAATCAAACCCGGGAAATCACACCTGGGAAATCACACCCGGGAAAACACACTCAGGAAATCACACCCGGGAAATCACACCCAGGAAATCACACACCGGGAAATCACACCCGGGAAATCACACCTGGGAAATCAAACCGGGGAAATCCAACCCGGGAAATTACACCGGGAAATCCACCCCGGGAAATCACACCCGGGAAGAAAGACCCGGGAAACACACCCGGGAAATCACACCTGGGAAATCCAACCCGGGAAATCACGCCCGGGAAAACACACCTGGGAAATCACACCTGGGAAAGCACACCTGGGAAATCACACCCGGGAAATCACACCTGGAAAATCACACCCAGGAAATCCCACCCGGTAAATCACACCCGGTAAATCACATCCGGGAAATCACACCCAGGAAATCACACCCAGGAAATCACACCCAGGAAATCACACCTGGGAAATCACACCCGGGAAATCACACCTGGGAAATCACACCCGGGAAAACACAACTGGGAAATCACACCTGGGAAATCACATCAGGGAAAACACACCCGGGAAATCACACCCAGTAAATCACACCCAGGAAATCACACCCGGGAATACACACCCTGGAAATCACACCCGGGAAATCACACCCGGGCAATCACACACGGGAAATCACACCCAGTAAATCACAACCGGGAAATCACACCCGGGAAATCACACCCGGGAAAACACAACCGGGAAATCACACCTGGGTAATCACACCAGGGAAAACACACCTGGGCAATCACACCCGGGAAATCACACCCGGGAAATCACACCCAGGAATACACACCCGGGAATCACACCCGGGAAATCACACACGGGAAATCACACCAGGGAAAACACACCCGGGAAATCACACCTGGGAAAACACACCCGGGAAATCACACCCGGCAAATCACACCCGGGAAATCACACCCGGGAAAACACACCCAGGAAATCACACCTGGGAAATCACACCCGGGAAATCACACCCGGGAAATTACACCCGGGAAATCAAACCCAGGAAATCACACCTGGGAAATCACACCCGGGAAATCACACCTGGGAAAACACACTCAGGAAATCACACCCGGGAAATCACACATGGGAAAACACACCCAGGATGTCACACACGGGAAATCACACCCGGGAAATCACACACGGGAAATCACACCCAGGAAATCACACCCGGGAAATCACACCCAGGAAATCAAACCCGGGAAATCACACCCGGGAAATAAATTCTGGGAAATAACACCCGGGAAATCACACCCGGGAAATCACACCTGGAAAATCACACCCGGGAAGTCCAACCAGGGAAATCACACCCGGGAATCCACCCCGGGAAATCACACCCGGGATAACACAACCGGGAAATCACACCTGGGAAATCACACCAGGGAAAACACACCCGGGAAATCACACCCTGGAAATCACACATATAAAATCGCACCCGGGAATCAGAAGCAGGAAATCACACCCGGGAATACACACCTGGGAAATCACACCCGGGAATCAGAAGCGGGAAATCATACCCGGGAATCAGAAGCGGGAAATCACACCCAGGAATACACACCCGGGAAATCAAACCCAGGAAATCACACCTGGGAACTCACACCCGGGAATCAGAAGCGGGAAATCACACCCGGGAATACACACCTGGGAAATCACACCCAGGAAATCACACCTGGGAACTCACACCCGGGAATCAGAAGCGGGAAATCACACCCGGGAATACACACCCGGGAAATCAAACCCGGGAATTCACACCTGGGAACTCACACCCGGGAATCAGAAGCGGGAAATCACACCTGGGAAATCACACCCGGGAAATCACACCTGAGAAATCACACCCGGGAAAACACAACCAGGAAATCACATCTGGGAAATCACATCAGGGAAAACACACCCTGGAAATCACACCCGGGAAATCACACCTGGGAATACACACCCGGGAAATCACACCCGGGAAATCACACCCAGGCAATCACACCCGGGAAATCACACCCAGTAAATCACACCCGGGAAATCACACCCGGGAAATCACACCCGGGAAAACACAACCGGGAAATCACACCTGGGAAATAACACCAGGGAAAACACACCTGGGCAATTACACCCGGGAAATCACACCCGGGAAATCTCACCCGGGAAATCACACCAGGGAAAACACATCCGGGAATTCACACCCGGGAAAACACACCCGGGAAATCACACCCAGCAAATCACACCCGGGAAATCACACCCGGGAAAACACACCCAGGAAATCACACCTGGGAAATCACACCCGGGAAATCACACCCGGGAAATTACACCCGGGAAATCAAACCCGGGAAATCACACCTGGAAATCACACCCGGGAAATCACACCTGGGAAAACACACTCAGGAAATCACACCCGGGAAATCACACCTGGGAAAACACACCCAGGATGTCACACACGGGAAATCACACCCGGGAAATCACACCCGGGAAATCACACCCGGGAAATCAAACCCGGGAAATCACACCCGGGAAATCACACCCGGGAAAAAACACTCAGGAAATCACACCCGGGAAATCACACCCAGGAAATCAAACCCGGGAAATCACACCCGGGAAATAAATTCTGGGAAATCACACTCGGGAAATCACACCCGGGAAATCACACTTGGAAAATCACACCCGGGAAGTCCAACCAGGGAAATCACACCTGGGAATCCACCCCGGGAAATCACACCCGGGAAAACAGACCCGGGAAAACACACCAGGGAAATCACACCTGGGAAATCCACCCCGGGAAATCACACCCGGGAAAACACACCTGGGAAATCACACCTGGGAAATCACACCTGGGAAATCACACCCGGGAAATCACACCTGGAAAATCACACCCGGGAAATCCCACCCGGAAATCCCACCCGGGAAATCCCACCCGGGAAATCCACCACGGGGAATCACACCCGGGAAAACACACCCGGGAAATCACACCCTGGAAATCACACATATAAAATCGCACCCGGGAATCAGAAGCAGGAAATCACACCCGGGAATACACACCTGGGAAATCACACCCGGGAATCAGAAGCGGGAAATCATACCCGGGAATCAGAAGTGGGAAATCACACCCAGGAATACACACCCGGGAAATCAAACCCAGGAAATCACACCTGGGAACTCACACCCGGGAATCAGAAGCGGGAAATCACACCCGGGAATACACACCCGGGAAATCACACCCAGGAAATCACACCTGGGAACTCACACCCGGGAATCAGAAGCGGGAAATCACACCCGGGAATACACACCCGGGAAATCAAACCCGGGAATTCACACCTGGGAACTCACACCCGGGAATCAGAAGCGGAAAATCACACCTGGGAAATCACACCCGGGAAATCACACCTGAGAAATCACACCCGGGAAAACACAACCAGGAAATCACATCTGGGAAATCACATCAGGGAAAACACACCCTGGAAATCACACCCGGGAAATCACACCTGGGAATACACACCCGGGAAATCACACCCGGGAAATCACACCCAGGCAATCACACCCGGGAAATCAGACCCAGTAAATCACACCCGGGAAATCACACCCGGGAAATCACACCCGGGAAAACACAACCGGGAAATCACACCTGGGAAATAACACCAGGGAAAACACACCTGGGCAATTACACCCGGGAAATCACACCCGGGAAATCTCACCCGGGAATACACACCCAGGAAATCACACCCGGGAAATCACACCCGGGAAATCACACCAGGGAAAACACATCCGGGAATTCACACCCGGGAAAACACACCCGGGAAATCACACCCAGCAAATCACACCCGGGAAATCACACCCGGGAAAACACACCCAGGAAATCACACCTGGGAAATCACACCCGGGAAATCACACCCGGGAAATTACACCCGGGAAATCAAACCCAGGAAATCACACCTGGAAATCACACCCGGGAAATCACACCTGGGAAAACACACTCAGGAAATCACACCCGGGAAATCACACCTGGGAAAACATACCCAGGATGTCACACACGGGAAATCACACCCGGGAAAACACACCCGGGAAATCACACCTGGGAAATCACACCTGGGAAATCACACCCGGGAAATCACACCTGGAAAATCACACCCGGGAAATCCCACCCGGAAATCCCACCCGGGAAATCCCACCCGGGAAATCCACCACGGGGAATCACACCCGGGAAAACACACCCGGGAATTCACACCCGGTAAAACACAGCCGGGAAATCACACCCGTGAAATCACACCCAGGAAATCACGCCTGGGAAATCACACCCGGGAAATCACAAACGGGAAATCACACCCGGGAAATCACACCCGGGAAAACACAACCGGGAAATCACACCTGGGAAATCACACCAGGGAAAACACAGCCGGGTAATCACACCCGGGAAATCATGCCTATAAAATCACACCCGGGAAAGCACACCCGGGAATCAGAAGTGGGAAATCACACCCGGGAATCAGAAGCGGGAAATCACACCCGGGAATACACACCCGGGAAATCACACCCAGGAAATCACAACGGGGAACTCATACCTGGGAATCAGAAGCAGGAAATCACACCCGCGAATACACACCCGGGAAATCAAACACTGGAAATCACACCCGGGAAATCACACCCGGAAAATCACACCCAGGAAATCATACCCGGGAAATCACACCAGGGAAATCACACCCAGGAAATCACACCTGGGAAATCACACCCAGGAAATTACACCCGGGAAATCACACCCAGGAAATCACACCTGGGAAATCACACCCGAGAAATCACACCCGGGAAATCACACCCAGGAAATCACACCCAGGAAATCAAGCCTGGGAACTCACACCCAGGAAATCACAGCCGGGAAATCACACCCGGGAAATCATATCTGGGAAATCACTCCCAGGAAATCACACCCAGGAAATCACACCCAGGAAATCACACCTGGGAAATCACACCCGGGAAATCACAACCGGGAAATCACACACGGGAAAACACAACCGGGAAATCACACCTGGGAAATCACACCAGGTAAAACACACCTGGGAAATCACACCCGGGAAATCACACGTGGGAAATCACACCCGGGAAATCACACCCGGGAAATCAGACCCGTGAAATCATACCCAGGAAATCACACCCGGAATATCACACCCAGGAAATCACACCCGGGAAAACACAACCGGGAAATCACACCTGGGAAATCACACCAGGGAAAACACACCTGGAAAATCACACCCGGGAAATCACACCCGGGAATACACACCCGGGAAATCACACCCGGGTAATCACACCCGGGAATTCACACCAGGGAAAACACACCCGGGAAATCACACCCGGGAAAACACACCCGGGAAATCACACCAGGGAAATCACACCCGGGAAAACACACCCAGGAAATCACACCTGGGAAATCACACCCGGGAAATCACACCAGGTAAATTACACCCGGGAAATCAAACCCGGGAAATCACACCTGGGAAATCACACACAGGAAATCACACCTGGGAAAACACACTCGGGAAATCACACCTGTGAAATCACACCTGGGAAAACACACCCAGGATGTCGCACACGGGAAATCACACCCAAGAAATCACACCTGGGAAATCAAACCTGGGAAATCACACCTGGGAAATCACACCCGGGAAATCACACCCAGGAAATCACACCCGGGAAATCACACCCGGGAAATCACACCTGGGAAATCAAACCGGGGAAATCCAACCCGGGAAATTACACCGGGAAATCCACCCCGGGAAATCACACCCGGGAAGAAAGACCCGGGAAACACACCCGGGAAATCACACCTGGGAAATCCAACCCGGGAAATCACGCCCGGGAAAACACACCTGGGAAATCACACCTGGGAAAGCACACCTGGGAAATCACACCCGGGAAATCACACCTGGAAAATCACACCCAGGAAATCCCACCCGGTAAATCACACCCGGTAAATCACATCCGGGAAATCACACCCAGGAAATCACACCCAGGAAATCACACCCAGGAAATCACACCTGGGAAATCACACCCGGGAAATCACACCTGGGAAATCACACCCGGGAAAACACAACTGGGAAATCACACCTGGGAAATCACATCAGGGAAAACACACCCGGGAAATCACACCCAGTAAATCACACCCAGGAAATCACACCCGGGAATACACACCCTGGAACTCACACCCGGGAAATCACACCCGGGCAATCACACACGGGAAATCACACCCAGTAAATCACAACCGGGAAATCACACCCGGGAAATCACACCCGGGAAAACACAACCGGGAAATCACACCTGGGTAATCACACCAGGGAAAACACACCTGGGCAATCACACCCGGGAAATCACACCCGGGAAATCTCACCCAGGAATACACACCCGGGAATCACACCCGGGAAATCACACACGGGAAATCACACCAGGGAAAACACACCCGGGAAATCACACCTGGGAAAACACACCCGGGAAATCACACCCGGCAAATCACACCCGGGAAATCACACCCGGGAAAACACACCCAGGAAATCACACCTGGGAAATCACACCCGGGAAATCACACCCGGGAAATTACACCCGGGAAATCAAACCCGGGAAATCACACCTGGGAAATCACACCCGGGAAATCACACCTGGGAAAACACACTCAGCAAATCACACCCGGGAAATCACACATGGGAAAACACACCCAGGATGTCACACACGGGAAATCACACCCGGGAAATCACACACGGGAAATCACACCCAGGAAATCACACCCGGGAAATCACACCCAGGAAATCAAACCCGGGAAATCACACCCGGGAAATAAATTCTGGGAAATAACACCCGGGAAATCACACCCGGGAAATCACACCTGGAAAATCACACCCGGGAAGTCCAACCAGGGAAATCACACCCGGGAATCCACCCCGGGAAATCACACCCGGGAAAACACAACCGGGAAATCACACCTGGGAAATCACACCAGGGAAAACACACCCGGGAAATCACACCCTGGAAATCACACATATAAAATCGCACCCGGGAATCAGAAGCAGGAAATCACACCCGGGAATACACACCTGGGAAATCACACCCGGGAATCAGAAGCGGGAAATCATACCCGGGAATCAGAAGCGGGAAATCACACCCAGGAATACACACCCGGGAAATCAAACCCAGGAAATCACACCTGGGAACTCACACCCGGGAATCAGAAGCGGGAAATCACACCCGGGAACACACACCCGGGAAATCACACCCAGGAAATCACACCTGGGAACTCACACCCGGGAATCAGAAGCGGGAAATCACACCCGGGAATACACACCCGGGAAATCAAACCCGGGAATTCACACCTGGGAACTCACACCCGGGAATCAGAAGCGGGAAATCACACCTGGGAAATCACACCCGGGAAATCACACCTGAGAAATCACACCCGGGAAAACACAACCAGGAAATCACATCTGGGAAATCACATCAGGGAAAACACACCCTGGAAATCACACCCGGGAAATCACACCTGGGAATACACACCCGGGAAATCACACCCGGGAAATCACACCCAGGCAATCACACCCAGGAAATCACACCCAGTAAATCACACCCGGGAAATCACACCCGGGAAATCACACCCGGGAAAACACAACCGGGAAATCACACCTGGGAAATAACACCAGGGAAAACACACCTGGGCAATTACACCCGGGAAATCACACCCGGGAAATCTCACCCGGGAAATCACACCAGGGAAAACACATCCGGGAATTCACACCCGGGAAAACACACCCGGGAAATCACACCCAGCAAATCACACCCGGGAAATCACACCCGGGAAAACACACCCAGGAAATCACACCTGGGAAATCACACCCGGGAAATCACACCCGGGAAATTACACCCGGGAAATCAAACCCGGGAAATCACACCTGGAAATCACACCCGGGAAATCACACCTGGGAAAACACACTCAGGAAATCACACCCGGGAAATCACACCTGGGAAAACACACCCAGGATGTCACACACGGGAAATCACACCCGGGAAATCACACCCGGGAAATCACACCCGGGAAATCAAACCCGGGAAATCACACCCGGGAAATCACACCCGGGAAAAAACACTCAGGAAATCACACCCGGGAAATCACACCCAGGAAATCAAACCCGGGAAATCACACCCGGGAAATAAATTCTGGGAAATCACACTCGGGAAATCACACCCGGGAAATCACACTTGGAAAATCACACCCGGGAAGTCCAACCAGGGAAATCACACCCGGGAATCCACCCCGGGAAATCACACCCGGGAAAACAGACCCGGGAAAACACACCAGGGAAATCACACCTGGGAAATCCACCCCGGGAAATCACACCCGGGAAAACACACCCGGGAAATCACACCTGGGAAATCACACCTGGGAAATCACACCCGGGAAATCACACCTGGAAAATCACACCCGGGAAATCCCACCCGGAAATCCCACCCGGGAAATCCCACCCGGGAAATCCACCACGGGGAATCACACCCGGGAAAACACACCCGGGAAATCACACCCGGTAAAACACAGCCGGGAAATCACACCCGTGAAATCACACCCAGGAAATCACGCCTGGGAAATCACACCCGGGAAATCACAAACGGGAAATCACACCCGGGAAATCACACCCGGGAAAACACAACCGGGAAATCACACCTGGGAAATCACACCAGGGAAAACACAGCCGGGAAATCACACCCGGGAAATCACGCCTATAAAATCACACCCGGGAAAGCACACCCGGGAATCAGAAGTGGGAAATCACACCCGGGAATCAGAAGCAGGAAATCACACCCGGGAATACACACCCGGGAAATCACACCCAGGAAATCACAACGGGGAACTCATACCTGGGAATCAGAAGCAGGAAATCACACCCGCGAATACACACCCGGGAAATCAAACACTGGAAATCACACCCGGGAAATCACACCCGGAAAATCACACCCAGGAAATCACACCTGGGAAATCACACCCGGGAAATCACACCCAGGAAATCACACCTGGGAAATCACACCCAGGAAATTACACCTGGGAAATCACACCCAGGAAATCACACCTGGGAAATCACACCCGAGAAATCACACCCGGGAAATCACACCCAGGAAATCACACCCAGGAAATCAAGCCTGGGAAATCACACCCAGGAAATCACAGCCGGGAAATCACACCCGGGAAATCATATCTGGGAAATCACTCCCAGGAAATCACACCCAGGAAATCACACCCAGGAAATCACACCTGGGAAATCACACCCGGGAAATCACAACCGGGAAATCACACACGGGAAAACACAACCGGGAAATCACACCTGGGAAATCACACCAGGTAAAACACACCTGGGAAATCACACCCGGGAAATCACACGTGGGAAATCACACCCGGGAAATCACACCCGGGAAATCAGACCCGTGAAATCACACCCAGGAAATCACACTCGGGATATCACACCCAGGAAATCACACCCGGGAAAACACAACCGGGAAATCACACCTGGGAAATCACACCAGGGAAAACACACCTGGAAAATCAAACCCCGGAAATCACACCCGGGAAATCACACCCGGGAATACACACCCGGGAAATCACACCCGGGAAATCACACCCGGGAATTCACACCAGGGAAAACACACCCGGGAAATCACACCCGGGAAAACACACCCGGGAAATCACACCAGGGAAATCACACCCGGGAAAACACACCCAGGAAATCACACCTGGGAAATCACACCCGGGAAATCACACCAGGTAAATTACACCCGGGAAATCAAACCCGGGAAATCACACCTGGGAAATCACACACAGGAAATCACACCTGGGAAAACACACTCGGGAAATCACACCTGTGAAATCACACCTGGGAAAACACACCCAGGATGTCGCACACGGGAAATCACACCCAAGAAATCACACCTGGGAAATCAAACCCGGGAAATCACACCTGGGAAATCACACCCGGGAAAACACACTCAGGAAATCACACCCGGGAAATCACACCCAGGAAATCACACCCGGGAAATCACACCCGGGAAATCACACCTGGGAAATCAAACCGGGGAAATCCAACCCGGGAAATTACACCGGGAAATCCACCCCGGGAAATCACACCCGGGAAGAAAGACCCGGGAAACACACCCGGGAAATCACACCTGGGAAATCCAACCCGGGAAATCACGCCCGGGAAAACACACCTGGGAAATCACACCTGGGAAAGCACACCTGGGAAATCACACCCGGGAAATCACACCTGGAAAATCACACCCAGGAAATCCCACCCTGTAAATCACACCCGGTAAATCACATCCGGGAAATCACACCCAGGAAATCACACCCAGGAAATCACACCCAGGAAATCACACCTGGGAAATCACACCCGGGAAATCACACCTGGGAAATCACACCCGGGAAAACACAACTGGGAAATCACACCTGGGAAATCACATCAGGGAAAACACACCCGGGAAATCACACCCGGTAAATCACACCCAGGAAATCACACCTGGGAAATCACACCCGGGAAAACACAACCGGGAAATCACACCTGGGTAATCACACCAGGGAAAACACACCTGGGCAATCACACCCGGGAAATCACACCCGGGAAATCTCACCCAGGAATACACACCCGGGAATCACACCCGGGAAATCACACACGGGAAATCACACCAGGGAAAACACACCCGGGAAATCACACCCGGGAAAACACACACAGGAAATCACACCCGGGAAATCACACCCGGGAAATCAAACCCAGGAAATCACACCCGGGAAATCACAGCCAGGAAATCACACCCGGGAAATCAGGCCTGGGAAATCACACTCGGGAAATCACACCCGGGAAATCACACCCGGGAAATCACACCCGGGAAATCACACCCGGGAAATCACACCCAGGAATTCACACCCGAGAAATCACACGCAGGAAATCACACCTGGGAAATCACACCCGGGAAATCACACCCAGGAAATCACGCCCGGGAAATCACACCCGGGAAATCACACCCAGGGAATCAGACCCGGGAAATCACACTTGGGAAAACATACCCGGGAAATCACACCAGGGAAATCACACCCGGGAAATCAAACCCGGGAAATCACGCCTGGGAAATCATACCCGGGAAAACACACACGCGAAATCACACCCGGGAAATCACACCCGGGAAGTCACACCCGGGAAATCAGGCCTGGGAAATCACACCCGGGAAGTCACACCCGGGAAATCACACCCGGGAAATCACACCCGGGAAATCACACCCGGGAAATCACACCCAGGAAATCACACCCGAGAAATCACACCCAGGAAATCACACCTGGGAAATCACACCCGGGAAAACACAACCGGGAAATCACACCTGGGAAATCACACCAGGGAAAACACACCCGGGAAATCACACCCTGGAAATCACACATATAAAATCGCACCCGGGAATCAGAAGCAGGAAATCACACCCGGGAATACACACCTGGGAAATCACACCCGGGAATCAGAAGCGGGAAATCATACCCGGGAATCAGAAGCGGGAAATCACACCCAGGAATACACACCCGGGAAATCAAACCCAGGAAATCACACCTGGGAACTCACACCCGGGAATCAGAAGCGGGAAATCACACCCGGGAACACACACCCGGGAAATCACACCCAGGAAATCACACCTGGGAACTCACACCCGGGAATCAGAAGCGGGAAATCACACCCGGGAATACACACCCGGGAAATCAAACCCGGGAATTCACACCTGGGAACTCACACCCGGGAATCAGAAGCGGGAAATCACACCTGGGAAATCACACCCGGGAAATCACACCTGAGAAATCACACCCGGGAAAACACAACCAGGAAATCACATCTGGGAAATCACATCAGGGAAAACACACCCTGGAAATCACACCCGGGAAATCACACCTGGGAATACACACCCGGGAAATCACACCCGGGAAATCACACCCAGGCAAACACACCCGGGAAATCACACCCAGTAAATCACACCCGGGAAATCACACCCGGGAAATCACACACGGGAAAACACAACCGGGAAATCACACCTGGGAAATAACACCAGGGAAAACACACCTGGGCAATTACACCCGGGAAATCACACCCGGGAAATCTCACCCGGGAATACACACCCGGGAAATCACACCCGGGAAATCACACCCGGGAAATCACACCAGGGAAAACACATCCGGGAATTCACACCCGGGAAAACACACCCGGGAAATCACACCCAGCAAAGCACACCCGGGAAATCACACCCGGGAAAACACACCCAGGAAATCACACCTGGGAAATCACACCCGGGAAATCACACCCGGGAAATCACACCTGGGAAAACACACTCAGGAAATCACACCCGGGAAATCACACCTGGGAAAACACACCCAGGATGTCACACACGGGAAATCACACCCGGGAAATCACACCCGGGAAATCACACCCGGGAAATCAAACCCGGGAAATCACACCCGGGAAATCACACCCGGGAAAAAACACTCAGGAAATCACACCCGGGAAATCACACCCAGGAAATCAAACCCGGGAAATCACACCCGGGAAATAAATTCTGGGAAATCACACTCGGGAAATCACACCCGGGAAATCACACTTGGAAAATCACACCCGGGAAGTCCAACCAGGGAAATCACACCCGGGAATCCACCCCGGGAAATCACACCCGGGAAAACATACCCGGGAAAACACACCAGGGAAATCACACCTGGGAAATCCACCCCGGGAAATCACACCCGGGAAAACACACCCGGGAAATCACACCTGGGAAATCACACCTGGGAAATCACACCCGGGAAATCACACCTGGAAAATCACACCCGGGAAATCCCACCCGGAAATCCCACCCGGGAAATCCCACCCGGGAAATCCACCACGGGGAATCACACCCGGGAAAACACACCCGGGAAATCACACCCGGTAAAACACAGCCGGGAAATCACACCCGTGAAATCACACCCAGGAAATCACGCCTGGGAAATCACACCCGGGAAATCACAAACGGGAAATCACACCCGGGAAATCACACCCGGGAAAACACAACCGGGAAATCACACCTGGGAAATCACACCAGGGAAAACACAGCCGGGTAATCACACCCGGGAAATCATGCCTATAAAATCACACCCGGGAAAGCACACCCGGGAATCAGAAGTGGGAAATCACACCCGGGAATCAGAAGCGGGAAATCACACCCGGGAATACACACCCGGGAAATCACACCCAGGAAATCACAACGGGGAACTCATACCTGGGAATCAGAAGCAGGAAATCACACCCGCGAATACACACCCGGGAAATCAAACACTGGAAATCACACCCGGGAAATCACACCCGGAAAATCACACCCAGGAAATCATACCCGGGAAATCACACCCGGGAAATCACACCCAGGAAATCACACCTGGGAAATCACACCCAGGAAATTACACCCGGGAAATCACACCCAGGAAATCACACCTGGGAAATCACACCCGAGAAATCACACCCGGGAAATCACACCCAGGAAATCACACCCAGGAAATCAAGCCTGGGAACTCACACCCAGGAAATCACAGCCGGGAAATCACACCCGGGAAATCATATCTGGGAAATCACTCCCAGGAAATCACACCCAGGAAATCACACCCAGGAAATCACACCTGGGAAATCACAACCGGGAAATCACACACGGGAAAACACAACCGGGAAATCACACCTGGGAAATCACACCAGGTAAAACACACCTGGGAAATCACACCCGGGAAATCACACGTGGGAAATCACACCCGGGAAATCACACCCGGGAAATCAGACCCGTGAAATCACACCCAGGAAATCACACCCGGGATATCACACCCAGGAAATCACACCCGGGAAAACACAACCGGGAAATCACACCTGGGAAATCACACCAGGGAAAACACACCTGGAAAATCACACCCCGGAAATCACACCCGGGAAAACACACCCAGGAAATCACACCTGGGAAATCACACCCGGGAAATCACACCAGGTAAATTACACCCGGGAAATCAAACCCTGGAAATCACACCTGGGAAATCACACACAGGAAATCACACCTGGGAAAACACACTCGGGAAATCACACCTGTGAAATCACACCTGGGAAAACACACCCAGGATGTCGCACACGGGAAATCACACCCAAGAAATCACACCTGGGAAATCAAACCCGGGAAATCACACCTAGGAAATCACACCCGGGAAAACACACTCAGGAAATCACACCCGGGAAATCACACCCAGGAAATCACACACCGGGAAATCACACCCGGGAAATCACACCTGGGAAATCAAACCGGGGAAATCCAACCCGGGAAATTACACCGGGAAATCCACCCCGGGAAATCACACCCGGGAAGAAAGACCCGGGAAACACACCCGGGAAATCACACCTGGGAAATCCAACCCGGGAAATCACGCCCGGGAAAACACACCTGGGAAATCACACCTGGGAAAGCACACCTGGGAAATCACACCCGGGAAATCACACCTGGAAAATCACACCCAGGAAATCCCACCCGGTAAATCACACCCGGTAAATCACATCCGGGAAATCACACCCAGGAAATCACACCCAGGAAATCACACCCAGGAAATCACACCTGGGAAATCACACCCGGGAAATCACACCTGGGAAATCACACCCGGGAAAACACAACTGGGAAATCACACCTGGGAAATCACATCAGGGAAAACACACCCGGGAAATCACACCCAGTAAATCACACCCAGGAAATCACACCCGGGAATACACACCCTGGAAATCACACCCGGGAAATCACACCCGGGCAATCACACACGGGAAATCACACCCAGTAAATCACAACTGGGAAATCACACCCGGGAAATCACACCCGGGAAAACACAACCGGGAAATCACACCTGGGTAATCACACCAGGGAAAACACACCTGGGCAATCACACCCGGGAAATCACACCCGGGAAATCACACCCAGGAATACACACCCGGGAATCACACCCGGGAAATCACACACGGGAAATCACACCAGGGAAAACACACCCGGGAAATCACACCTGGGAAAACACACCCGGGAAATCACACCCGGCAAATCACACCCGGGAAATCACACCCGGGAAAACACACCCAGGAAATCACACCTGGGAAATCACACCCGGGAAATCACACCCGGGAAATTACACCCGGGAAATCAAACCCGGGAAATCACACCTGGGAAATCACACCCGGGAAATCACACCTGGGAAAACACACTCAGGAAATCACACCCGGGAAATCACACATGGGAAAACACACCCAGGATGTCACACACGGGAAATCACACCTGGGAAATCACACACGGGAAATCACACCCAGGAAATCACACCCGGGAAATCACACCCAGGAAATCAAACCCGGGAAATCACACCCGGGAAATAAATTCTGGGAAATAACACCCGGGAAATCACACCCGGGAAATCACACCTGGAAAATCACACCCGGGAAGTCCAACCAGGGAAATCACACCCGGGAATCCACCCCGGGAAATCACACCCGGGAAAACACAACCGGGAAATCACACCTGGGAAATCACACCAGGGAAAACACACCCGGGAAATCACACCCTGGAAATCACACATATAAAATCGCACCCGGGAATCAGAAGCAGGAAATCACACCCGGGAATACACACCTGGGAAATCACACCCGGGAATCAGAAGCGGGAAATCATACCCGGGAATCAGAAGCGGGAAATCACACCCAGGAATACACACCCGGGAAATCAAACCCAGGAAATCACACCTGGGAACTCACACCCGGGAATCAGAAGCGGGAAATCACACCCGGGAATACACACCTGGGAAATCACACCCAGGAAATCACACCTGGGAACTCACACCCGGGAATCAGAAGCGGGAAATCACACCCGGGAATACACACCCGGGAAATCAAACCCGGGAATTCACACCTGGGAACTCACACCCGGGAATCAGAAGCGGGAAATCACACCTGGGAAATCACACCCGGGAAATCACACCTGAGAAATCACACCCGGGAAAACACAACCAGGAAATCACATCTGGGAAATCACATCAGGGAAAACACACCCTGGAAATCACACCCGGGAAATCACACCTGGGAATACACACCCGGGAAATCACACCCGGGAAATCACACCCAGGCAATCACACCCGGGAAATCACACCCAGTAAATCACACCCGGGAAATCACACCCGGGAAATCACACCCGGGAAAACACAACCGGGAAATCACACCTGGGAAATAACACCAGGGAAAACACACCTGGGCAATTACACCCGGGAAATCACACCCGGGAAATCTCACCCGGGAAATCACACCAGGGAAAACACATCCGGGAATTCACACCCGGGAAAACACACCCGGGAAATCACACCCAGCAAATCACACCCGGGAAATCACACCCGGGAAAACACACCCAGGAAATCACACCTGGGAAATCACACCCGGGAAATCACACCCGGGAAATTACACCCGGGAAATCAAACCCGGGAAATCACACCTGGAAATCACACCCGGGAAATCACACCTGGGAAAACACACTCAGGAAATCACACCCGGGAAATCACACCTGGGAAAACACACCCAGGATGTCACACACGGGAAATCACACCCGGGAAATCACACCCGGGAAATCACACCCGGGAAATCAAACCCGGGAAATCACACCCGGGAAATCACACCCGGGAAAAAACACTCAGGAAATCACACCCGGGAAATCACACCCAGGAAATCAAACCCGGGAAATCACACCCGGGAAATAAATTCTGGGAAATCACACTCGGGAAATCACACCCGGGAAATCACACTTGGAAAATCACACCCGGGAAGTCCAACCAGGGAAATCACACCCGGGAATCCACCCCGGGAAATCACACCCGGGAAAACAGACCCGGGAAAACACACCAGGGAAATCACACCTGGGAAATCCACCCCGGGAAATCACACCCGGGAAAACACACCTGGGAAATCACACCTGGGAAATCACACCTGGGAAATCACACCCGGGAAATCACACCTGGAAAATCACACCCGGGAAATCCCACCCGGAAATCCCACCCGGGAAATCCCACCCGGGAAATCCACCACGGGGAATCACACCCGGGAAAACACACCCGGGAAATCACACCCTGGAAATCACACATATAAAATCGCACCCGGGAATCAGAAGCAGGAAATCACACCCGGGAATACACACCTGGGAAATCACACCCGGGAATCAGAAGCGGGAAATCATACCCGGGAATCAGAAGCGGGAAATCACACCCAGGAATACACACCCGGGAAATCAAACCCAGGAAATCACACCTGGGAACTCACACCCGGGAATCAGAAGCGGGAAATCACACCCGGGAATACACACCCGGGAAATCACACCCAGGAAATCACACCTGGGAACTCACACCCGGGAATCAGAAGCGGGAAATCACACCCGGGAATACACACCCGGGAAATCAAACCCGGGAATTCACACCTGGGAACTCACACCCGGGAATCAGAAGCGGGAAATCACACCTGGGAAATCACACCCGGGAAATCACACCTGAGAAATCACACCCGGGAAAACACAACCAGGAAATCACATCTGGGAAATCACATCAGGGAAAACACACCCTGGAAATCACACCCGGGAAATCACACCTGGGAATACACACCCGGGAAATCACACCCGGGAAATCACACCCAGGCAATCACACCCGGGAAATCAGACCCAGTAAATCACACCCGGGAAATCACACCCGGGAAATCACACCCGGGAAAACACAACCGGGAAATCACACCTGGGAAATAACACCAGGGAAAACACACCTGGGCAATTACACCCGGGAAATCACACCCGGGAAATCTCACCCGGGAATACACACCCAGGAAATCACACCCGGGAAATCACACCCGGGAAATCACACCAGGGAAAACACATCCGGGAATTCACACCCGGGAAAACACACCCGGGAAATCACACCCAGCAAATCACACCCGGGAAATCACACCCGGGAAAACACACCCAGGAAATCACACCTGGGAAATCACACCCGGGAAATCACACCCGGGAAATTACACCCGGGAAATCAAACCCAGGAAATCACACCTGGAAATCACACCCGGGAAATCACACCTGGGAAAACACACTCAGGAAATCACACCCGGGAAATCACACCTGGGAAAACACACCCAGGATGTCACACACGGGAAATCACACCCGGGAAATCACACCCGGGAAATCACACCCGGGAAATCAAACCCGGGAAATCACACCCGGGAAATCACACCCGGGAAAAAACACTCAGGAAATCACACCCGGGAAATCACACCCAGGAAATCAAACCTGGGAAATCACACCCGGGAAATAAATTCTGGGAAATCACACTCGGGAAATCACACCCGGGAAATCACACTTGGAAAATCACACCCGGGAAGTCCAACCAGGGAAATCACACCCGGGAATCCACCCCGGGAAATCACACCCGGGAAAACAGACCCGGGAAAACACACCAGGGAAATCACACCTGGGAAATCCTCCCTGGGAAATCACACCCGGGAAAACACACCCGGGAAATCACACCTGGGAAATCACACCTGGGAAATCACACCCGGGAAATCACACCTGGAAAATCACACCCGGGAAATCCCACCCGGAAATCCCACCCGGGAAATCCCACCCGGGAAATCCACCACGGGGAATCACACCCGGGAAAACACACCCGGGAAATCACACCCGGTAAAACACAGCCGGGAAATCACACCCGTGAAATCACACCCAGGAAATCACGCCTGGGAAATCACACCCGGGAAATCACAAACGGGAAATCACACCCGGGAAATCACACCCGGGAAAACACAACCGGGAAATCACACCTGGGAAATCACACCAGGGAAAACACAGCCGGGTAATCACACCCGGGAAATCACGCCTATAAAATCACACCCGGGAAAGCACACCCGGGAATCAGAAGTGGGAAATCACACCCGGGAATCAGAAGCGGGAAATCACACCCGGGAATACACACCCGGGAAATCACACCCAGGAAATCACAACGGGGAACTCATACCTGGGAATCAGAAGCAGGAAATCACACCCGCGAATACACACCCGGGAAATCAAACACTGGAAATCACACCCGGGAAATCACACCCGGAAAATCACACCCAGGAAATCATACCCGGGAAATCACACCTGGGAAATCACACCCAGGAAATCACACCTGGGAAATCACACCCAGGAAATTACACCCGGGAAATCACACCCAGGAAATCACACCTGGGAAATCACACCCGAGAAATCACACCCGGGAAATCACACCCAGGAAATCACACCCAGGAAATCAAGCCTGGGAACTCACACCCAGGAAATCACAGCCGGGAAATCACACCCGGGAAATCATATCTGGGAAATCACTCCCAGGAAATCACACCCAGGAAATCACACCCAGGAAATCACACCTGGGAAATCACACCCGGGAAATCACAACCGGGAAATCACACACGGGAAAACACAACCGGGAAATCACACCTGGGAAATCACACCAGGTAAAACACACCTGGGAAATCACACCCGGGAAATCACACGTGGGAAATCACACCCGGGAAATCACACCCGGGAAATCAGACCCGTGAAATCATACCCAGGAAATCACACCCGGAATATCACACCCAGGAAATCACACCCGGGAAAACACAACCGGGAAATCACACCTGGGAAATCACACCAGGGAAAACACACCTGGAAAATCACACCCGGGAAATCACACCCGGGAATACACACCCGGGAAATCACACCCGGGAAATCACACCCGGGAATTCACACCAGGGAAAACACACCCGGGAAATCACACCCGGGAAAACACACCCGGGAAATCACACCAGGGAAATCACACCCGGGAAAACACACCCAGGAAATCACACCTGGGAAATCACACCCGGGAAATCACACCAGGTAAATTACACCCGGGAAATCAAACCCGGGAAATCACACCTGGGAAATCACACACAGGAAATCACACCTGGGAAAACACACTCGGGAAATCACACCTGTGAAATCACACCTGGGAAAACACACCCAGGATGTCGCACACGGGAAATCACACCCAAGAAATCACACCTGGGAAATCAAACCTGGGAAATCACACCTGGGAAATCACACCCGGGAAATCACACCCAGGAAATCACACCCGGGAAATCACACCCGGGAAATCACACCTGGGAAATCAAACCGGGGAAATCCAACCCGGGAAATTACACCGGGAAATCCACCCCGGGAAATCACACCCGGGAAGAAAGACCCGGGAAACACACCCGGGAAATCACACCTGGGAAATCCAACCCGGGAAATCACGCCCGGGAAAACACACCTGGGAAATCACACCTGGGAAAGCACACCTGGGAAATCACACCCGGGAAATCACACCTGGAAAATCACACCCAGGAAATCCCACCCGGTAAATCACACCCGGTAAATCACATCCGGGAAATCACACCCAGGAAATCACACCCAGGAAATCACACCCAGGAAATCACACCTGGGAAATCACACCCGGGAAATCACACCTGGGAAATCACACCCGGGAAAACACAACTGGGAAATCACACCTGGGAAATCACATCAGGGAAAACACACCCGGGAAATCACACCCAGTAAATCACACCCAGGAAATCACACCCGGGAATACACACCCTGGAACTCACACCCGGGAAATCACACCCGGGCAATCACACACGGGAAATCACACCCAGTAAATCACAACCGGGAAATCACACCCGGGAAATCACACCCGGGAAAACACAACCGGGAAATCACACCTGGGTAATCACACCAGGGAAAACACACCTGGGCAATCACACCCGGGAAATCACACCCGGGAAATCTCACCCAGGAATACACACCCGGGAATCACACCCGGGAAATCACACACGGGAAATCACACCAGGGAAAACACACCCGGGAAATCACACCTGGGAAAACACACCCGGGAAATCACACCCGGCAAATCACACCCGGGAAATCACACCCGGGAAAACACACCCAGGAAATCACACCTGGGAAATCACACCCGGGAAATCACACCCGGGAAATTACACCCGGGAAATCAAACCCGGGAAATCACACCTGGGAAATCACACCCGGGAAATCACACCTGGGAAAACACACTCAGGAAATCACACCCGGGAAATCACACATGGGAAAACACACCCAGGATGTCACACACGGGAAATCACACCCGGGAAATCACACACGGGAAATCACACCCAGGAAATCACACCCGGGAAATCACACCCAGGAAATCAAACCCGGGAAATCACACCCGGGAAATAAATTCTGGGAAATAACACCCGGGAAATCACACCCGGGAAATCACACCTGGAAAATCACACCCGGGAAGTCCAACCAGGGAAATCACACCCGGGAATCCACCCCGGGAAATCACACCCGGGAAAACACAACCGGGAAATCACACCTGGGAAATCACACCAGGGAAAACACACCCGGGAAATCACACCCTGGAAATCACACATATAAAATCGCACCCGGGAATCAGAAGCAGGAAATCACACCCGGGAATACACACCTGGGAAATCACACCCGGGAATCAGAAGCGGGAAATCATACCCGGGAATCAGAAGCGGGAAATCACACCCAGGAATACACACCCGGGAAATCAAACCCAGGAAATCACACCTGGGAACTCACACCCGGGAATCAGAAGCGGGAAATCACACCCGGGAATACACACCCGGGAAATCACACCCAGGAAATCACACCTGGGAACTCACACCCGGGAATCAGAAGCGGGAAATCACACCCGGGAATACACACCCGGGAAATCAAACCCGGGAATTCACACCTGGGAACTCACACCCGGGAATCAGAAGCGGGAAATCACACCTGGGAAATCACACCCGGGAAATCACACCTGAGAAATCACACCCGGGAAAACACAACCAGGAAATCACATCTGGGAAATCACATCAGGGAAAACACACCCTGGAAATCACACCCGGGAAATCACACCTGGGAATACACAGCCGGGAAATCACACCCGGGAAATCACACCCAGGCAATCACACCCAGGAAATCACACCCAGTAAATCACACCCGGGAAATCACACCCGGGAAATCACACCCGGGAAAACACAACCGGGAAATCACACCTGGGAAATAACACCAGGGAAAACACACCTGGGCAATTACACCCGGGAAATCACACCCGGGAAATCTCACCCGGGAAATCACACCAGGGAAAACACATCCGGGAATTCACACCCGGGAAAACACACCCGGGAAATCACACCCAGCAAATCACACCCGGGAAATCACACCCGGGAAAACACACCCAGGAAATCACACCTGGGAAATCACACCCGGGAAATCACACACGGGAAATTACACCCGGGAAATCAAACCCGGGAAATCACACCTGGAAATCACACCCGGGAAATCACACCTGGGAAAACACACTCAGGAAATCACACCCGGGAAATCACACCTGGGAAAACACACCCAGGATGTCACACACAGGAAATCACACCCGGGAAATCACACCCGGGAAATCAAACCCGGGAAATCACACCCGGGAAATCACACCCGGGAAAAAACACTCAGGAAATCACACCCGGGAAATCACACCCAGGAAATCAAACCCGGGAAATCACACCCGGGAAATAAATTCTGGGAAATCACACTCGGGAAATCACACCCGGGAAATCACACTTGGAAAATCACACCCGGGAAGTCCAACCAGGGAAATCACACCCGGGAATCCACCCCGGGAAATCACACCCGGGAAAACAGACCCGGGAAAACACACCAGGGAAATCACACCTGGGAAATCCACCCCGGGAAATCACACCCGGGAAAACACACCCGGGAAATCACACCTGGGAAATCACACCTGGGAAATCACACCCGGGAAATCACACCTGGAAAATCACACCCGGGAAATCCCACCCGGAAATCCCACCCGGGAAATCCCACCCGGGAAATCCACCACGGGGAATCACACCCGGGAAAACACACCCGGGAAATCACACCCGGTAAAACACAGCCGGGAAATCACACCCGTGAAATCACACCCAGGAAATCACGCCTGGGAAATCACACCCGGGAAATCACAAACGGGAAATCACACCCGGGAAATCACACCCGGGAAAACACAACCGGGAAATCACACCTGGGAAATCACACCAGGGAAAACACAGCCGGGAAATCACACCCGGGAAATCACGCCTATAAAATCACACCCGGGAAAGCACACCCGGGAATCAGAAGTGGGAAATCACACCCGGGAATCAGAAGCAGGAAATCACACCCGGGAATACACACCCGGGAAATCACACCCAGGAAATCACAACGGGGAACTCATACCTGGGAATCAGAAGCAGGAAATCACACCCGCGAATACACACCCGGGAAATCAAACACTGGAAATCACACCCGGGAAATCACACCCGGAAAATCACACCCAGGAAATCACACCCGGGAAATCACACCCGGGAAATCACACCCAGGAAATCACACCTGGGAAATCACACCCAGGAAATTACACCCGGGAAATCACACCCAGGAAATCACACCTGGGAAATCACACCCGAGAAATCACACCCGGGAAATCACACCCAGGAAATCACACCCAGGAAATCAAGCCTGGGAAATCACACCCAGGAAATCACAGCCGGGAAATCACACCCGGGAAATCATATCTGGGAAATCACTCCCAGGAAATCACACCCAGGAAATCACACCCAGGAAATCACACCTGGGAAATCACACCCGGGAAATCACAACCGGGAAATCACACACGGGAAAACACAACCGGGAAATCACACCTGGGAAATCACACCAGGTAAAACACACCTGGGAAATCACACCCGGGAAATCACACGTGGGAAATCACACCCGGGAAATCACACCCGGGAAATCAGACCCGTGAAATCACACCCAGGAAATCACACTCGGGATATCACACCCAGGAAATCACACCCGGGAAAACACAACCGGGAAATCACACCTGGGAAATCACACCAGGGAAAACACACCTGGAAAATCAAACCCCGGAAATCACACCCGGGAAATCACACCCGGGAATACACACCCGGGAAATCACACCCGGGAAATCACACCCGGGAATTCACACCAGGGAAAACACACCCGGGAAATCACACCCGGGAAAACACACCCGGGAAATCACACCAGGGAAATCACACCCGGGAAAACACACCCAGGAAATCACACCTGGGAAATCACACCCGGGAAATCACACCAGGTAAATTACACCCGGGAAATCAAACCCGGGAAATCACACCTGGGAAATCACACACAGGAAATCACACCTGGGAAAACACACTCGGGAAATCACACCTGTGAAATCACACCTGGGAAAACACACCCAGGATGTCGCACACGGGAAATCACACCCAAGAAATCACACCTGGGAAATCAAACCCGGGAAATCACACCTGGGAAATCACACCCGGGAAAACACACTCAGGAAATCACACCCGGGAAATCACACCCAGGAAATCACACCCGGGAAATCACACCCGGGAAATCACACCTGGGAAATCAAACCGGGGAAATCCAACCCGGGAAATTACACCGGGAAATCCACCCCGGGAAATCACACCCGGGAAGAAAGACCCGGGAAACACACCCGGGAAATCACACCTGGGAAATCCAACCCGGGAAATCACGCCCGGGAAAACACACCTGGGAAATCACACCTGGGAAAGCACACCTGGGAAATCACACCCGGGAAATCACACCTGGAAAATCACACCCAGGAAATCCCACCCTGTAAATCACACCCGGTAAATCACATCCGGGAAATCACACCCAGGAAATCACACCCAGGAAATCACACCCAGGAAATCACACCTGGGAAATCACACCCGGGAAATCACACCTGGGAAATCACACCCGGGAAAACACAACTGGGAAATCACACCTGGGAAATCACATCAGGGAAAACACACCCGGGAAATCACACCCGGTAAATCACACCCAGGAAATCACACCTGGGAAATCACACCCGGGAAAACACAACCGGGAAATCACACCTGGGTAATCACACCAGGGAAAACACACCTGGGCAATCACACCCGGGAAATCACACCCGGGAAATCTCACCCAGGAATACACACCCGGGAATCACACCCGGGAAATCACACACGGGAAATCACACCAGGGAAAACACACCCGGGAAATCACACCTGGGAAAACACACCCAGGAAATCACACCCGGCAAATCACACCCGGGAAATCACACCCGGGAAAACACACCCAGGAAATCACACCTGGGAAATCACACCCGGGAAATCACACCCAGGAAATTACACCCGGGAAATCAAACCCGGGAAATCACACCTGGGAAATCACACCCGGGAAATCACACCTGGGAAAACACACTCAGGAAATCACACCCGGGAAATCACACATGGGAAAACACACCCAGGATGTCACACACGGGAAATCACACCCGGGAAATCACACACGGGAAATCACACCCAGGAAATCACACCCGGGAAATCACACCACGGAAATCAAACCCGGGAAATCACACCCGGGAAATAAATTCTGGGAAATAACACCCGGGAAATCACACCCGGGAAATCACACCTGGAAAATCACACCCGGGAAGTCCAACCAGGGAAATCACACCCGGGAATCCACCCCGGGAAATCACACCCGGGAAAACAGACCCGAGAAAACACACCAGTGAAATCACACATGGGAAATCCACACCGGGAAATCACACCCGGGAAAACACACCCGGGAAATCACACCTGGGAAATCACTCCTGGGAAATCACACCCGGGAAATCATACCTGGAAAATCACACCCGGGAAATCCCACCTGGGAAATCCCACACGGGTAATCCCACCCAGGAAATCACACCCGGGAAATCACACCTGGGAAATCACACCTGGAAAATCACACCCGGGAAATCCCACCCGGGAAATCACACCCGGGAAATCACACCCGGGAAATCCCACCCGGGAAATCACACCTGGGAAATCACACCTGGGAAATCACACCTGGGAAATCACACCCGGGAAATCACACCCTTGAAATCAAACCCAGGAAATCACACCCGGGAAATCAAGTCTGGGAAATCACACCCAGGAAATCACACCCGGGAAATCACACCCGGGAAATCATATCCGGGAAATCACTCCCAGGAAATCACACCCAGGAAATCACACCCAGGAAATCACACCTGGGAAATCACACACGGGAAATCGCACCCGGGAAATCACACACGGGAAAACACAACCGGGAAATCACATCTGGGAAATCACACCAGGTAAAACACACCCGGGAAATCACACCCGGGAAATCACACCTGGGAAATCACACCCGGGAAATCAGACCCGGGAAAACAGACCCGGGAAATCACACCCAGGAAATCACACCCGGGAAATCACACCCAGGAAATCACACCCGGGAATTTACACCCGGGAATACACACCCGGGAAATCACACCCGGGAAATCACACCTGGGAAATCACACCAGGGAAAACACACCTGGGAAATCACACCCCGGAAATCACACCCGGGAAATCACACCCGGGAAATCACACCTGGGAAATCACACCCGGGAATTCACACCAGGGAAAACACACCCGGAAAATCACACCTGGGAAAACACACCCGGGAAATCACACACTAGAAATCACACCAGGGAAATCACACCCGGGAAAACACACCCAGGAAATCAAACCTGGGAAATCACACCTGGGAAATCACACCCGGGAACTCACACCCGGGAAATTACACCCGGGAAATCAAACCCGGGAAATCACACCTGGGAAATCACACACAGGAAATCACACCTGGGAAAACACACTCGGGAAATCACACCCGGGAAATCACACCTGGGAAAACACACCCAGGATGTCACACACGGGAAATCACACCCGAGAAATCACACCCGGGAAATCACACCCGGGAAATCAAACCCGGGAAATCACACCTGGGAAATCACACCCAGGAAAACACACTCAGGAAATCACACCCGGGAAATCACACCCAGGAAATCACACCCAGGAAATCACACCCGGGAAATCACACCTGGGAAATCAAACCGGGGAAATCCAACCCGGGAAATTACACCCGGGAAATCCACCCTGGGAAATCACACCCGGGAAAACAGACCCGGGAAAACACACCCGGGAAATCACACCTGGGAAATCCAACCCGGGAAATCACACCTGGAAAATCACACCCAGGAAATCCCACCCGGTAAATCACGCCCGGTAAATCACATCCGGGAAATCACACCCAGGAAACCACACCCAGGAAATCACACCCAGGAAATCACACCTGGGAAATCACACCTGGGAAATCACACCTGGGAAATCACATCAGGGAAAACACACCCGGGAAATCACACCCGGGAAATCACACCCAGGAAATCACACCCGGGAATAAACACCCGGGAAATCACACCCGGGAAATCACACCCAGGCAATCACACCTGGGAAATCACACCCAGTAAATCACACCCGGGAAATCACACCCGGGAAATCACACCCGGGAAAACACAACCGGGAAATCACACCTGGGAAATCACACCAGGGAAAACACACCTGGGCAATCACACCTGGGAAATCACACCCGGGAAATCTCACCTGGGAATACACACCCGGGAAATCACACCCGGGAAATCACACATGGGAAATCACACCCGGGAAATCACACCCGGGAAAACACACCCGGGAAATCACACCCGGAAAATCACACCCGGGAAATCACACCCGGGAAAACACACCCAGGAAATCACACCCGGGAAATCACACCCGGGAAATCACACCCGGGAAATTACACCCGGGAAATCAAACCCGGGAAATCACACCTGGGAAATCACACCCGGGAAATCACACCTGGGAGAACACACTCAGGAAATCACACCCGGGAAATCACACCTGGGAAAACACACCCAGGATGTCACACACGGGAAATCACACCCGGGAAATCACACACGGGAAATCACACCCGGGAAATCAAACACGGGAAATCACACCCGGGAAATCACACCCGGGAAAACACACTCAGGAAATCACACCCAGGAAATCAAACCCGGGAAATCACACCCGGGAAATAAATTCTGGGAAATCACACCCAGGAAATCACACCCGGGAAATCACACCTGGAAAATCACACCCGGGAAGTCCACCCCGGGAAATCACACCCGGGAAAGCAGACCCGGGAAAACACATCAGGGAAATCACACCTGGGAAATCCACCCCGGGAAATCACACCCGGGAAAACACTCCCGGGAAATCACACCTGGGAAATCACACCTGGGAAAACACACCCGGGAAATCACACCTGGAAAATCACACCCGGGATATCCCACCCAGGAAAGCCAACCCGGGAAATCCCACCCGGGAAATCCCACCCGGGAAATCCACCACGGGAAATCACACCCGGGAATACACACCCGGGAAATCACACCCGGGAAAACACACCCGGGAAATCACACCCGGGAAATCACACCCGGGAAATCACACCCGGGAAATCACACCCAGGGAATCACACCCGGGAAATCACACCTGGGAAAACATACCCGGGAAATCACGCCTGGGAAATCACACCCGGGAAAACACACACGGGAAATCACACCCGGGAAATCACACCCGGGAAGTCACACCCGGGAAATCACACCCAGGAAATCACAGACAGGAAATCACACCTGGGAAATCAGGCCTGGGAAATCACACCCGGGAAATCACACAAGGGAAATCACACCCGGGAAATCCCACCCGGGAAATCACACCCGGGAAATCACACCAGGGAAATCACACCCGGGAAATCACACCCAGGAAATCACACCCGAGAAATCACACCCAGGAAATCACACCTGGGAAATCACACCCGGGAAATCACAACCGGGAAATCACACCTGGGAAATCACACCAGGGAAAACACACCCGGGAAATCACACCCTGGAAATCACACATATAAAATCGCACCCGGGAATCAGAAGCAGGAAATCACACCCAGGAATACACACCCGGGAAATCACACCCGGGAATCAGAAGTGGGAAATCACACCCGGGAATCAGAAGTGGGAAATCACACCCGGGAATACACACCCGGGAAATCAAACCCAGGAAATCACACCTGGGAACTCACACCCGGGAATCAGAAGCGGGAAATCACACCCGGGAATACACACTCGGGAAATCACACCCAGGAAATCCCACCTGGGAACTCACACCCGGGAATCAGAAGCGGGAAATCACACCCGGGAATACACACCCGGGAAATCAAACCCTGGAAATCACACCCGGGAAATCACACCCGGAAAATCACACCCATGAAATTACACCCGGGAAATCACACCCAGGAAATCACACCTGGGAAATCACGCCTGGGAAATCACACCCGGGAAAACACACCCGGGAAATCACACCCAGGAAATCACACCTTGGAAATCACACCCGGGAAAACAAGCCTGGGAAATCACACCTGGGAAATCACACCCGGGCAATCACACCCGGGAAATCACACCTGGGAAATCACACCCAGGAAATCACACCCGGGAAATCACACCCGGGAAACCACACCCGGGAAATCACACCCAGGAAATCACACCCAGGAAATCACACCCAGGAAATTGCACCCGGGAAATCACACTCGGGAAATCACACCCGGGAAATCACACCCGGGAAAACACACCAGGGAAAACACACCTGGGAAATCACACCCGGGAAATCACACCTGGGAAATCACACCTGGGAAATCACACCCGGGAAATCACTCCTGGGAAAACACACTCAGGAAATCACACACAGGAAATCACACCTGGGAAATCACACCCGGGAAATCACACCCGGGAAATCAAACCCGGGAAATCACACCCGGGAAATCACACCCGGGAAAACACACTCAGGAAATCACACCCGGGAAATCACACCCGGGAAATCAAACACGGGAAATCACACACGGGAAATAAAATCTGGGAAATCACATCTGGGAAATCATACCCGGGAAATCACACCTGGGAAATCACACCCTGGAAATCCAACACGGGAAATCACACCCGGGAAATCCACCCCGGGAAATCACACCCGGGAAAACAGACCCGGGAAGTCACACCCGGGATAACACACCTGGGAAAACACACCCGGGAAATCACACCCGGGAAATCCACCCCGGGAAATCACACCCGGGAAAACATATCCGGGAAATCACACCTGGGAAATCACACCTGCGAAATTACACCTGGGAAATTACACCTGGAAAATCACACCCGGGAAATCCCACCCGGGAAATCACACCCGGGAAATCCACCCTGGGAAATCACACCCGGGATAACACACCCGGGAAATCACACCTGGGAAATCACACCCAGCAAATCACACCCAGGAAATCACACCCGGGAAATCACACCTGGGAAAACATACCCGGGAAATCACACCCGGGAAATCACACCTGGGAAATCACACCCAGGAAATCACTCCTGGGAAAACACACTCAGGAAATCACACCCAGGAAATCACACCCGGGAAATCACACCCGGGAAATCAAACCCGGGAAATCACACCCGGGAAATCACACCCGGGAAAACACACTCAGGAAATCACACCCGGGAAATCACACCCGGGAAATCAAACCCGGGAAATCACACCCGGGAAATAAAATCAGGGAAATCACACCTGGGAAATCACACCCGGGAAATCACACCTGGGAAATCACACCCGGGAAATCCAACCCGGGAAATCACACCCGGGAAATCCACCCCGGGAAATCACACCCGGGAAAACAGACCCGGGAAATCACACCCAGGAAATCACACCCGAGAAATCACCCCCAGGAAATCACACCTGGGAAATCACACCCGGGAAATCACAACCGGGAAATCACACCTGGGAAATCACACCAGGGAAAACACACCCGGGAAATCACACCCTGGAAATCACACATATAAAATCGCACCCGGGAATCAGAAGCAGGAAATCACACCCAGGAATACACACCCGGGAAATCACACCCGGGAATCAGAAGCGGGAAATCACACCCGGGAATCAGAAGTGGGAAATCACACCCGGGAATACACACCCGGGAAATCAAACCCAGGAAATCACACCTGGGAACTCACACCCGGGAATCAGAAGCGGGAAATCACACCCGGGAATACACACCTGGGAAATCAAACCCTGGAAATCACACCCGGGAAATCACACCCGGAAAATCACACCCATGAAATCACACCCGGGAAATCACACCCAGGAAATCACACCTGGGAAATCACGCCTGGGAAATCACACCCGGGAAAACACACCCGGGAAATCACACCCATGAAATCACACCCGGGAAATCACACCCAGGAAATCACACCTGGGAAATCACGCCTGGGAAATCACACCCGGGAAAACACACCCGGGAAAACAAGCCCGGGAAATCACACCTGGGAAATCACACCCGGGCAATCACACCCGGGAAATCACACCCAGGAAATCACACCCGGGGAATCACACCCGGGAAACCACACCCGGGAAATCACACCCAGGAAATCACACCCAGGAAATCACACCCAGGAAATTGCACCCGGGAAATCCCACTCGGGAAATGACACCCGGGAAATCACACCCGGGAAAACACACCAGGGAAAACACACCTGGGAAATCACACCTGGGAAATCACACCTGGGAAATCACACCTGGGAAATCACACCCGGGAAATCACTCCTGGGAAATCACACCCGGGACATCAAACTCGGGAAATCACACCCGGGAAATCACACCCGGGAAAACACACTCAGGAAATCACACCCGGGAAATCACACCCGGGAAATCAAACACGGGAAATCACACCCGGGAAATAAAATCTGGGAAATCACACCTGGGAAATCACACCCGGGAAATCACACCTGGGAAATCACACCCGGGAAATCCAACCCGGGAAATCACACCCGGGAAATCCACCCCGGGAAATCACACCCGGGAAAACAGACCCGGGAAGTCACACCCGGGATAACACACCTGGGAAAACACACCCGGGAAATCACACCCGGGAAATCCACCCCGGGAAATCACGCCCGGGAAAACATATCCGGGAAATCACACCTGGGAAATCACACCTGCGAAATCACACCTGGGAAATCACACCTGGGAAATCACACCCGGGAAATCCCACCCGGGAAATCACACCCGGGAAATCACACCCGGGAAATCCACCCTGGGAAATCACACCCGGGATAACACACCCGGGAAATCACACCTGGGAAATCACACCCGGGAAATCACACCCAGGAAATCACACCCGGGAAATCACACCTGGGAAAACATACCCGGGAAATCACACCCGGGAAATCACACCTGGGAAATCAGACCCAGGAAATCACTCCTGGGAAAACACACTCAGGAAATCACACCCAGGAAATCACACCCGGGAAATCACACCCGGGAAATCAAACCCGGGAAATCACACCCGGGAAATCACACCCGGGAAATAAAATCAGGGAAATCACACCTGGGAAATCACACCCGGGAAATCACACCTGGGAAATCACACCCGGGAAATCCAACCCGGGAAATCACACCCGGGAAATCCACCCCGGGAAATCACACCCGGGAAAACAGACCCGGGAAGTCACACCCGGGATAACACACCTGGGAAAACACACCCGGGAAATCACACCTGGGAAATTCACCCCGGGAAATCACACCCGGGAAAACATATCCGGGAAATCACACCTGGGAAATCACACCTGGGAAATCACACCTGGGAAATCACACCTGGAAAATCACACCCGGGAAATCCCACCCGGGAAATCACACCCGGGAAATCTCACCCGGGAAATCCACCCCGGGAAATCACACCCGGGATAACACACCCGGGATATCACACCTGGGAAATCACACCCGGGAAATCACACCCAGGAAATCACACCCGGGAAATCACACCTGGGAAAACATACCCGGGAAATCACACCCGGGAAATCACACCTGGGAAATCACACCCGAGAAAACACACCCAGGAAATCACACCCGGGAAATCACACCCGGGAAATCACTCCCGGGAAATCACACCCGGGGAAACACAACCTGGAAATCACACCTGGGAAATCACACCCGGGAAATCACACCTGGAAAATCACACCCGGGAAATCACACCCGGGAAATCAAACCTGGGAAAACACACCCGGGAAATCACACCCAGGGAATCACACCCGTGGAAATCACACCCAAAAATCACACCCAGGAAAACACAACCGGGAAATCACACCCGGGAAATCACACCCAGGAAATCACACCTGGAAAAACACACCTGGGAAATCACACCCGGGAAATCACACCTGGGAAATCACACCCGGGAAATCAAACCTAAGGTATGGTAGCATTTTGTTTGTGTTTCTGGTCCAGTAATCCTGGACTAATAATCTGGAGATATGAATTCAAGTGCCACCAGGGCAGCTGTGGAATTGAAATTCAGTTAATTAAATAAATCTGGAAAAAAATCTAGTGTCTGTATTGGTGACCATGAAACTACTGGATTGTCATAAATCACACCTGGGAAATCACACCCGGGAAATCACACCTGGAAAATCACACCCGGGAAGTCCAACCAGGGAAATCACACCCGGGAATCCACCCGGGGAAATCACACCCGGGAAAGCAGACCCGGGAAAACACACCAAGGAAATCACACCTGGGAAACCCACCCCGGGAAATCACACCCGGGAAAACACACCCGGGAAATCACACCTGGGAAATCACACCTGGGAAATCACACCTGGGAAATCACACCTGGAAAATCACACCCGGGAAATCCCACCCGGGAAATCACACCCGGGAAATCCACCACGGGAAATCACACCCGGGAAAACACACCCGGGAAATCACACCCGGGAAAACACACCCGGGAAATCACACCCGGGAGATCACACCCGGGAAATCACACACGGGAAAACACACCCGGGAAATCACACCCAGGGAATCACACCCGGGAAATCACACCTGGGAAAACATACCCGGGAAATCACACCCGGGAAATCACACCCGGGAACTCACACCCGGGAAATCACGCCTGGGAAGTCATGCCTGGGAAAACACACACGGGAAATCACACCCGGGAAATCACACCCGGGAAGTCACACCCAGGAAATCACACCCGGGAAATCACAGCCAGGAAATCACACCTGGGAAATCAGGCCTGGGAAATCACACCCGGGAAATCACACCCGGGAAATCCCACCCGGGAAATCACACCCGGGCAATCACACCTGGGAAATCACACCCGGGAAATCACACCCAGGAAATCACACCAGAGAAATCACACCCAGGAAATCACACCTGGGAAATCACACCCGGGAAAACACAACCGGGAAATCACACCTGGGAAATCACACCAGGGAAAACACACCCGGGAAATCACATCCTGGAAATCACACCTATAAAATCGCACCTGGGAATCAGAAGCAGGAAATCACACCCGGGAATACACACCCGGGAAATCACACCCGGGAATCAGAAGTGGGAAATCACACCAGGGAATCAGAAGCGGGAAATCACACCCGAGAATACACACCCGGGAAATCACACCCTGGAAATCACACCCGGGAAATCACACCCGGAAAATCACACCCAGGAAATCACACCCGGGAAATCACACCCGGGAAATCACACCCGGGAAACCACACCCAGGAAATCACACCCGGGAAATCACACCTGGGAAAACATACCCGGGAAATCACACCCGGGAAATCACACCCGGGAAATCAAACCCAGGAAATCACATCCGGGAAATCACAGCCAGGAAATCACACCCGGGAAATCAGGCCTGGGAAATCACACCCGGGAAATCACACCCGGGAAAACCCACCCGGGAAATCACACCTGGGAAATCACACCCGAGAAATCACACCCAGGAAATCACACCTGGGAAATCACACCCGGGAAAACACAACCGGGAAATCACACCTGGGAAATCACACCAGGGAAAACACACCCGGGAAATCACACTCTGGAAATCACACATATAAAATCGCACCCGGGAATCAGAAGCAGGAAATCACACCCGGGAATACACACCCGGGAAATCACACCCGGGAATCAGAAGCGGGAAATCACACCCGGGAATCAGAAGTGGGAAATCACACCCGGGAATACACACCCGGGAAATCAAACCCAGGAAATCACACCTGGGAACTCACACCCGGGAATCAGAAGCAGGAAATCACACCCGGGAATACACACTCGGGAAATCACACCCAGGAAATCACACCTGGGAACTCACACCCGGGAATCAGAAGCGGGAAATCACACCTGGGAATACACACCCGGGAAATCAAACCCTGGAAATCACACCCGGGAAATCACACCCGGAAAATCACACCCAGGAAATCACACCCGGGAAATCACACCCAGGAAATCACACCCGGGAAATTTCACCTGGGAAATCACACCCGGGAAAACACACCCGGGAAATCACACCCAGGAAATCACACCCTGGAAATCACACCCGGGAAAACAAGCCCGGGAAATCACACCTGGGAAATCACACCCGGGCAATCACACCCGGGAAATCACACCCGGGAAATCACACCCAGGAAATCACACCCGGGAAATCAAACCCTGGAAATCACACCCGGGAAATCACACCCGGAAAATCACACCCAGGAAATCACACCCGGGAAATCACACCCAGGAAATCACACCCGGGAAATTTCACCTGGGAAATCACACCCGGGAAAACACACCCGGGAAATCACACCCAGGAAATCACACCCTGGAAATCACACCCGGGAAAACAAGCCCGGGAAATCACACCTGGGAAATCACACCCGGGCAATCACACCCGGGAAATCACACCCGGGAAATCACACCCAGGAACTCACACCCGGGAAATCACACCCGGGAAACCACACCCGGGAAATCACACCCAGGAAATCACACCCAGGAAATCACACCCAGGAAATTGCACCCGGGAAATCACACTCGGGAAATCACACCCAGGAAATCACACCCGGGAAAACACACCAGGGAAAACACACCTGGGAAATCACACCGGGGAAATCACACCCGGGAAATCACACCTGGGAAATCACACCTGGGAAATCACACCCGGGAAATCACTCCTGGGAAAACACACTCAGGAAATCACACCCAGGAAATCACACCCGGGAAATCACACCCGGGAAATCACACCCGGGAAATCAAATCCGGTAAATCACACCCGGGAAATCACACCCGGGAAAACACACACAGGAAATCACACCCGGGAAATCACACCCGGGAAATCAAACCCGGGAAATCACACCCGGGAAATAAAATCTGGGAAATCACACCTGGGAAATCACACCCGGGAAATCACACCTGCGAAATCACACCCGGGAAATCCAACCCAGGAAATCACACCCGGGAATTCCACCCCGGGAAATCACACCTGGGAAAACAGACCCGGGAAGTCACACCCGGGATAACACACCTGGGAAAACACACCCAGGAAATCACACCCGGGAAATCCACCCCGGGAAATCACACCCGGGAAGACATATCCGGGAAATCACACCTGGGAAATCACACCTGGGAAATCACACCTGGGAAATCACACCTGGAAAATCACACCCGGGAAATCCCACCCGGGAAATCCCACCCGGGAAATCCCACCCGGGAAATCACACCCGGGAAATCCACCACGGGAAATCACACCCGGGAGAACACACCCGGGAAATCACACCCGGGAAAACACACCCGGGAAATCACACCCGGGAAATCACACCCGGGAAATCACACCCAGGGAATCACACCCGGGAAATCACACCTGGGAAAACATACCCGGGAAATCACACCTGAGAAATCACACCCGGGAAATCACACCTGGGAAATCACGCCTGGGAAATCACGCCCGGGAAAACACACACGGGAAATCACACCCGGGAAATCACACCCGGGAAGTCACACCCAGGAAATCACACCCGGGAAATCACAGCCAGGAAATCACACCTGGGAAATCAGGCCTGGGAAATCACACCCGGGAAATCACACCCGGGAAATCCCACCCGGGAAATCACACCCGGGAAATCACACCTGGGAAATCACACCCGGGAAATCACACCCAGGAAATCACACCCGAGAAATCACACCCAGGAAATCACACCTGGGAAATCACACCCGGGAAAACACAACCGGGAAATCACACCTGGGAAATCACACCAGGGAAAACACACCCGGGAAATCACACCCTGGAAATCACACCTATAAAATCGCACCCGGGAATCAGAAGCAGGAAATGACACCCGGGAATACACACCCGGGAAATCACACCCGGGAATCAGAAGCGGGAAATCACACCAGGGAATCAGAAGCGGGAAATCACACCCGAGAATACACACCCGGGAAATCACACCCTGGAAATCACACCCGGGAAATCACACCCGGAAAATCACACCCAGGAAATCACACCCGGGAAATCACACCCGGGAAATCACACCCGGGAAACCACACCCAGGAAATCACACCCGGGAAATCACACCTGGGAAAACATACCTGGGAAATCACGCCTGGGAAATCACACCCGGGAAAACACACACAGGAAATCACACCCGGGAAATCACACCCGGGAAATCAAACCCAGGAAATCACATCCGGGAAAGCACAGCCAGGAAATCACACCCGGGAAATCAGGCCTGGGAAATCACACCCAGGAAATCACACCCGGGAAAACCCACCCGGGAAATCACACCCGGGAAATCACACCCGGGAAATCACACCCAGGAAATCACACCCGAGAAATCACACCCAGGAAATCACACCTGGGAAATCACACCCGGGAAAACACAACCGGGAAATCACACCTGGGAAATCACACCAGGGAAAACACACCCGGGAAATCACACTCTGGAAATCACACATATAAAATCGCACCCGGGAATCAGAAGCAGGAAACCACACCCGGGAATACGCACCCGGGAAATCACACCCGGGAATCAGAAGCGGGAAATCACACCCGGGAATCAGAAGTGGGAAATCACACCCGGGAATACACACCCGGTAAATCAAACCCAGGAAATCACACCTGGGAACTCACACCCGGGAAACAGAAGCAGGAAATCACACCCGGGAATACACACTCGGGAAATCACACCCAGGAAATCACACCTGGGAACTCACACCCGGGAATCAGAAGCGGGAAATCACACCCGGGAATACACACGCGGGAAATCAAACCCTGGAAATCACACCCGGGAAATCACACCCGGAAAATCACACCCAGGAAATCACACCCGGGAAATCACACACAGGAAATCACACCCGAGAAATTTCACCTGGGAAATCACACCCGGGAAAACACACCCGGGAAATCACACCCAGGAAATCACACCCTGGAAATCACACCCGGGAAAACAAGCCCGGGAAATCACACCTGGGAAATCACACCCGGGCAATCACACCCAGGAAATCACACCCGGGAAATCACACCCAGGAAATCACACCCGGGAAATCACACCCGGGAAACCACACCCGGGAAATCACACCCAGGAAATCACACCCAGGAAATCACACCCAGGAAATTGCACCCGGGAAATCACACTCGGGAAATCACACCCGGGAAATCACACCCGGGAAAACACACCAGGGAAAACACACCTGGGAAATCACACCGGGGAAATCACACCCGGGAAATCACACCTGGGAAATCACACCTGGGAAATCACACCCGGGAAATCACTCCTGGGAAAACACACTCAGGAAATCACACCCAGGAAATCACACCCGGGAAATCACACCCGGGAAATCACACCCGGGAAATCAAACCCGGGAAATCACACCCGGGAAATCACACCCGGGAAAACACACTCAGGAAATCACACCCGGGAAATCACACCCGGGAAATCAAACCCGGGAAATCACACCCGGGAAATAAAATCTGGGAAATCACACCTGGGAAATCACACCCGGGAAATCACACCTGCGAAATCACACCCGGGAAATCCAACCCAGGAAATCACACCCGGGAATTCCACCCCGGGAAATCACACCTGGGAAAACAGACCCGGGAAGTCACACCCGGGATAACACACCTGGGAAAACACACCCAGGAAATCACACCCGGGAAATCCACCCCGGGAAATCACACCCGGGAAAACATATCCGGGAAATCACACCTGGGAAATCACACCTGGGAAATCACACCTGGGAAATCACACCTGGAAAATCACACCCGGGAAATCCCACCCGGGAAATCACACCCGGGAAATCCCACCCGGGAAATCCACCCCGGGAAATCACACCCGGGATAACACACCCGGGAAATCACACCTGGGAAATCACACCCGGGAAATCACACCCAGGAAATCACACCCGGGAAATCACACCTGGGAAAACATACCCGGGAAATCACACCCGGGAAATCACACCTGGGAAATCACACCCGGGAAAACACACCCAGGAAATCACACCCGGGAAATCACACCCGGGAAATCACACCTGGGAAATCACACCCGGGAAAACACAACCTGGAAATCACACCCGGGAAATCACACCCGGGAAATCACACCTGGAAAATCACACCCGGGAAATCACACCCGGGAAATCAAACCTGGGGAATCACACCCGGGAAATCACACCCAGTAAAACACACCCGGGAAATCACACCCAGGGAATCACACCCGTGGAAATCACACCCGAAAATCACACCCAGGAAAACACAACCGGGAAATCACACCCGGGAAATCACACCCAGGAAATCACACCTGGAAAAACACACCCGGGAAATCACACCCGGGAAATCACACCTGGGAAATCACACCCGGGAAATCAAACCTAGGGTATGGTAGCATTTTGTTTGTGTTTCTGGTCCAGTAATCCTGGACTAATAATCTGGAGATATGAATTCAAGTGCCACCAGGGCAGCTGTGGAATTGAAATTCAGTTAATTAAATAAATCTGGAAAAAAATCTAGTGTCAGTATTGGTGACCATGAAACTACTGGATTGTCATAAAAACCCATCTGGCTCACTAATGTCCTTTAGGGAAGGAAATCTGCTGTCCTTACCTGGTCTGGCCTGTATGTGAGACCAGACCCACAGCAGTGTGGTTGACTCGCCGTTCACTTGTACCAATCTGCTACAAAGAATGGACTGCAGTGGTTCAAGGAGGTGGCTCACCACCTTGTCAGGGGCAATTAGGGATGGGCAATAAACGGCGGCCTTGCCAGCGACATCCTCATCCCGGGAAGAAATTTTTTAAAAATCACACCCGAGAAATCATTCCTTGCCTGACACTGATCCACGTTCCCCATGTGCAAGTATTCTAAATTGAAATCATTTCCAGGCAAAGTACGCTTATTCCTGACCCAGATTACAGTATTCCCCTCACTTCACACACATTTTTCCCACCGCACACCATTCCCCTACAGTTCCGTTACCAATGCAGCGGCAGCGGCGAGAGGATAAAGAGCGGCCCGAGAGTGGAGCTGAATTAAAGCAGCGGCAGCGGCGAGAAGATAAAGAGCGGCCCGAGAGCGGACCTGAATTAAAGCAGCGGTGAGAGGATAAAGAGCGGCCCGAGAGCGGACCTGAATTAAAGCAGCGACAGCGGTGAGAGGATAAAGAGCGGCCCGAGAGCGGACCTGAATTAAAGCAGCGGCGAGAGGATAAAGAGTGGCCCGAGAGCGGACCTGAATTAAAGCAGCGACAGCGGTGAGAGGATAAAGAGCGGCCCGAGAGCGGAGCTGAATTAAAGCAGCGGCAGCGGCGAGAGGATAAAGAGCGGCCCGAGAGCGGACCTGAATTAAAGCAGCGACAGCGGCGAGAGGATAAAGAGCGGCCCAAGAGCGGAGCTGAATTAAAGCAGCGGCAGCGGCGAGAAGATAAAGAGCGGCCCGAGAGCGGACCTGAATTAAAGCAGCGGTGAGAGGATAAAGAGCGGCCCGAGAGCGGACCTGAATTAAAGCAGCGACAGCGGTGAGAGGATAAAGAGCGGCCCGAGAGCGGACCTGAATTAAAGCAGCGGCGAGAGGATAAAGAGTGGCCCGAGAGCGGACCTGAATTAAAGCAGCGACAGCGGTGAGAGGATAAAGAGCGGCCCGAGAGCGGAGCTGAATTAAAGCAGCGGCAGCGGCGAGAGGATAAAGAGCGGCCCGAGAGCGGACCTGAATTAAAGCAGCGACAGCGGCGAGAGGATAAAGAGCGGCCCAAGAGCGGAGCTGAATTAAAGCAGCGGCAGCGGCGAGAGGATAAAGAGCGGCCCGAGAGTGGACCTGAATTAAAGCAGCGGCAGCGGCGAGAGGATAAAGAGCGGCCCGAGAGCGGACCTGAATTAAAGCAGCGACAGCGGCGAGAGGATAAAGAGCGGCCCGAGAGCGGCCCTGAATTAAAGCAGCGGCGAGAGGATAAAGAGCGGCCCGAGAGCGGACCTGAATTAAAGCAGCGACAGCGGCGAGAGGATAAAGAGCGGCCCAAGAGCGGAGCTGAATTAAAGCAGCGGCAGCGGCGAGAAGATAAAGAGCGGCCCGAGAGCGGACCTGAATTAAAGCAGCGGTGAGAGGATAAAGAGCGGCCCGAGAGCGGACCTGAATTAAAGCAGCGACAGCGGTGAGAGGATAAAGAGCGGCCCGAGAGCGGACCTGAATTAAAGCAGCGGCGAGAGGATAAAGAGTGGCCCGAGAGCGGACCTGAATTAAAGCAGCGACAGCGGTGAGAGGATAAAGAGCGGCCCGAGAGCGGAGCTGAATTAAAGCAGCGGCAGCGGCGAGAGGATAAAGAGCGGCCCGAGAGCGGACCTGAATTAAAGCAGCGACAGCGGCGAGAGGATAAAGAGCGGCCCAAGAGCGGAGCTGAATTAAAGCAGCGGCAGCGGCGAGAGGATAAAGAGCGGCCCGAGAGTGGACCTGAATTAAAGCAGCGGCAGCGGCGAGAGGATAAAGAGCGGCCCGAGAGCGGACCTGAATTAAAGCAGCGACAGCGGCGAGAGGATAAAGAGCGGCCCGAGAGCGGCCCTGAATTAAAGCAGCGGCGAGAGGATAAAGAGCGGCCCGAGAGCGGACCTGAATTAAAGCAGCGGCAGTGGTGAGAGGATAAAGAGCGGCCCGAGAGTGGAGCTGAATTAAAGCAGCGGCAGCGGTGAGAGGATAAAGAGCGGCCCGAGAGCGGAGCTGAATTAAAGCAGCAGCGAGAGGATAAAGAGCGGCCCGAGAGTGGAGCTGAATTAAAGCAGCGACAGCGGCGAGAGGATAAAGAGCGACCCGAGAGCGGACCTGAATTAAAGCAGCGACAGCAGTGAGAGGATAAAGAGCGGCCCGAGAGCGGAGCTGAATTAAAGCAGCGACAGCGGCGAGAGGATAAAGAGCGGCCCGAGAGCGGACCTGTATTAAAGCAGCGGCGAGAGGATAAAGAGCGGCCCGAGAGCGGACCTGAATTAAAGCAGCGGCGAGAGGATAAAGAGCGCCCCGAGAGCGGAGCTGAATTAAAGCAGTGACAGCGGCGAGAGGATAAAGAGCGGCCCGAGAGCGGAGCTGAATTAAAGCAGTGACAGTGGCGAGAGGGTAAAGAGCGGCCCGAGAGCGGACCTGAATTAAAGCAGCGGCGAGAGGATAAAGAGCGGCCCGAGAGCAGAGCTGAATTAAAGCAGCGGCAGGAGTGAGAGGATAAAGAGCGGCCCGAGAGCGGAGCTGAATTAAAGCAGTGACAGCGGCGAGAGGATAAAGAGCGGCCCGAGAGTGGACCTGAATTAAAGCAGCGGCAGCGGCGAGAGGATAAAGAGCGGCCCGAGAGCGGAGCTGAATTAAAGCAGCGACAGCGGCGAGAGGATAGAGAGCGGCCCGAGAGCGGAGCTGAATTAAAGCAGCGACAGCGGCGAGAGGATAAAGAGCGGCCCGAGAGCGGAGCTGAATTAAAGCAGCGGCGAGGCTCCGATTCAAAAACAACAACAAAGAGTGATGTCACAGGAGAGCAGGTAGGTGATTGGTTGCTGAGTATTACTGCTCTTTTTTGCTCTAAGTTAGGGAAGGAGTTAAATTAAGAGCTGAGAAACTGTAACTCGCTAGTACTTATTAAATTAATAACTTAAACTAAATAAAATAATCAAACAATAAACCTAAATTATCGATTGAATAAAATCTTTAACTAATTAATTAATAAATAAAACAAGGTTAGAGGTGGCAGGGCAGGTGGTGTGTGGTAACTGCAGCGTGTGGGAGTCTGTGGAGAGCATCGCGATCCCGAGCAATCACATCTGCAGTAAGTGTCTGCAACTCGAGGAACTTCGGCTCAGAGTTGTTGAGCTGGAGTCCGAGCTGCAGACATTGCGATGCATCAGGGAGGGGGAGAGTTACCTGGACACTTTGTTCCAGGAGGCAGTCACACCCTTTAGGTTAAGTAGTACTTTACAGTTCGTCAGTGGTCAGGGACAGGAGGGTGTGACTGCGAGTCAGGAAGGTATGGGGACCCAGGATGTAGCGATGGAGGAGCCTCAGCCCTGGACCTTGTCCAACAGGTACAAGGTACTTGCTGTCTGTATGGATGAGGAAAAGGACTGCAGGGAGGATGGGCAAACTGACCATGGCACTGTGGTACAGGGGGCCATCCAAGTGGGGGTAGAAGGAAGGAATGTGGTAGTAGTAGGGGACAGTACAGTCAGGGGGATAGATACTGTTCTCTGCAGCCGTGAAAGAGAGTCCCGAAGGCTGTGTTGCCAGGGTTAAGGATATCGCCTCGCGGCTGAAGAAGAGCTTGGAGTGGGAGGAGGAGGATCCAGTTGTCATGGTTCATGTAGGAATCAACGACATAGGTAGAACTAGGAATGAGGTTCTGCTGAGGGAGTTTGAGGAGCTAGGGTCTAAATTAATAAGCAGAACTTCAAGGGTAATAATCTCTGGATTACTACCTGAGCCACACACAAATTGGCAGAGGGTCAAGCAGATCAGAGAGATAAATGCGTGGCTCAAAGAGTGGTGTGGGAAGAAGGGGTTTTGATTTAAGAGGTACTGGCACCAGTACTGGGGAAAGAGGGAGCTGTTCCATCGGGATAGGCTCCACTTAAACCGGGCTGGGACCAGCGTCCTGGCGAATCAAATAACTAGGGCTGTAGATAGAGCTTTAAACTAAAAAAGGGGGGGAAGGGGTCAGGTGAGGGGAAATTTAGAAATCTAACAAGGTCAAGGCAATAGAACAGTGTAGCGATTTGGGTAAAAATAAGCAGCGTGTGCCAGGAAGGGACAGAGAGTTTAACGGTAGCAGAGCAGCAGTGAATAAGGTCAAAGCAGGGAATAATGGTAAAAAATTTAAATTAAAGGCTCTTTATCTGAAAGCATAAAGCATTCGATAGACAAACTATTGGCACAAAGAGAGATAAATGGGTTTGATCTAATAGCCATTACACAGACATGGTTGCAAGGTGGCCAAGGTTGAGAACTAAAGGGGAAAAATTCAGTATCGCCCCGTTTGGGGCGCGATTATCGGCTGTGCGCAAAGTTTAGCGCCTGGCGCTAATTATCGCCCCCGGAGTTGATTGGAGCTCTAAATCAGGCGCTACGCACCTCTCTTAAGGCGCAAAGGCCGAGGAGCAAGGCGCTAACTCAGAGCGCGGGTGCAGCGCAGGTGCTGTCAGTTAGCGATGGAACACAGACGCACTGGCGCTGGTCAGTTCTTAAAGGGGAGGTTGATCTTACTCTCCAGCCACACCCTGCTCATTGGAGCCTTGAATCTCGGCCTGGAGAGACCTGTGCCTAAATCTTCCAGCCAAGGACTATGGAGAGGGCCAGGAAGCGAGCACAACACTTCAGCGAGCGGGCCTTGGAGGCTCTGGTTGGCGCGGTGGGGCGCAGATGATCTATACTGTACCCAGAGAGTGGCAGAAGGCCTTTGCCGCGCGATTACAGAAGAGTGTGGAGGGAGGTGGCTCAGAGACCCTCCTCAAGCAGCATGGTGCCTAGGACCCATATACAATGTAGAAAAGAGTTCAATGACCTCACTCGGGTCGTCAGGGTGAGTGGCTTTTTTTCAATACCTCTCCATCCCTCCATCTCAACCTCACTCTATGGCCAGAGGGTCTTAAAACCCCAATGCCCAACACTCACCCATCACCTATGGCCCTCTCATGAAACACACACGCACATTCCACACTTTGCATACAGTAATGGCTATTCAGGCAAGACCATGGCTGTATACAGTAAGGGCTATTCACCTATGGGATGCACATCAGGCAAGACCATGGCTGTATATTTACTCAGACGCCGTCCTTTTTCTTGCAGGTCAAGCTAGCTCATAATAGGAGACAGCAGCAACGGATGGGTGGAGGGCGGCCTCAGCTGCAACCCCTCAGCGATCTTGAGGAGCGCGTCCAGAGGATTGTGGCAAACCGGATGCTTGGTCCCGTCGCCACTGGAGAGGCTGACCCCGTTCTGGACGGCAATGGTAAGGTCATCACCTTCTTGTCCTCTCTCCTTCCACTTGTCCCTCACAACACCAGCCTTTGACACTTTCAATCCAACTTACTAAATTGCTGCACTCATTCCTCCCTTGCTGCCACCCTGTCCTCACGCTAAAGCCACTCTTGTACCTCCCTGCTTTCAGATGGTGATTCACCAGTTGAGGAGACGGCCCTCAAGCTGCCAGTGGGAGTGAAGCTGCAGGCGAGGAGGAAGAGGAAGCCGGAGCATCAGCACCACCATCTCCCGAGGAAGCCCATACCCACACTGGGAACACGCCTTCCCTGGAGGGGAGCGGGGGGAAGGGTCTGACGAGGGTGAAGCTCCAGGACCCAGCGGGCTGCAGCAACGCGATGGGGGTAGGGAAGCTCGGGGGGCTTCTCCCCGGAGGGAGAGTATGCCAGCGAGTCTTGCTGCACTGGACACAGAGGAGGAGCGGCTCATCGCTGAAATGAACACCCAGGCGGTGGACATGCACACTGAGCTCATGGGTGCAGTGGGAAGGGTGCCCGAATGCATTGAATCACTGGCAAGGATTGTGGAGCACTTCGCTGTAGCACAGGCGGATGCCATGCAAATGCTTAGTGCAGCAATTCAGTCATTAGCTGCCGTGAGCCCCATCTCTGACTGTTCTCATGCAGACTCAGATTGAGGCCACGCGAGCACTGACTGCTGCCACCCTCGCTGGTTCGGACACATTTCCCCGGGGCTCTCACCGCGCCGCAGCAGGCCAGCAATCTGTGCTCCAGCAGATTGCTCCGGATGCTGGGAGTGCCAGTGTGTCGGTCGAGCAGGGAGGTGCTGCCCTCTCTCAAGATGACAGCATTCCTGCTGCCACCACTGTCACTTCTGCACTGCAGTTGCCACCACCTGTAGGACAGACTGCTGCCGCCCATGCAGAGTTGGTGCAGTCTGCAGCCGGGCCCTCCAGGCCCAGAGCTGGTCGAGGCCGTCCTTCAAGGGCATCTGCAGTCTCAGGTTGTGACAATCAGCAGCCTTGCTGCAGCCACTGGGGCCCCATTACGGAGGAGCAGTAGGGTGGGAAGGGGGGAAGTGCGCAAGGGAAGGAGATCACCCTCGAAGGGCAAAAAGTAGGAGGTGTGACAAAATGTTGGTCATTTTTTTATTAAAGGCCGAGGTTCGTGGTCAAACTTTTGTTTAGTGTTTTGGACATTATCTCCAGGTTGTGAGAACGAGTTATGTTAATGACTGTTTTTTTGTGTTTCTTTCTATTAGTTTGTCATGAGGAAATGACACACACAGAGTTTGTAAAATAAATAATTTTTTGTATTCAAAATATACATGTTTGGTCTTTGCAATCATTGCTGCCTTGGCCGGCTATGGGGTTGTGGGTTGGTTTCATTCACGTTGTTCTCAATGGCAGAAGCCATTTCCTCAGCAGGGGCCTAGAAGTGGCTTGCTATCAGCCGTTGACGGACGGCCCTTCCAGTTTCTACATTGTGGGCCTCCCTCCCGCCTTGGTGCTGCTGATGATCATCCTCCTCTTCTTCCTCCTCCTCTTCCACCTCCTCCTCTGCTGCTGCTCCAATGTCTGGTGGCATTGGCTGGGTCCTGAGGATTGCCAGGTTATGCAGCATGCAGCACACAACAATGAAGCGGGAGACTCGCTCAGGCGAGTACTGCAGGGCTCCTCCAGAATGGTCCAGACAGCGGAACCGTTGCTTGAGCACACCGATTGTGCACTCAACGATGTTCCTGGTAGCTTGATGGCTCTCGTTGTATTGCAGCTCAGCAGGGGTGTTGGGCGTACGGAGCGGTGTCATCAGCCAGGTGCACAGAGGATATCCTTTGTCCCCGAGAAGCCAACCTCCTGGGTGAAGCGGTGCCTGTAAAAGGTCTGCCACAGTAGTCTGGCGCAGGATGTATGCATCGTGGCTGCTGCCAGGATAACAGGCATTGACAGCGAGTATCAGCTGTCTGTGGTCACAGACCAACTGAACGTTTAAGGAATGGAAGCCCCTTCGGTTGCAGAAATCTTCGGCATTCTCATGCGGAGCACGCAAAGCCACATGCGTGCAGTCAATGGCGCCCTGCACCATGGGGAAGCCTGCTATCATCGCAAAGCCCATTGTGCGCTCTTGCTGCTTGTCCGGGGTCATGAGGAAAGAGATGTACTCTCGTCTCATAGATACATAGATACATAGAAGATAGGAGCAGGAGTAGGCCGTTCGGCCCTTCGAGCCTGCTCCGCCATTCAATGAGATCATGGTTGATCATCCAAATTCAGTACCCGGTCCCTGCCTTCTCCCCATATCCCTTGATCCCTTTAGCCTTAAGAAATATATCCAACTCTTTCTTGAATATACTTAATGAACTGGCCTCCACCGCCCTCTGTGGCAGAGAATTCCACAGGTTCACCACTCTCTGGGTGAAGAAATTCCTCCTCATTTCAGTCCTAAATGGCTTACCCCTTATCCTTAGACTATGACCCCTGGTTCTGGACTCCCTGGCCATCAGAAACATCCTTCCTGCATCTAGTCTGTCCAGGCCTGACAGAATTTTATAGGTTTCGATGAGATCCCCTCTCAATCTTCTAAACTCCAGTGAGTATAAGCCCAATCGACACAATCTCTCCTCATGCGTCATTCCTGCCATCCCAGGTATCAGCCTGGTGAATCTTCGCTGCACTCCTTCCATGGCAAGAATGTCCTTCCTTAGGTAAGGTGACCAAAACTGCACACAATACTCAAGGTGTGGTCTCACCAAGGCCCTGTACAACTGCAGCAAGACATCCTTGTTCTTGTACTCGAACCCTCTTGCTACGAAGGCCAACATACCATTTGACTTCTTAACCGCCTGCTGCACCTGCATGCTTACCTTCAGCGACTGGTGTACAAGAACACCCAGGTCTCTTTGCACTTCCCCTTCTCCCAATCTATTACCATTCAAATAATAATCTGCCTTCCTGTTTTTGCCACCAAAGTGGATAACCTCACATTTATCCACATTATAGTGCATTTGCCATGTTTCTGCCCAATCACCCAACCTGTCCAAATCATGCTGGAGTTTCACGACATCCTCCTCACAGCATACCCTCCCCCCCAGCTTTGTGTCGTCTGCAAATTTGGAGATATTTTTATAGAGGGCATTTGTGACCTGACGGATGCAGCAATGCACCGTGAACTGAGAGATATTGGCGATGTCCCCAGTAGCTGATTGAAATGAGCTGGTGGTATAAAAGTTGAGAGCCACTGTTATCTTCACTGCCACCAGCAGAGACGTCCTGGTCCTCAGTTGAGGCTGCAGATCTGGCTGCAGCAGGTGGCAGAGCTCAGTGACCACCTCCTTGCTGAAGCGCAGCCTTCGCAAACACTGCTCCTCAGACATATTAATGTAGGAGAATTGTTGGCGAAATATCCTGGGAGGGTAAGGTCTCCTGTACAGAGGCCTGTTGGCCCTCCTTCGTCTGGCCATGATTGCCACTCTCTCTCTGCATCTCTGTGGCCTCCAATTCTGCTGGTGCAGGACGACGCCCCCAATTAGTGCAGTCCCCATAGTCTCTTGGCAATCAAACTAATGAAGGTCAGAAACCAAAGTACCTGCAAATTTATGCTTAGCAGCTAAAACTACTTCACATAGCGTTGACTCAATGCAGAAGTCTCTCTTTGTCTCTCTCAAAATCTCTCTCTCTCTCTCAGAATGAGTGGTGCAAAATTGTCTACCACAGAAAAAGCCAGGAAGAGGCCCCCTTTAAATAGCGCCCCCCCTAGCCCCAAAGTTACTGGGAAGCATTTCAGTATACCTGTCATTGGTTGCATCAGGCAGAAAGGAGGGGGGCGCCACTCAATTTCCAGTCCGGGGTGCCCCAAGGGCGTTGCACGCTTGAATGACGTCAAGATCTGCGTGCGGGGCAGTATTGTTTAGCGCTGCCGCAAAATGTCAGGTCAATTTCGCGAGAGGCTAGTCATAGTAGAAATAGAAGGATATTTCAGATGAATACATGGCTAGAGGAATGGTGCAAGGGGAGGGATTCAAATTCCTGGGACATTGGAACCAGTTCTGGGGGAGGTGGGACCAGTACAAACTGGACGGTTTGCACCTGGACAGGACCGGGACCAATGTCCTAGGGAGAGTGTTTGCTGGTGCTGTTGGGGAGGGTTTAAACTAAAAGGGCAGGGTGTTGGGAACCTGTGCAGGGAGACAGAGGAAAGGGAAGCAAGGATAGAAGCAAAAGACAGGAAGGAGAAAAACAAAAGTGGCAGTCCGAGAAATCAAGGGTGTAAATCAAACATGGTCACAGTAAATAATAATTCTAAAATGTCTAAGAGTGTTAAAAAAACAAGCCTGAAGGCTTTGTGTCTTAATGCGAGGAGCATTCGTAATAAGGTGGATGAATTAGCTGCGCAAATAGATGTAAACGGATATGATATAATTGGGATAACGGAGACATGGCTCCAGGGTGACCAAGGCTGGGAATTCAACATCCAGGGGTATTCAATATTCAGGAAGAACAGACAAAAACGAAAAGGAGGTGGGGTAGCATTGCTGGTTAAAGAGATTAACACAATAGTAAGGAAGAATATTAGCTCTGATGATGTGGAATCTGTATGGGTAGAGCTGAGAAATACCAAGGGGCACAAAACATTAGTGGGAGTTGTATACAGACCCCCAACAGTAATGCTGAGGTTGGGGATGGCATTAAATGGGAAATTAGAAACATGTGCAATAAGGGCACAGCAGTTATCATGGGTGACTTTAATCTACATATAGATTGGGCTAACCAAATTAGTAACAATACTGTGGTGGAGGAATTCCTAGAGTGTATACGGGATGGTTCCCTGGACCAATATGTCGAGGAACCAACTAGACATCAGGTCACCTTAGACTGGGTATTATGTAATGAGAAAGGATTAATTAGCAATCTTGTTGTGCGAGGCCCCTTGGGGTGGAGCGATCATAATATGATAGAATTCTTCATTAAGATGGAGAGTGAAGCAGTTGACTCAGAGACTAGGGTCCTGAATTTAAATAAAGGAAACTACGATGGTATGAGGCGCGAGTTGGCTAGGATGGATTGGGGAACATTACTTAAAGGGTTGACGGTGGATAAGCAATAGCAAACTTAAGATTGCATGGATGAACTACAGAATTTGTTCATCCCTCTTTGGCATAAAAATAAAACAAAAAAGGTGACTCAACCGTGGCTAACAAGGGAAATTAGGGATAGCATAAGATCCAAGGAGAGGACATATAAATTGGCCAGAAAAAGCAGCAAACCTGAGATTGGGAGCAGTTTAGGATTCAGCAAAGGAGGACAAAGGGATTAATTAAGAGGGGGAAAATAGAGTATGAGAGTAAGCTTGCACGGAACATAAAAACTGACTGTAAAAGCTTCTATAGATATGTGAAGAGAAAAAGATCGGTGAAGTCAAGCATAGGTCCCTTGCAGTCAGAATCAGGGGAATTTATAATGGGGAACAAAGAATTGGCAGACCAATTAAATACATACTTTGGTTCTGTCTTTACAAAGGAGGACACAAATAACCACCCAGAGATGTCGGGGAACATAGGGTCTAATGATAGGGAGGAACTGAATGAAATCAGTATTTGTAGGGAAATGGTGTTAGGGAAATTGATGGGATTGAAGGCCGATAAATCCCCAGGGCCTGATAATCTACATCCTAGGGTATTTAAGGAAGTGGCCCTAGAAATAGTAGGTGCATTGCTGGTCATCTTCCAAAATTCTATAGACTCTGGAACAGTTCCCATGGATTGGAGGGTAGCTAATGTAACCCCACTATTCAAAAAAGGTGGTAGAGAGAAAACGGGGAAATATTGACCGGTAAGCCTGACATCAGTAGTGGGGAAAATGTTAGAGTGTGGCGGAGCCACCAAAGGACTCAAAGCAGTTGTACATAATTCCTTTAACAGCAATGTAGTTATAGCCTGTGTCTATACCTTTAATTACACTGTTTAACTGTACTCTGCCTAATTACCTTTTCAGCGCGGTTTTAACGTGATGACATCATGCCGTTCATCACGTGATCCCCCAATGGCGGGAAGAACGTGATGACGTCATGACGTCAGCCATCGGACCAGCCCAGCAGTCCTTGTGGAGCCTTCAGAGAGAACAGACCTGTACTCGATGTATTCCAGCAGTTTCCAATTTAAACCTGTTTTGTTCCATTAAAGTTCGTTGTTTTAATTGCCTGAGTCGAACTCAGTCTTTTCGTTAGGAACCTCCGTTCCTACATTGGTGACCCCGACTTCTACGATCGGTTTTCGTGGAAGATATTTATCATGGATATAAACGCCGTGACCCTGAAACTGCCGCAATTCTGGGAGCAACAACCAGCCGTGTGGTTTATCCAAGCTGAAGCTCAATTTGCCATCCGGAACATCGTCGCGGATTCGACCCGTTACTACTACGTGGTCTCCGCCCTCGACAGCGCCACAGCCCCGCGGATCGTCAGCCTCCTCGGTAGCCCACCGGATGACGGCAAGTACGATACTTTAAAGGCGCGTTTACTCCAGGTCTTCGGCCTCTCGAAATGGAGCGAGCTCGCAGACTTCTCGCTATGCCCGGCCTCGGGGACTCCAAACCGTCCGAGCTCATGAGCCAATGCTCACGCTCTTGGGTGCCGAACCGGAATGCTTCCTTTTTAGGGAGTTGTTCCTCTGCCAGCTTCCAGAACCAGTGCAAACTGCCTTAGCCAGCTCTGCGATCACAGACTGTGCTGAACTCGCGGCAGAAGCGGATAAGATATTCACGGTAACCCAACAGTGCTGCGCGGCCACGAGGCATCCAACCCCCACAGACGCGTCTCCAGCTCCTCAAGCGGCGGGCTGGTGCTGCTACCACGCCCGTTTTGGCGCGAAAGCCAGACGCTGCCATCCGCCCTGCAGTTTTTCGCCCAAAAAAAAAACAGCTCAGCTCCCACAGTGTTTTTCGCGAAGGAGGACCGGTTCTAAGGGGCGCACCGCGGCTGCGATGTCCATCGGATCTTCAGGGAAGCTTCTTTACATCACAGACTCCTTTTCGGGTCGCCGTTTTCTTTGTGACACCGGTTCGCAGTGTAGTATCTTGCCTGCGTCGAGGCTTGATCTCCAAACTGGGAGCCACGGCCTTCCACTCGAGGCAGCTAATGGCGCGGCCATTTGTACCTTCGGGAAGCGGCGTGTCCAACTGTGCTTCGGCGGTCAGCGCTTCTGCTGGGAGTTCATCACGGCCAAGGTCTTGCAGGCCATCCTAGGGGCGGATTTTCTGTATGCGAACGGGTTCCTCATAGATGTCCGGCACTGCCGCTTGATCAACGCGGCCACTTTCCATTTGATCCCCTGCCACAGCAGCACCGCCGTGTCGTGGTCCGTTGCCTGCACGTACCTATCATTGGATGGATTCACTCGCCTCCTCGGGGAGTTCCCGGAGCTGACCAGGCCCACCTTCTCTTCCTCGGTCACAAAGCATGGGGTGGAGCACCATATCACCACGACGGGCTCCCCGGTTTACGCACGGGTTCGAAGGCTGGAATCCGGCAAGCTCGCGGCTGCGAAGGCAGAGTTTGACACTATGGAGCGACTGGGAATTATTCGACGGTCAAATAGTCCCTGGTCTTCGCCTCTCCACATCGCTCCGAAACTGGTGGCGGCTGGCGGCCATGCGGCGACTACCGACGTCTGAATGGAGCTATTACTCCCGATCGGTACCCGATCCCACATATACAAGATTTTTCAGCTCATTTGGCAGGAAAGTCCATTTTCTCTAAGGTCGAACTTGTCCGCGGGTATCACCAGGTTCCCGTTCATCCGCAGGATGTTCCAAAAACCGCTGTGATCACACCGTTTGGGCTTTTCGAGTTCCTGCGAATGCCGTTCGGTTTAAAGAACGCAGCACAGGCTTTTCAGCAACTAATGGACTCTGTGCTCCGTGATCTGCCATTCATATTTGTCTATCTCGATGACATCCTCATCGCCAGTGCTAGCGAGGAAGAGCACATCGGGCATCTGCGTACTCTTTTCACACGCCTTAGTCAGCATGGGTTAATCATCAACCCGGCCAAGTGCCAGTTTGGCCTGCAAATCATCGATTTTCTGGGACACCGCATCACCTCGGAGGGCGCCGTCCCCCTAGCAATGAAGGTGCCGTCACGTCTTTCCCGCGCCCGCGGACCGTCAGGGCTCTCCAAGAGTTCCTGGGGATGGTAAATTTCTACCACCGCTTTGTCCCCAGGGCGGCTCTACTTATGCAACCTTTGTACGAGGCCCTCAAGGGCAAATCTGGCAAAGACCCAATCGGCTGGACGGCCGAGATGGACCAGGCATTCGGGAACACCAAGACCGCCTTGGCTGAGGCAACCATGTTGGCGCACCCTCTTCCAGGTGCCACCATCGGCCTCACTACGGACGCGTCCGACTATGCCATAGGTGCAGTACAGGAGCAATGGGTCAATGGCACGTGGCAACCGCTGGCGTTTTTCAGCCGTCAGCTTAAAAAAAATGAAAAAAAATCCAGCACCTTTGATCGGGAGCTGCTGGCCCTGTTTCTGGCCATCCGCCATTTCAGGTTTTTCTTAGAAGGACGTCCCTTCACTGCTTTTGTCGACCACAAGCTGCTTACCTTCGCCATGTCAAAGTCCACAGAACCGTGGTCGGCTCGTCAGCAACGTCACCTGACGTTCATTTCGGAGTTCACTACGGACATTCGACATGTGTCTGGTAAAGACAACCTGGTGGCAGATTGTCTCTCCCGCGCGACGGTCCAGGCGGTTCATCTGGGAATTGATTACGCTCGCATGGCTGAGGATCAGGTTTCGGACCCAGAGGTTCAAGCATACAGAACCGTCCCGTCGAGTTTCCAACCGGCCGACGTCAGCTTCCGGGCCGTGGGCACCACGCTCCTTTGCAACGTCTCCATGGGCATTCCCCGACCTATTGTGCCAGCCGCGTGGCGCCGGAAGGTTTTCGACGCAATACACGGATTGTCGCACCCTGGTATGCGGACTTCACAACGTCTAATGTCGATGAAGTTCGTCTGGAAGGGTATGCACCTGGATGTCCGCGACTGGGCCAACACCTGCGTGGTCTGCCAGAAGGCCAAGGTCCAGCGGCATCTCAAAGCTCCAGTAGCGCCGTTCGTCATTCCAGAGCGTCGTTTCGACCACGTACATGTGGACCTTGTGGGACCACTACCGCCTTCCCATGGTTTTACTCATCTCCTCACTGTGGTGGACCGCACCACCAGGTGGCCAGAGGCAATTCCTTTGGTTTCCACCACCTCGGCGGACGTCGCTAGGGCCTTCATCTCCTGTTGGGTGGCACGTTTTGGAGTTCCGGCCGACATCTCCTCCGATCGGGGGCCGCAATTTACCTCGGAGCTGTGGAACGCTGTAGCTCAGGGGCTCGGCGCCAAACTGCATCACACCACCGCCTATCATCCACAGGCAAACGGCCTGTGCAAGCGATTCCACAGGTCGCTGAAAGCCGCTTTACGGGCCAGTCTTCAAGGTGCGGGCTAGGTGGACAGACTCCCTTGGGTCCTGTTAGGTCTTCGCACGGCGCCCAAGGACGACCTGCAATCTTCTTCAGCAGAGCTTGTTTACGGTCAGCCACTCCGAGTGCCTGGTGATTTTCTCCCTTCTCCCACGGAGTCATGGTCTGCCTCCCAGCAGCTCGTCAGCCAGCAGGAAGCGGCCAAGTGTTTCGTCCCGGTGCCTACATCCAACCACAGCCTGCAGAACTCTCACGTACCAGTCGACCTGAAGAGCGCCGAGTACATTTTCATTCGGCATGATGCTCACCGTGACCCACTCAAGCCTCCTTACACCGGTCCCTTCCGAGTCATCGAACCAGGAGACAAGTCCTTTGCAGTTGATGTCGGAGGGAAGCCGGATCACATTCCGGTGGACCGCTTGAAGCCGGCTCATTTGGACTTGGATAGCCCAGTCGTCATCGCTCAGCCACCGAAACGTAGCTGTCCGCCCGCAGCTGCCGTGCCGGTTCAACCACAGCCGCCTGCCAGTTCGACTCTACCCGCCGCACCTGTCCAGCCACAGTCGCCTGCTAGCTCGACCACCGGCCCTCAACTTCCTCTGCCAGGCTATCGAAGTCGATCGGACAGACTGGTCAGACCTCCGCCTCGGCTCACCTTTTCTGTTAAAGACAATTCTGGGGGGGCGCATGTGGCGGAGCCACCAAAGGACTCAAAGCAGTTGTACATAATTCCTTTAACAGCAATGTAGTTATAGCCTGTGTCTATACCTTTAATTACACTGTTTAACTGTACTCTGCCTAATTACCTTTACAGTGCAGTTTTAACGTGATGATGTCATGCCGTTCATCATGTGATCCCCCAATGGCGGGAAGGACGTGATGACGTCATGACGTCAGCCATCGGACCAGCCCAGCAGTCCTCGTGGAGCCTTCAGAGAGAACAGACCTGTACTCGATGTATTCCAGCAGTTTCCAGTTTAAACCTGTTTTGTTCCATTAAAGTTCTTTGTTTTAATTGCCTGAGTCGAACTCAGTCTTTTCGTTAGGAACCTCCGTTCCTACAAGAGTCCATTATAAAAGATGTAATAGCAGAGCACTTGGAAAACAGTGACAGGATCGGACAAAGTCAACATGGATTTACAAAAGGTAAATCATGCTTGACTAATCTACTGGAATTTTTTGAGGAAGTAACTGGTAGAATAGATAAGGGAAAACCAGTGGATGTGGTGTATTTGGGCTTTCAGAAGGCTTTCGATAAGGTCCCTCATAAGAGACTAGCGTGCAAAGTTAAAGCACATGGGATTGGGGGTAAGGTACTGACTTGGACAGAGAACTGGTTGGCAGACAGGAAGCAAAGAGTTGGAATAAACGGGTCTTTTTCCGAGTGGCAGGCAGTGATTAGTGGGGTACCGCAGGGATCGGTGCTAGGACCCCAGTTATTCACAATATATATTAATGATCTAGACAAGGGAACTAGATGTAATATCTCCAAGTTTGCAGATGACACAAAGCTGGGTGGGCATGTGTGCTGTGAGGAGGATGCCGAGAAACTCCAGTATGATTTGGACAGGTTGGGTGATTGAGCAGATGCATGGCAGATGCAGTATAATGTGGATAAATGCGAGGTTATCCACTTTGGTGGCAAAAACAGGAAGGCAGATTGTTATCTGATCGGCAATAGATTGGGAAAAGGGGAAATGCAACGAGACCTGGGTGTCCTTGTTTACCAGCCGCTGAAGGTAAGCATGCAGGTGCAGCAGGCGGTTAAGAAGACAAATGGTATGTTGACCTTCATAGCGAGAGGATTCGAGTACAGAAGCAAGGATGTCTTGCTGCAGTTGTGCAGGGCCTTGGTGAGACCACATCTTGAGTATTATGTGCAGTTCTGGTCACCTTATCTGAGGAAGGATGTTCTTGCCATGGAGAGAGTGCAACGAAGATTCACCAGACTGATACCTGGGATGGCAGGAATGACGTATGAAGAGAGATTGGGTCGATTGGGCTTGTATTCGCTAGAGTTTAGAAGAATGAGAGGATCTCATTGAAATTTATAACATTCTAACAGGACTAGACAGACTAGACGCAGGAAGGATGTTCCCGATGGTGGGGGAGTCCAGAACCAGGGGCCACAGTCTAAGGATAAGGGGTAAGCCATTTAGGACAGAGATGAGGAGGACTTTCTTCATCCAGAGAGTGGTGAACCTATGGAATTCTCTACCATAGAAGGCCGTTGAGGCCAATTCATTAAATATATTCAAGAAGGAGTTAGATATATTTCTTAAGGCTAAAGGGATCAAGGGATATGGGGAGAAAGCAGGGACAGGGTACTGAATTTAGATGATCAGTCATGATCTCATTGAATGGCGAAACAGGCTCGAGGGGCCGAATGGCCTACTCCTGCTCCTATCTTCTATGTTTTCTATGTTTTTATATTGCCGCGCTAACAGGAGGCGCAAACCAACTGAATTTTTCCCCCTAAATGTTCCAGGGTACTTGACGTTTCGAAAAGACAGGCAGAATGGAAAAGGAGGGGGAGTAGCCCTGATAATAAAGGATGACATAAGGACAGTAGTGAGAAAGGATCTCGGCTCGGAAGATCAGGAAGTAGAATCAGCATGGGTGGAGATAAGGAATAACAAGGGGCAGAAAACACTGGTAGGAGTAGTATACAGGCCCCCTAACAGTAGCTATACCGTTGGACAGAATATTAATCAAGAAATAGTAGGAGCTTGCAACAAAGCTAATGCAATAATCTTGGGGGACTTTAATCTTCATATAGACTGGACAAATCAAATTGGCAAAGGTAGTCTGGAGGACGAGTTCATGGAATGCATTCGGGACAGTTTCCTAGAACAACCCGTGTTTGCGTGGGTTCCCTCCGGGTGCTCCGGTTTCCTCCCACAGTCCAAAGATGTGCGGGTTAGGTTGATTGGCTATGATAAATTGACCCTTAGTGTTAGGGGGATTAAATACGTGGGGTTACGGGGATAGGGTGGGATATGTGTTGGTGTAGGGGTTACGGGGATCGGGTGGGATATGTGTCGGTGCAGGCTCGATGGGCCGAAATGGCCTCCATCTGCATTGTGGGGTTTCTGTGATTCTGTGATTCTGTGAATACATCATGGAACCAACCAGGGAACAGGCTATTTTAGATCTTGTACTGTGTAATGAGACAGGGTTAATTAGCAATCTCATAGTAAAGGATCTTCTGGGGCAGAGTGATCATAATATGATAGAATTTTACATTAATTTTGAGAGTGACTTGCCTAAGTCCGAAACTAGAGCCTTAAACTTAAATAAAGCCAATTACATAGGTATGAGGGGCAAGTTGGCTAAGGTAGATTGGAAAAATAGATTAAAAGGTATGGCAGTAGATAAGCAGTGGCTAGCATTTAAAGAAATATTTCATAAATCTCAACTAAAATACATTCCATTGAGAAACAAAAACTCCACGGGAAAAGTGATCCAACCGTGGCCAACTAAAAAAGTTAAGGATAGCATTAGATTGAAAGAAGAAGCTTATAATGTTGCAAAGAATAATAGTAAGCCTGAGGATTGGGAGAGTTTTGGAAACTAGCAAAGGTTGACCAAAAAATTGATAAAAAGGGAAAAAATAGAATATGAGAGAAAACTAGCAAGAAATATAAAAGCAGATTGTAAGAGTTTCTACAAGTATGTAAAAAGGAAAAGAGTAGCAAAAGTAAACATTGGTCCCTTAGAGGCTGAGACAGGAGAAATTATTATGGGGAATAAGGAAATGGCAGAAACATTAAACAAATATTTTGTGTCTGTCTTCACAGTAGAAGACACAAAAAGCATACCAGAAATAGTGGGGAACCAAGGGTCTAATGAAGGTGAGGAACGTAACGTAATTAATATAAGTAGAGAAAAAGTACTAGAGAAACTAATGGGACTAAAAGCTGACAAATCCCCGGACCTGACGGCCTACATCCTAGGGTTCTAAAAGAGGTGGCTGAAGAGATAGTGGATGCATTGGTTTTGATCTTCCAAAATTCCCCAGATTCTAGAATGGTCCCAGCGGATTGGAAATGTAACACTGCTATTCAAGAAAAGGAGAGAGGAAACAGGGAACGACAGGCCAGTTAGCCTGACATCAGTCGTCGGGAAAATGCTGGAAACGATTATTAAGGAAGTGGTATCAGGGCACTTAGAAAATCAGAACGATTAGGCAGAGTCAACATGGTTTTATGAAAGGGAAATCGTGTTTGACAAATTTATTAGAGTTTTTTGAGAATGTAACTAGCAGGGTAGATAAAGGGGAACCAGTGGATGTAGTATATTTGGATTTCCAAAAGGCATTCGATAAGGTGCCACATAAAATATTATTACACAAGATTAGGGCTCATGGGGTTGGGGGTAATATAGTAGCATGGATCGAGGATTGGTTAACAGACGGAAAACAGAGAGTCGGGATAAACGGATCTTTCTCAGGTTGGCAGGCTGTAACTAGTGGGGTGCCGCAAGGATCAGTGCTGGGGCCTCAGCTATTTACAATCTATATTAATGACCTAGATGAAGGGACCGAGTGTAATGTATCCAAGTTTGCTGACGATACAAAGCTAGGTGGGACAGTAAGCTGTGAGGAGAACACAGAGTCTGCAAAGGGATATCGATAGACTGAGTGAGTGGGCAGTAAGGTGGCAGATGGAGTATAATGTGGGGAAATGTGAGGTTATTCACTTTGGTAGGAAGAATAGAAAAACAGAATATTTTTTAAATGGTGAGAATCTTTCAAATGTTGGTGTTCAGAGAGATTTGGGTGTCCTCGTGCAAGAAACACAGAAAGCTAGCATGCAGGTACAGCAAGCAATATGGAAGAAAAATGGCATGTTGGCCTTTATTGCAAGGGGCTTGGAGTATAAGAGTAAGACGTCTTGCTACAATTGTACAGGGCCTTGGTGAGACCACACCTGGAGTACTGGGCACAGTTTGGTCTCCTTATCTAAGGAAGGATATACTTGCCTTGGAGGCGGTGCAACGAAGGTTCACTAGATTGATCCCTGGGATGAGAGCGCTGTCCTATGATGAGAGATTGTGTAGAATGGGCCGATACTCTCTGGAGTTTAGAAGAATGAGAGGTGATCTCATTGAAACATACAAGATTCTGAAGGGGATTGACAGGGTAGATGCTGAGAGGTTGTTTCCCCCTGGCTGGAGAGTCGAGAACTCGGGGTCACAGTCTCAGGATAAGGGGTCGGCCATTTAAGATCGAGATGAGGAGGAATTTCTTCACTCAGAGGGTTGTGAATCTTTGGAATTCTCTGCCCCAGAGGGCTGTGAATGCCGAGTCGTTGAGTATATTCAAGGCTGAGATCGATAGATTTTTGGACTCTAGGGGAATCGAGGGATATGGAGATCGGGCGGGAAAGTGGAGTTGAGGTCGATGATCAGCCATGATCTTATTGAATGGCGGAGCAGGATCGAGGGGCCGAATGGCCTACTCCTGCTCCTACTTCTTCTTATGTTCTAACACTGTCCCCTCTGATCCATCTGCTTTGTTCTCCAGACCACTCCACTCTCCTCCACACCACTTCCCTCTGCCTCACTATCCTTTCCTGCCCCTCCTCCCTCTACCTTAAGGGTACAGTCTGTTCCATTAGTAAGGGCACAGTTTGTCTCCTCCCATTCGCTGCGCCTCCTAGTTTGTTATCATCTGCAATCTTGCGATGTTTGCATTTGGTTTCTGAATCCAAGTCATGAGTGTAAATTAGAAATTGTTCTGCTCACAGCATCGAATCGTGGGGTACGCTACTCAACCCTCCCCACCAGCCAAACATACAATCTCGCACAAAGCTCACACACATGTACATATACACGTGTACGTACATATACATATACATATATATGCACACTTATTTCACATGCTGCCCACTGCCCACTGAGCCTGGTAACTGAGTTTCAGCTAGTTCTTCAACTGTGAGAGGCACAAGGGGGTACCATACTGGGATAAAATTCCTAAGGCCCATTCTGCCCCTCAATGTTGGGGGATTGGATGGGGTTCTTTGAACAAGAAATATTGGGAGAGAGCTAGGCACAATCTTTGATCAACCAACAACATTGGTCCTCCACAAAATGAAAAACAATCTTGGTATTTGCTAAAGCTTCCCACAACACACGCAGATTAGGTCAGTGACAGAATCTAAGTCACAGTCAGTCTTAATGCTCCCAGGTCTGAGCCCCACACTGCTTCATGGAAACACATTGAAAAGTGGGAGACTTGTAACAAAGTGCTACACACTTTTAGAGATTGAGTGAGGTCTCTCTAGGATAGAAGCCAGCCTACAGCTTAGGCAAGAGCCTTGAAGCTCTCGCTACCATAAGCTGCATAGCAATGTGATCAGTAAGAATCAAAGACTGGAGAAACAGGAGCAACGTTGTGTGGGATGGGTTCCTGACTCTTGCACTGATGTGAGCTGCAGTCACACCACAATCCAGTGCACTGGCTGCTCTGAGTCTGCACTCCTTGGGCAGACATCCAGCTGCATCCGGTTGTGTCATGCTCTCCTTGGGAGCTCTACCTCACAGGGGACATGCTGAGGATCTGTCGAGACGTAACCAGCAAATCCACGGTGTTGATCAGTCCTATACTGACCTCTAGTGGACACCTCGGTCACACCACAAGGACCTCCAGTCAAAACTAACTATGCTGACATTGTAGCTGAATAAAACAACAAGGTCAATTAAAAGCTCCTGTTATCAGGGTTCAGACATTATAAATTAATCAATTTGGGTCATAATTCCCCTCCAGTGCAGTACTGAGGGAGCGCTGCACTGTCAGAGGGGCGGTACTGAGGGAGTGCTGCACTGTCAGAGGGCCATTACTGAGGGACGGCTGCACTGTCGGAGGGTCAGTATTGAGGGAGTGCTGCATTGTCGGAGGGGCAGTACTGAGGGAGCGCCGCACTGTCAGAGGGGCAGTACTGAGGGAGCGCTGCACTGTCAGGGGAGCAGTGCTGAGGGAGTGCCGCACTGTCAGAGGGGCAGTACTGAGGGAGTGCAGCACTGTCGGAGGGGCAGTACTGAGAGAGCGCTGCACTGTCGGAGGGGCAGTACTGAGAGAGTGCTGCACTGTCGGAGGGGCAGTACTGAGGGAGCGCCGCACTGTCGTAGGGGCAGTACTGAGGGAGTGCTGCACTGTCAGGGGGCAGTACTGAGGGAGCGCCGCACTGTCGTAGGGGCAGTACTGAGGGAGTGCTGCACTGTCGGAGGGGCAGTACTGACGGAGTGCCGCACTGTCGGAGGGGCAGTACTGAGGGAGTGCCGCACTGTCGGAGGGGCAGTACTGAGGGAGTGCCGCACTGTCGGAGGGGCAGTACTGAGGGAGTGCCGCACTGTCAGAGGGGCAGTACTGAGGGAGTGCTGCACTGTCGGAGGGGCAGTACTGAGGGAGTGCCGCACTGTCGTAGGGGCAGTACTGAGGGAGTGCTGCACTGTCGGTGGGGCAGTACTGAGGGAGTGCTGCACTGTCGGAGGGGCAGGACTGAGGGAGTGCTGCACTGTCGGAGGGGCATTACTGAGGGAGTGCCGCACTTTCGGAGGGGCAGTACTGAGGGAGTGCCGCACTGTCGGAGGGGCAGGACTGAGGGAGTGCTGCACTGTCGGAGGGGCATTACTGAGGGAGTGCCGCGCTGTCGGAGGGGCAGTACTGAGGGAGTGCCGCACTGTCGGAGGGGCAGTACTGGGGGAGTGCTGCACTGTCGGAGGGGCAGTACTGAGGGAGCGCCGCACTGTCGTAGGGGCAGTTCTGAGGGAGTGCTGCACTGTCGGAGGGGCAGTACTGAGGGAGTGCCCCACTGTCGGAGGGGCAGTACTGAGGGAGTGCTGCACTGTCGGATGGGCAGTACTGAGGGAGTGCCGCACTGTCGGAGGGTCAGTATTGAGGGAGTGCTGCATTGTCCGAGGGGCAGTACTGAGGGCGCGCCGCACTGTCAGAGGGGCAGTACTGAGGGAGCGCTGCACTGTCAGGGGAGCAGTGCTGAGGGAGCGCCGCACTGTCGGAGGGGCAGTACTGAGGGAGCGCCGCACTGTCGGAGGGGCAGGACTGAGGGAGCGCCGCACTGTCGTAGGGGCAGTACTGAGGGAGTGCTGCACTGTCGGAGGTACCGAATTTCGGTTGACACGTCTGCTCTCTCAGGTGGACGTAAAAGATCCCATGGCATTATTTCAAATAAGAGCAGAAGAGTTCTCCCCGGCATCCTGGCAAACATTTATCCCTCAACCAACATCACTAAAAACAGGTGATCTGGTCATTACCTCAGTGCTGTTTGTGGGAGCTTGCTGTGCACAAATTGGCTGCCGCATTTCCTACATTACAACAGTGACTCCACTTCTAAAGTACATCATTGGCTATGAAGCGCTTTGGGACATCCTGAGCTTGTGAAAGGCACTATAGAAATGTAAGTCTTTCTTCCTTCTTTCTTTTCCTTCTGCCCAGATCATACCACCCTCCCTCTTTTCTTTTTTAAAATCCACACTGTCTGACTCAGTTTACCTCCATTGGGAGCAATCTCGCCTCTGAGTCAGAAGGTCGTGAGCTGCAGTCCCTGTCCAGAAGTTAATCACATCACCAAGGCTGGCAATCTAGTGCAGTGCTGATGGCAGTGACTTTAGATCAGATTGGTTGGTTCAGGTGGTACTGAAGATCTCAGGGATGAGGCCCCAGCTGGAGCATTGTGTCCAATTCTGGGCACCGCACTTTAGGAAGGATGTCAAGGCCTTGGAGAGGGTGCAGAGGCGATTCACTAGAATGGTCCCAGGGATGAGGGACTTCAGTTATGCGGAGAGATGGGAGAAGCTGGGATTGTTCACTTTCGAGCAGAGAAAGACAAAAAGAAAGACTTGCCTTTATAAAACTCCTTTCACAACCACCGGACAACCCAAAGAAGTACTTTTTTTTTTAAGCGTAGTCACTGTTGTAATGTAGGAAACGCAGCAGCCAAATTGCACACAGCAAGCTCCCACAAACAGCAATGTGCTAATGACCAGATCATCTGTTTTTGGTGATATTGATTGAGGGAGAAATATTGGCCAGGACACCCTAACTTAGAGAAGGTTAAGGGGCGATTTGATAGAGGTGTTCAAGATCATGAAGGGTTTTGATAGAGTAAATAGGAGAAAGTGTTTTCACTGGTAGGAGGGTCAATCACCAGAGGAAACAGATTTAAGGTCATGGGCCAGAGGGGAGATAAGATTTTTCTTTACACAGCGAGTTGTTGTGATCTGGAATGCAGGGCCTGAAAGGGCAGTGGGAGCAGATTCAATAATAACTTTCAACAGGGAATTGGAGAAATACTTAGGAATGGAAACGTTTGCTGGACTATGGCAATAGAGCCGGGGAGTGGGACTAATTGGACAGATTTTCAAAGTGCCGCCACAAGCATGGTGGGCCGAATGGCCTCCTCCTGTGCTGTGTGATTCTATGAACTCCATTTGGAAATTCCAGGGGGATTCTCCCAATTTCCTGCCGTAACTTCGGTGGAGGCCCAGAGAAGCAGGGTCAACGGTTTCTACAGGCTACTGGCGGAGGTTACAGCGCACGATCAGGAGAACCCCTCACACAAACTCTACCCCCTTGGGGTTTTCCTAGTGCCCTGGCCAAAATTCCTGCTACGCTAGTGTAGTGGTTGTGTTACTGGACTAATAATCCAGATCCCACTATGGTAGTTTGAGAATTTGATTTCAGCTTTTAAAAATCTGGAAATAAAAAGCTGGTATCAGTAAAAGTGGCTGTGAAGCAGTCCTGGAATCACACAGCACAGAAGGAGGCCATTCAGCCCATCGTGCCCGTGACGGCTCTTTGAAGGAGCTCTCCAATTAGTCCCACTCCCCCCTGCTCCTTCCCCACAGCCCTGTGAATTTTTCCCCTTCAGGTATTTCTCCAATTCCCTTTTGAAAGTTCCTGTTGAATCAGGTTCCACCGCCCTTTCAGGCAGCGCATTCCAGGTCAAAAAAACTCGCTGCGTGACTTCTTCCTCAGGTTGCCTTTGGTTCTGTTGTCGGCCTGTCGTCAAACCCCGACTGGTTCACGAATGCCCTTTGAGGAGGAAAACCTGCCGTCCTTCCCCAGTCTGGCCTATATGTGACTCCTTCCCCAGTCTGGCCTATATGTGACTCCTTCCCCGGTCTGGCCTATATGTGACTCCTTCCCCAGTCTGGCCTATATGTGACTCCTTCCCCGGTCTGGCCTATATGTGACTCCTTCCCCAGTCTGGCCTATATGTGGCTCCTTCCCCAGTCTGGCCTTTATGTGACTCCTTCCCCAGTCTGGACTATATGTGACTCCTTCCCCAGTCTGGCCGAAATGTGACTCCTTCCCCAGTCTGGCCTATATGTGACTCCTTCCCCAGTCTGGCCTATATGTGACTCCTTCCCCAATCTGGCCTATATGTGACTCCTTCCCCAGTCTGGCCTATATGTGACACCTTCCCCGGTCTGGCCTATATGTGACTCCTTCCCCGGTCTGGCCTATTTGTGACTCCTTCCCCGGTCTGGCCTATATGTGACTCCTTCCCCGGTCTGGCCTATATGTGACTCCTTCCCCGGTCTGGCCTATATGTGACTCCTTCCCCAGTCAGGCCTACATGTGACTCCTTCCCCGGTCTGGCCAATATGTGAATCCTTCCCCAGTCTGGCCTATATGTGACTCCTTCCCCGGTCTGGCCTATATGTGACTCCATCCCCGGTCTGGCCTATATGTGACTCCTTCCCCGGTCTGGCCTATATGTGACTCCTTCCCCAGTCTGGCCTATATGTGACTCCTTCCTCAGTCTGGCCTATATGTGGCTCCTTCCCCAGTCTGGCCTTTATGTGACTCCTTCCCCAGTCTGGACTATATGTGACTCCTTCCCCAGTCTGGCCAAAATGTGACTCCTTCCCCAGTCTGGCCTATATGTGACTCCTTCCCCAGTCTGGCCTATATGTGACTCCTTCCCAAGTCTGGCCTATATGTGACTCCTTCCCCAGTCTGGCCTATATGTGATTCCTTCCCCAGTCTGGCCTATATGTGACTCCTTCCCCGGTCTGGCCTATATGTGACTCCTTCCCCAATCTGGCCTATATGTGACTCCTTCCCCATTCTGGCCTATATGTGACACCTTCCCCGGTCTGGCCTATATGTGACTCCTTCCCCGGTCTGGCCTATTTGTGACTCCTTCCCCGGTCTGGCCTATATGTGACTCCTTCCCCGGTCTGGCCTATATGTGACTCCTTCCCCAGTCTGGCCTATATGTGACTCCTTCCCTGGTCTGGCCTATATGTGACTCCTTCCCCAGTCTGGCCTATATGTGACTCCTTCCCCGGTCTGGCCTATATGTGACTCCTTCCCCAGTCAGGCCTACATGTGACTCCTTCCCCGCTCTGGCCAATATGTCACTCCTTCCCCAGTCTGGCCTATATGTGACTCCTTCCCCGGTCTGGCCTATATGTGACTCCATCCCCGGTCTGGCCTATATGTGACTCCTTCCTCGGTCTGGCCTATATGTGACTCCTTCCCCGGTCTGGCCTATATGTGAATCCTTCCCCGGTCTGGCCTATATGTGACTCCTTCCCCGGTCTGGCCTATATGTGACTCCTTCCCCGGTCTGGCCTATATGTGACTCCTTCCCCGGTCTGGCCAATATGTGACTCCTTCCCCGGTCTGGCCTATATGTGACTCCTTCCCCTGTCTGGCCTATATGTGACTCCTTCCCCGGACTGGCCGATATGTGACTCCTTCCCCGGTCTGGCCTATATGTGACTCCTTCCCCGGTCTGGCCTATATGTGAATCCTTCCCCAGTCTGGCCTATATGTGACTCCTTCCCCAGTCTAGCCTATATGTGACTCCTTCACCAGTCTGGCCTATATGTGACTCCTTCCCCGGTCAGGCCTATATGTGACTCCTTCCCCAGTCTGGCCTATATGTGACTCCTTCCCCAGTCTGGCCTATATGTGACTCCTTCCCCAGTCTGGCCTATATGTGACTCCTTCCCCAGTCTGGCCTAGATGTGACTCCTTCCTCAGTCTGGCCTATATGTGGCTCCTTCCCCAGTCTGGCCAATATGTGACTCCTTCCCCAGTCTGGCCTATATGTGACTCCTTCCCCAGTCTGGCCTATATGTGACTCCTTCCTCAGTCTGGCCTATATGTGGCTCCTTCCCCAGTCTGGCCAATATGTGACTCCTTCCCCAGTCTGGCCTATATGTGACTCCTTCCCCAGTCTGGCCTATATGTGACTTCTTCCCCAGTCTGGCCTACATGTGGCTCCTTCCCCAGTCTGGCCTATATGTGACTCCTTCCCCGGTCTGGCCTATGTGTGACTCCTTCCCCAGTCTGGCCTATATGTGACTCCTTCCCCAGTCTGGCCTATATGTGACTCCTTCCCCGGTCTGGCCTATATTTGACTCCTTCCCCAGTCTGGCCTATATGTGGCTCCTTCCCCAGTCTGGCCTATATGTGACTCCTTCCCCGGTCTGGCCTATGTGTGACTCCTTCCCCAGTCTGGCCTATATGTGTCTCCTTCGCCGGTCTGGCCTATATGTGACTCCTTCCCCAGTCTGGCCTATATGTGACTCCTTCCCCAGTCTGGCCTATATGTGACTCCTTCCCCATTCTGGCCTATATGTGACTCCTTCCCCAGTCTGGCCGATATGTGACTCCATCCCCGGTCTGGCCTATATGTGACTCCTTCCCAGTCTGGCCTATATGTGTCTCCTTCGCCGGTCTGGCCTATATGTGACTCCTTCCTCAGTCTGGCCTGTATGTGACTCCTTCCCCAGTCTGGCCTATATGTGACTCCTTCCCCAGTCTGGCCTATATGTGACTCCTTCCCCAGTCTGGCCTATATGTGAATCCTTCCCCAGTCTGGCCTATATGTGTCTCCTTCGCCGGTCTGGCCTATATGTGACTCCTTCCCAGTCTGGCCTATATGTGTCTCCTTCGCCGGTCTGGCCTATATGTGACTCCTTCCTCAGTCTGGCCTGTATGTGACTCCTTCCCCAGTCTGGCCTATATGTGAATCCTTCCCCAGTCTGGCCTATATGTGTCTCCTTCGCCGGTCTGGCCTATATGTGACTCCTTCCCCGGTCTGGCCTATATGTGACTCCTTCCCCAGTCTGGCCTGTATGTGACTCCTTCCCCGGTCTGGCCTATATGTGACTCCTTCCCCAGTCTGGCCTATATGAGACTCCTTCCCCGGTCTGGCCTATATGTGACTCCTTCCCCAGTCTGGCCTATATGTGACTCCTTCCCCAGTCTGGCATATATGTGACTCCTTCCCCGGTCTGGCCTATATGTGACTCCTTCCCCAGTCTGGCCTATATATGACTCCTTCCCCGGTCTGGCCTATATGTGACTCCTTCCCCAGTCTGGCCTATATGTGTCTCCTTCGCCGGTCCGGCCTATATGTGACTCCTTCCCCAGTCTGGCCTATATGTGACTCCTTCCCCGGTCTGGCCTATATGTGACTCCTTCCCCAGTCTGGCCTATATGTGACTCCATCCCCGGTCTGGCCTATATGTGACTCCTTCCCCAGTCTGGCCAAAATGTGACTCCTTCCCCGGTCTGGCCTATATGTGACTCCTTCCCCGGTCTGGCCTATATGTGACTCCTTCCCCAGTCTGGCCTATATATGACTCCTTCCCCGGTCTGGCCTATATGTGACTCCTTCCCCAGTCTGGCCTATATGTGTCTCCTTCGCCGGTCCGGCCTATATGTGACTCCTTCCCCAGTCTGGCCTATATGTGACTCCTTCCCCGGTCTGGCCTATATGTGACTCCTTCCCCAGTCTGGCCTATATGTGACTCCATCCCCGGTCTGGCCTATATGTGACTCCTTCCCCAGTCTGGCCTATATGTGACTCCTTCCCCGGTCTGGCCTATATGTGACTCCTTCCCCGGTCTGGCCTATATCACAGAAATCACAGAAACCCCACAGTGCAGATAGAGGCCATTTCGGCCCATCGAGCCTGCACCGACACTTATCCCACCCGATCCACGTGACCCCTACGCCAACACATATCCCACCCTATCCCCGTAACCCCACGTATTTAATCCCCCTAACACTAAGGGTCAATTTATCATAGCCAATCAACCTAACCCGCACATCTTTGGACTGTGGGAGGAAACCGGAGCACCCGGAGGAAACCCACGCAAACACGGGGAGAATGTACAAACTCCACACAGACAGTCGCCCGAGGCCGGATTCGAACCCGGGTCCCTGGCGCTGTGAGGCAACAGTGCTAACCACTATGCCACCGTGCTGGCCTATATGTGACTCCTTCCCCAGTCTGGCCTATATGTGACTCCTTACACAGTCTGGCCTATATGCGGCTCCTTCCCCAGTCTGGTCTATATGTGACTCCTTCCCCAGTCTGGCCTATATGGGACTCCTTCCCCAGTCTGGCCTATATGTGACTCCTTCCCCAGTCTGTCCTATATGTGACTCCTTCCCCAGTCTGGCCTATATGTGACTCCTTCCCCAGTCTGGCCTATATGTGATTCCTTCCCCAGTCTGGCCTATCTGTGACTCCTTCCCCAGTCTGGCCTATATGTGACTCCTTCCCCGGTCCGGCCTATATGTGACTCCTTCCCCGGTCTGGCCTATATGTGACTCCTTCCCCGGTCCGGCCTATATGTGACTCTTTCCCCGGTCTGGCCTATATGTGACTCCTTCCCCGGTCCTGCCTATATGTGACTCCTTCCCCGGTCTGGCCTATATGTGACTCCTTCCCCAGTCTGGCCTATATGTGACTCCTGCCCCGGTCTGGCCTATATGTGACTCCTTCCCCAGTCTGGCCTATATGTGACTCCTTCCCCAGTCTGGCCTATATGTGACTCCTTCCCCAGTCTGGCCTATATGTGACTCCTTCCCCGGTCTGGCCTATATGTGACTCCTTCCCCAGTCTGGCCTATATGTGACTCCTTCCCCAGTCTGGCCTATATGTGACTCCTTCCCCAGTCTGGCCTACATGTGACTCCTTCCCCAGTCTGGCCTATATGTGGCTCCTTCCCCAGTCTGGCCTATATGTGACTCCTTCCCCGGTCTGTCCTATATGTGACTCCTTCCCCAGTCTGGCCTATATGTGACTCCTTCCCCAGTCTGGCCTATATGTGACTCCTTCCTCAGTCTGGCCTATATGTGACTCCTTCCCCAGTCTGGCCTATATGTGACTCCTTCCCCAGTCCGGCCTATATGTGACTCCTTCCCCAGTCTGGCCTATATGTGACTCCTTCCCCGGTCTGGCCTATATGTGAATCCTTCCCCGGTCTGGCCTATATGTGACTCCTTCCCCAGTCTGGCCTATATGTGACTCCTTCCCCAGTCTGGCCAATATGTGACTCCTTCCGGAGTCTGGCCTATATGTGACGCCTTCCCCAGTCTGGCCTATATGTGACTCCTTCCCCAGTCTGGCCTATATGTGACTCCTTCCCCAGTCTGGCCTATATGTGACTCCTTCCCCAGTCTGGCCTATATGTGACTCCTTCCCCAGTCTGGCCTATATGTGATTCCTTCCCCAGTCTGGCCTATATGTGACTCCTTCCCCAGTCTGGCCTATATGTGACTCCTTACCCAATCTGGCCTATATGCGGCTCCTTCCCCAGTCTGGTCTATATGTGACTCCTTCCCCAGTCTGGCCTATATGTGACTCCTTCCCCAGTCTGGCCTATATGTGACTCCTTCCCCAGTCTGGCCTATATGTGACTCCTTCCCCGGTCTGGCCTATGTGACTCCTTCCCCAGTCTGGCCTATATGTGACTCCTTCCCCAGTCTGGCCTATATGTGACTCCTTCCCCAGTCTGGCCTATATGTGATTCCTTCCCCGGTCTGGCCTATATGTGACTCCCTCCCCAGTCTGGCCTATATGTGACTCCTTACCCATTCTGGCCTATATGCGGCTCCTTCCTCAGTCTGGCCTACATGTGACTCCTTCCCCAGTCTGGCCTACATGTGACTCCTTCCCCGGTCTGGCCTATATGTGACTCCTTCCCCGGTCTGGCCTATATGTGACTCCTTCCCCAGTCTGGCCTATATGTGACTCCTTCCCCATTCTGGTCTATATGTGACTCCTTCCCCAGTCTGGCCGATATGTGACTCCTTCCCCGGTCTGGCCTATAGGTGACTCCTTTCCCGGTCTGACCTATATGTGACTCCTTCCCCGGTCTGACCTATATGTGACTCCCTCCCCAGACTGGCCTATATGTGACTCCTTCCCCAGTCTGGCCTACATGTGACTCCTTCCCCAGACTGGCCTATATGTGACTCCTTCCCCAGTCTGGCCTACATGTGACTCCTTCCCCGGTCTGGCCTATCTGTGACTCCTTCCCCAGTCTGGCCTATCTGTGACTCTTTCCCCAGTCTGGCGTATATGTGACTCCTTCCCCGGTCTGGCCTATATGTGACACCTTCACCGGTCTGGCCTATATGTGACTCCTTCCCCCATCTGTCCTATATGTGACTCCTTCCCCAGTCTGGCCTATATGTGACTCCTTCACCGGTCTGGCCTATATGTGACTCCTTCCCCAGTCTGGCCTATATGTGCCTCCTTCCCCAGTCTGACCTATATGTGACTCCTTCCCCAGTCTGGCCTATATGTGACTCCTTCTCCCATCTGTCCTATATGTGACTCCTTCCCCAGTCTGGCCTATATGTGACTCCTTCCCCAGTCTGGCATATATGTGACTCCTTCCCCGGTCTGGCCTGTATGTGACTCCTTCCCCAGTCTGGCCTATATATGACTCCTTCCCCGGTCTGGCCTACATGTGACTCCTTCCCCAGTCTGGCCTATATGTGACTCCTTCCCCAGTCTGGCCTATATGTGACTCCTTCCCCAGTCTGGCCTATTTGTGAATCCTTCCCCAGTCTGGCCTATATGTGTCTCCTTCGCCGGTCTGGCCTATATGTGACTCCTTCCCCAGTCTTGCCTATATGTGACTCCTTCCCCAGTCTGGCCTATTTGTGAATCCTTCCCCAGTCTGGCCTATTTGTGTCTCCTTCGCCGGTCCGGCCTATATGTGACTCCTTCCCCAGTCTGGCCTATATGTGACTCATTCCCCGGTCTGGCCTATATGTGACTCCTTCCCCAGTCTGGCCTGTATGTGACACCATCCCCGGTCTGGCCTATATGTGACTCCTTCCCCAGTCTGGCCTATATGTGACTCCTTCCCCGGTCTGGCCTATATGTGAGTCCTTCCCCAGTCTGGCCTAGATGTGACTCCTTCCCCGATCTGGCCTATATGTGACTCCTTCCCCGGTCTGGCCGATATGTGACTCCTTCCCCGGTCTGGCCTATATGTGACTCCTTCCCCGGTCCGGCCTATATGTGACTCCTTCCCCGGTCTGGCCTATATGTGACTCCTTCCCCGGTCCGGCCTATATGTGACTCCTTCCCCGGTCTGGCCTATATGTGACTCCTTCCCCGGTCCTGCCTATATGTGGCTCCTTCCCCGGTCTGGCCTATATGTGACTCCTTCCCCAGTCTGGCCTATATGTGTCTCCTTCCCCGGTCTGGCCTATATGTGACTCCTACCTCAGTCTGGCCTATATGTGACTCCTTCCCCGGTCTGGCCTATATGTGACTCCTTCCCCAGTCTGGCCTATATGTGACTCCTTCCCCGGTCTGGCCGAAATGTGACTCCTTCCCCAGTCTGGCCTATATGTTACTCCTTCTCCAGTCTGGCCTATATGTGACTCCTTCCCCAGTCTGGCCTATATGTGACTCCTTCCCCGGTCTGGCCTATATGTGACTCTTTCCCCAGTCTGGCCTATGTGTGACTCCTTCCCCAGTCTGGCCTATATGTGACTCCTTCCCCAGTCTGGCCTATATGTGACTCCTTCCCCAGTCTGGCCTATATGTGACTCCTTCCCCGGTCTGGCCGATATGTGACTCCTTCCCCGGTCTGGCCTATATGTGACTCCTTCCCCGGTCCGGCCTATATGTGACTCCTTCCCCGGTCTGGCCTATATGTGACTCCTTCCCCGGTCCGGCCTATATGTGACTCCTTCCCCGGTCTGGCCTATATGTGACTCCTTCCCCGGTCCTGCCTATATGTGGCTCCTTCCCCGGTCTGGCCTATATGTGACTCCTTCCCCAGTCTGGCCTATATGTGTCTCCTTCCCCGGTCTGGCCTATATGTGACTCCTACCCCAGTCTGGCCTATATGTGACTCCTTCCCCGGTCTGGCCTATATGTGACTCCTTCCCCAGTCTGGCCTATATGTGACTCCTTCCCCGGTCTGGCCGAAATGTGACTCCTTCCCCAGTCTGGCCTATATGTTACTCCTTCTCCAGTCTGGCCTATATGTGACTCCTTCCCCAGTCTGGCCTATATGTGACTCCTTCCCCGGTCTGGCCTATATGTGAGTCCTTCCCCAGTCTGGCCTATATGTGACTCCTTCCCCAGTCTGGCCTATATGTGACTCCTTCCCCGGTCTGGCCTATATGTGACTCCTTCCCCAGTCTGGCATATATGTGACTCCTTCCCCAGTCTGACCTATATGTGACTCCTTCCCCAGTCTGGCCTATATGTGACTCCTTCCCCAGTCTGGCCTATATGTGACTCCTTCCCCGGTCTGGCCTATATGTGACTCCTTCCCCAGTCTGGCCTATATGTGACTCCTTCCCCAGTCTGGCCTATATGTGACTCCTTCCCCAGTCTGGCCTCTATGTGACTCCTTCCCCGGTCTGGCCTATCTGTAACTCCTTCCCCGGTCTGACCTATCTTTGACTCCTTCCCTAGTCTGGCCTATCTGTGACTCCTTCCGCGGTCTGGCCTACATGTGCCTCCTTCCCCGGTCTGGCCGAAATGTGACTCCTTCCCCGGTCTGGCCTATATGTGACTCCTTCCCCAGTCTGGCCTATATGTGACTCCTTCCCCAGTCTGGCCTATATGTGACTCCTTCCCCGGTCTGGCCTATATGTGACTCCTTCCCCAGTCTGGCATATATGTGACTCCTTCCCCAGTCTGGCCTATATGTGACTCCTTCCCCAGTCTGGCCTATATGTGACTCCTTCCCCAGTCTGGCCTATATGTGACTCCTTCCCCAGTCTGGCCTATATGTGACTCCTTCCCCAGTCTGGCCTATATGTGACTCCTTCCCCAGTCTGGCCTATATGTGACTCCTTCACCAGTCTGGCCTATCTGTGACTCCTTCCCCAGCCTGGCCTATAAGTGACTCCTTCCCGAGTCTGGCCTATATGTGACTCCTTCCCCGGTCTGGCCTATCTGTGACTCCTTCCCCGGTCTGACCTATCTTTGACTCCTTCCCTAGTCCGGCCTATCTGTGACTCCTTCCGCAGTCTGGCCTATATGTGACTCCTTCCCCAGTCTGGCCTATATGTGTCTCCTTCCCCGGTCTGGCCTATATGTGACTCCTACCCCAGTCTGGCCTATATGTGACTCCTTCCCCGGTCTGGCCTATATGTGACTCCTTCCCCAGTCTGGCCTATATGTGACTCCTTCCCCGGTCTGGCCGAAATGTGACTCCTTCCCCAGTCTGGCCTATATGTTACTCCTTCTCCAGTCTGGCCTATATGTGACTCCTTCCCCAGTCTGGCCTATATGTGACTCCTTCCCCGGTCTGGCCTATATGTGACTCTTTCCCCAGTCTGGCCTATGTGTGACTCCTTCCCCAGTCTGGCCTATATGTGACTCCTTCCCCAGTCTGGCCTATATGTGACTCCTTCCCCAGTCTGGCCTATATGTGACTCCTTCCCCGGTCTGGCCGATATGTGACTCCTTCCCCGGTCTGGCCTATATGTGACTCCTTCCCCGGTCCGGCCTATATGTGACTCCTTCCCCGGTCTGGCCTATATGTGACTCCTTCCCCGGTCCGGCCTATATGTGACTCCTTCCCCGGTCTGGCCTATATGTGACTCCTTCCCCGGTCCTGCCTATATGTGGCTCCTTCCCCGGTCTGGCCTATATGTGACTCCTTCCCCAGTCTGGCCTATATGTTACTCCTTCTCCAGTCTGGCCTATATGTGACTCCTTCCCCAGTCTGGCCTATATGTGACTCCTTCCCCGGTCTGGCCTATATGTGAGTCCTTCCCCAGTCTGGCCTATATGTGACTCCATCCCCAGTCTGGCCTATATGTGACTCCTTCCCCGGTCTGGCCTATATGTGACTCCTTCCCCAGTCTGGCATATATGTGACTCCTTCCCCAGTCTGACCTATATGTGACTCCTTCCCCAGTCTGGCCTATATGTGACTCCTTCCCCAGTCTGGCCTATATGTGACTCCTTCCCCGGTCTGGCCTATATGTGACTCCTTCCCCAGTCTGGCCTATATGTGACTCCTTCCCCAGTCTGGCCTATATGTGAGTCCTTCACCAGTCTGGCCTATCTGTGACTCCTTCCCCAGTCTGGCCTATAAGTGACTCCTTCCCCAGTCTGGCCTCTATGTGACTCCTTCCCCGGTCTGGCCTATCTGTAACTCCTTCCCCGGTCTGACCTATCTTTGACTCCTTCCCTAGTCTGGCCTATCTGTGACTCCTTCCGCGGTCTGGCCTACATGTGCCTCCTTCCCCGGTCTGGCCGAAATGTGACTCCTTCCCCGGTCTGGCCTATATGTGACTCCTTCCCCAGTCTGGCCTATATGTGACTCCTTCCCCAGTCTGGCCTATATGTGACTCCTTCCCCGGTCTGGCCTATATGTGACTCCTTCCCCAGTCTGGCATATATGTGACTCCTTCCCCAGTCTGGCCTATATGTGACTCCTTCCCCAGTCTGGCCTATATGTGACTCCTTCCCCAGTCTGGCCTATATGTGACTCCTTCCCCAGTCTGGCCTATATGTGACTCCTTCCCCAGTCTGGCCTATATGTGACTCCTTCCCCAGTCTGGCCTATATGTGACTCCTTCACCAGTCTGGCCTATCTGTGACTCCTTCCCCAGCCTGGCCTATAAGTGACTCCTTCCCGAGTCTGGCCTATATGTGACTCCTTCCCCGGTCTGGCCTATCTGTGACTCCTTCCCCGGTCTGACCTATCTTTGACTCCTTCCCTAGTCCGGCCTATCTGTGACTCCTTCCGCAGTCTGGCCTATCTGTGACTCCTTCCCCGGTCTGACCTCTCTTTGACTCCTTCCCTAGTCTGGCCTATCTGTGACTCCTTCCGCAGTCTGGCCTATATGTGACTCCTTCCCCGGTCTTGCCTATCTGTGACTCCTTCCCCAGTCTGGCCTATATGTGACTCCTTCCCCGGTCTGGCCTATATGTGACTCCTTCCCCGGTCTGGCCTATATGTGCCTCCTTCCCCGGTCTGGCCTTTATGTGACTCCTTCCCCGGTCTGGCATATATGTGACTCCTTCCCCGGTCTGGCCTATATGTGGCTCCTTCCCCGGTCTGGCCTATCTGTGACTACTTCCCCGGTCTGGCCTATATGTGACTCCTTCCCCAGTCTGGCCTATATGTGTCTCCTTCCCCAGTCTGGCCTATATGTGACTCCTTCCCCGGTCTGGCCGATATGTGACTCTTTCCCCGGTCTGGCCTATATGTGACTCCTTCCCCGGTCTGGCCTATATGTGACTCCTTCCCCGGTCCGGCCTATATGTGACTCCTTCCCCGGTCTGGCCTATATGTGACTCCTTCCCCGGTCCTGCCGATATGTGGCTCCTTCCCCGGTCTGGCCTATATGTGACTCCTTCCCCGGTCCTGCCGATATGTGGCTCCTTCCCCGGTCTGGCCTATATGTGACTCCTTCCCCAGTCTGGCCTATATGTGTCTCCTTCCCCGGCCTGGCCTATATGTGACTCCTTCCCCAGTCTGGCCTATATGTGACTCCTTCCCCGGTCTGGCCTATATGTGACTCCTTCCCCAGTCTGGCCTATATGTGACTCCTTCCCCGGTCTGGCCTATATGTGACTCCTTCCCCAGTCTGGCCTATATGTTACTCCTTCCCCAGTCTGGCCTATATGTGACTCCTTCCCCGGTCTGGCCTATATGTGACTCCTTCCCCAGTCTGGCCTATATGTTACTCCTTCTCCAGTCTGGCCTATATGTGACTCCTTCCCCTGTCTGGCCTATATGTGACTCCTTCCCCGGTCTGGCCTATATGTGACTCCTTCCCCAGTCTGGCCTATATGTGTCTCCTTCCCCGGTCTGGCCTATATGTGACTCCTTCCCCAGTCTGGCCTATATGTGACTCCTTCCCCGGTCTGGCCTATATGTGACTCCTTCCCCAGTCTGGCCTATATGTGACTCCTTCCCCGGTCTGGCCTATATGTGACTCCTTCCCCAGTCTGGCCTATATGTTACTCCTTCTCCAGTCTGGCCTATATGTGACTCCTTCCCCAGTCTGGCCTATATGTGACTCCTTCCCCGGTCTGGCCTATATGTGACTCCTTCCCCAGTCTGGCCTATATGTGACTCCTTCCCCAGTCTGGCATATATGTGACTCCTTCCCCAGTCTGGCCGAAATGTGACTCCTTCCCCAGTCTGGCCTATATGTGACTCCTTCCCCAGTCTGGCCTATATGTGACTCCTTCCCCAGTCTGGCCTATATGTGACTCCTTCCCCGGTCTGGCCTATATGTGACTCCTTCACCGGTCTGGCCTATATGTGACTCCTTCCCCAGTCTGGCCTATATGTGCCTCCTTCCCCAGTCTGACCTATATGTGACTCCTTCCCCAGTCTGGCCTATATGTGACTCCTTCTCCCATCTGTCCTATATGTGACTCCTTCCCCAGTCTGGCCTATATGTGACTCCTTCCCCAGTCTGGCATATATGTGACTCCTTCCCCGGTCTGGCCTGTATGTGACTCCTTCCCCAGTCTGGCCTATATATGACTCCTTCCCCGGTCTGGCCTACATGTGACTCCTTCCCCAGTCTGGCCTATATGTGACTCCTTCCCCAGTCTGGCCTATATGTGACTCCTTCCACAGTCTGGCCTATATGTGACTCCTTCCCCGGTCTGGCCTATATGTGACTCCTTCCCCGGTCCGGCCTATATGTGACTCCTTCCCCAGTCTGGCCTATATGTGGCTCCTTCCCCGGTCTGGCCTATATGTGACTCCTTCCCCAGTCTGGCCTATATGTGTCTCCTTCCCCGGTCTGGCCTATATGTGACTCCTACCTCAGTCTGGCCTATATGTGACTCCTTCCCCGGTCTGGCCTATATGTGACTCCTTCCCCAGTCTGGCCTATATGTGACTCCTTCCCCGGTCTGGCCGAAATGTGACTCCTTCCCCAGTCTGGCCTATATGTTACTCCTTCTCCAGTCTGGCCTATATGTGACTCCTTTCCCAGTCTGGCCTATATGTGACTCCTTCCCCGGTCTGGCCTATATGTGACTCTTTCCCCAGTCTGGCCTATGTGTGACTCCTTCCCCAGTCTGGCCTATATGTGACTCCTTCCCCAGTCTGGCCTATATGTGACTCCTTCCCCAGTCTGGCCTATATGTGACTCCTTCCCCGGTCTGTCCGATATGTGACTCCTTCCCCGGTCTGGCCTATATGTGACTCCTTCCCCGGTCCGGCCTATATGTGACTCCTTCCCCGGTCTGGCCTATATGTGACTCCTTCCCCGGTCCGGCCTATATGTGACTCCTTCCCCGGTCTGGCCTATATGTGACTCCTTCCCCGGTCCTGCCTATATGTGGCTCCTTCCCCGGTCTGGCCTATATGTGACTCCTTCCCCAGTCTGGCCTATATGTGTCTCCTTCCCCGGTCTGGCCTATATGTGACTCCTACCCCAGTCTGGCCTATATGTGACTCCTTCCCCGGTCTGGCCTATATGTGACTCCTTCCCCAGTCTGGCCTATATGTGACTCCTTCCCCGGTCTGGCCGAAATGTGACTCCTTCCCCAGTCTGGCCTATATGTTACTCCTTCTCCAGTCTGGCCTATATGTGACTCCTTCCCCAGTCTGGCCTATATGTGACTCCTTCCCCGGTCTGGCCTATATGTGAGTCCTTCCCCAGTCTGGCCTATATGTGACTCCTTCCCCGGTCTGGCCTATATGTGACTCCTTCCCCAGTCTGGCATATATGTGACTCCTTCCCCAGTCTGACCTATATGTGACTCCTTCCCCAGTCTGGCCTATATGTGACTCCTTCCCCAGTCTGGCCTATATGTGACTCCTTCCCCGGTCTGGCCTATATGTGACTCCTTCCCCAGTCTGGCCTATATGTGACTCCTTCCCCAGTCTGGCCTATATGTGAGTCCTTCACCAGTCTGGCCTATCTGTGACTCCTTCCCCAGTCTGGCCTATAAGTGACTCCTTCCCCAGTCTGGCCTCTATGTGACTCCTTCCCCGGTCTGGCCTATCTGTAACTCCTTCCCCGGTCTGACCTATCTTTGACTCCTTCCCTAGTCTGGCCTATCTGTGACTCCTTCCGCGGTCTGGCCTACATGTGCCTCCTTCCCCGGTCTGGCCGAAATGTGACTCCTTCCCCGGTCTGGCCTATATGTGACTCTTTCCCCAGTCTGGCCTATATGTGACTCCTTCCCCAGTCTGGCATATATGTGACTCCTTCCCCGGTCTGGCCTATCTGTGACTCCTTCCCCGGTCTGACCTATCTTTGACTCCTTCCCTAGTCCGGCCTATCTGTGACTCCTTCCGCAGTCTGGCCTATATGTGACTCCTTCCCCAGTCTGGCCTATATGTGTCTCCTTCCCCGGTCTGGCCTATATGTGACTCCTACCCCAGTCTGGCCTATATGTGACTCCTTCCCCGGTCTGGCCTATATGTGACTCCCTCCCCAGTCTGGCCTATATGTGACTCCTTCCCCGGTCTGGCCGAAATGTGACTCCTTCCCCAGTCTGGCCTATATGTTACTCCTTCTCCAGTCTGGCCTATATGTGACTCCTTCCCCAGTCTGGCCTATATGTGACTCCTTCCCCGGTCTGGCCTATATGTGACTCTTTCCCCAGTCTGGCCTATGTGTGACTCCTTCCCCAGTCTGGCCTATATGTGACTCCTTCCCCAGTCTGGCCTATATGTGACTCCTTCCCCAGTCTGGCCTATATGTGACTCCTTCCCCGGTCTGGCCGATATGTGACTCCTTCCCCGGTCTGGCCTATATGTGACTCCTTCCCCGGTCCGGCCTATATGTGACTCCTTCCCCGGTCTGGCCTATATGTGACTCCTTCCCCGGTCCGGCCTATATGTGACTCCTTCCCCGGTCTGGCCTATATGTGACTCCTTCCCCGGTCCTGCCTATATGTGGCGCCTTCCCCGGTCTGGCCTATATGTGACTCCTTCCCCAGTCTGGCCTATATGTGTCTCCTTCCCCGGTCTGGCCTATATGTGACTCCTACCCCAGTCTGGCCTATATGTGACTCCTTCCCCGGTCTGGCCTATATGTGACTCCTTCCCCAGTCTGGCCTATATGTGACTCCTTCCCCGGTCTGGCCGAAATGTGACTCCTTCCCCAGTCTGGCCTATATGTTACTCCTTCTCCAGTCTGGCCTATATGTGACTCCTTCCCCAGTCTGGCCTATATGTGACTCCTTCCCCGGTCTGGCCTATATGTGAGTCCTTCCCCAGTCTGGCCTATATGTGACTCCTTCCCCAGTCTGGCCTATATTTGACTCCTTCCCCGGTCTGACCTATCTTTGACTCCTTCCCTAGTCTGGCCTATCTGTGACTCCTTCCGCGGTCTGGCCTACATGTGCCTCCTTCCCCGGTCTGGTCGAAATGTGACTCCTTCCCCGGTCTGGCCTATATGTGACTCCTTCCCCAGTCTGGCCTATATGTGACTCCTTCCCCAGTCTGGCCTATATGTGACTCCTTCCCCGGTCTGGCCTATATGTGACTCCTTCCCCAGTCTGGCATATATGTGACTCCTTCCCCAGTCTGGCCTATATGTGACTCCTTCCCCAGTCTGGCCTATATGTGACTCCTTCCCCAGTCTGGCCTATATGTGACTCCTTCCCCAGTCTGGCCTATATGTGACTCCTTCCCCAGTCTGGCCTATATGTGACTCCTTCCCCAGTCTGGCCTATATGTGACTCCTTCACCAGTCTGGCCTATCTGTGACTCCTTCCCCAGCCTGGCCTATAAGTGACTCCTTCCCGAGTCTGGCCTATATGTGACTCCTTCCCCGGTCTGGCCTATCTGTGACTCCTTCCCCAGTCTGACCTATCTTTGACTCCTTCCCTAGTCCGGCCTATCTGTGACTCCTTCCGCAGTCTGGCCTATCTGTGACTCCTTCCCCGGTCTGGCCTATATGTGACTCCTTCACCAGTCTGGCCTATCTGTGACTCCTTCCCCAGCCTGGCCTATAAGTGACTCCTTCCCCAGTCTGGCCTATATGTGACTCCTTCCCCGGTCTGGCCTATCTGTGACTCCTTCCCCGGTCTGACCTATCTTTGACTCCTTCCCTAGTCTGGCCTATCTGTGACTCCTTCCGCAGTCTGGCCTATATGTGACTCCTTCCCCAGTCTGGCCTATATGTGACTCCTTCCCCAGTCTGGCCTATATGTGACTCCTTCCCCAGTCTGGCCTATATGTGACTCCTTCCCCAGTCTGGCCTATATGTGACTCCTTCACCAGTCTGGCCTATCTGTGACTCCTTCCCCAGCCTGGCCTATAAGTGACTCCTTCCCCGGTCTGGCCTATATGTGACTCCTTCCCCGGTCTTGCCTATATGTGACTCCTTCCCCAGTCTGGCATATATGTGACTCCTTCCCCAGTCTGGCCGAAATGTGACTCCTTCCCCAGTCTGGCCTATATGTGACTCCTTCCCCAGTCTGGCCTATATGTGACTCCTTCCCCAGTCTGGCCTATATGTGACTCCTTCCCAAGTCTGGCCTAAATGTGACTCCTTCCCCGGTCTGGCCTATATGTGACTCTTTCCCCAGTCTGGCCTATGTGTGACTCCTTCCCCAGTCTGGCCTATATGTGACTCCTTCCCCAGTCTGGCCTATATGTGACTCCTTCCCCAGTCTGGCCTATATGTGACTCCTTCACTAGTCTGGCCTATATGTGACTCCTTCCCCGGTCTGGCCTATATGTGACTCCTTCCCCAGTCTGGCCTATATGTTACTCCTTCCCCAGTCTGGCCTATATGTGACTCCTTCCCCGGTCTGGCCTATATGTGACTCCTTCCCCAGTCTGGCCTATATGTTACTCCTTCTCCAGTCTGGCCTATATGTGACTCCTTCCCCAGTCTGGCCTATATGTGACTCCTTCCCCGGTCTGGCCTATATGTGACTCCTTCCCCAGTCTGGCCTATATGTGTCTCCTTCCCCGGTCTGGCCTATATGTGACTCCTTCCCCAGTCTGGCCTATATGTGACTCCTTCCCCGGTCTGGCCTATATGTGACTCCTTCCCCAGTCTGGCCTATATGTGACTCCTTCCCCGGTCTGGCCTATATGTGACTCCTTCCCCAGTCTGGCCTATATGTTACTCCTTCTCCAGTCTGGCCTATCTGTGACTCCTTCCCCAGTCTGGCCTATAAGTGACTCCTTCCCCAGTCTGGCCTATATGTGACTCCTTCCCCGGTCTGGCCTATCTGTGACTCCTTCCCCGGTCTGACCTATCTTTGACTCCTTCCCTAGTCTGGCCTATCTGTGACTCCTTCCGCAGTCTGGCCTATATGTGACTCCTTCCCCGGTCTGGCCTATATGTGACTCCTTCCCCGGTCTGGCCTATATGTGACTCCTTCCCCAGTCTGGCCGAAATGTGACTCCTTCCCCAGTCTGGCCTATATGTGACTCCTTCCCCGGTCTGGCCTATATGTGACTCCTTCCCCGGTCTGGCCTATATGTGACTCCTTCCCCAGTCTGGCCTATATGTTACTCCTTCCCCAGTCTGGCCTATATGTGACTCCTTCCCCGGTCTGGCCTATATGTGACTCCTTCCCCAGTCTGGCCTATATGTTACTCCTTCTCCAGTCTGGCCTATATGTGACTCCTTCCCCAGTCTGGCCTATATGTGACTCCTTCCCCGGTCTGGCCTATATGTGACTCCTTCCCCAGTCTGGCCTATATGTGTCTCCTTCCCCGGTCTGGCCTATATGTGACTCCTTCCCCAGTCTGGCCTATATGTGACTCCTTCCCCGGTCTGGCCTATATGTGACTCCTTCCCCAGTCTGGCCTATATGTGACTCCTTCCCCGGTCTGGCCTATATGTGACTCCTTCCCCAGTCTGGCCTATATGTTACTCCTTCTCCAGTCTGGCCTATCTGTGACTCCTTCCCCAGTCTGGCCTATAAGTGACTCCTTCCCCAGTCTGGCCTATATGTGACTCCTTCCCCGGTCTGGCCTATCTGTGACTCCTTCCCCGGTCTGACCTATCTTTGACTCCTTCCCTAGTCTGGCCTATCTGTGACTCCTTCCGCAGTCTGGCCTATATGTGACTCCTTCCCCGGTCTGGCCTATATGTGACTCCTTCCCCGGTCTGGCCTATATGTGACTCCTTCCCCAGTCTGGCCGAAATGTGACTCCTTCCCCAGTCTGGCCTATATGTGACTCCTTCCCCGGTCTGGCCTATATGTGACTCCTTCCCCAGTCTGGCCGAAATGTGACTCCTTCCCCAGTCTGGCCTATATGTGACTCCTTCCCCGGTCTGGCCTATATGTGACTCCTTCCCCAGTCTGGCATATATGTGACTCCTTCCCCAGTCTGGCCTATATGTGACTCCTTCCCCAGTCTGGCCTATATGTGACTCCTTCCCCAGTCTGGCCTATATGTGACTCCTTCCCCAGTCTGGCCTATATGTGACTCCTTCCCCAGTCTGGCCTATATGTGACTCCTTCACCAGTCTGGCCTATCTGTGACTCCTTCCCCAGCCTGGCCTATAAGTGACTCCTTCCCCAGTCTGGCCTATATGTGACTCCTTCCCCGGTCTGGCCTATCTGTGACTCCTTCCCCGGTCTGACCTATCTTTGACTCCTTCCCTAGTCTGGCCTATCTGTGACTCCTTCCGCAGTCTGGCCTATATGTGACTCCTTCCCCAGTCTGGCCTATATGTGACTCCTTCCCCGGTCTTGCCTATCTGTGACTCCTTCCCCAGTCTGGCCAATATGTGACTCCTTCCCCGGTCTGGCCTATATGTGACTCCTTCCCCGGTCTGGCCTATATGTGCCTCCTTCCCCGGTCTGGCCTTTATGTGACTCCTTCCCCGGTCTGGCATATATGTGACTCCTTCCCCGGTCTGGCCTATATGTGGCTCCTTCCCCGGTCTGGCCTATATGTGACTCCTTCCCCGGTCTGGCCTATCTGTGACTCCTTCCCCGGTCTGGCCTATATGTGACTCCTTCCCCAGTCTGGCCTATATGTGTCTCCTTCCCCAGTCTGGCCTATATGTGACTCCTTCCCCGGTCTGGCCTATATGTGATTCCTTCCCCAGTCTGGCCTATATGTTACTCCTTCTCCAGTCTGGCCTATATGTGACTCCTTCCCCAGTCTGGCCTATATGTGACTCCTTCCCCGGTCTGGCCTATATGTGTCTCCTTCCCCAGTCTGGCCTATATGTGACTCCTTCCCCAGTCTGGCCTATATGTGACTCCTTCCCCGGTCTGGCCTATATGTGACTCCTTCCCCAGTCTGGCATATATGTGACTCCTTCCCCAGTCTGGCCGAAATGTGACTCCTTCCCCAGTCTGGCCTATATGTGACTCCTTCCCCAGTCTGGCCTATATGTGACTCCTTCCCCAGTCTGGCCTATATGTGACTCCTTCCCAAGTCTGGCCTAAATGTGACTCCTTCCCCGGTCTGGCCTATATGTGACTCTTTCCCCAGTCTGGCCTATGTGTGACTCCTTCCCCAGTCTGGCCTATATGTGACTCCTTCCCCAGTCTGGCCTATATGTGACTCCTTCCCCAGTCTGGCCTATATGTGACTCCTTCACTAGTCTGGCCTATATGTGACTCCTTCCCCGGTCTGGCCTATATGTGACTCCTTCCCCAGTCTGGCCTATATGTTACTCCTTCCCCAGTCTGGCCTATATGTGACTCCTTCCCCGGTCTGGCCTATATGTGACTCCTTCCCCAGTCTGGCCTATATGTTACTCCTTCTCCAGTCTGGCCTATATGTGACTCCTTCCCCAGTCTGGCCTATATGTGACTCCTTCCCCGGTCTGGCCTATATGTGACTCCTTCCCCAGTCTGGCCTATATGTGTCTCCTTCCCCGGTCTGGCCTATATGTGACTCCTTCCCCAGTCTGGCCTATATGTGACTCCTTCCCCGGTCTGGCCTATATGTGACTCCTTCCCCAGTCTGGCCTATATGTGACTCCTTCCCCGGTCTGGCCTATATGTGACTCCTTCCCCAGTCTGGCCTATATGTTACTCCTTCTCCAGTCTGGCCTATCTGTGACTCCTTCCCCAGTCTGGCCTATAAGTGACTCCTTCCCCAGTCTGGCCTATATGTGACTCCTTCCCCGGTCTGGCCTATCTGTGACTCCTTCCCCGGTCTGACCTATCTTTGACTCCTTCCCTAGTCTGGCCTATCTGTGACTCCTTCCGCAGTCTGGCCTATATGTGACTCCTTCCCCGGTCTGGCCTATATGTGACTCCTTCCCCGGTCTGGCCTATATGTGACTCCTTCCCCAGTCTGGCCGAAATGTGACTCCTTCCCCAGTCTGGCCTATATGTGACTCCTTCCCCGGTCTGGCCTATATGTGACTCCTTCCCCAGTCTGGCATATATGTGACTCCTTCCCCAGTCTGGCCTATATGTGACTCCTTCCCCAGTCTGGCCTATATGTGACTCCTTCCCCAGTCTGGCCTATATGTGACTCCTTCCCCAGTCTGGCCTATATGTGACTCCTTCCCCAGTCTGGCCTATATGTGACTCCTTCACCAGTCTGGCCTATCTGTGACTCATTCCCCAGCCTGGCCTATAAGTGACTCCTTCCCCAGTCTGGCCTATATGTGACTCCTTCCCCGGTCTGGCCTATCTGTGACTCCTTCCCCGGTCTGACCTATCTTTGACTCCTTCCCTAGTCTGGCCTATCTGTGACTCCTTCCGCAGTCTGGCCTATATGTGACTCCTTCCCCAGTCTGGCCTATATGTGACTCCTTCCCCAGTCTGGCCTATATGTGACTCCTTCCCCAGTCTGGCCTATATGTGACTCCTTCCCCAGTCTGGCCTATATGTGACTCCTTCACCAGTCTGGCCTATCTGTGACTCCTTCCCCAGCCTGGCCTATAAGTGACTCCTTCCCCGGTCTGGCCTATATGTGACTCCTTCCCCGGTCTTGCCTATATGTGACTCCTTCCCCAGTCTGGCATATATGTGACTCCTTCCCCAGTCTGGCCGAAATGTGACTCCTTCCCCAGTCTGGCCTATATGTGACTCCTTCCCCAGTCTGGCCTATATGTGACTCCTTCCCCAGTCTGGCCTATATGTGAATCCTTCCCAAGTCTGGCCTAAATGTGACTCCTTCCCCGGTCTGGCCTATATGTGACTCTTTCCCCAGTCTGGCCTATGTGTGACTCCTTCCCCAGTCTGGCCTATATGTGACTCCTTCCCCAGTCTGGCCTATATGTGACTCCTTCCCCAGTCTGGCCTATATGTGACTCCTTCACTAGTCTGGCCTATATGTGACTCCTTCCCCGGTCTGGCCTATATGTGACTCCTTCCCCAGTCTGGCCTATATGTTACTCCTTCCCCAGTCTGGCCTATATGTGACTCCTTCCCCGGTCTGGCCTATATGTGACTCCTTCCCCAGTCTGGCCTATATGTTACTCCTTCTCCAGTCTGGCCTATATGTGACTCCTTCCCCAGTCTGGCCTATATGTGACTCCTTCCCCGGTCTGGCCTATATGTGACTCCTTCCCCAGTCTGGCCTATATGTGTCTCCTTCCCCGGTCTGGCCTATATGTGACTCCTTCCCCAGTCTGGCCTATATGTGACTCCTTCCCCGGTCTGGCCTATATGTGACTCCTTCCCCAGTCTGGCCTATATGTGACTCCTTCCCCGGTCTGGCCTATATGTGACTCCTTCCCCAGTCTGGCCTATATGTGACTCCTTCCCCGGTCTGGCCTATATGTGACTCCTTCCCCAGTCTGGCCTATATGTTACTCCTTCTCCAGTCTGGCCTATCTGTGACTCCTTCCCCAGTCTGGCCTATAAGTGACTCCTTCCCCAGTCTGGCCTATATGTGACTCCTTCCCCGGTCTGGCCTATCTGTGACTCCTTCCCCGGTCTGACCTATCTTTGACTCCTTCCCTAGTCTGGCCTATCTGTGACTCCTTCCGCAGTCTGGCCTATATGTGACTCCTTCCCCGGTCTGGCCTATATGTGACTCCTTCCCCGGTCTGGCCTATATGTGACTCCTTCCCCAGTCTGGCCGAAATGTGACTCCTTCCCCAGTCTGGCCTATATGTGACTCCTTCCCCGGTCTGGCCTATATGTGACTCCTTCCCCAGTCTGGCCGAAATGTGACTCCTTCCCCAGTCTGGCCTATATGTGACTCCTTCCCCGGTCTGGCCTATATGTGACTCCTTCCCCAGTCTGGCATATATGTGACTCCTTCCCCAGTCTGGCCTATATGTGACTCCTTCCCCAGTCTGGCCTATATGTGACTCCTTCCCCAGTCTGGCCTATATGTGACTCCTTCCCCAGTCTGGCCTATATGTGACTCCTTCCCCAGTCTGGCCTATATGTGACTCCTTCACCAGTCTGGCCTATCTGTGACTCCTTCCCCAGCCTGGCCTATAAGTGACTCCTTCCCCAGTCTGGCCTATATGTGACTCCTTCCCCGGTCTGGCCTATCTGTGACTCCTTCCCCGGTCTGACCTATCTTTGACTCCTTCCCTAGTCTGGCCTATCTGTGACTCCTTCCGCAGTCTGGCCTATATGTGACTCCTTCCCCAGTCTGGCCTATATGTGACTCCTTCCCCAGTCTGGCCTATATGTGACTCCTTCCCCAGTCTGGCCTATATGTGACTCCTTCCCCAGTCTGGCCTATATGTGACTCCTTCACCAGTCTGGCCTATCTGTGACTCCTTCCCCAGCCTGGCCTATAAGTGACTCCTTCCCCGGTCTGGCCTATATGTGACTCCTTCCCCGGTCTTGCCTATCTGTGACTCCTTCCCCAGTCTGGCCTATATGTGACTCCTTCCCCGGTCTGGCCTATATGTGACTCCTTCCCCGGTCTGGCCTATATGTGCCTCCTTCCCCGGTCTGGCCTTTATGTGACTCCTTCCCCGGTCTGGCATATATGTGACTCCTTCCCCGGTCTGGCCTATATGTGGCTCCTTCCCCGGTCTGGCCTATATGTGACTCCTTCCCCGGTCTGGCCTATCTGTGACTCCTTCCCCGGTCTGGCCTATATGTGACTCCTTCCCCAGTCTGGCCTATATGTGTCTCCTTCCCCAGTCTGGCCTATATGTGACTCCTTCCCCGGTCTGGCCTATATGTGATTCCTTCCCCAGTCTGGCCTATATGTTACTCCTTCTCCAGTCTGGCCTATATGTGACTCCTTCCCCAGTCTGGCCTATATGTGACTCCTTCCCCGGTCTGGCCTATATGTGTCTCCTTCCCCAGTCTGGCCTATATGTGACTCCTTCCCCAGTCTGGCCTATATGTGACTCCTTCCCCGGTCTGGCCTATATGTGACTCCTTCCCCAGTCTGGCATATATGTGACTCCTTCCCCAGTCTGGCCGAAATGTGACTCCTTCCCCAGTCTGGCCTATATGTGACTCCTTCCCCAGTCTGGCCTATATGTGACTCCTTCCCCAGTCTGGCCTATATGTGACTCCTTCCCAAGTCTGGCCTAAATGTGACTCCTTCCCCGGTCTGGCCTATATGTGACTCTTTCCCCAGTCTGGCCTATGTGTGACTCCTTCCCCAGTCTGGCCTATATGTGACTCCTTCCCCAGTCTGGCCTATATGTGACTCCTTCCCCAGTCTGGCCTATATGTGACTCCTTCACTAGTCTGGCCTATATGTGACTCCTTCCCCGGTCTGGCCTATATGTGACTCCTTCCCCAGTCTGGCCTATATGTTACTCCTTCCCCAGTCTGGCCTATATGTGACTCCTTCCCCGGTCTGGCCTATATGTGACTCCTTCCCCAGTCTGGCCTATATGTTACTCCTTCTCCAGTCTGGCCTATGTGTGACTCCTTCCCCAGTCTGGCCTATATGTGACTCCTTCCCCGGTCCTGCCTATATGTGGCTCCTTCCCCGGTCTGGCCTATATGTGACTCCTTCCCCAGTCTGGCCTATATGTGTCTCCTTCCCCGGTCTGGCCTATATGTGACTCCTACCCCAGTCTGGCCTATATGTGACTCCTTCCCCGGTCTGGCCTATATGTGACTCCTTCCCCAGTCTGGCCTATATGTGACTCCTTCCCCGGTCTGGCCGAAATGTGACTCCTTCCCCAGTCTGGCCTATATGTTACTCCTTCTCCAGTCTGGCCTATATGTGACTCCTTCCCCAGTCTGGCCTATATGTGACTCCTTCCCCGGTCTGGCCTATATGTGAGTCCTTCCCCAGTCTGGCCTATATGTGACTCCTTCCCCGGTCTGGCCTATATGTGACTCCTTCCCCAGTCTGGCATATATGTGACTCCTTCCCCAGTCTGACCTATATGTGACTCCTTCCCCAGTCTGGCCTATATGTGACTCCTTCCCCAGTCTGGCCTATATGTGACTCCTTCCCCGGTCTGGCCTATATGTGACTCCTTCCCCAGTCTGGCCTATATGTGACTCCTTCCCCAGTCTGGCCTATATGTGAGTCCTTCACCAGTCTGGCCTATCTGTGACTCCTTCCCCAGTCTGGCCTATAAGTGACTCCTTCCCCAGTCTGGCCTCTATGTGACTCCTTCCCCGGTCTGGCCTATCTGTAACTCCTTCCCCGGTCTGACCTATCTTTGACTCCTTCCCTAGTCTGGCCTATCTGTGACTCCTTCCGCGGTCTGGCCTACATGTGCCTCCTTCCCCGGTCTGGCCGAAATGTGACTCCTTCCCCGGTCTGGCCTATATGTGACTCTTTCCCCAGTCTGGCCTATATGTGACTCCTTCCCCAGTCTGGCATATATGTGACTCCTTCCCCGGTCTGGCCTATCTGTGACTCCTTCCCCGGTCTGACCTATCTTTGACTCCTTCCCTAGTCCGGCCTATCTGTGACTCCTTCCGCAGTCTGGCCTATATGTGACTCCTTCCCCAGTCTGGCCTATATGTGTCTCCTTCCCCGGTCTGGCCTATATGTGACTCCTACCCCAGTCTGGCCTATATGTGACTCCTTCCCCGGTCTGGCCTATATGTGACTCCCTCCCCAGTCTGGCCTATATGTGACTCCTTCCCCGGTCTGGCCGAAATGTGACTCCTTCCCCAGTCTGGCCTATATGTTACTCCTTCTCCAGTCTGGCCTATATGTGACTCCTTCCCCAGTCTGGCCTATATGTGACTCCTTCCCCGGTCTGGCCTATATGTGACTCTTTCCCCAGTCTGGCCTATGTGTGACTCCTTCCCCAGTCTGGCCTATATGTGACTCCTTCCCCAGTCTGGCCTATATGTGACTCCTTCCCCAGTCTGGCCTATATGTGACTCCTTCCCCGGTCTGGCCGATATGTGACTCCTTCCCCGGTCTGGCCTATATGTGACTCCTTCCCCGGTCCGGCCTATATGTGACTCCTTCCCCGGTCTGGCCTATATGTGACTCCTTCCCCGGTCCGGCCTATATGTGACTCCTTCCCCGGTCTGGCCTATATGTGACTCCTTCCCCGGTCCTGCCTATATGTGGCGCCTTCCCCGGTCTGGCCTATATGTGACTCCTTCCCCAGTCTGGCCTATATGTGTCTCCTTCCCCGGTCTGGCCTATATGTGACTCCTACCCCAGTCTGGCCTATATGTGACTCCTTCCCCGGTCTGGCCTATATGTGACTCCTTCCCCAGTCTGGCCTATATGTGACTCCTTCCCCGGTCTGGCCGAAATGTGACTCCTTCCCCAGTCTGGCCTATATGTTACTCCTTCTCCAGTCTGGCCTATATGTGACTCCTTCCCCAGTCTGGCCTATATGTGACTCCTTCCCCGGTCTGGCCTATATGTGAGTCCTTCCCCAGTCTGGCCTATATGTGACTCCTTCCCCAGTCTGGCCTATATTTGACTCCTTCCCCGGTCTGACCTATCTTTGACTCCTTCCCTAGTCTGGCCTATCTGTGACTCCTTCCGCGGTCTGGCCTACATGTGCCTCCTTCCCCGGTCTGGTCGAAATGTGACTCCTTCCCCGGTCTGGCCTATATGTGACTCCTTCCCCAGTCTGGCCTATATGTGACTCCTTCCCCAGTCTGGCCTATATGTGACTCCTTCCCCGGTCTGGCCTATATGTGACTCCTTCCCCAGTCTGGCATATATGTGACTCCTTCCCCAGTCTGGCCTATATGTGACTCCTTCCCCAGTCTGGCCTATATGTGACTCCTTCCCCAGTCTGGCCTATATGTGACTCCTTCCCCAGTCTGGCCTATATGTGACTCCTTCCCCAGTCTGGCCTATATGTGACTCCTTCCCCAGTCTGGCCTATATGTGACTCCTTCACCAGTCTGGCCTATCTGTGACTCCTTCCCCAGCCTGGCCTATAAGTGACTCCTTCCCGAGTCTGGCCTATATGTGACTCCTTCCCCGGTCTGGCCTATCTGTGACTCCTTCCCCGGTCTGACCTATCTTTGACTCCTTCCCTAGTCCGGCCTATCTGTGACTCCTTCCGCAGTCTGGCCTATCTGTGACTCCTTCCCCGGTCTGGCCTATATGTGACTCCTTCACCAGTCTGGCCTATCTGTGACTCCTTCCCCAGCCTGGCCTATAAGTGACTCCTTCCCCAGTCTGGCCTATATGTGACTCCTTCCCCGGTCTGGCCTATCTGTGACTCCTTCCCCGGTCTGACCTATCTTTGACTCCTTCCCTAGTCTGGCCTATCTGTGACTCCTTCCGCAGTCTGGCCTATATGTGACTCCTTCCCCAGTCTGGCCTATATGTGACTCCTTCCCCAGTCTGGCCTATATGTGACTCCTTCCCCAGTCTGGCCTATATGTGACTCCTTCCCCAGTCTGGCCTATATGTGACTCCTTCACCAGTCTGGCCTATCTGTGACTCCTTCCCCAGCCTGGCCTATAAGTGACTCCTTCCCCGGTCTGGCCTATATGTGACTCCTTCCCCGGTCTTGCCTATATGTGACTCCTTCCCCAGTCTGGCATATATGTGACTCCTTCCCCAGTCTGGCCGAAATGTGACTCCTTCCCCAGTCTGGCCTATATGTGACTCCTTCCCCAGTCTGGCCTATATGTGACTCCTTCCCCAGTCTGGCCTATATGTGACTCCTTCCCAAGTCTGGCCTAAATGTGACTCCTTCCCCGGTCTGGCCTATATGTGACTCTTTCCCCAGTCTGGCCTATGTGTGACTCCTTCCCCAGTCTGGCCTATATGTGACTCCTTCCCCAGTCTGGCCTATATGTGACTCCTTCCCCAGTCTGGCCTATATGTGACTCCTTCACTAGTCTGGCCTATATGTGACTCCTTCCCCGGTCTGGCCTATATGTGACTCCTTCCCCAGTCTGGCCTATATGTTACTCCTTCCCCAGTCTGGCCTATATGTGACTCCTTCCCCGGTCTGGCCTATATGTGACTCCTTCCCCAGTCTGGCCTATATGTTACTCCTTCTCCAGTCTGGCCTATATGTGACTCCTTCCCCAGTCTGGCCTATATGTGACTCCTTCCCCGGTCTGGCCTATATGTGACTCCTTCCCCAGTCTGGCCTATATGTGTCTCCTTCCCCGGTCTGGCCTATATGTGACTCCTTCCCCAGTCTGGCCTATATGTGACTCCTTCCCCGGTCTGGCCTATATGTGACTCCTTCCCCAGTCTGGCCTATATGTGACTCCTTCCCCGGTCTGGCCTATATGTGACTCCTTCCCCAGTCTGGCCTATATGTTACTCCTTCTCCAGTCTGGCCTATCTGTGACTCCTTCCCCAGTCTGGCCTATAAGTGACTCCTTCCCCAGTCTGGCCTATATGTGACTCCTTCCCCGGTCTGGCCTATCTGTGACTCCTTCCCCGGTCTGACCTATCTTTGACTCCTTCCCTAGTCTGGCCTATCTGTGACTCCTTCCGCAGTCTGGCCTATATGTGACTCCTTCCCCGGTCTGGCCTATATGTGACTCCTTCCCCGGTCTGGCCTATATGTGACTCCTTCCCCAGTCTGGCCGAAATGTGACTCCTTCCCCAGTCTGGCCTATATGTGACTCCTTCCCCGGTCTGGCCTATATGTGACTCCTTCCCCGGTCTGGCCTATATGTGACTCCTTCCCCAGTCTGGCCTATATGTTACTCCTTCCCCAGTCTGGCCTATATGTGACTCCTTCCCCGGTCTGGCCTATATGTGACTCCTTCCCCAGTCTGGCCTATATGTTACTCCTTCTCCAGTCTGGCCTATATGTGACTCCTTCCCCAGTCTGGCCTATATGTGACTCCTTCCCCGGTCTGGCCTATATGTGACTCCTTCCCCAGTCTGGCCTATATGTGTCTCCTTCCCCGGTCTGGCCTATATGTGACTCCTTCCCCAGTCTGGCCTATATGTGACTCCTTCCCCGGTCTGGCCTATATGTGACTCCTTCCCCAGTCTGGCCTATATGTGACTCCTTCCCCGGTCTGGCCTATATGTGACTCCTTCCCCAGTCTGGCCTATATGTTACTCCTTCTCCAGTCTGGCCTATCTGTGACTCCTTCCCCAGTCTGGCCTATAAGTGACTCCTTCCCCAGTCTGGCCTATATGTGACTCCTTCCCCGGTCTGGCCTATCTGTGACTCCTTCCCCGGTCTGACCTATCTTTGACTCCTTCCCTAGTCTGGCCTATCTGTGACTCCTTCCGCAGTCTGGCCTATATGTGACTCCTTCCCCGGTCTGGCCTATATGTGACTCCTTCCCCGGTCTGGCCTATATGTGACTCCTTCCCCAGTCTGGCCGAAATGTGACTCCTTCCCCAGTCTGGCCTATATGTGACTCCTTCCCCGGTCTGGCCTATATGTGACTCCTTCCCCAGTCTGGCCGAAATGTGACTCCTTCCCCAGTCTGGCCTATATGTGACTCCTTCCCCGGTCTGGCCTATATGTGACTCCTTCCCCAGTCTGGCATATATGTGACTCCTTCCCCAGTCTGGCCTATATGTGACTCCTTCCCCAGTCTGGCCTATATGTGACTCCTTCCCCAGTCTGGCCTATATGTGACTCCTTCCCCAGTCTGGCCTATATGTGACTCCTTCCCCAGTCTGGCCTATATGTGACTCCTTCACCAGTCTGGCCTATCTGTGACTCCTTCCCCAGCCTGGCCTATAAGTGACTCCTTCCCCAGTCTGGCCTATATGTGACTCCTTCCCCGGTCTGGCCTATCTGTGACTCCTTCCCCGGTCTGACCTATCTTTGACTCCTTCCCTAGTCTGGCCTATCTGTGACTCCTTCCGCAGTCTGGCCTATATGTGACTCCTTCCCCAGTCTGGCCTATATGTGACTCCTTCCCCGGTCTTGCCTATCTGTGACTCCTTCCCCAGTCTGGCCAATATGTGACTCCTTCCCCGGTCTGGCCTATATGTGACTCCTTCCCCGGTCTGGCCTATATGTGCCTCCTTCCCCGGTCTGGCCTTTATGTGACTCCTTCCCCGGTCTGGCATATATGTGACTCCTTCCCCGGTCTGGCCTATATGTGGCTCCTTCCCCGGTCTGGCCTATATGTGACTCCTTCCCCGGTCTGGCCTATCTGTGACTCCTTCCCCGGTCTGGCCTATATGTGACTCCTTCCCCAGTCTGGCCTATATGTGTCTCCTTCCCCAGTCTGGCCTATATGTGACTCCTTCCCCGGTCTGGCCTATATGTGATTCCTTCCCCAGTCTGGCCTATATGTTACTCCTTCTCCAGTCTGGCCTATATGTGACTCCTTCCCCAGTCTGGCCTATATGTGACTCCTTCCCCGGTCTGGCCTATATGTGTCTCCTTCCCCAGTCTGGCCTATATGTGACTCCTTCCCCAGTCTGGCCTATATGTGACTCCTTCCCCGGTCTGGCCTATATGTGACTCCTTCCCCAGTCTGGCATATATGTGACTCCTTCCCCAGTCTGGCCGAAATGTGACTCCTTCCCCAGTCTGGCCTATATGTGACTCCTTCCCCAGTCTGGCCTATATGTGACTCCTTCCCCAGTCTGGCCTATATGTGACTCCTTCCCAAGTCTGGCCTAAATGTGACTCCTTCCCCGGTCTGGCCTATATGTGACTCTTTCCCCAGTCTGGCCTATGTGTGACTCCTTCCCCAGTCTGGCCTATATGTGACTCCTTCCCCAGTCTGGCCTATATGTGACTCCTTCCCCAGTCTGGCCTATATGTGACTCCTTCACTAGTCTGGCCTATATGTGACTCCTTCCCCGGTCTGGCCTATATGTGACTCCTTCCCCAGTCTGGCCTATATGTTACTCCTTCCCCAGTCTGGCCTATATGTGACTCCTTCCCCGGTCTGGCCTATATGTGACTCCTTCCCCAGTCTGGCCTATATGTTACTCCTTCTCCAGTCTGGCCTATATGTGACTCCTTCCCCAGTCTGGCCTATATGTGACTCCTTCCCCGGTCTGGCCTATATGTGACTCCTTCCCCAGTCTGGCCTATATGTGTCTCCTTCCCCGGTCTGGCCTATATGTGACTCCTTCCCCAGTCTGGCCTATATGTGACTCCTTCCCCGGTCTGGCCTATATGTGACTCCTTCCCCAGTCTGGCCTATATGTGACTCCTTCCCCGGTCTGGCCTATATGTGACTCCTTCCCCAGTCTGGCCTATATGTTACTCCTTCTCCAGTCTGGCCTATCTGTGACTCCTTCCCCAGTCTGGCCTATAAGTGACTCCTTCCCCAGTCTGGCCTATATGTGACTCCTTCCCCGGTCTGGCCTATCTGTGACTCCTTCCCCGGTCTGACCTATCTTTGACTCCTTCCCTAGTCTGGCCTATCTGTGACTCCTTCCGCAGTCTGGCCTATATGTGACTCCTTCCCCAGTCTGGCCTATATGTGACTCCTTCCCCAGTCTGGCCTATATGTGACTCCTTCCCCAGTCTGGCCTATATGTGACTCCTTCACCAGTCTGGCCTATCTGTGACTCATTCCCCAGCCTGGCCTATAAGTGACTCCTTCCCCAGTCTGGCCTATATGTGACTCCTTCCCCGGTCTGGCCTATCTGTGACTCCTTCCCCGGTCTGACCTATCTTTGACTCCTTCCCTAGTCTGGCCTATCTGTGACTCCTTCCGCAGTCTGGCCTATATGTGACTCCTTCCCCAGTCTGGCCTATATGTGACTCCTTCCCCAGTCTGGCCTATATGTGACTCCTTCCCCAGTCTGGCCTATATGTGACTCCTTCCCCAGTCTGGCCTATATGTGACTCCTTCACCAGTCTGGCCTATCTGTGACTCCTTCCCCAGCCTGGCCTATAAGTGACTCCTTCCCCGGTCTGGCCTATATGTGACTCCTTCCCCGGTCTTGCCTATATGTGACTCCTTCCCCAGTCTGGCATATATGTGACTCCTTCCCCAGTCTGGCCGAAATGTGACTCCTTCCCCAGTCTGGCCTATATGTGACTCCTTCCCCAGTCTGGCCTATATGTGACTCCTTCCCCAGTCTGGCCTATATGTGAATCCTTCCCAAGTCTGGCCTAAATGTGACTCCTTCCCCGGTCTGGCCTATATGTGACTCTTTCCCCAGTCTGGCCTATGTGTGACTCCTTCCCCAGTCTGGCCTATATGTGACTCCTTCCCCAGTCTGGCCTATATGTGACTCCTTCCCCAGTCTGGCCTATATGTGACTCCTTCACTAGTCTGGCCTATATGTGACTCCTTCCCCGGTCTGGCCTATATGTGACTCCTTCCCCAGTCTGGCCTATATGTTACTCCTTCCCCAGTCTGGCCTATATGTGACTCCTTCCCCGGTCTGGCCTATATGTGACTCCTTCCCCAGTCTGGCCTATATGTTACTCCTTCTCCAGTCTGGCCTATATGTGACTCCTTCCCCAGTCTGGCCTATATGTGACTCCTTCCCCGGTCTGGCCTATATGTGACTCCTTCCCCAGTCTGGCCTATATGTGTCTCCTTCCCCGGTCTGGCCTATATGTGACTCCTTCCCCAGTCTGGCCTATATGTGACTCCTTCCCCGGTCTGGCCTATATGTGACTCCTTCCCCAGTCTGGCCTATATGTGACTCCTTCCCCGGTCTGGCCTATATGTGACTCCTTCCCCAGTCTGGCCTATATGTGACTCCTTCCCCGGTCTGGCCTATATGTGACTCCTTCCCCAGTCTGGCCTATATGTGACTCCTTCCCCGGTCTGGCCTATATGTGACTCCTTCCCCAGTCTGGCCTATATGTTACTCCTTCTCCAGTCTGGCCTATCTGTGACTCCTTCCCCAGTCTGGCCTATAAGTGACTCCTTCCCCAGTCTGGCCTATATGTGACTCCTTCCCCGGTCTGGCCTATCTGTGACTCCTTCCCCGGTCTGACCTATCTTTGACTCCTTCCCTAGTCTGGCCTATCTGTGACTCCTTCCGCAGTCTGGCCTATATGTGACTCCTTCCCCGGTCTGGCCTATATGTGACTCCTTCCCCGGTCTGGCCTATATGTGACTCCTTCCCCAGTCTGGCCGAAATGTGACTCCTTCCCCAGTCTGGCCTATATGTGACTCCTTCCCCGGTCTGGCCTATATGTGACTCCTTCCCCAGTCTGGCCGAAATGTGACTCCTTCCCCAGTCTGGCCTATATGTGACTCCTTCCCCGGTCTGGCCTATATGTGACTCCTTCCCCAGTCTGGCATATATGTGACTCCTTCCCCAGTCTGGCCTATATGTGACTCCTTCCCCAGTCTGGCCTATATGTGACTCCTTCCCCAGTCTGGCCTATATGTGACTCCTTCCCCAGTCTGGCCTATATGTGACTCCTTCCCCAGTCTGGCCTATATGTGACTCCTTCACCAGTCTGGCCTATCTGTGACTCCTTCCCCAGCCTGGCCTATAAGTGACTCCTTCCCCAGTCTGGCCTATATGTGACTCCTTCCCCGGTCTGGCCTATCTGTGACTCCTTCCCCGGTCTGACCTATCTTTGACTCCTTCCCTAGTCTGGCCTATCTGTGACTCCTTCCGCAGTCTGGCCTATATGTGACTCCTTCCCCAGTCTGGCCTATATGTGACTCCTTCCCCAGTCTGGCCTATATGTGACTCCTTCCCCAGTCTGGCCTATATGTGACTCCTTCCCCAGTCTGGCCTATATGTGACTCCTTCACCAGTCTGGCCTATCTGTGACTCCTTCCCCAGCCTGGCCTATAAGTGACTCCTTCCCCGGTCTGGCCTATATGTGACTCCTTCCCCGGTCTTGCCTATCTGTGACTCCTTCCCCAGTCTGGCCTATATGTGACTCCTTCCCCGGTCTGGCCTATATGTGACTCCTTCCCCGGTCTGGCCTATATGTGCCTCCTTCCCCGGTCTGGCCTTTATGTGACTCCTTCCCCGGTCTGGCATATATGTGACTCCTTCCCCGGTCTGGCCTATATGTGGCTCCTTCCCCGGTCTGGCCTATATGTGACTCCTTCCCCGGTCTGGCCTATCTGTGACTCCTTCCCCGGTCTGGCCTATATGTGACTCCTTCCCCAGTCTGGCCTATATGTGTCTCCTTCCCCAGTCTGGCCTATATGTGACTCCTTCCCCGGTCTGGCCTATATGTGATTCCTTCCCCAGTCTGGCCTATATGTTACTCCTTCTCCAGTCTGGCCTATATGTGACTCCTTCCCCAGTCTGGCCTATATGTGACTCCTTCCCCGGTCTGGCCTATATGTGTCTCCTTCCCCAGTCTGGCCTATATGTGACTCCTTCCCCAGTCTGGCCTATATGTGACTCCTTCCCCGGTCTGGCCTATATGTGACTCCTTCCCCAGTCTGGCATATATGTGACTCCTTCCCCAGTCTGGCCGAAATGTGACTCCTTCCCCAGTCTGGCCTATATGTGACTCCTTCCCCAGTCTGGCCTATATGTGACTCCTTCCCCAGTCTGGCCTATATGTGACTCCTTCCCAAGTCTGGCCTAAATGTGACTCCTTCCCCGGTCTGGCCTATATGTGACTCTTTCCCCAGTCTGGCCTATGTGTGACTCCTTCCCCAGTCTGGCCTATATGTGACTCCTTCCCCAGTCTGGCCTATATGTGACTCCTTCCCCAGTCTGGCCTATATGTGACTCCTTCACTAGTCTGGCCTATATGTGACTCCTTCCCCGGTCTAGGCTATATGTGACTCCTTCCCCAGTCTGGCCTATATGTTACTCCTTCCCCAGTCTGGCCTATATGTGACTCCTTCCCCGGTCTGGCCTATATGTGACTCCTTCCCCAGTCTGGCCTATATGTTACTCCTTCTCCAGTCTGGCCTATGTGTGACTCCTTCCCCAGTCTGGCCTATATGTGACTCCTTCCCCGGTCTGGCCTATATGTGACTCCTTCCCCAGTCTGGCCTATATGTGTCTCCTTCCCCGGTCTGGCCTATATGTTACTCCTTCTCCAGTCTGGCCTATGTGTGACTCCTTCCCCAGTCTGGCCTATATGTGACTCCTTCCCCGGTCTGGCCTATATGTGACTCCTTCCCCAGTCTGGCCTATATGTGTCTCCTTCCCCGGTCTGGCCTATATGTGACTCCTTCCCCAGTCTGGCCTATATGTGACTCCTTCCCCGGTCTGGCCTATATGTGACTCCTTCCCCAGTCTGGCCTATATGTGACTCCTTCCCCGGTCTGGCCTATATGTGACTCCTTCCCCAGTCTGGCCTATATGTGACTCCTTCCCCGGTCTGGCCTATATGTGACTCCTTCCCCAGTCTGGCCTATATGTGACTCCTTCCCCGGTCTGGCCTATATGTGACTCCTTCCCCAGTCTGGCCTATATGTGACTCCTTCCCCGGTCTGGCCTATATGTGACTCCTTCCCCAGTCTGGCCTATATGTTACTCCTTCTCCAGTCTGGCCTATCTGTGACTCCTTCCCCAGTCTGGCCTATAAGTGACTCCTTCCCCAGTCTGGCCTATATGTGACTCCTTCCCCGGTCTGGCCTATCTGTGACTCCTTCCCCGGTCTGACCTATCTTTGACTCCTTCCCTAGTCTGGCCTATCTGTGACTCCTTCCGCAGTCTGGCCTATATGTGACTCCTTCCCCGGTCTGGCCTATATGTGACTCCTTCCCCGGTCTGGCCTATATGTGACTCCTTCCCCAGTCTGGCCGAAATGTGACTCCTTCCCCAGTCTGGCCTATATGTGACTCCTTCCCCGGTCTGGCCTATATGTGACTCCTTCCCCAGTCTGGCCGAAATGTGACTCCTTCCCCAGTCTGGCCTATATGTGACTCCTTCCCCGGTCTGGCCTATATGTGACTCCTTCCCCAGTCTGGCATATATGTGACTCCTTCCCCAGTCTGGCCTATATGTGACTCCTTCCCCAGTCTGGCCTATATGTGACTCCTTCCCCAGTCTGGCCTATATGTGACTCCTTCCCCAGTCTGGCCTATATGTGACTCCTTCCCCAGTCTGGCCTATATGTGACTCCTTCACCAGTCTGGCCTATCTGTGACTCCTTCCCCAGCCTGGCCTATAAGTGACTCCTTCCCCAGTCTGGCCTATATGTGACTCCTTCCCCGGTCTGGCCTATCTGTGACTCCTTCCCCGGTCTGACCTATCTTTGACTCCTTCCCTAGTCTGGCCTATCTGTGACTCCTTCCGCAGTCTGGCCTATATGTGACTCCTTCCCCAGTCTGGCCTATATGTGACTCCTTCCCCAGTCTGGCCTATATGTGACTCCTTCCCCAGTCTGGCCTATATGTGACTCCTTCCCCAGTCTGGCCTATATGTGACTCCTTCACCAGTCTGGCCTATCTGTGACTCCTTCCCCAGCCTGGCCTATAAGTGACTCCTTCCCCGGTCTGGCCTATATGTGACTCCTTCCCCGGTCTTGCCTATCTGTGACTCCTTCCCCAGTCTGGCCTATATGTGACTCCTTCCCCGGTCTGGCCTATATGTGACTCCTTCCCCGGTCTGGCCTATATGTGCCTCCTTCCCCGGTCTGGCCTTTATGTGACTCCTTCCCCGGTCTGGCATATATGTGACTCCTTCCCCGGTCTGGCCTATATGTGGCTCCTTCCCCGGTCTGGCCTATATGTGACTCCTTCCCCGGTCTGGCCTATCTGTGACTCCTTCCCCGGTCTGGCCTATATGTGACTCCTTCCCCAGTCTGGCCTATATGTGTCTCCTTCCCCAGTCTGGCCTATATGTGACTCCTTCCCCGGTCTGGCCTATATGTGATTCCTTCCCCAGTCTGGCCTATATGTTACTCCTTCTCCAGTCTGGCCTATATGTGACTCCTTCCCCAGTCTGGCCTATATGTGACTCCTTCCCCGGTCTGGCCTATATGTGTCTCCTTCCCCAGTCTGGCCTATCTGTGACTCCTTCCCCAGTCTGGCCTATATGTGACTCCTTCCCCGGTCTGGCCTATATGTGACTCCTTCCCCAGTCTGGCATATATGTGACTCCTTCCCCAGTCTGGCCGAAATGTGACTCCTTCCCCAGTCTGGCCTATATGTGACTCCTTCCCCAGTCTGGCCTATATGTGACTCCTTCCCCAGTCTGGCCTATATGTGACTCCTTCCCAAGTCTGGCCTAAATGTGACTCCTTCCCCGGTCTGGCCTATATGTGACTCTTTCCCCAGTCTGGCCTATGTGTGACTCCTTCCCCAGTCTGGCCTATATGTGACTCCTTCCCCAGTCTGGCCTATATGTGACTCCTTCCCCAGTCTGGCCTATATGTGACTCCTTCACTAGTCTGGCCTATATGTGACTCCTTCCCCGGTCTGGCCTATATGTGACTCCTTCCCCAGTCTGGCCTATATGTTACTCCTTCCCCAGTCTGGCCTATATGTGACTCCTTCCCCGGTCTGGCCTATATGTGACTCCTTCCCCAGTCTGGCCTATATGTTACTCCTTCTCCAGTCTGGCCTATGTGTGACTCCTTCCCCAGTCTGGCCTATATGTGACTCCTTCCCCGGTCTGGCCTATATGTGACTCCTTCCCCAGTCTGGCCTATATGTGTCTCCTTCCCCGGTCTGGCCTATATGTTACTCCTTCTCCAGTCTGGCCTATGTGTGACTCCTTCCCCAGTCTGGCCTATATGTGACTCCTTCCCCGGTCTGGCCTATATGTGACTCCTTCCCCAGTCTGGCCTATATGTGTCTCCTTCCCCGGTCTGGCCTATATGTGACTCCTTCCCCAGTCTGGCCTATATGTGACTCCTTCCCCGGTCTGGCCTATATGTGACTCCTTCCCCAGTCTGGCCTATATGTGACTCCTTCCCCGGTCTGGCCTATATGTGACTCCTTCCCCAGTCTGGCCTATATGTTACTCCTTCTCCAGTCTGGCCTATCTGTGACTCCTTCCCCAGTCTGGCCTATAAGTGACTCCTTCCCCAGTCTGGCCTATATGTGACTCCTTCCCCGGTCTGGCCTATCTGTGACTCCTTCCGCAGTCTGGCCTATATTTGACTCCTTCCCCGGTCTGGCCTATATGTGACTCCTTCCCCGGTCTGGCCTATATGTGACTCCTTCCCCAGTCTGGCCGAAATGTGACTCCTTCCCCAGTCTGGCCTATATGTGACTCCTTCCCCGGTCTGGCCTATATGTGACTCCTTCCCCAGTCTGGCATATATGTGACTCCTTCCCCAGTCTGGCCTATATGTGACTCCTTCCCCAGTCTGGCCTATATGTGACTCCTTCCCCAGTCTGGCCTATATGTGACTCCTTCCCCAGTCTGGCCTATATGTGACTCCTTCCCCAGTCTGGCCTATATGTGACTCCTTCACCAGTCTGGCCTATCTGTGACTCCTTCCCCAGCCTGGCCTATAAGTGACTCCTTCCCCAGTCTGGCCTATATGTGACTCCTTCCCCGGTCTGGCCTATCTGTGACTCCTTCCCCGGTCTGACCTATCTTTGACTCCTTCCCTAGTCTGGCCTATCTGTGACTCCTTCCGCAGTCTGGCCTATATGTGACTCCTTCCCCAGTCTGGCCTATATGTGACTCCTTCCCCAGTCTGGCCTATATGTGACTCCTTCCCCAGTCTGGCCTATATGTGACTCCTTCCCCAGTCTGGCCTATATGTGACTCCTTCACCAGTCTGGCCTATCTGTGACTCCTTCCCCAGCCTGGCCTATAAGTGACTCCTTCCCCGGTCTGGCCTATATGTGACTCCTTCCCCGGTCTTGCCTATCTGTGACTCCTTCCCCAGTCTGGCCTATATGTGACTCCTTCCCCGGTCTGGCCTATATGTGACTCCTTCCCCGGTCTGGCCTATATGTGCCTCCTTCCCCGGTCTGGCCTTTATGTGACTCCTTCCCCGGTCTGGCATATATGTGACTCCTTCCCCGGTCTGGCCTATATGTGGCTCCTTCCCCGGTCTGGCCTATATGTGACTCCTTCCCCGGTCTGGCCTATCTGTGACTCCTTCCCCGGTCTGGCCTATATGTGACTCCTTCCCCAGTCTGGCCTATATGTGTCTCCTTCCCCAGTCTGGCCTATATGTGACTCCTTCCCCGGTCTGGCCTATATGTGATTCCTTCCCCAGTCTGGCCTATATGTTACTCCTTCTCCAGTCTGGCCTATATGTGACTCCTTCCCCAGTCTGGCCTATATGTGACTCCTTCCCCGGTCTGGCCTATATGTGTCTCCTTCCCCAGTCTGGCCTATATGTGACTCCTTCCCCAGTCTGGCCTATATGTGACTCCTTCCCCGGTCTGGCCTATATGTGACTCCTTCCCCAGTCTGGCATATATGTGACTCCTTCCCCAGTCTGGCCGAAATGTGACTCCTTCCCCAGTCTGGCCTATATGTGACTCCTTCCCCAGTCTGGCCTATATGTGACTCCTTCCCCAGTCTGGCCTATATGTGACTCCTTCCCAAGTCTGGCCTAAATGTGACTCCTTCCCCGGTCTGGCCTATATGTGACTCTTTCCCCAGTCTGGCCTATGTGTGACTCCTTCCCCAGTCTGGCCTATATGTGACTCCTTCCCCAGTCTGGCCTATATGTGACTCCTTCCCCAGTCTGGCCTATATGTGACTCCTTCACTAGTCAGGCCTATCTGTGACTCCTTCCCCAGTCTGGCCTATAAGTGACTCCTTCCCCAGTCTGGCCTATATGTGACTCCTTCCCCAGTCTGGCCTATATGTGACTCCTTCCCCAGTCTGGCCTATATGTGACTCCTTCCCAAGTCTGGCCTATATGTGACTCCTTCCCCGGTCTGGCCTATATGTGACTCTTTCCCCAGTCTGTCCTATGTGTGACTCCTTCCCCAGTCTGGCCTATATGTGACTCCTTCCCCAGTCTGGCCTATATGTTACTCCTTCCCCAGTCTGGCCTATATGTGACTCCTTCCCCGGTCTGGCCTATATGTGACTCCTTCCCCAGTCTGGCCTATATGTTACTCCTTCTCCAGTCTGGCCTATATGTGACTCCTTCCCCAGTCTGGCCTATATGTGACTCCTTCCCCGGTCTGGCCTATATGTGACTCCTTCCCCAGTCTGGCCTATATGTGTCTCCTTCCCCGGTCTGGCCTATATGTGACTCCTTCCCCAGTCTGGCCTATATGTGACTCCTTCCCCGGTCTGGCCTATATGTGACTCCTTCCCCAGTCTGGCCTATATGTGACTCCTTCACCAGTCTGGCCTATCTGTGACTCCTTCCCCAGTCTGGCCTATATGTGTCTCCTTCCCCGGTCTGGCCTATATGTGACTCCTTCCCCAGTCTGGCCTATATGTGACTCCTTCCCCGGTCTGGCCTATATGTGACTCCTTCCCCAGTCTGGCCTATATGTGACTCCTTCCCCGGTCTGGCCTATATGTGACTCCTTCCCCAGTCTGGCCTATATGTTACTCCTTCTCCAGTCTGGCCTATATGTGACTCCTTCCCAAGTCTGGCCTAAATGTGACTCCTTCCCCGGTCTGGCCTATATGTGACTCTTTCCCCAGTCTGGCCTATATGTGACTCCTTCCCCAGTCTGGCCTATATGTGACTCCTTCCCCGGTCTGGCCTATATGTGACTCCTTCCCCGGTCTGGCCTATATGTGACTCTTTCCCCAGTCTGTCCTATGTGTGACTCCTTCCCCAGTCTGGCCTATATGTGACTCCTTCCCCAGTCTGGCCTATATGTGACTCCTTCCCCAGTCTGGCCTATATGTGACTCCTTCACCAGTCTGGCCTATCTGTGACTCCTTCCCCAGTCTGGCCTATATGTGACTCCTTCCCCAGTCTGGCCTATATGTGTCTCCTTCCCCGGTCTGGCCTATATGTGACTCCTTCCCCAGTCTGGCCTATATGTGACTCCTTCCCCGGTCTGGCCTATATGTGACTCCTTCCCCAGTCTGGCCTATATGTGACTCCTTCCCCGGTCTGGCCTATATGTGACTCCTTCCCCAGTCTGGCCTATATGTTACTCCTTCTCCAGTCTGGCCTATATGTGACTCCTTCCCCAGTCTGGCCTATATGTGACTCCTTCCCCGGTCTGGCCTATATGTGACTCCTTCCCCAGTCTGGCCTATATGTGACTCCTTCCCCAGTCTGGCATATATGTGACTCCTTCCCCAGTCTGGCCGAAATGTGACTCCTTCCCCAGTCTGGCCTATATGTGACTCCTTCCCCAGTCTGGCCTATATGTGACTCCTTCCCCAGTCTGGCCTATATGTGACTCCTTCCCAAGTCTGGCCTATATGTGACTCCTTCCCCGGTCAGGCCTATATGTGACTCTTTCCCCAGTCTGGCCTATGTGTGACTCCTTCCCCAGTCTGGCCTATATGTGACTCCTTCCCCAGTCTGGCCTATATGTGACTCCTTCCCCAGTCTGGCCTATATGTGACTCCTTCACCAGTCTGGCCTATCTGTGACTCCTTCCCCGGTCTGGCCTATATGTGACTCATTCCCCAGTATGGCCTATATGTGACTCCTTCCCCGGTCTGGCCTATATGTGACTCCTTCCCCAGTCTGGCCTATATGTTACTCCTTCTCCAGTCTGGCCTATATGTGACTCCTTCCCCAGTCTGGCCTATATGTGACTCCTTCCCCGGTCTGGCCTATATGTGACTCCTTCCCCAGTCTGGCATATATGTGACTCCTTCCCCAGTCTGACCTATATGTGACTCCTTCCCCAGTCTGGCCTATATGTGACTCCTTCCCCAGTCTGGCCTATATGTGACTCCTTCCCCGGTCTGGCCTATATGTGACTCCTTCCCCAGTCTGGCCTATATGTGACTCCTTCCCCAGTCTGGCCGATATGTGAGTCCTTCACCAGTCTGGCCTATCTGTGACTCCTTCCCCAGTCTGGCCTATAAGTGACTCCTTCCCCAGTCTGGCCTATATGTGACTCCTTCCCCGGTCTGGCCTATCTGTGACTCCTTCCCCGGTCTGACCTATCTTTGACTCCTTCCCTAGTCTGGCCTATCTGTGACTCCTTCCGCAGTCTGGCCTATATGTGACTCCTTCCCCGGTCTGGCCTATATGTGACTCCTTCCCCAGTCTGGCCTATATGTGTCTCCTTCCCCGGTCTGGCCTATATGTGACTCCTTCCCCCGTCTGGCCTATATGTGACTCCTTCCCCGGTCTGGCCTATATGTGACTCCTTCCCCAGTCTGGCCTATATGTGACTCCTTCCCCGGTCTGGCCTATATGTGACTCCTTCCCCAGTCTGGCCTATATGTTACTCCTTCTCCAGTCTGGCCTATCTGTGACTCCTTCCCCAGTCTGGCCTATAAGTGACTCCTTCCCCAGTCTGGCCTATATGTGACTCCTTCCCCGGTCTGGCCTATCTGTGACTCCTTCCCCGGTCTGACCTATCTTTGACTCCTTCCCTAGTCTGGCCTATCTGTGACTCCTTCCGCAGTCTGGCCTATATGTGACTCCTTCCCCGGTCTGGCCTATATGTGACTCCTTCCCCGGTCTGGCCTATATGTGACTCCTTCCCCAGTCTGGCCGAAATGTGACTCCTTCCCCAGTCTGGCCTATATGTGACTCCTTCCCCGGTCTGGCCTATATGTGACTCCTTCCCCAGTCTGGCCGAAATGTGACTCCTTCCCCAGTCTGGCCTATATGTGACTCCTTCCCCGGTCTGGCCTATATGTGACTCCTTCCCCAGTCTGGCATATATGTGACTCCTTCCCCAGTCTGGCCTATATGTGACTCCTTCCCCAGTCTGGCCTATATGTGACTCCTTCCCCAGTCTGGCCTATATGTGACTCCTTCCCCAGTCTGGCCTATATGTGACTCCTTCCCCAGTCTGGCCTATATGTGACTCCTTCACCAGTCTGGCCTATCTGTGACTCCTTCCCCAGCCTGGCCTATAAGTGACTCCTTCCCCAGTCTGGCCTATATGTGACTCCTTCCCCGGTCTGGCCTATCTGTGACTCCTTCCCCGGTCTGACCTATCTTTGACTCCTTCCCTAGTCTGGCCTATCTGTGACTCCTTCCGCAGTCTGGCCTATATGTGACTCCTTCCCCAGTCTGGCCTATATGTGGCTCCTTCCCCGGTCTGGCCTATATGTGACTCCTTCCCCGGTCTGGCCTATCTGTGACTCCTTCCCCGGTCTGGCCTATATGTGACTCCTTCCCCAGTCTGGCCTATATGTTACTCCTTCTCCAGTCTGGCCTATATGTGACTCCTTCCCCAGTCTGGCCTATATGTGACTCCTTCCCCGGTCTGGCCTATATGTGTCTCCTTCCCCAGTCTGGCCTATATGTGACTCCTTCCCCAGTCTGGCCTATATGTGACTCCTTCCCCGGTCTGGCCTATATGTGACTCCTTCCCCAGTCTGGCATATATGTGACTCCTTCCCCAGTCTGGCCGAAATGTGACTCCTTCCCCAGTCTGGCCTATATGTGACTCCTTCCCCAGTCTGGCCTATATGTGACTCCTTCCCCAGTCTGGCCTATATGTGACTCCTTCCCAAGTCTGGCCTAAATGTGATTCCTTCCCCGGTCTGGCCTATATGTGACTCTTTCCCCAGTCTGGCCTATGTGTGACTCCTTCCCCAGTCTGGCCTATATGTGACTCCTTCCCCAGTCTGGCCTATATGTGACTCCTTCCCCAGTCTGGCCTATATGTGACTCCTTCACTAGTCTGGCCTATATGTGACTCCTTCCCCGGTCTGGCCTATATGTGACTCCTTCCCCAGTCTGGCCTATATGTTACTCCTTCCCCAGTCTGGCCTATATGTGACTCCTTCCCCGGTCTGGCCTATATGTGACTCCTTCCCCAGTCTGGCCTATATGTTACTCCTTCTCCAGTCTGGCCTATGTGTGACTCCTTCCCCAGTCTGGCCTATATGTGACTCCTTCCCCGGTCTGGCCTATATGTGACTCCTTCCCCAGTCTGGCCTATATGTGTCTCCTTCCCCGGTCTGGCCTATATGTGACTCCTTCCCCAGTCTGGCCTATATGTGACTCCTTCCCCGGTCTGGCCTATATGTGACTCCTTCCCCAGTCTGGCCTATATGTGACTCCTTCCCCGGTCTGGCCTATATGTGACTCCTTCCCCAGTCTGGCCTATATGTTACTCCTTCTCCAGTCTGGCCTATCTGTGACTCCTTCCCCAGTCTGGCCTATAAGTGACTCCTTCCCCAGTCTGGCCTATATGTGACTCCTTCCCCGGTCTGGCCTATCTGTGACTCCTTCCCCGGTCTGACCTATCTTTGACTCCTTCCCTAGTCTGGCCTATCTGTGACTCCTTCCGCAGTCTGGCCTATATGTGACTCCTTCCCCAGTCTGGCCTATATGTGACTCCTTCCCCAGTCTGGCCTATATGTGACTCCTTCCCCAGTCTGGCCTATATGTGACTCCTTCCCCAGTCTGGCCTATATGTGACTCCTTCACCAGTCTGGCCTATCTGTGACTCCTTCCCCAGCCTGGCCTATAAGTGACTCCTTCCCCGGTCTGGCCTATATGTGACTCCTTCCCCGGTCTTGCCTATCTGTGACTCCTTCCCCAGTCTGGCCTATATGTGACTCCTTCCCCGGTCTGGCCTATATGTGACTCCTTCCCCGGTCTGGCCTATATGTGCCTCCTTCCCCGGTCTGGCCTTTATGTGACTCCTTCCCCGGTCTGGCATATATGTGACTCCTTCCCCGGTCTGGCCTATATGTGGCTCCTTCCCCGGTCTGGCCTATATGTGACTCCTTCCCCGGTCTGGCCTATCTGTGACTCCTTCCCCGGTCTGGCCTATATGTGACTCCTTCCCCAGTCTGGCCTATATGTGTCTCCTTCCCCAGTCTGGCCTATATGTGACTCCTTCCCCGGTCTGGCCTATATGTGATTCCTTCCCCAGTCTGGCCTATATGTTACTCCTTCTCCAGTCTGGCCTATATGTGACTCCTTCCCCAGTCTGGCCTATATGTGACTCCTTCCCCGGTCTGGCCTATATGTGTCTCCTTCCCCAGTCTGGCCTATATGTGACTCCTTCCCCAGTCTGGCCTATATGTGACTCCTTCCCCGGTCTGGCCTATATGTGACTCCTTCCCCAGTCTGGCATATATGTGACTCCTTCCCCAGTCTGGCCGAAATGTGACTCCTTCCCCAGTCTGGCCTATATGTGACTCCTTCCCCAGTCTGGCCTATATGTGACTCCTTCCCCAGTCTGGCCTATATGTGACTCCTTCCCAAGTCTGGCCTAAATGTGACTCCTTCCCCGGTCTGGCCTATATGTGACTCTTTCCCCAGTCTGGCCTATGTGTGACTCCTTCCCCAGTCTGGCCTATATGTGACTCCTTCCCCAGTCTGGCCTATATGTGACTCCTTCCCCAGTCTGGCCTATATGTGACTCCTTCACTAGTCAGGCCTATCTGTGACTCCTTCCCCAGTCTGGCCTATAAGTGACTCCTTCCCCAGTCTGGCCTATATGTGACTCCTTCCCCAGTCTGGCCTATATGTGACTCCTTCCCCAGTCTGGCCTATATGTGACTCCTTCCCAAGTCTGGCCTATATGTGACTCCTTCCCCGGTCTGGCCTATATGTGACTCTTTCCCCAGTCTGTCCTATGTGTGACTCCTTCCCCAGTCTGGCCTATATGTGACTCCTTCCCCAGTCTGGCCTATATGTTACTCCTTCCCCAGTCTGGCCTATATGTGACTCCTTCCCCGGTCTGGCCTATATGTGACTCCTTCCCCAGTCTGGCCTATATGTTACTCCTTCTCCAGTCTGGCCTATATGTGACTCCTTCCCCAGTCTGGCCTATATGTGACTCCTTCCCCGGTCTGGCCTATATGTGACTCCTTCCCCAGTCTGGCCTATATGTGTCTCCTTCCCCGGTCTGGCCTATATGTGACTCCTTCCCCAGTCTGGCCTATATGTGACTCCTTCCCCGGTCTGGCCTATATGTGACTCCTTCCCCGGTCTGGCCTATATGTGACTCTTTCCCCAGTCTGTCCTATGTGTGACTCCTTCCCCAGTCTGGCCTATATGTGACTCCTTCCCCAGTCTGGCCTATATGTGACTCCTTCCCCAGTCTGGCCTATATGTGACTCCTTCACCAGTCTGGCCTATCTGTGACTCCTTCCCCAGTCTGGCCTATATGTGACTCCTTCCCCAGTCTGGCCTATATGTGTCTCCTTCCCCGGTCTGGCCTATATGTGACTCCTTCCCCAGTCTGGCCTATATGTGACTCCTTCCCCGGTCTGGCCTATATGTGACTCCTTCCCCAGTCTGGCCTATATGTGACTCCTTCCCCGGTCTGGCCTATATGTGACTCCTTCCCCAGTCTGGCCTATATGTTACTCCTTCTCCAGTCTGGCCTATATGTGACTCCTTCCCCAGTCTGGCCTATATGTGACTCCTTCCCCGGTCTGGCCTATATGTGACTCCTTCCCCAGTCTGGCCTATATGTGACTCCTTCCCCAGTCTGGCATATATGTGACTCCTTCCCCAGTCTGGCCGAAATGTGACTCCTTCCCCAGTCTGGCCTATATGTGACTCCTTCCCCAGTCTGGCCTATATGTGACTCCTTCCCCAGTCTGGCCTATATGTGACTCCTTCCCAAGTCTGGCCTATATGTGACTCCTTCCCCGGTCAGGCCTATATGTGACTCTTTCCCCAGTCTGGCCTATGTGTGACTCCTTCCCCAGTCTGGCCTATATGTGACTCCTTCCCCAGTCTGGCCTATATGTGACTCCTTCCCCAGTCTGGCCTATATGTGACTCCTTCCCCGGTCTGGCCTATATGTGACTCCTTCCCCAGTCTGGCCTATATGTGACTCCTTCCCCGGTCTGGCCTATATGTGACTCCTTCCCCAGTCTGGCCTATATGTTACTCCTTCTCCAGTCTGGCCTATATGTGACTCCTTCCCCAGTCTGGCCTATATGTGACTCCTTCCCCGGTCTGGCCTATATGTGACTCCTTCCCCAGTCTGGCCTATATGTGACTCCTTCCCCAGTCTGGCATATATGTGACTCCTTCCCCAGTCTGGCCGAAATGTGACTCCTTCCCCAGTCTGGCCTATATGTGACTCCTTCCCCAGTCTGGCCTATATGTGACTCCTTCCCCAGTCTGGCCTATATGTGACTCCTTCCCAAGTCTGGCCTATATGTGACTCCTTCCCCGGTCAGGCCTATATGTGACTCTTTCCCCAGTCTGGCCTATGTGTGACTCCTTCCCCAGTCTGGCCTATATGTGACTCCTTCCCCAGTCTGGCCTATATGTGACTCCTTCCCCAGTCTGGCCTATATGTGACTCCTTCACCAGTCTGGCCTATCTGTGACTCCTTCCCCGGTCTGGCCTATATGTGACTCCTTCCCCAGTCTGGCCTATATGTGACTCCTTCCCCGGTCTGGCCTATATGTGACTCCTTCCCCAGTCTGGCCTATATGTTACTCCTTCTCCAGTCTGGCCTATATGTGACTCCTTCCCCAGTCTGGCCTATATGTGACTCCTTCCCCGGTCTGGCCTATATGTGAATCCTTCCCCAGTCTGGCCTATATGTGACTCCTTCCCCAGTCTGGCCTATATGTGACTCCTTCCCCGGTCTGGCCTATATGTGACTCCTTCCCCAGTCTGGCATATATGTGACTCCTTCCCCAGTCTGACCTATATGTGACTCCTTCCCCAGTCTGGCCTATATGTGACTCCTTCCCCAGTCTGGCCTATATGTGACTCCTTCCCCGGTCTGGCCTATATGTGACTCCTTCCCCAGTCTGGCCTATATGTGACTCCTTCCACAGTCTGGCCGATATGTGAGTCCTTCACCAGTCTGGCCTATCTGTGACTCCTTCCCCAGTCTGGCCTATAAGTGACTCCTTCCCCAGTCTGGCCTATATGTGACTCCTTCCCCGGTCTGGCCTATCTGTGACTCCTTCCCCGGTCTGACCTATCTTTGACTCCTTCCCTAGTCTGGCCTATCTGTGACTCCTTCCGCAGTCTGGCCTATATGTGACTCCTTCCCCGGTCTGGCCTATATGTGACTCCTTCCCCGGTCTGGCCTATATGTGACTCCTTCCCCAGTCTGGCCGAAATGTGACTCCTTCCCCAGTCTGGCCTATATGTGACTCCTTCCCCGGTCTGGCCTATATGTGACTCCTTCCCCAGTCTGGCATATATGTGACTCCTTCCCCAGTCTGGCCTATATGTGACTCCTTCCCCAGTCTGGCCTATATGTGACTCCTTCCCCAGTCTGGCCTATATGTGACTCCTTCCCCAGTCTGGCCTATATGTGACTCCTTCCCCAGTCTGGCCTATAAGTGACTCCTTCACCAGTCTGGCCTATCTGTGACTCCTTCCCCAGCCTGGCCTATAAGTGACTTCTTCCCCAGTCTGGCCTATATGTGACTCCTTCCCCGGTCTGGCCTATCTGTGACTCCTTCCCCGGTCTGACCTATCTTTGACTCCTTCCCTAGTCTGGCCTATCTGTGACTCCTTCCGCAGTCTGGCCTATATTTGACTCCTTCCCCAGTCTGGCCTATATGTGACTCCTTCCCCAGTCTGGCCTATATGTGACTCCTTCCCCAGTCTGGCCTATATGTGACTCCTTCCCCAGTCTGGCCTATATGTGACTCCTTCACCAGTCTGGCCTATCTGTGACTCCTTCCCCAGCCTGGCCTATAAGTGACTCCTTCCCCGGTCTGGCCTATATGTGACTCCTTCCCCGGTCTTGCCTATCTGTGACTCCTTCCCCAGTCTGGCCTATATGTGACTCCTTCCCCGGTCTGGCCTATATGTGACTCCTTCCCCGGTCTGGCCTATATGTGCCTCCTTCCCCGGTCTGGCCTTTATGTGACTCCTTCCCCGGTCTGGCATATATGTGACTCCTTCCCCGGTCTGGCCTATATGTGGCTCCTTCCCCGGTCTGGCCTATATGTGACTCCTTCCCCGGTCTGGCCTATCTGTGACTCCTTCCCCGGTCTGGCCTATATGTGACTCCTTCCCCAGTCTGGCCTATATGTGTCTCCTTCCCCAGTCTGGCCTATATGTGACTCCTTCCCCGGTCTGGCCTATATGTGATTCCTTCCCCAGTCTGGCCTATATGTTACTCCTTCTCCAGTCTGGCCTATATGTGACTCCTTCCCCAGTCTGGCCTATATGTGACTCCTTCCCTGGTCTGGCCTATATGTGACTCCTTCCCCTGTCTGGCCTATATGTGACTCCTTCCCCAGTCTGGCCTATATGTGACTCCTTCCCCGGTCTGGCCTATATGTGACTCCTTCCCCAGTCTGGCATATATGTGACTCCTTCCCCAGTCTGGCCGAAATGTGACTCCTTCCCCAGTCTGGCCTATATGTGACTCCTTCCCCAGTCTGGCCTATATGTGACTCCTTCCCCAGTCTGGCCTATATGTGACTCCTTCCCAAGTCTGGCCTAAATGTGACTCCTTCCCCGGTCTGGCCTATATGTGACTCTTTCCCCAGTCTGGCCTATGTGTGACTCCTTCCCCAGTCTGGCCTATATGTGACTCCTTCCCCAGTCTGGCCTATATGTGACTCCTTCCCCAGTCTGGCCTATATGTGACTCCTTCACTAGTCTGGCCTATCTGTGACTCCTTCCCCAGTCTGGCCTATAAGTGACTCCTTCCCCAGTCTGGCCTATATGTGACTCCTTCCCCAGTCTGGCCTATATGTGACTCCTTCCCCAGTCTGGCCTATATGTGACTCCTTCCCAAGTCTGGCCTATATGTGACTCCTTCCCCGGTCTGGCCTATATGTGACTCTTTCCCCAGTCTGTCCTATGTGTGACTCCTTCCCCAGTCTGGCCTATATGTGACTCCTTCCCCAGTCTGGCCTATATGTGACTCCTTCCCCAGTCTGGCCTATATGTGACTCCTTCACCAGTCTGGCCTATCTGTGACTCCTTCCCCAGTCTGGCCTATAAGTGACTCCTTCCCCAGTCTGGCCTATATGTGACTCCTTCCCCGGTCTGGCCTATCTGTGACTCCTTCCCCGGTCTGACCTATCTTTGACTCCTTCCCTAGTCTGGCCTATCTGTGACTCCTTCCGCAGTCTGGCCTATATACATAGATACATAGAAGATAGGAGCAGGAGTAGGCCATTCGGCCCTTCGTGCCTGCTCCGCCATTTAATGAGATCATGGCTGATCCTTTAATTCAGTATCCCGTCCCCGCCTTCTCTCCGTAACCCTTAACCCCTTTTGCCCGTAGAAATATATCTAATTCCCTCTTAAATATATTTAATGAGCTGGCGTACACTGCCCTCTGTGGCAATGAGTTCCACAGGTTCACCACTCTCTGAGTGAAGAAATTCCCCCTCATCTCTGTCCTAAATGGTTTAGCCCTTATCCTTAAATTATGTCCTCTAGTTCTGTTCTCACCCGCCAAGGGAAACATTCCTTCTGCATCCAGTCTGTCTAGACCTGTCAGAATTTTATACACTTCTATGAGGTCCCCTCTCAATCTTCTAAACTCCAGTGTGTACATCCCTAAACTACATAGTCTCTCCTCATAGGTCATTCCCGCCATTCCTGGTATCAGCCTGGTGAATCGCCGCTGCACCCCCTCCATGGCAAGAACATCCTTCCTCAGATGAGGCGACCAAAACTGTACACAGTACTCGAGGTGTGGTCTCACCAGTGCCCTGTACAGCTGCAGCAAGGTATCCCTGTTCCTGTATTCTAACCCTTTTGCTATGAAGGCCAGCATACCGTTTGCCTTCTTGACCGCCTGTTGCACCTGCATGCTCGCCTTCAGTGACTGGTGTACAAGAACACCCAGGTCTCTCTGTACTTCCCCCTCTCCCAATCTATTGCCATTTAAATAATAATTTGCCCTCCCGTTCCTGCACCCAAGGTGGATAACTTCGAACTTCGCACTTGTCCACATTATAGTGCATCTGCCATTTATCCGCCCAATCGCCCAGTCTGTCCAAATCGCTCTCCTTCCCCGGTCTGGCCTATATGTGACTCCTTCCCCGGTCTGGCCTATATGTGACTCCTTCCCCAGTCTGGCCTATATGTGACTCCTTCCCCAGTCTGGCCTATATGTGACTCCTTCCCCGGTCCTGCCTATATGTGGCTCCTTCCCCGGTCTGGCCTATATGTGACTCCTTCCCCAGTCTGGCCTATATGTTACTCCTTCTCCAGTCTGGCCTATATGTGACTCCTTCCCCAGTCTGGCCTATATGTGACTCCTTCCCCGGTCTGGCCTATATGTGAGTCCTTCCCCAGTCTGGCCTATATGTGACTCCATCCCCAGTCTGGCCTATATGTGACTCCTTCCCCGGTCTGGCCTATATGTGACTCCTTCCCCAGTCTGGCATATATGTGACTCCTTCCCCAGTCTGACCTATATGTGACTCCTTCCCCAGTCTGGCCTATATGTGACTCCTTCCCCAGTCTGGCCTATATGTGACTCCTTCCCCGGTCTGGCCTATATGTGACTCCTTCCCCAGTCTGGCCTATATGTGACTCCTTCCCCAGTCTGGCCTATATGTGAGTCCTTCACCAGTCTGGCCTATCTGTGACTCCTTCCCCAGTCTGGCCTATAAGTGACTCCTTCCCCAGTCTGGCCTCTATGTGACTCCTTCCCCGGTCTGGCCTATCTGTAACTCCTTCCCCGGTCTGACCTATCTTTGACTCCTTCCCTAGTCTGGCCTATCTGTGACTCCTTCCGCGGTCTGGCCTACATGTGCCTCCTTCCCCGGTCTGGCCGAAATGTGACTCCTTCCCCGGTCTGGCCTATATGTGACTCCTTCCCCAGTCTGGCCTATATGTGACTCCTTCCCCAGTCTGGCCTATATGTGACTCCTTCCCCGGTCTGGCCTATATGTGACTCCTTCCCCAGTCTGGCATATATGTGACTCCTTCCCCAGTCTGGCCTATATGTGACTCCTTCCCCAGTCTGGCCTATATGTGACTCCTTCCCCGGTCTGGCCGAAATGTGACTCCTTCCCCAGTCTGGCCTATATGTTACTCCTTCTCCAGTCTGGCCTATATGTGACTCCTTCCCCAGTCTGGCCTATATGTGACTCCTTCACCAGTCTGGCCTATCTGTGACTCCTTCCCCAGCCTGGCCTATAAGTGACTCCTTCCCGAGTCTGGCCTATATGTGACTCCTTCCCCGGTCTGGCCTATCTGTGACTCCTTCCCCGGTCTGACCTATCTTTGACTCCTTCCCTAGTCCGGCCTATCTGTGACTCCTTCCGCAGTCTGGCCTATCTGTGACTCCTTCCCCGGTCTGACCTCTCTTTGACTCCTTCCCTAGTCTGGCCTATCTGTGACTCCTTCCGCAGTCTGGCCTATATGTGACTCCTTCCCCGGTCTTGCCTATCTGTGACTCCTTCCCCAGTCTGGCCTATATGTGACTCCTTCCCCGGTCTGGCCTATATGTGACTCCTTCCCCGGTCTGGCCTATATGTGCCTCCTTCCCCGGTCTGGCCTTTATGTGACTCCTTCCCCGGTCTGGCATATATGTGACTCCTTCCCCGGTCTGGCCTATATGTGGCTCCTTCCCCGGTCTGGCCTATCTGTGACTACTTCCCCGGTCTGGCCTATATGTGACTCCTTCCCCAGTCTGGCCTATATGTGTCTCCTTCCCCAGTCTGGCCTATATGTGACTCCTTCCCCGGTCTGGCCGATATGTGACTCCTTCCCCGGTCTGGCCTATATGTGACTCCTTCCCCGGTCTGGCCTATATGTGACTCCTTCCCCGGTCCGGCCTATATGTGACTCCTTCCCCGGTCTGGCCTATATGTGACTCCTTCCCCGGTCCGGCCTATATGTGACTCCTTCCCCGGCCTGGCCTATATGTGACTCCTTCCCCGGTCCGGCCTATATGTGCCTCCTTCCCCGGTCTGGCCTATATGTGACTCCTTCCCCGGTCCTGCCGATATGTGGCTCCTTCCCCGGTCTGGCCTATATGTGACTCCTTCCCCAGTCTGGCCTATATGTGTCTCCTTCCCCGGCCTGGCCTATATGTGACTCCTTCCCCAGTCTGGCCTATATGTGACTCCTTCCCCGGTCTGGCCTATATGTGACTCCTTCCCCAGTCTGGCCTATATGTGACTCCTTCCCCGGTCTGGCCTATATGTGACTCCTTCCCCAGTCTGGCCTATATGTTACTCCTTCCCCAGTCTGGCCTATATGTGACTCCTTCCCCGGTCTGGCCTATATGTGACTCCTTCCCCAGTCTGGCCTATATGTTACTCCTTCTCCAGTCTGGCCTATATGTGACTCCTTCCCCTGTCTGGCCTATATGTGACTCCTTCCCCGGTCTGGCCTATATGTGACTCCTTCCCCAGTCTGGCCTATATGTGTCTCCTTCCCCGGTCTGGCCTATATGTGACTCCTTCCCCAGTCTGGCCTATATGTGACTCCTTCCCCGGTCTGGCCTATATGTGACTCCTTCCCCAGTCTGGCCTATATGTGACTCCTTCCCCGGTCTGGCCTATATGTGACTCCTTCCCCAGTCTGGCCTATATGTTACTCCTTCTCCGGTCTGGCCTATATGTGACTCCTTCCCCAGTCTGGCCTATATGTGACTCCTTCCCCGGTCTGGCCTATATGTGACTCCTTCCCCAGTCTGGCCTATATGTGACTCCTTCCCCAGTCTGGCATATATGTGACTCCTTCCCCAGTCTGGCCGAAATGTGACTCCTTCCCCAGTCTGGCCTATATGTGACTCCTTCCCCAGTCTGGCCTATATGTGACTCCTTCCCCAGTCTGGCCTATATGTGACTCCTTCCCCGGTCTGGCCTATATGTGACTCCTTCACCGGTCTGGCCTATCTGTGACTCCTTCCCCAGTCTGGCCTATATGTGCCTCCTTCCCCAGTCTGACCTATATGTGACTCCTTCCCCAGTCTGGCCTATATGTGACTCCTTCTCCCATCTGTCCTATATGTGACTCCTTCCCCAGTCTGGCCTATATGTGACTCCTTCCCCAGTCTGGCATATATGTGACTCCTTCCCCGGTCTGGCCTGTATGTGACTCCTTCCCCAGTCTGGCCTATATATGACTCCTTCCCCGGTCTGGCCTACATGTGACTCCTTCCCCAGTCTGGCCTATATGTGACTCCTTCCCCAGTCTGGCCTATATGTGACTCCTTCCACAGTCTGGCCTATATGTGACTCCTTCCCCGGTCTGGCCTATATGTGACTCCTTCCCCGGTCCGGCCTTTATGTGACTCCTTCCCCAGTCTGGCCTATATGTGGCTCCTTCCCCGGTCTGGCCTATATGTGACTCCTTCCCCAGTCTGGCCTATATGTGTCTCCTTCCCCGGTCTGGCCTATATGTGACTCCTACCTCAGTCTGGCCTATATGTGACTCCTTCCCCGGTCTGGCCTATATGTGACTCCTTCCCCAGTCTGGCCTATATGTGACTCCTTCCACAGTCTGGCCTATATGTGACTCCTTCCCCGGTCTGGCCTATATGTGACTCCTTCCCCGGTCCGGCCTTTATGTGACTCCTTCCCCAGTCTGGCCTATATGTGGCTCCTTCCCCGGTCTGGCCTATATGTGACTCCTTCCCCAGTCTGGCCTATATGTGTCTCCTTCCCCGGTCTGGCCTATATGTGACTCCTACCTCAGTCTGGCCTATATGTGACTCCTTCCCCGGTCTGGCCTATATGTGACTCCTTCCCCAGTCTGGCCTATATGTGACTCCTTCCCCGGTCTGGCCGAAATGTGACTCCTTCCCCAGTCTGGCCTATATGTTACTCCTTCTCCAGTCTGGCCTATATGTGACTCCTTCCCCAGTCTGGCCTATATGTGACTCCTTCCCCGGTCTGGCCTATATGTGACTCTTTCCCCAGTCTGGCCTATGTGTGACTCCTTCCCCAGTCTGGCCTATATGTGACTCCTTCCCCAGTCTGGCCTATATGTGACTCCTTCCCCAGTCTGGCCTATATGTGACTCCTTCCCCGGTCTGGCCGATATGTGACTCCTTCCCCGGTCTGGCCTATATGTGACTCCTTCCCCGGTCCGGCCTATATGTGACTCCTTCCCCGGTCTGGCCTATATGTGACTCCTTCCCCGGTCCGGCCTATATGTGACTCCTTCCCCGGTCTGGCCTATATGTGACTCCTTCCCCGGTCCTGCCTATATGTGGCTCCTTCCCCGGTCTGGCCTATATGTGACTCCTCCCCAGTCTGGCCTATATGTGTCTCCTTCCCCGGTCTGGCCTATATGTGACTCCTACCCCAGTCTGGCCTATATGTGACTCCTTCCCCGGTCTGGCCTATATGTGACTCCTTCCCCAGTCTGGCCTATATGTGACTCCTTCCCCGGTCTGGCCGAAATGTGACTCCTTCCCCAGTCTGGCCTATATGTTACTCCTTCTCCAGTCTGGCCTATATGTGACTCCTTCCCCAGTCTGGCCTATATGTGACTCCTTCCCCGGTCTGGCCTATATGTGAGTCCTTCCCCAGTCTGGCCTATATGTGACTCCTTCCCCAGTCTGGCCTATATGTGACTCCTTCCCCGGTCTGGCCTATATGTGACTCCTTCCCCAGTCTGGCATATATGTGACTCCTTCCCCAGTCTGACCTATATGTGACTCCTTCCCCAGTCTGGCCTATATGTGACTCCTTCCCCAGTCTGGCCTATATGTGACTCCTTCCCCGGTCTGGCCTATATGTGACTCCTTCCCCAGTCTGGCCTATATGTGACTCCTTCCCCAGTCTGGCCTATATGTGAGTCCTTCACCAGTCTGGCCTATCTGTGACTCCTTCCCCAGTCTGGCCTATAAGTGACTCCTTCCCCAGTCTGGCCGCTATGTGACTCCTTCCCCGGTCTGGCCTATCTGTAACTCCTTCCCCGGTCTGACCTATCTTTGACTCCTTCCCTAGTCTGGCCTATCTGTGACTCCTTCCGCGGTCTGGCCTACATGTGCCTCCTTCCCCGGTCTGGCCGAAATGTGACTCCTTCCCCGGTCTGGCCTATATGTGACTCCTTCCCCAGTCTGGCCTATATGTGACTCCTTCCCCAGTCTGGCCTATATGTGACTCCTTCCCCGGTCTGGCCTATATGTGACTCCTTCCCCAGTCTGGCATATATGTGACTCCTTCCCCAGTCTGGCCTATATGTGACTCCTTCCCCAGTCTGGCCTATATGTGACTCCTTCCCCAGTCTGGCCTATATGTGACTCCTTCCCCAGTCTGGCCTATATGTGACTCCTTCCCCAGTCTGGCCTATATGTGACTCCTTCCCCAGTCTGGCCTATATGTGACTCCTTCACCAGTCTGGCCTATCTGTGACTCCTTCCCCAGCCTGGCCTATAAGTGACTCCTTCCCGAGTCTGGCCTATATGTGACTCCTTCCCCGGTCTGGCCTATCTGTGACTCCTTCCCCGGTCTGACCTATCTTTGACTCCTTCCCTAGTCCGGCCTATCTGTGACTCCTTCCGCAGTCTGGCCTATATGTGACTCCTTCCCCAGTCTGGCCTATATGTGTCTCCTTCCCCGGTCTGGCCTATATGTGACTCCTACCCCAGTCTGGCCTATATGTGACTCCTTCCCCGGTCTGGCCTATATGTGACTCCTTCCCCAGTCTGGCCTATATGTGACTCCTTCCCCGGTCTGGCCGAAATGTGACTCCTTCCCCAGTCTGGCCTATATGTTACTCCTTCTCCAGTCTGGCCTATATGTGACTCCTTCCCCAGTCTGGCCTATATGTGACTCCTTCCCCGGTCTGGCCTATATGTGACTCTTTCCCCAGTCTGGCCTATGTGTGACTCCTTCCCCAGTCTAGCCTATATGTGACTCCTTCCCCAGTCTGGCCTATATGTGACTCCTTCCCCAGTCTGGCCTATATGTGACTCCTTCCCCGGTCTGGCCGATATGTGACTCCTTCCCCGGTCTGGCCTATATGTGACTCCTTCCCCGGTCCGGCCTATATGTGACTCCTTCCCCGGTCTGGCCTATATGTGACTCCTTCCCCGGTCCGGCCTATATGTGACTCCTTCCCCGGTCTGGCCTATATGTGACTCCTTCCCCGGTCCTGCCTATATGTGGCTCCTTCCCCGGTCTGGCCTATATGTGACTCCTTCCCCAGTCTGGCCTATATGTGTCTCCTTCCCCGGTCTGGCCTATATGTGACTCCTACCCCAGTCTGGCCTATATGTGACTCCTTCCCCGGTCTGGCCTATATGTGACTCCTTCCCCAGTCTGGCCTATATGTGACTCCTTCCCCGGTCTGGCCGAAATGTGACTCCTTCCCCAGTCTGGCCTATATGTTACTCCTTCTCCAGTCTGGCCTATATGTGACTCCTTCCCCAGTCTGGCCTATATGTGACTCCTTCCCCGGTCTGGCCTATATGTGAGTCCTTCCCCAGTCTGGCCTATATGTGACTCCTTCCCCAGTCTGGCCTATATGTGACTCCTTCCCCGGTCTGACCTATCTTTGACTCCTTCCCTAGTCTGGCCTATCTGTGACTCCTTCCGCGGTCTGGCCTACATGTGCCTCCTTCCCCGGTCTGGTCGAAATGTGACTCCTTCCCCGGTCTGGCCTATATGTGACTCCTTCCCCAGTCTGGCCTATATGTGACTCCTTCCCCAGTCTGGCCTATATGTGACTCCTTCCCCGGTCTGGCCTATATGTGACTCCTTCCCCAGTCTGGCATATATGTGACTCCTTCCCCAGTCTGGCCTATATGTGACTCCTTCCCCAGTCTGGCCTATATGTGACTCCTTCCCCAGTCTGGCCTATATGTGACTCCTTCCCCAGTCTGGCCTATATGTGACTCCTTCCCCAGTCTGGCCTATATGTGACTCCTTCCCCAGTCTGGCCTATATGTGACTCCTTCACCAGTCTGGCCTATCTGTGACTCCTTCCCCAGCCTGGCCTATAAGTGACTCCTTCCCGAGTCTGGCCTATATGTGACTCCTTCCACGGTCTGGCCTATCTGTGACTCCTTCCCCGGTCTGACCTATCTTTGACTCCTTCCCTAGTCCGGCCTATCTGTGACTCCTTCCGCAGTCTGGCCTATCTGTGACTCCTTCCCCGGTCTGACCTCTCTTTGACTCCTTCCCTAGTCTGGCCTATCTGTGACTCCTTCCGCAGTCTGGCCTATATGTGACTCCTTCCCCGGTCTTGCCTATCTGTGACTCCTTCCCCAGTCTGGCCTATATGTGACTCCTTCCCCGGTCTGGCCTATATGTGACTCCTTCCCCGGTCTGGCCTATATGTGCCTCCTTCCCCGGTCTGGCCTTTATGTGACTCCTTCCCCGGTCTGGCATATATGTGACTCCTTCCCCGGTCTGGCCTATATGTGGCTCCTTCCCCGGTCTGGCCTATCTGTGGCTCCTTCCCCGGTCTGGCCTATCTGTGACTACTTCCCCGGTCTGGCCTATATGTGACTCCTTCCCCGGTCTGGCCGATATGTGACTCCTTCCCCGGTCTGGCCTATATGTGACTCCTTCCCCGGTCTGGCCTATATGTGACTCCTTCCCCGGTCCGGCCTATATGTGACTCCTTCCCCGGTCTGGCCTATATGTGACTCCTTCCCCGGTCTGGCCTATATGTGACTCCTTCCCCAGTCTGGCCTATATGTGACTCCTTCACCAGTCTGGCCTATCTGTGACTCCTTCCCCAGCCTGGCCTATAAGTGACTCCTTCCCGAGTCTGGCCTATATGTGACTCCTTCCCCGGTCTGGCCTATCTGTGACTCCTTCCCCGGTCTGACCTATCTTTGACTCCTTCCCTAGTCCGGCCTATCTGTGACTCCTTCCGCAGTCTGGCCTATATGTGACTCCTTCCCCAGTCTGGCCTATATGTGTCTCCTTCCCCGGTCTGGCCTATATGTGACTCCTACCCCAGTCTGGCCTATATGTGACTCCTTCCCCGGTCTGGCCTATATGTGACTCCTTCCCCAGTCTGGCCTATATGTGACTCCTTCCCCGGTCTGGCCGAAATGTGACTCCTTCCCCAGTCTGGCCTATATGTTACTCCTTCTCCAGTCTGGCCTATATGTGACTCCTTCCCCAGTCTGGCCTATATGTGACTCCTTCCCCGGTCTGGCCTATATGTGACTCTTTCCCCAGTCTGGCCTATGTGTGACTCCTTCCCCAGTCTGGCCTATATGTGACTCCTTCCCCAGTCTGGCCTATATGTGACTCCTTCCCCAGTCTGGCCTATATGTGACTCCTTCCCCGGTCTGGCCTATATGTGACTCCTTCCCCGGTCCGGCCTATATGTGACTCCTTCCCCGGTCTGGCCTATATGTGACTCCTTCCCCGGTCCGGCCTATATGTGACTCCTTCCCCGGCCTGGCCTATATGTGACTCCTTCCCCGGTCCGGCCTATATGTGCCTCCTTCCCCGGTCTGGCCTATATGTGACTCCTTCCCCGGTCCTGCCGATATGTGGCTCCTTCCCCGGTCTGGCCTATATGTGACTCCTTCCCCAGTCTGGCCTATATGTGTCTCCTTCCCCGGCCTGGCCTATATGTGACTCCTTCCCCAGTCTGGCCTATATGTGACTCCTTCCCCGGTCTGGCCTATATGTGACTCCTTCCCCAGTCTGGCCTATATGTGACTCCTTCCCCGGTCTGGCCTATATGTGACTCCTTCCCCAGTCTGGCCTATATGTGACTCCTTCCCCGGTCTGGCCTATATGTGACTCCTTCCCCAGTCTGGCATATATGTGACTCCTTCCCCAGTCTGGCCTATATGTGACTCCTTCCCCAGTCTGGCCTATATGTGACTCCTTCCCCAGTCTGGCCTATATGTGACTCCTTCCCCAGTCTGGCCTATATGTGACTCCTTCCCCAGTCTGGCCTATATGTGACTCCTTCCCCAGTCTGGCCTATATGTGACTCCTTCACCAGTCTGGCCTATCTGTGACTCTTTCCCCAGCCTGGCCTATAAGTGACTCCTTCCCGAGTCTGGCCTATATGTGACTCCTTCCCCGGTCTGGCCTATCTGTGACTCCTTCCCCGGTCTGACCTATCTTTGACTCCTTCCCTAGTCCGGCCTATCTGTGACTCCTTCCGCAGTCTGGCCTATCTGTGACTCCTTCCCCGGTCTGACCTCTCTTTGACTCCTTCCCTAGTCTGGCCTATCTGTGACTCCTTCCCCGGTCTTGCCTATCTGTGACTCCTTCCCCAGTCTGGCCTATATGTGACTCCTTCCCCGGTCTGGCCTATATGTGACTCCTTCCCCGGTCTGGCCTATATGTGCCTCCTTCCCCGGTCTGGCCTTTATGTGACTCCTTCCCCGGTCTGGCATATATGTGACTCCTTCCCCGGTCTGGCCTATATGTGGCTCCTTCCCCGGTCTGGCCTATCTGTGACTACTTCCCCGGTCTGGCCTATATGTGACTCCTTCCCCAGTCTGGCCTATATGTGTCTCCTTCCCCAGTCTGGCCTATATGTGACTCCTTCCCCGGTCTGGCCGATATGTGACTCCTTCCCCGGTCTGGCCTATATGTGACTCCTTCCCCGGTCTGGCCTATATGTGACTCCTTCCCCGGTCCGGCCTATATGTGACTCCTTCCCCGGTCTGGCCTATATGTGACTCCTTCCCCGGTCCGGCCTATATGTGACTCCTTCCCCGGCCTGGCCTATATGTGACTCCTTCCCCGGTCCGGCCTATATGTGCCTCCTTCCCCGGTCTGGCCTATATGTGACTCCTTCCCCGGTCCTGCCGATATGTGGCTCCTTCCCCGGTCTGGCCTATATGTGACTCCTTCCCCAGTCTGGCCTATATGTGTCTCCTTCCCCGGCCTGGCCTATATGTGACTCCTTCCCCAGTCTGGCCTATATGTGACTCCTTCCCCGGTCTGGCCTATATGTGACTCCTTCCCCAGTCTGGCCTATATGTGACTCCTTCCCCGGTCTGGCCTATATGTGACTCCTTCCCCAGTCTGGCCTACATGTTACTCCTTCCCCAGTCTGGCCTATATGTGACTCCTTCCCCGGTCTGGCCTATATGTGACTCCTTCCCCAGTCTGGCCTATATGTTACTCCTTCTCCAGTCTGGCCTATATGTGACTCCTTCCCCTGTCTGGCCTATATGTGACTCCTTCCCCGGTCTGGCCTATATGTGACTCCTTCCCCAGTCTGGCCTATATGTGTCTCCTTCCCCGGTCTGGCCTATATGTGACTCCTTCCCCAGTCTGGCCTATATGTGACTCCTTCCCCGGTCTGGCCTATATGTGACTCCTTCCCCAGTCTGGCCTATATGTGACTCCTTCCCCGGTCTGGCCTATCTGTGACTCCTTCCCCGGTCTGACCTATCTTTGACTCCTTCCCTAGTCTGGCCTATCTGTGACTCCTTCCGCAGTCTGGCCTATATGTGACTCCTTCCCCGGTCTGGCCTATATGTGACTCCTTCCCCGGTCTGGCCTATATGTGACTCCTTCCCCAGTCTGGCCTATATGTGACTCCTTCCCCGGTCTGGCCTATATGTGACTCCTTCCCCAGTCTGGCCTATATGTGACTCCTTCCCCAGTCTGGCATATATGTGACTCCTTCCCCAGTCTGGCCGAAATGTGACTCCTTCCCCAGTCTGGCCTATATGTGACTCCTTCCCCAGTCTGGCCTATATGTGACTCCTTCCCCAGTCTGGCCTATATGTGACTCCTTCCCAAGTCTGGCCTATATGTGACTCCTTCCCCGGTCAGGCCTATATGTGACTCTTTCCCCAGTCTGGCCTATGTGTGACTCCTTCCCCAGTCTGGCCTATATGTGACTCCTTCCCCAGTCTGGCCTATATGTGACTCCTTCCCCGGTCTGGCCTATATGTGACTCCTTCCCCAGTCTGGCCTATATGTGTCTCCTTCCCCGGCCTGGCCTATATGTGACTCCTTCCCCAGTCTGGCCTATATGTGACTCCTTCCCCGGTCTGGCCTATATGTGACTCCTTCCCCAGTCTGGCCTATATGTGACTCCTTCCCCGGTCTGGCCTATATGTGACTCCTTCCCCAGTCTGGCCTATATGTGACTCCTTCCCCGGTCTGGCCTATATGTGACTCCTTCCCCAGTCTGGCATATATGTGACTCCTTCCCCAGTCTGGCCTATATGTGACTCCTTCCCCAGTCTGGCCTATATGTGACTCCTTCCCCAGTCTGGCCTATATGTGACTCCTTCCCCAGTCTGGCCTATATGTGACTCCTTCCCCAGTCTGGCCTATATGTGACTCCTTCCCCAGTCTGGCCTATATGTGACTCCTTCACCAGTCTGGCCTATCTGTGACTCTTTCCCCAGCCTGGCCTATAAGTGACTCCTTCCCGAGTCTGGCCTATATGTGACTCCTTCCCCGGTCTGGCCTATCTGTGACTCCTTCCCCGGTCTGACCTATCTTTGACTCCTTCCCTAGTCCGGCCTATCTGTGACTCCTTCCGCAGTCTGGCCTATCTGTGACTCCTTCCCCGGTCTGACCTCTCTTTGACTCCTTCCCTAGTCTGGCCTATCTGTGACTCCTTCCCCGGTCTTGCCTATCTGTGACTCCTTCCCCAGTCTGGCCTATATGTGACTCCTTCCCCGGTCTGGCCTATATGTGACTCCTTCCCCGGTCTGGCCTATATGTGCCTCCTTCCCCGGTCTGGCCTTTATGTGACTCCTTCCCCGGTCTGGCATATATGTGACTCCTTCCCCGGTCTGGCCTATATGTGGCTCCTTCCCCGGTCTGGCCTATCTGTGACTACTTCCCCGGTCTGGCCTATATGTGACTCCTTCCCCAGTCTGGCCTATATGTGTCTCCTTCCCCAGTCTGGCCTATATGTGACTCCTTCCCCGGTCTGGCCGATATGTGACTCCTTCCCCGGTCTGGCCTATATGTGACTCCTTCCCCGGTCTGGCCTATATGTGACTCCTTCCCCGGTCCGGCCTATATGTGACTCCTTCCCCGGTCTGGCCTATATGTGACTCCTTCCCCGGTCCGGCCTATATGTGACTCCTTCCCCGGCCTGGCCTATATGTGACTCCTTCCCCGGTCCGGCCTATATGTGCCTCCTTCCCCGGTCTGGCCTATATGTGACTCCTTCCCCGGTCCTGCCGATATGTGGCTCCTTCCCCGGTCTGGCCTATATGTGACTCCTTCCCCAGTCTGGCCTATATGTGTCTCCTTCCCCGGCCTGGCCTATATGTGACTCCTTCCCCAGTCTGGCCTATATGTGACTCCTTCCCCGGTCTGGCCTATATGTGACTCCTTCCCCAGTCTGGCCTATATGTGACTCCTTCCCCGGTCTGGCCTATATGTGACTCCTTCCCCAGTCTGGCCTACATGTTACTCCTTCCCCAGTCTGGCCTATATGTGACTCCTTCCCCGGTCTGGCCTATATGTGACTCCTTCCCCAGTCTGGCCTATATGTTACTCCTTCTCCAGTCTGGCCTATATGTGACTCCTTCCCCTGTCTGGCCTATATGTGACTCCTTCCCCGGTCTGGCCTATATGTGACTCCTTCCCCAGTCTGGCCTATATGTGTCTCCTTCCCCGGTCTGGCCTATATGTGACTCCTTCCCCAGTCTGGCCTATATGTGACTCCTTCCCCGGTCTGGCCTATATGTGACTCCTTCCCCAGTCTGGCCTATATGTGACTCCTTCCCCGGTCTGGCCTATCTGTGACTCCTTCCCCGGTCTGACCTATCTTTGACTCCTTCCCTAGTCTGGCCTATCTGTGACTCCTTCCGCAGTCTGGCCTATATGTGACTCCTTCCCCGGTCTGGCCTATATGTGACTCCTTCCCCGGTCTGGCCTATATGTGACTCCTTCCCCAGTCTGGCCTATATGTGACTCCTTCCCCGGTCTGGCCTATATGTGACTCCTTCCCCAGTCTGGCCTATATGTGACTCCTTCCCCAGTCTGGCATATATGTGACTCCTTCCCCAGTCTGGCCGAAATGTGACTCCTTCCCCAGTCTGGCCTATATGTGACTCCTTCCCCAGTCTGGCCTATATGTGACTCCTTCCCCAGTCTGGCCTATATGTGACTCCTTCCCAAGTCTGGCCTATATGTGACTCCTTCCCCGGTCAGGCCTATATGTGACTCTTTCCCCAGTCTGGCCTATGTGTGACTCCTTCCCCAGTCTGGCCTATATGTGACTCCTTCCCCAGTCTGGCCTATATGTGACTCCTTCCCCAGTCTGGCCTATATGTGACTCCTTCACCAGTCTGGCCTATCTGTGACTCCTTCCCCGGTCTGGCCTATATGTGACTCCTTCCCCAGTCTGGCCTATATGTGACTCCTTCCCCGGTCTGGCCTATATGTGACTCCTTCTCCAGTCTGGCCTATATGTTACTCCTTCTCCAGTCTGGCCTATATGTGACTCCTTCCCCAGTCTGGCCTATATGTGACTCCTTCCCCAGTCTGGCCTATATGTGAATCCTTCCCCAGTCTGGCCTATATGTGACTCCTTCCCCAGTCTGGCCTATATGTGACTCCTTCCCCGGTCTGGCCTATATGTGACTCCTTCCCCAGTCTGGCAGAAATGTGACTCCTTCCCCAGTCTGACCTATATGTGACTCCTTCCCCAGTCTGGCCTATATGTGACTCCTTCCCCAGTCTGGCCTATATGTGACTCCTTCCCCGGTCTGGCCTATATGTGACTCCTTCCCCAGTCTGGCCTATATGTGACTCCTTCCCCAGTCTGGCCGATATGTGAGTCCTTCACCAGTCTGGCCTATCTGTGACTCCTTCCCCAGTCTGGCCTATAAGTGACTCCTTCCCCAGTCTGGCCTATATGTGACTCCTTCCCCGGTCTGGCCTATCTGTGACTCCTTCCCCGGTCTGACCTATCTTTGACTCCTTCCCTAGTCTGGCCTATCTGTGACTCCTTCCGCAGTCTGGCCTATATGTGACTCCTTCCCCGGTCTGGCCTATATGTGACTCCTTCCCCGGTCTGGCCTATATGTGACTCCTTCCCCAGTCTGGCCGAAATGTGACTCCTTCCCCAGTCTGGCCTATATGTGACTCCTTCCCCGGTCTGGCCTATATGTGACTCCTTCCCCAGTCTGGCATATATGTGACTCCTTCCCCAGTCTGGCCTATATGTGACTCCTTCCCCAGTCTGGCCTATATGTGACTCCTTCCCCAGTCTGGCCTATATGTGACTCCTTCCCCAGTCTGGCCTATATGTGACTCCTTCCCCAGTCTGGCCTATCTGTGACTCCTTCCCCAGCCTGGCCTATAAGTGACTCCTTCCCCAGTCTGGCCTATATGTGACTCCTTCCCCGGTCTGGCCTATCTGTGACTCCTTCCCCGGTCTGACCTATCTTTGACTCCTTCCCTAGTCTGGCCTATCTGTGACTCCTTCCGCAGTCTGGCCTATATGTGACTCCTTCCCCAGTCTGGCCTATATGTGACTCCTTCCCCAGTCTGGCCTATATGTGACTCCTTCCCCAGTCTGGCCTATATGTGACTCCTTCCCCAGTCTGGCCTATATGTGACTCCTTCACCAGTCTGGCCTATCTGTGACTCCTTCCCCAGCCTGGCCTATAAGTGACTCCTTCCCCGGTCTGGCCTATATGTGACTCCTTCCCCGGTCTTGCCTATCTGTGACTCCTTCCCCAGTCTGGCCTATATGTGACTCCTTCCCCGGTCTGGCCTATATGTGACTCCTTCCCCGGTCTGGCCTATATGTGCCTCCTTCCCCGGTCTGGCCTTTATGTGACTCCTTCCCCGGTCTGGCATATATGTGACTCCTTCCCCGGTCTGGCCTATATGTGGCTCCTTCCCCGGTCTGGCCTATATGTGACTCCTTCCCCGGTCTGGCCTATCTGTGACTCCTTCCCCGGTCTGGCCTATATGTGACTCCTTCCCCAGTCTGGCCTATATGTGTCTCCTTCCCCAGTCTGGCCTATATGTGACTCCTTCCCCGGTCTGGCCTATATGTGATTCCTTCCCCAGTCTGGCCTATATGTTACTCCTTCTCCAGTCTGGCCTATATGTGACTCCTTCCCCAGTCTGGCCTATATGTGACTCCTTCCCCGGTCTGGCCTATATGTGACTCCTTCCCCAGTCTGGCCTATATGTGACTCCTTCCCCAGTCTGGCCTATATGTGACTCCTTCCCCGGTCTGGCCTATATGTGACTCCTTCCCCAGTCTGGCATATATGTGACTCCTTCCCCAGTCTGGCCGAAATGTGACTCCTTCCCCAGTCTGGCCTATATGTGACTCCTTCCCCATTCTGGCCTATATGTGACTCCTTCCCCAGTCTGGCCTATATGTGACTCCTTCCCAAGTCTGGCCTAAATGTGACTCCTTCCCCGGTCTGGCCTATATGTGACTCTTTCCCCAGTCTGGCCTATGTGTGACTCCTTCCCCAGTCTGGCCTATATGTGACTCCTTCCCCAGTCTGGCCTATATGTGACTCCTTCCCCAGTCTGGCCTATATGTGACTCCTTCACTAGTCTGGCCTATCTGTGACTCCTTCCCCAGTCTGGCCTATAAGTGACTCCTTCCCCAGTCTGGCCTATATGTGACTCCTTCCCCAGTCTGGCCTATATGTGACTCCTTCCCCAGTCTGGCCTATATGTGACTCCTTCCCAAGTCTGGCCTATATGTGACTCCTTCCCCGGTCTGGCCTATATGTGACTCTTTCCCCAGTCTGTCCTATGTGTGACTCCTTCCCCAGTCTGGCCTATATGTGACTCCTTCCCCAGTCTGGCCTATATGTGACTCCTTCCCCAGTCTGGCCTATATGTGACTCCTTCACCAGTCTGGCCTATCTGTGACTCCTTCCCCAGTCTGGCCTATAAGTGACTCCTTCCCCAGTCTGGCCTATATGTGACTCCTTCCCCGGTCTGGCCTATCTGTGACTCCTTCCCCGGTCTGACCTATCTTTGACTCCTTCCCTAGTCTGGCCTATCTGTGACTCCTTCCGCAGTCTGGCCTATATGTGACTCCTTCCCCGGTCTGGCCTATATGTGACTCCTTCCCCGGTCTGGCCTATATGTGACTCCTTCCCCAGTCTGGCCTATATGTGACTCCTTCCCCAGTCTGGCCTATATGTGACTCCTTCCCCGGTCTGGCCTATATGTGACTCCTTCCCCAGTCTGGCATATATGTGACTCCTTCCCCAGTCTGGCCTATATGTGACTCCTTCCCCAGTCTGGCCTATATGTGACTCCTTCACCAGTCTGGCCTATCTGTGACTCCTTCCCCAGCCTGGCCTATAAGTGACTCCTTCCCGAGTCTGGCCTATATGTGACTGCTTCCCCGGTCTGGCCTATCTGTGACTCCTTCCCCGGTCTGACCTATCTTTGACTCCTTCCCTAGTCCGGCCTATCTGTGACTCCTTCCGCAGTCTGGCCTATATGTGACTCCTTCCCCAGTCTGGCCTATATGTGTCTCCTTCCCCGGTCTGGCCTATATGTGACTCCTACCCCAGTCTGGCCTATATGTGACTCCTTCCCCGGTCTGGCCTATATGTGACTCCTTCCCCAGTCTGGCCTATATGTGACTCCTTCCCCGGTCTGGCCGAAATGTGACTCCTTCCCCAGTCTGGCCTATATGTTACTCCTTCTCCAGTCTGGCCTATATGTGACTCCTTCCCCAGTCTGGCCTATATGTGACTCCTTCCCCGGTCTGGCCTATATGTGACTCTTTCCCCAGTCTGGCCTATGTGTGACTCCTTCCCCAGTCTGGCCTATATGTGACTCCTTCCCCAGTCTGGCCTATATGTGACTCCTTCCCCAGTCTGGCCTATATGTGACTCCTTCCCCGGTCTGGCCGATATGTGACTCCTTCCCCGGTCTGGCCTATATGTGACTCCTTCCCCGGTCCGGCCTATATGTGACTCCTTCCCCGGTCTGGCCTATATGTGACTCCTTCCCCGGTCCGGCCTATATGTGACTCCTTCCCCGGTCTGGCCTATATGTGACTCCTTCCCCGGTCCTGCCTATATGTGGCTCCTTCCCCGGTCTGGCCTATATGTGACTCCTTCCCCAGTCTGGCCTATATGTGTCTCCTTCCCCGGTCTGGCCTGTATGTGACTCCTACCCCAGTCTGGCCTATATGTGACTCCTTCCCCGGTCTGGCCTATATGTGACTCCTTCCCCAGTCTGGCCTATATGTGACTCCTTCCCCGGTCTGGCCGAAATGTGACTCCTTCCCCAGTCTGGCCTATATGTTACTCCTTCTCCAGTCTGGCCTATATGTGACTCCTTCCCCAGTCTGGCCTATATGTGACTCCTTCCCCGGTCTGGCCTATATGTGAGTCCTTCCCCAGTCTGGCCTATATGTGACTCCTTCCCCAGTCTGGCCTATATGTGACTCCTTCCCCGGTCTGGCCTATATGTGACTCCTTCCCCAGTCTGGCATATATGTGACTCCTTCCCCAGTCTGACCTATATGTGACTCCTTCCCCAGTCTGGCCTATATGTGACTCCTTCCCCAGTCTGGCCTATATGTGACTCCTTCCCCGGTCTGGCCTATATGTGACTCCTTCCCCAGTCTGGCCTATATGTGACTCCTTCCCCAGTCTGGCCTATATGTCAGTCCTTCACCAGTCTGGCCTATATGTGACTCCTTCCCCAGTCTGGCCTATATGTGAGTCCTTCACCAGTCTGGCCTATATGTGACTCCTTCCCCAGTCTGGCCTATATGTGACTCCTTCCCCAGTCTGGCCTATATGTGAGTCCTTCACCAGTCTGGCCTATCTGTGACTCCTTCCCCAGTCTGGCCTATAAGTGACTCCTTCCCCAGTCTGGCCTCTATGTGACTCCTTCCCCGGTCTGGCCTATCTGTAACTCCTTCCCCGGTCTGACCTATCTTTGACTCCTTCCCTAGTCTGGCCTATCTGTGACTCCTTCCGCGGTCTGGCCTACATGTGCCTCCTTCCCCGGTCTGGCCGAAATGTGACTCCTTCCCCGGTCTGGCCTATATGTGACTCCTTCCCCAGTCTGGCCTATATGTGACTCCTTCCCCAGTCTGGCCTATATGTGACTCCTTCCCCGGTCTGGCCTATATGTGACTCCTTCCCCAGTCTGGCATATATGTGACTCCTTCCCCAGTCTGGCCTATATGTGACTCCTTCCCCAGTCTGGCCTATATGTGAGTCCTTCACCAGTCTGGCCTATATGTGACTCCTTCCCCAGTCTGGCCTATATGTGACTCCTTCCCCAGTCTGGCCTATATGTGAGTCCTTCACCAGTCTGGCCTATCTGTGACTCCTTCCCCAGTCTGGCCTATAAGTGACTCCTTCCCCAGTCTGGCCTCTATGTGACTCCTTCCCCGGTCTGGCCTATCTGTAACTCCTTCCCCGGTCTGACCTATCTTTGACTCCTTCCCTAGTCTGGCCTATCTGTGACTCCTTCCGCGGTCTGGCCTACATGTGCCTCCTTCCCCGGTCTGGCCGAAATGTGACTCCTTCCCCGGTCTGGCCTATATGTGACTCCTTCCCCAGTCTGGCCTATATGTGACTCCTTCCCCAGTCTGGCCTATATGTGACTCCTTCCCCGGTCTGGCCTATATGTGACTCCTTCCCCAGTCTGGCATATATGTGACTCCTTCCCCAGTCTGGCCTATATGTGACTCCTTCCCCAGTCTGGCCTATATGTGACTCCTTCCCCAGTCTGGCCTATATGTGACTCCTTCCCCAGTCTGGCCTATCTGTGACTCCTTCCCCAGCCTGGCCTATAAGTGACTCCTTCCCGAGTCTGGCCTATATGTGACTCCTTCCCCGGTCTGGCCTATCTGTGACTCCTTCCCCGGTCTGACCTATCTTTGACTCCTTCCCTAGTCCGGCCTATCTGTGACTCCTTCCGCAGTCTGGCCTATCTGTGACTCCTTCCCCGGTCTGACCTCTCTTTGACTCCTTCCCTAGTCTGGCCTATCTGTGACTCCTTCCGCAGTCTGGCCTATATGTGACTCCTTCCCCGGTCTTGCCTATCTGTGACTCCTTCCCCAGTCTGGCCTATATGTGACTCCTTCCCCGGTCTGGCCTATATGTGACTCCTTCCCCGGTCTGGCCTATATGTGCCTCCTTCCCCGGTCTGGCCTTTATGTGACTCCTTCCCCGGTCTGGCATATATGTGACTCCTTCCCCGGTCTGGCCTATATGTGGCTCCTTCCCCGGTCTGGCCTATCTGTGACTACTTCCCCGGTCTGGCCTATATGTGACTCCTTCCCCAGTCTGGCCTATATGTGTCTCCTTCCCCAGTCTGGCCTATATGTGACTCCTTCCCCGGTCTGGCCGATATGTGACTCCTTCCCCGGTCTGGCCTATATGTGACTCCTTCCCCGGTCTGGCCTATATGTGACTCCTTCCCCGGTCCGGCCTATATGTGACTCCTTCCCCGGTCTAGCCTATATGTGACTCCTTCCCCGGTCCGGCCTATATGTGACTCCTTCCCCGGCCTGGCCTATATGTGACTCCTTCCCCGGTCCGGCCTATATGTGCCTCCTTGCCCGGTCTGGCCTATATGTGACTCCTTCCACGGTCCTGCCGATATGTGGCTCCTTCCCCGGTCTGGCCTATATGTGACTCCTTCCCCAGTCTGGCCTATATGTGTCTCCTTCCCCGGCCTGGCCTATATGTGACTCCTTCCCCAGTCTGGCCTATATGTGACTCCTTCCCCGGTCTGGCCTATATGTGACTCCTTCCCCGGCCTGGCCTATATGTGACTCCTTCCCCGGTCTGGCCTATATGTGACTCCTTCCCCAGTCTGGCCTATATGTGTCTCCTTCCCCGGCCTGGCCTATATGTGACTCCTTCCCCGGTCTGGCCTATATGTGACTCCTTCCCCAGTCTGGCCTATATGTGTCTCCTTCCCCGGTCTGGCCTATATGTGACTCCTTCCCCAGTCTGGCCTATATGTGACTCCTTCCCCGGTCTGGCCTATATGTGACTCCTTCCCCAGTCTGGCCTATATGTGACTCCTTCCCCGGTCTGGCCTATATGTGACTCCTTCCCCAGTCTGGCCTATATGTTACTCCTTTTCCAGTCTGGCCTATATGTGACTCCTTCCCCAGTCTGGCCTATATGTGACTCCTTCCCCGGTCTGGCCTATATGTGACTCCTTCCCCAGTCTGGCCTATATGTGACTCCTTCCCCAGTCTGGCATATATGTGACTCCTTCCCCAGTCTGGCCGAAATGTGACTCCTTCCCCAGTCTGGCCTATATGTGACTCCTTCCCCAGTCTGGCCTATATGTGACTCCTTCCCCAGTCTGGCCTATATGTGACTCCTTCCCAAGTCTGGCCTATATGTGACTCCTTCCCCGGTCAGGCCTATATGTGACTCTTTCCCCAGTCTGGCCTATGTGTGACTCCTTCCCCAGTCTGGCCTATATGTGACTCCTTCCCCAGTCTGGCCTATATGTGACTCCTTCCCCAGTCTGGCCTATATGTGACTCCTTCACCAGTCTGGCCTATCTGTGACTCCTTCCCCGGTCTGGCCTATATGTGACTCCTTCCCCAGTCTGGCCTATATGTGACTCCTTCCCCGGTCTGGCCTATATGTGACTCCTTCCCCAGTCTGGCCTATATGTTACTCCTTCTCCAGTCTGGCCTATATGTGACTCCTTCCCCAGTCTGGCCTATATGTGACTCCTTCCCCGGTCTGGCCTATATGTGAATCCTTCCCCAGTCTGGCCTATATGTGACTCCTTCCCCAGTCTGGCCTATATGTGACTCCTTCCCCGGTCTGGCCTATATGTGACTCCTTCCCCAGTCTGGCATATATGTGACTCCTTCCCCAGTCTGACCTATATGTGACTCCTTCCCCAGTCTGGCCTATATGTGACTCCTTCCCCAGTCTGGCCTATATGTGACTCCTTCCCCGGTCTGGCCTATATGTGACTCCTTCCCCAGTCTGGCCTATATGTGACTCCTTCCCCAGTCTGGCCGATATGTGAGTCCTTCACCAGTCTGGCCTATCTGTGACTCCTTCCCCAGTCTGGCCTATAAGTGACTCCTTCCCCAGTCTGGCCTATATGTGACTCCTTCCCCGGTCTGGCCTATCTGTGACTCCTTCCCCGGTCTGACCTATCTTTGACTCCTTCCCTAGTCTGGCCTATCTGTGACTCCTTCCGCAGTCTGGCCTATATGTGACTCCTTCCCCGGTCTGGCCTATATGTGACTCCTTCCCCGGTCTGGCCTATATGTGACTCCTTCCCCAGTCTGGCCGAAATGTGACTCCTTCCCCAGTCTGGCCTATATGTGACTCCTTCCCCGGTCTGGCCTATATGTGACTCCTTCCCCAGTCTGGCATATATGTGACTCCTTCCCCAGTCTGGCCTATATGTGACTCCTTCCCCAGTCTGGCCTATATGTGACTCCTTCCCCAGTCTGGCCTATATGTGACTCCTTCCCCAGTCTGGCCTATATGTGACTCCTTCCCCAGTCTGGCCTATATGTGACTCCTTCACCAGTCTGGCCTATCTGTGACTCCTTCCCCAGCCTGGCCTATAAGTGACTCCTTCCCCAGTCTGGCCTATATGTGACTCCTTCCCCGGTCTGGCCTATCTGTGACTCCTTCCCCGGTCTGACCTATCTTTGACTCCTTCCCTAGTCTGGCCTATCTGTGACTCCTTCCGCAGTCTGGCCTATATGTGACTCCTTCCCCAGTCTGGCCTATATGTGACTCCTTCCCCAGTCTGGCCTATATGTGACTCCTTCCCCAGTCTGGCCTATATGTGACTCCTTCCCCAGTCTGGCCTATATGTGACTCCTTCACCAGTCTGGCCTATCTGTGACTCCTTCCCCAGCCTGGCCTATAAGTGACTCCTTCCCCGGTCTGGCCTATATGTGACTCCTTCCCCGGTCTTGCCTATCTGTGACTCCTTCCCCAGTCTGGCCTATATGTGACTGCTTCCCCGGTCTGGCCTATATGTGACTCCTTCCCCGGTCTGGCCTATATGTGCCTCCTTCCCCGGTCTGGCCTTTATGTGACTCCTTCCCCGGTCTGGCATATATGTGACTCCTTCCCCGGTCTGGCCTATATGTGGCTCCTTCCCCGGTCTGGCCTATATGTGACTCCTTCCCCGGTCTGGCCTATCTGTGACTCCTTCCCCGGTCTGGCCTATATGTGACTCCTTCCCCAGTCTGGCCTATATGTGTCTCCTTCCCCAGTCTGGCCTATATGTGACTCCTTCCCCGGTCTGGCCTGTATGTGATTCCTTCCCCAGTCTGGCCTATATGTTACTCCTTCTCCAGTCTGGCCTATATGTGACTCCTTCCCCAGTCTGGCCTATATGTGACTCCTTCCCCGGTCTGGCCTATATGTGACTCCTTCCCCAGTCTGGCCTATATGTGACTCCTTCCCCAGTCTGGCCTATATGTGACTCCTTCCCCGGTCTGGCCTATATGTGACTCCTTCCCCAGTCTGGCATATATGTGACTCCTTCCCCAGTCTGGCCGAAATGTGACTCCTTCCCCAGTCTGGCCGATATGTGACTCCTTCCCCAGTCTGGCCTATATGTGACTCCTTCCCCAGTCTGGCCTATATGTGACTCCTTCCCAAGTCTGGCCTAAATGTGACTCCTTCCCCAGTCTGGCCTATATGTGACTCTTTCCCCAGTCTGGCCTATGTGTGACTCCTTCCCCAGTCTGGCCTATATGTGACTCCTTCCCCAGTCTGGCCTATATGTGACTCCTTCCCCAGTCTGGCCTATATGTGACTCCTTCACTAGTCTGGCCTATCTGTGACTCCTTCCCCAGTCTGGCCTATAAGTGACTCCTTCCCCAGTCTGGCCTATATGTGACTCCTTCCCCAGTCTGGCCTATATGTGACTCCTTCCCCAGTCTGGCCTATATGTGACTCCTTCCCCGGTCTGGCCTATATGTGACTCCTTCCCCGGTCTGGCCTATATGTGCCTCCTTCCCCGGTCTGGCCTTTATGTGACTCCTTCCCCGGTCTGGCATATATGTGACTCCTTCCCCGGTCTGGCCTATATGTGGCTCCTTCCCCGGTCTGGCCTATATGTGACTCCTTCCCCGGTCTGGCCTATCTGTGACTCCTTCCCCGGTCTGGCCTATATGTGACTCCTTCCCCAGTCTGGCCTATATGTGTCTCCTTCACCAGTCTGGCCTATATGTGACTCCTTCCCCGGTCTGGCCTATATGTGATTCCTTCCCCAGTCTGGCCTATATGTTACTCCTTCTCCAGTCTGGCCTATATGTGACTCCTTCCCCAGTCTGGCCTATATGTGACTCCTTCCCCGGTCTGGCCTATATGTGACTCCTTCCCCAGTCTGGCCTATATGTGACTCCTTCCCCAGTCTGGCCTATATGTGACTCCTTCCCCGGTCTGGCCTATATGTGACTCCTTCCCCAGTCTGGCATATATGTGACTCCTTCCCCAGTCTGGCCGAAATGTGACTCCTTCCCCAGTCTGGCCGATATGTGACTCCTTCCCCAGTCTGGCCTATATGTGACTCCTTCCCCAGTCTGGCCTATATGTGACTCCTTCCCAAGTCTGGCCTAAATGTGACTCCTTCCCCAGTCTGGCCTATATGTGACTCTTTCCCCAGTCTGGCCTATGTGTGACTCCTTCCCCAGTCTGGCCTATATGTGACTCCTTCCCCAGTCTGGCCTATATGTGACTCCTTCCCCAGTCTGGCCTATATGTGACTCCTTCACTAGTCTGGCCTATCTGTGACTCCTTCCCCAGTCTGGCCTATAAGTGACTCCTTCCCCAGTCTGGCCTATATGTGACTCCTTCCCCAGTCTGGCCTATATGTGACTCCTTCCCCAGTCTGGCCTATATGTGACTCCTTCCCAAGTCTGGCCTATATGTGACTCCTTCCCCGGTCTGGCCTATATGTGACTCTTTCCCCAGTCTGTCCTATGTGTGACTCCTTCCCCAGTCTGGCCTATATGTGACTCCTTCCCTCGTCTGGCCTATATGTGACTCCTTCCCCAGTCTGGCCTATATGTGACTCCTTCACCAGTCTGGCCTATCTGTGACTCCTTCCCCAGTCTGGCCTATAAGTGACTCCTTCCCCAGTCTGGCCTATATGTGACTCCTTCCCCGGTCTGGCCTATCTGTGACTCCTTCCCCGGTCTGACCTATCTTTGACTCCTTCCCTAGTCTGGCCTATCTGTGACTCCTTCCGCAGTCTGGCCTATATACATAGATACATAGAAGATAGGAGCAGGAGTAGGCCATTCGGCCCTTCGTGCCTGCTCCGCCATTTAATGAGATCATGGCTGATCCTTTAATTCAGTATCCCGTCCCCGCCTTCTCTCCGTAACCCTTAACCCCTTTTGCCCGTAGAAATATATCTAATTCCCTCTTAAATATATTTAATGAGCTGGCGTACACTGCCCTCTGTGGCAATGAGTTCCACAGGTTCACCACTCTCTGAGTGAAGAAATTCCCCCTCATCTCTGTCCTAAATGGTTTAGCCCTTATCCTTAAATTGTGTCCTCTAGTTCTGTTCTCACCCGCCAAGGGAAACATTCCTTCTGCATCCAGTCTGTCTAGACCTGTCAGAATTTTATACACTTCTATGAGGTCCCCTCTCAATCTTCTAAACTCCAGTGTGTACATCCCTAAACTACATAGTCTCTCCTCATAGGTCATTCCCGCCATTCCTGGTATCAGCCTGGTGAATCGCCGCTGCACCCCCTCCATGGCAAGAACATCCTTCCTCAGATGAGGCGACCAAAACTGTACACAGTACTCGAGGTGTGGTCTCACCAGTGCCCTGTACAGCTGCAGCAAGGTATCCCTGTTCCTGTATTCTAACCCTTTTGCTATGAAGGCCAGCATACCGTTTGCCTTCTTGACCGCCTGTTGCACCTGCATGCTCGCCTTCAGTGACTGGTGTACAAGAACACCCAGGTCTCTCTGTACTTCCCCCTCTCCCAATCTATTGCCATTTAAATAATAATTTGCCCTCCCGTTCCTGCACCCAAGGTGGATAACTTCGAACTTCGCACTTGTCCACATTATAGTGCATCTGCCATTTATCCGCCCAATCGCCCAGTCTGTCCAAATCGCTCTCCTTCCCCGGTCTGGCCTATATGTGACTCCTTCCCCGGTCTGGCATATATGTGACTCCTTCCCCGGTCTGGCCTATATGTGGCTCCTTCCCCGGTCTGGCCGATATGTGACTCCTTCCCCGGTCTGGCCTATCTGTGACTCCTTCCCTGGTCTGGCCTATATGTGACTCCTTCCCAGTCTGGCCTGTATGTGACTCCTTCCCCAGTCTGGCCTATATGTGACTCCTTCCCCAGTCTGGCCTATATGTGACTCCTTCCCCAGTCTGGCCTATATGTGATTCCTTCCCCAGTCTGGCCTGTTTGTGACTCCTTCCCCAGTCTGGCCTATATGTGACTCCTTCCCCAGTCTGGCCTATATGCGGCTCCTTCCCCAGTCTGGCCTATATGTGACTCCTTCCCCAGTCTGGCCTATATGTGACTCCTTCCCCGGTCTGGCCTATATGTGACTCCTTCCCCGGTCTGGCCTATATGTGACTCCTTCCCCAGTCTGGCCTATATGTGACTCCTTCCCCAGTCTGGTCTATATGTGACTCCTTCCCCAGTCTGGCCTATATGTGACTCCTTCCCCGGTCTGGCCTATATGTGACTCCTTCCCCAGTCTGGGCTATATGTGACTCCTTCCCCGGTCTGGCCTATATGAGACTCCTTCCCCAGTCTGGCCTATATGTGACTCCTTCCCCGGTCTAACCTATATGTGACTCCTTCCACGGACTGACCTATAATGACTCCTTCCCCAGACTGGCCTACATGTGACTCCGTCCCCAGACTGGCCTATATGTGACTCCTTCCCCGGTCTGACCTATATGTGACTCCCTCCCCAGACTGGCCTATATGTGACTCCTTCCCCAGTCTGGGCTATATGTGTCTCCTTCGCCGGTCTGGCCTATATGTGACTCCTTCCCCAGTCTGGCCTATATGTGACTCCTTCCCCAGTCTGGCCTATTTGTGAATCCTTCCCCAGTCTGGCCTATTTGTGTCTCCTTCGCCGGTCCGGCCAATATGTGACTCCTTCCCCAGTCTGGCCTATATGTGACTCATTCCCCGGTCTGGCCTATATGTGACACTTTCCCCAGTCTGGCCTATATGTGACTCCATCCCCGGTCTGGCCTATATGTGACTCCTTCCCCAGTCTGGCCTATATGTGTCTCCTTCCCCAGTCTGGCCTATATGTGACTCCTTCCCCGGTCTGGCCTATATGTGACTCCTTCCCCCAGTCTGGCATATATGTGACTCCTTCCCCAGTCTGGCCTATATGTGACTCCTTCCCCAGTCTGGCCTATATGTGACTCCTTCCCCAGTCTGGCCTATATGTGACTCTTTCCCCAGTCTGGCCTATATGTGACTCCTTCCCCAGTCTGGCCTATATGTGACTCCTTCCCCAGTCTGGCCTATATGTGACTCCTTCACCAGTCTGGCCAATCTGTGACTCCTTCCCCAGCCTGGCCTATAAGTGACTCCTTCCCCAGTCTGGCCTATATGTGACTCCTTCCCCGGTCTGGCCTATCTGTGACTCCTTCCCCGGTCTGACCTATCTTTGACTCCTTCCCTAGTCTGGCCTATCTGTGACTCCTTCCGCAGTCTGGCCTATATGTGACTCCTTCCCCAGTCTGGCCTATATGTGACTCCTTCCCCAGTCTGGCCTATATGTGACTCCTTCACCAGTCTGGCCTATCTGTGACTCCTTCCCCAGCCTGGCATATAAGTGACTCCTTCCCCAGTCTGGCCTATATGTGACTCCTTCCCCGGTCTGGCCTATCTGTGACTCCTTCCCTGGTCTGACCTCTCTTTGACTCCTTCCCTAGTCTGGCCTATCTGTGACTCCTTCCGCAGTCTGGCCTATATGTGACTCCTTCCCCGGTCTTGCCTATCTGTGACTCCTTCCCCAGTCTGGCCTATATGTGACTCCTTCCCCGGTCTGGCCTATATGTGACTCCTTCCCCGGTCTGGCCTATATGTGCCTCCTTCCCCGGTCTGGCCTTTATGTGACTCCTTCCCCGGTCTGGCATATATGTGACTCCTTCCCCGGTCTGGCCTATATGTGGCTCCTTCCCCGGTCTGGCCTATATGTGACTCCTTCCCCGGTCTGGCCTATCTGTGACTCCTTCCCCGGTCTGGCCTATATGTGACTCCTTCCCCAGTCTGGCCTATATGTGTCTCCTTCCCCAGTCTGGCCTATATGTGACTCCATCCCCGGTCTGGCCGATATGTGACTCCTTCCCCGGTCTGGCCTATATGTGACTCCTTCCCCGGTCCGGCCTATATGTGACTCCTTCCCCGGTCCGGCCTATATGTGACTCCTTCCCCGGTCCGGCCTATATGTGACTCCTTCCCCGGTCTGGCCTATGTGTGACTCCTTCCCCGGTCCTGCCTATATGTGGCTCCTTCCCCGGTCTGGCCTATATGTGACTCCTTCCCCAGTCTGGCCTATATGTGTCTCCTTCCCCGGCCTGGCCTATATGTGACTCCTTCCCCAGTCTGGCCTATATGTGACTCCTTCCCCGGTCTGGCCTATTTGTGAATCCTTCCCCACTCTGGCCTATATTTGACTCCTTCCCCGGTCTGGCCTATATGTGACTCCTTCCCCAGTCTGGCCTATATGTTACTCCTTCTCCAGTCTGGCCTATATGTGACTCCTTCCCCAGTCTGGCCTATATGTGACTCCTTCCCCGGTCTGGCCTATATGTGACTCCTTCCCCAGTCTGGCCTATATGTAACTCCTTCCCCAGTCTGGCCGATATGTGACTCCTTCCCCGGTCTGGCCTATATGTGACTCCTTCCCCAGTCTGGCATATATGTGACTCCTTCCCCAGTCTGGCCTATATGTGACTCCTTCCCCAGTCTGGCCTATATGTGACTCCTTCCCCAGTCTGGCCTATATGTGACTCCTTCCCCAGTCTGGCCTATATGTGACTCCTTCCCAAGTCTGGCCTATATGTGAATCCTTCCCCAGTCTGGCCTATATGTGACTCTTTCCCCAGTCTGGCCTATGTGTGACTCCTTCCCCAGTCTGGCCTATATGTGACTCCTTCCCCAGTCTGGCCTATATGTGACTCCTTCCCCAGTCTGGCCTATATGTGACTCCTTCACCAGTCTGGCCTATCTGTGACTCCTTCCCCAGTCTGGCCTATAAGTGACTCCTTCCCCAGTCTGGCCTATATGTGACTCCTTCCCCAGTCTGGCCTATATGTGACTCCTTCCCCAGTCTGGCCTATATGTGACTCCTTCCCAAGTCTGGCCTATATGTGACTCCTTCCCCGGTCTGGCCTATATGTGACTCTTTCCCCAGTCTGGCCTATGTGTGACTCCTTCCCCAGTCTGGCCTATATGTGACTCCTTCCCCAGTCTGGCCTATATGTGACTCCTTCCCCAGTCTGGCCTATATGTGACTCCTTCACCAGTCTGGCCTATCTGTGACTCCTTCCCCAGTCTGGCGTATAAGTGACTCCTTCCCCAGTCTGGCCTATATGTGACTCCTTCCCCGGTCTGGCCTATCTGTGACTCCTTCCCCGGTCTGACCTATCTTTGACTCCTTCCCTAGTCTGGCCTATCTGTGACTCCTTCCGCAGTCTGGCCTATATGTGACTCCTTCCCCGGTCTGGCCTATATGTGACTCCTTCCCCGGTCTGGCCTATATGTGACTCCTTCCCCAGTCTGGCCTATATGTGACTCCTTCCCCAGTCTGGCCTATATGTGACTCCTTCCCCGGTCTGGCCTATATGTGACTCCTTCCCCAGTCTGGCATATATGTGACTCCTTCCCCAGTCTGTCCTATATGTGACTCCTTCCCCAGTCTGGCCTATATGTGACTCCTTCACCAGTCTGGCCTATCTGTGACTCCTTCCCCAGTCTGGCCTATAAGTGACTCCTTCCCCAGTCTGGCCTATATGTGACTCCTTCCCCGGTCTGGCCTATCTGTGACTCCTTCCCCGGTCTGACCTATCTATGACTCCTTCCCTAGTCTGGCCTATCTGTGACTCCTTCCGCAGTCTGGCCTATATGTGACGCCTTCCCCGGTCTTGCCTATCTGTGACTCCTTCCCCAGTCTGGACTATATGTGACTCCTTCGCCGGTCTGTCCTATATGTGACTCCTTCCCCGGTCTGGCCAATATGTGGCTCCTTCCCCGGTCTGGCCTTTATGTGACTCCTTCCCCGGTCTGGCATATATGTGACTCCTTCCCCGGTCTGGCCTATATGTGGCTCCTTCCCCGGTCTGGCCGATATGTGACTCCTTCCCCGGTCTGGCCTATCTGTGACTCCTTCCCTGGTCTGGCCTATATGTGACTCCTTCCCACTCTGGCCTGTATGTGACTCCTTCCCCAGTCTGGCCTATATGTGACTCCTTCCCCAGTCTGGCCTATATGTGACTCCTTCCCCAGTCTGGCCTATATGTGATTCCTTCCCCAGTCTGGCCTGTTTGTGACTCCTTCCCCAGTCTGGCCTATATGTGACTCCTTCCCCAGTCTGGCCTATATGCGGCTCCTTCCCCAGTCTGGCCTATATGTGACTCCTTCCCCAGTCTGGCCTATATGTGACTCCTTCCCCGGTCTGGCCTATATGTGACTCCTTCCCCGGTCTGGCCTATATGTGACTCCTTCCCCAGTCTGGCCTATATGTGACTCCTTCCCCAGTCTGGTCTATATGTGACTCCTTCCCCAGTCTGGCCTATATGTGACTCCTTCCCCAGTCTGGCCTATATGTGACTCCTTCCCCAGTCTGGGCTATATGTGACTCCTTCCCCGGTCTGGCCTATATGAGACTCCTTCCCCAGTCTGGCCTATATGTGACTCCTTCCCCGGTCTAACCTATATGTGACTCCTTCCACGGACTGACCTATAAGTGACTCCTTCCCCAGACTGGCCTACATGTGACTCCGTCCCCAGACTGGCCTATATGTGACTCCTTCCCCGGTCTGACCTATATGTGACTCCCTCCCCAGACTGGCCTATATGTGACTCCTTCCCCAGTCTGGCCTACATGTGACTCCTTCCCCGGTCCTGCCTATATGTGGCTCCTTCCCCGGTCTGGCCTATATGTGACTCCTTCCCCAGTCTGGCCTATATGTGTCTCCTTCCCCGGCCTGGCCTATATGTGACTCCTTCCCCAGTCTGGCCTATATGTGACTCCTTCCCCGGTCTGGCCTATTTGTGAATCCTTCCCCACTCTGGCCTATATTTGACTCCTTCCCCAGTCTGGCCTATATGTGACTCCTTCCCCGGTCTAACCTATATGTGACTCCTTCCACGGACTGACCTATAAGTGACTCCTTCCCCAGACTGGCCTACATGTGACTCCGTCCCAAGTCTGGCCTATATGTGAATCCTTCCCCAGTCTGGCCTATATGTGACTCTTTCCCCAGTCTGGCCTATGTGTGACTCCTTCCCCAGTCTGGCCTATATGTGACTCCTTCCCCAGTCTGGCCTATATGTGACTCCTTCCCCAGTCTGGCCTATATGTGACTCCTTCACCAGTCTGGCCTATCTGTGACTCCTTCCCCAGTCTGGCCTATAAGTGACTCCTTCCCCAGTCTGGCCTATATGTGACTCCTTCCCCAGTCTGGCCTATATGTGACTCCTTCCCCAGTCTGGCCTATATGTGACTCCTTCCCAAGTCTGGCCTATATGTGACTCCTTCCCCGGTCTGGCCTATATGTGACTCTTTCCCCAGTCTGGCCTATGTGTGACTCCTTCCCCAGTCTGGCCTATATGTGACTCCTTCCCCAGTCTGGCCTATATGTGACTCCTTCCCCAGTCTGGCCTATATGTGACTCCTTCACCAGTCTGGCCTATCTGTGACTCCTTCCCCAGTCTGGCGTATAAGTGACTCCTTCCCCAGTCTGGCCTATATGTGACTCCTTCCCCGGTCTGGCCTATCTGTGACTCCTTCCCCGGTCTGACCTATCTTTGACTCCTTCCCTAGTCTGGCCTATCTGTGACTCCTTCCGCAGTCTGGCCTATATGTGACTCCTTCCCCGGTCTGGCCTATATGTGACTCCTTCCCCGGTCTGGCCTATATGTGACTCCTTCCCCAGTCTGGCCTATATGTGACTCCTTCCCCAGTCTGGCCTATATGTGACTCCTTCCCCGGTCTGGCCTATATGTGACTCCTTCCCCAGTCTGGCATATATGTGACTCCTTCCCCAGTCTGTCCTATATGTGACTCCTTCCCCAGTCTGGCCTATATGTGACTCCTTCACCAGTCTGGCCTATCTGTGACTCCTTCCCCAGTCTGGCCTATAAGTGACTCCTTCCCCAGTCTGGCCTATATGTGACTCCTTCCCCGGTCTGGCCTATCTGTGACTCCTTCCCCGGTCTGACCTATCTATGACTCCTTCCCTAGTCTGGCCTATCTGTGACTCCTTCCGCAGTCTGGCCTATATGTGACGCCTTCCCCGGTCTTGCCTATCTGTGACTCCTTCCCCAGTCTGGACTATATGTGACTCCTTCGCCGGTCTGTCCTATATGTGACTCCTTCCCCGGTCTGGCCAATATGTGGCTCCTTCCCCGGTCTGGCCTTTATGTGACTCCTTCCCCGGTCTGGCATATATGTGACTCCTTCCCCGGTCTGGCCTATATGTGGCTCCTTCCCCGGTCTGGCCGATATGTGACTCCTTCCCCGGTCTGGCCTATCTGTGACTCCTTCCCTGGTCTGGCCTATATGTGACTCCTTCCCAGTCTGGCCTGTATGTGACTCCTTCCCCAGTCTGGCCTATATGTGACTCCTTCCCCAGTCTGGCCTATATGTGACTCCTTCCCCAGTCTGGCCTATATGTGATTCCTTCCCCAGTCTGGCCTGTTTGTGACTCCTTCCCCAGTCTGGCCTATATGTGACTCCTTCCCCAGTCTGGCCTATATGCGGCTCCTTCCCCAGTCTGGCCTATATGTGACTCCTTCCCCAGTCTGGCCTATATGTGACTCCTTCCCCGGTCTGGCCTATATGTGACTCCTTCCCCGGTCTGGCCTATATGTGACTCCTTCCCCAGTCTGGCCTATATGTGACTCCTTCCCCAGTCTGGTCTATATGTGACTCCTTCCCCAGTCTGGCCTATATGTGACTCCTTCCCCAGTCTGGCCTATATGTGACTCCTTCCCCAGTCTGGGCTATATGTGACTCCTTCCCCGGTCTGGCCTATATGAGACTCCTTCCCCAGTCTGGCCTATATGTGACTCCTTCCCCGGTCTAACCTATATGTGACTCCTTCCACGGACTGACCTATAAGTGACTCCTTCCCCAGACTGGCCTACATGTGACTCCGTCCCCAGACTGGCCTATATGTGACTCCTTCCCCGGTCTGACCTATATGTGACTCCCTCCCCAGACTGGCCTATATGTGACTCCTTCCCCAGTCTGGCCTACATGTGACTCCTTCCCCGGTCCTGCCTATATGTGGCTCCTTCCCCGGTCTGGCCTATATGTGACTCCTTCCCCAGTCTGGCCTATATGTGTCTCCTTCCCCGGCCTGGCCTATATGTGACTCCTTCCCCAGTCTGGCCTATATGTGACTCCTTCCCCGGTCTGGCCTATTTGTGAATCCTTCCCCACTCTGGCCTATATTTGACTCCTTCCCCAGTCTGGCCTATATGTGACTCCTTCCCCGGTCTAACCTATATGTGACTCCTTCCACGGACTGACCTATAAGTGACTCCTTCCCCAGACTGGCCTACATGTGACTCCGTCCCCAGACTGGCCTATATGTGACTCCTTCCCCGGTCTGACCTATATGTGACTCCCTCCCCAGACTGGCCTATATGTGACTCCTTCCCCAGTCTGGCCTACATGTGACTCCTTCCCCGGTCCTGCCTATATGTGGCTCCTTCCCCGGTCTGGCCTATATGTGACTCCTTCCCCAGTCTGGCCTATCTGTGACTCCTTCCCCAGTCTGGCCTATAAGTGACTCCTTCCCCAGTCTGGCCTATATGTGACTCCTTCCCAAGTCTGGCCTATATGTGAATCCTTCCCCAGTCTGGCCTATATGTGACTCTTTCCCCAGTCTGGCCTATGTGTGACTCCTTCCCCAGTCTGGCCTATATGTGACTCCTTCCCCAGTCTGGCCTATATGTGACTCCTTCCCCAGTCTGGCATATATGTGACTCCTTCACCAGTCTGGCCTATCTGTGACTCCTTCCCCAGTCTGGCCTATAAGTGACTCCTTCCCCAGTCTGGCCTATATGTGACTCCTTCCCCAGTCTGGCCTATATGTGACTCCTTCCCCAGTCTGGCCTATATGTGACTCCTTCCCAAGTCTGGCCTATATGTGACTCCTTCCCCGGTCTGGCCTATATGTGACTCTTTCCCCAGTCTGGCCTATGTGTGACTCCTTCCCCAGTCTGGCCTATATGTGACTCCTTCCCCAGTCTGGCCTATATGTGACTCCTTCCCCAGTCTGGCCTATATGTGACTCCTTCACCAGTCTGGCCTATCTGTGACTCCTTCCCCAGTCTGGCGTATAAGTGACTCCTTCCCCAGTCTGGCCTATCTGTGACTCCTTCCCCGGTCTGGCCTATCTGTGACTCCTTCCCCGGTCTGACCTATCTTTGACTCCTTCCCTAGTCTGGCCTATCTGTGACTCCTTCCGCAGTCTGGCCTATATGTGACTCCTTCCCCGGTCTGGCCTATATGAGACTCCTTCCCCAGTCTGGCCTATATGTGACTCCTTCCCCGGTCTAACCTATATGTGACTCCTTCCACGGACTGACCTATAAGTGACTCCTTCCCCAGACTGGCCTACATGTGACTCCGTCCCCAGACTGGCCTATATGTGACTCCTTCCCCGGTCTGACCTATATGTGACTCCCTCCCCAGACTGGCCTATATGTGACTCCTTCCCCAGTCTGGCCTACATGTGACTCCTTCCCCGGTCCTGCCTATATGTGGCTCCTTCCCCGGTCTGGCCTATATGTGACTCCTTCCCCAGTCTGGCCTATATGTGTCTCCTTCCCCGGCCTGGCCTATATGTGACTCCTTCCCCAGTCTGGCCTATATGTGACTCCTTCCCCGGTCTGGCCTATTTGTGAATCCTTCCCCACTCTGGCCTATATTTGACTCCTTCCCCGGTCTGGCCTATATGTGACTCCTTCCCCAGTCTGGCCTATATGTTACTCCTTCTCCAGTCTGGCCTATATGTGACTCCTTCCCCAGTCTGGCCTATATGTGACTCCTTCCCCGGTCTGGCCTATATGTGACTCCTTCCCCAGTCTGGCCTATATGTAACTCCTTCCCCAGTCTGGCCGATATGTGACTCCTTCCCCGGTCTGGCCTATATGTGACTCCTTCCCCAGTCTGGCATATATGTGACTCCTTCCCCAGTCTGGCCTATATGTGACTCCTTCCCCAGTCTGGCCTATATGTGACTCCTTCCCCAGTCTGGCCTATATGTGACTCCTTCCCCAGTCTGGCCTATATGTGACTCCTTCCCAAGTCTGGCCTATATGTGAATCCTTCCCCAGTCTGGCCTATATGTGACTCTTTCCCCAGTCTGGCCTATGTGTGACTCCTTCCCCAGTCTGGCCTATATGTGACTCCTTCCCCAGTCTGGCCTATATGTGACTCCTTCCCCAGTCAGGCCTATATGTGACTCCTTCACCAGTCTGGCCTATCTGTGACTCCTTCCCCAGTCTGGCCTATAAGTGACTCCTTCCCCAGTCTGGCCTATATGTGACTCCTTCCCCAGTCTGGCCTATATGTGACTCCTTCCCCAGTCTGGCCTATATGTGACTCCTTCCCAAGTCTGGCCTATATGTGACTCCTTCCCCGGTCTGGCCTATATGTGACTCTCTCCCCAGTCTGGCCTATGTGTGACTCCTTCCCCAGTCTGGCCTATATGTGACTCCTTCCCCAGTCTGGCCTATATGTGACTCCTTCCCCAGTCTGGCCTATATGTGACTCCTTCCCCAGTCTGGCCTATATGTTACTCCTTCTCCAGTCTGGCCTATATGTGACTCCTTCCCCAGTCTGGCCTATATGTGACTCCTTCCCCGGTCTGGCCTATATGTGACTCCTTCCCCAGTCTGGCCTATATGTAACTCCTTCCCCAGTCTGGCCGATATGTGACTCCTTCCCCGGTCTGGCCTATATGTGACTCCTTCCCCAGTCTGGCATATATGTGACTCCTTCCCCAGTCTGGCCTATATGTGACTCCTTCCCCAGTCTGGCCTATATGTGACTCCTTCCCCAGTCTGGCCTATATGTGACTCCTTCCCCAGTCTGGCCTATATGTGACTCCTTCCCAAGTCTGGCCTATATGTGAATCCTTCCCCAGTCTGGCCTATATGTGACTCTTTCCCCAGTCTGGCCTATGTGTGACTCCTTCCCCAGTCTGGCCTATATGTGACTCCTTCCCCAGTCTGGCCTATATGTGACTCCTTCCCCAGTCTGGCCTATATGTGACTCCTTCACCAGTCTGGCCTATCTGTGACTCCTTCCCCAGTCTGGCCTATAAGTGACTCCTTCCCCAGTCTGGCCTATATGTGACTCCTTCCCCAGTCTGGCCTATATGTGACTCCTTCCCCAGTCTGGCCTATATGTGACTCCTTCCCAAGTCTGGCCTATATGTGACTCCTTCCCCGGTCTGGCCTATATGTGACTCTCTCCCCAGTCTGGCCTATGTGTGACTCCTTCCCCAGTCTGGCCTATATGTGACTCCTTCCCCAGTCTGGCCTATATGTGACTCCTTCCCCAGTCTGGCCTATATGTGACTCCTTCACCAGTCTGGCCTATCTGTGACTCCTTCCCCAGTCTGGCGTATAAGTGACTCCTTCCCCAGTCTGGCCTATATGTGACTCCTTCCCCGGTCTGGCCTATCTGTGACTCCTTCCCCGGTCTGACCTATCTTTGACTCCTTCCCTAGTCTGGCCTATCTGTGACTCCTTCCGCAGTCTGGCCTATATGTGACTCCTTCCCCGGTCTGGCCTATATGTGACTCCTTCCCCGGTCTGGCCTATATGTGACTCCTTCCCCAGTCTGGCCTATATGTGACTCCTTCCCCAGTCTGGCCTATATGTGACTCCTTCCCCGGTCTGGCCTATATGTGACTCCTTCCCCAGTCTGGCATATATGTGACTCCTTCCCCAGTCTGGCCTATATGTGACTCCTTCCCCAGTCTGGCCTATATGTGACTCCTTCACCAGTCTGGCCTATCTGTGACTCCTTCCCCAGTCTGGCCTATAAGTGACTCCTTCCCCAGTCTGGCCTATATGTGACTCCTTCCCCGGTCTGGCCTATCTGTGACTCCTTCCCCGGTCTGACCTATCTATGACTCCTTCCCTAGTCTGGCCTATCTGTGACTCCTTCCGCAGTCTGGCCTATATGTGACGCCTTCCCCGGTCTTGCCTATCTGTGACTCCTTCCCCAGTCTGGACTATATGTGACTCCTTCGCCGGTCTGTCCTATATGTGACTCCTTCCCCGGTCTGGCCAATATGTGGCTCCTTCCCCGGTCTGGCCTTTATGTGACTCCTTCCCCGGTCTGGCATATATGTGACTCCTTCCCCGGTCTGGCCTATATGTGGCTCCTTCCCCGGTCTGGCCGATATGTGACTCCTTCCCCGGTCTGGCCTATCTGTGACTCCTTCCCTGGTCTGGCCTATATGTGACTCCTTCCCAGTCTGGCCTGTATGTGACTCCTTCCCCAGTCTGGCCTATATGTGACTCCTTCCCCAGTCTGGCCTATATGTGACTCCTTCCCCAGTCTGGCCTATATGTGATTCCTTCCCCAGTCTGGCCTGTTTGTGACTCCTTCCCCAGTCTGGCCTATATGTGACTCCTTCCCCAGTCTGGCCTATATGCGGCTCCTTCCCCAGTCTGGCCTATATGTGACTCCTTCCCCAGTCTGGCCTATATGTGACTCCTTCCCCGGTCTGGCCTATATGTGACTCCTTCCCCGGTCTGGCCTATATGTGACTCCTTCCCCAGTCTGGCCTATATGTGACTCCTTCCCCAGTCTGGTCTATATGTGACTCCTTCCCCAGTCTGGCCTATATGTGACTCCTTCCCCAGTCTGGCCTATATGTGACTCCTTCCCCAGTCTGGGCTATATGTGACTCCTTCCCCGGTCTGGCCTATATGAGACTCCTTCCCCAGTCTGGCCTATCTGTGACTCCTTCCCCAGTCTGGCCTATAAGTGACTCCGTCCCCAGACTGGCCTATATGTGACTCCTTCCCCGGTCTGACCTATATGTGACTCCCTCCCCAGACTGGCCTATATGTGACTCCTTCCCCAGTCTGGCCTACATGTGACTCCTTCCCCAGTCTGGCCTATATGTGATTCCTTCCCCAGTCTGGCCTATATGTGACTCCTTCCCCGGTCTGGCCTATATGTGACTCCTTCCCCAGTCTGGGCTATATGTGTCTCCTTCGCCGGTCTGGCCTATATGTGACTCCTTCCCCAGTCTGGCCTATATGTGACTCCTTCCCCAGTCTGGCCTATTTGTGAATCCTTCCCCAGTCTGGCCTATTTGTGTCTCCTTCGCCGGTCCGGCCAATATGTGACTCCTTCCCCAGTCTGGCCTATATGTGACTCATTCCCCGGTCTGGCCTATATGTGACACTTTCCCCAGTCTGGCCTATATGTGACTCCATCCCCGGTCTGGCCTATATGTGACTCCTTCCCCAGTCTGGCCTATATGTGACTCCTTCCCCAGTCTGGCCTATATGTGACTCCTTCCCCAGTCTGGCCTATATGTGACTCTTTCCCCAGTCTGGCCTATATGTGACTCCTTCCCCAGTCTGGCCTATATGTGACTCCTTCCCCGGTCTGACCTATCTTTGACTCCTTCCCTAGTCTGGCCTATCTGTGACTCCTTCCGCAGTCTGGCCTATATGTGACTCCTTCCCCAGTCTGGCCTATATGTGACTCCTTCCCCAGTCTGGCCTATATGTGACTCCTTCCCCAGTCTGGCCTATATGTGACTCCTTCCCCAGTCTGGCCTATATGTGACTCCTTCACCAGTCTGGCCTATCTGTGACTCCTTCCCCAGCCTGGCCTATAAGTGACTCCTTCCCCAGTCTGGCCTATATGTGACTCCTTCCCCGGTCTGGCCTATCTGTGACTCCTTCCCCGGTCTGACCTCTCTTTGACTCCTTCCCTAGTCTGGCCTATCTGTGACTCCTTCCGCAGTCTGGCCTATATGTGACTCCTTCCCCGGTCTTGCCTATCTGTGACTCCTTCCCCAGTCTGGCCTATATGTGACTCCTTCCCCGGTCTGGCCTATATGTGACTCCTTCCCCGGTCTGGCCTATATGTGCCTCCTTCCCCGGTCTGGCCTTTATGTGACTCCTTCCCCGGTCTGGCATATATGTGACTCCTTCCCCGGTCTGGCCTATATGTGGCTCCTTCCCTGGTCTGGCCTATATGTGACTCCTTCCCCGGTCTGGCCTATCTGTGACTCCTTCCCCGGTTTGGCCTATATGTGACTCCTTCCCCAGTCTGGCCTATATGTGTCTCCTTCCCCAGTCTGGCCTATATGTGACTCCATCCCCGGTCTGGCCGATATGTGACTCCTTTCCCGGTCTGGCCTATATGAGACTCCTTCCCCGGCCTGGCCTATATGTGACTCCTTCCCCAGTCTGGCCTATATGTTACTCCTTCTCCAGTCTGGCCTATATGTGACTCCTTCCCCAGTCTGGCCTATATGTGACTCCTTCCCCGGTCTGGCCTATATGTGACTCCTTCCCCAGTCTGGCCTATATGTAACTCCTTCCCCAGTCTGGCCGATATGTGACTCCTTCCCCGGTCTGGCCTATATGTGACTCCTTCCCCAGTCTGGCATATATGTGACTCCTTCCCCAGTCTGGCCTAGATGTGACTCCTTCCCCAGTCTGGCCTATATGTGACTCCTTCCCCAGTCTGGCCTATATGTGACTCCTTCCCCAGTCTGGCCTATATGTTACTCCTTCTCCAGTCTGGCCTATATGTGACTCCTTCCCCAGTCTGGCCTATATGTGACTCCTTCCCCGGTCTGGCCTATATGTGAATCCTTCCCCAGTCTGGCCTATATGTGACTCCTTCCCCAGTCTGGCCTATATGTGACTCCTTCCCCGGTCTGGCCTATATGTGACTCCTTCCCCAGTCTGGCATATATGTGACTCCTTCCCCAGTCTGGCCTATATGTGACTCCTTCCCCAGTCTGGCCTATATGTGACTCCTTCCCCAGTCTGGCCTATATGTGACTCCTTCCCCAGTCTGGCCTGTATGTGACTCCTTCCCCAGTCTGGCCTATATGTGACTCCTTCCCCGGTCTGGCCTATATGTGACTCCTTCCCCAGTCTGGCCTATATGTGACTCCTTCCCCAGTCTGGCCTATATGTGACTCCTTCACCAGTCTGGCCTATCTGTGACTCCTTCCCCAGTCTGGCCTATAAGTGACTCCTTCCCCAGTCTGGCCTAAATGTGACTCCTTCCCCGGTCTGGCCTATCTGTGACTCCTTCCCCGGTCTGACCTATCTTTGACTCCTTCCCTAGTCTGGCCTATCTGTGACTCCTTCCGCAGTCTGGCCTATATGTGACTCCTTCCCCGGTCTGGCCTATATGTGACTCCTTCCCCGGTCTGGCCTATATGTGACTCCTTCCCCAGTCTGGCCTATATGTGATTCCTTCCCCAGTCTGGCCTATATGTGACTCCTTCCCCGGTCTGGCCTATATGTGACTCCTTCCCCAGTCTGGCATATATGTGACTCCTTCCCCAGTCTGGCCTATATGTGACTCCTTCCCCAGTCTGGCCTAAATGTGACTCCTTCCCCAGTCTGGCCTATATGTGACTCCTTCCCCAGTCTGGCCTATATGTGACTCCTTCCCCAGTCTGGCCTATATGTGTCTCCTTCCCCGGTCTGGCCTATCTGTGACTCCTTCCCCAGTCTGGCCTATATGTGTCTCCTTCCCCGGTCTGGCCTATCTGTGACTCCTTCCCCGGTCTGACCTATCTTTGACTCCTTCCCTAGTCTGGCCTATCTGTGACTCCGTCCGCAGTCTGGCCTATATGTGACTCCTTCCCCAGTCTGGCCTATATGTGCCTCCTTCCCCGGTCTGGCCTTTATGTGACTCCTTCCCCGGTCTGGCATATATGTGACTCCTTCCCCGGTCTGGCCTATATGTGGCTCCTTCCCCGGTGTGGCCTATATGTGACTCCTTCCCCGGTCTGGCCTATCTGTGACTCCTTCCCCGGTTTGGCCTATATGTGACTCCTTCCCCAGTCTGGCCTATATGTGTCTCCTTCCCCAGTCTGGCCTATATGTGACTCCATCCCCGGTCTGGCCGATATGTGACTCCTTCCCCGGTCTGGCCTATATGTTACTCCTTCTCCAGTCTGGCCTATATGTGACTCCTTCCCCAGTCTGGCCTATATGTGACTCCTTCCCCGGTCTGGCCTATATGTGAATCCTTCCCCAGTCTGGCCTATATGTGACTCCTTCCCCAGTCTGGCCTATATGTGACTCCTTCCCCGGTCTGGCCTATATGTGACTCCTTCCCCAGTCTGGCATATATGTGACTCCTTCCCCAGTCTGGCCTATATGTGACTCCTTCCCCAGTCTGGCCTATATGTGACTCCTTCCCCAGTCTGGCCTATATGTGACTCCTTCCCCAGTCTGGCCTGTATGTTACTCCTTCCCCAGTCTGGCCTATATGTGACTCCTTCCCCGGTCTGGCCTATATGTGACTCCTTCCCCAGTCTGGCCTATATGTGACTCCTTCCCCAGTCTGGCCTATATGTGACTCCTTCACCAGTCTGGCCTATCTGTGACTCCTTCCCCAGTCTGGCCTATAAGTGACTCCTTCCCCAGTCTGGCCTATATGTGACTCCTTCCCCGGTCTGGCCTATCTGTGACTCCTTCCCCGGTCTGACCTATCTTTGACTCCTTCCCTAGTCTGGCCTATCTGTGACTCCTTCCGCAGTCTGGCCTATATGTGACTCCTTCCCCGGTCTGGCCTATATGTGACTCCTTCCCCGGTCTGGCCTATATGTGACTCCTTCCCCAGTCTGGCCTATATGTGATTCCTTCCCCAGTCTGGCCTATATGTGACTCCTTCCCCGGTCTGGCCTATATGTGACTCCTTCCCCAGTCTGGCATATATGTGACTCCTTCCCCAGTCTGGCCTATATGTGACTCCTTCCCCAGTCTGGCCTAAATGTGACTCCTTCCCCAGTCTGGCCTATATGTGACTCCTTCCCCAGTCTGGCCTATATGTGACTCCTTCCCCAGTCTGGCCTATATGTGTCTCCTTCCCCGGTCTGGCCTATCTGTGACTCCTTCCCCAGTCTGGCCTATATGTGTCTCCTTCCCCGGTCTGGCCTATCTGTGACTCCTTCCCCGGTCTGACCTATCTTTGACTCCTTCCCTAGTCTGGCCTATCTGTGACTCCGTCCGCAGTCTGGCCTATATGTGACTCCTTCCCCAGTCTGGCCTATATGTGCCTCCTTCCCCGGTCTGGCCTTTATGTGACTCCTTCCCCGGTCTGGCATATATGTGACTCCTTCCCCGGTCTGGCCTATATGTGGCTCCTTCCCCGGTCTGGCCTATATGTGACTCCTTCCCCGGTCTGGCCTATCTGTGACTCCTTCCCCGGTTTGGCCTATATGTGACTCCTTCCCCAGTCTGGCCTATATGTGTCTCCTTCCCCAGTCTGGCCTATATGTGACTCCATCCCCGGTCTGGCCGATATGTGACTCCTTCCCCGGTCTGGCCTATATGTGACTCCTTCCCCGGTCCGGCCTATATGTGACTCCTTCCCCGGTCCGGCCTATATGTGACTCCTTCCCCGGTCTGGCCTATATGTGACTCCTTCCCCGGTCCGGCCTATATGTGACTCCTTCCCTGGTCTGGCCTATATGTGACTCCTTCCCCGGTCCGGCCTATATGTGACTCCTTCCCCGGTCTGGCCTATATGTGACTCCTTCCCCGGTCCTGCCTATATGTGGCTCCTTCCCCGGTCTGGCCTATATGTGACTCCTTCCCCAGTCTGACCTATATGTGTCTCCTTCCCCGGCCTGGCCTATATGTGACTCCTTCCCCAGTCTGGCCTATATGTGACTCCTTCCCCGGTCTGGCCTATTTGTGACTCCTTCCCCACTCTGGCCTATATTTGACTCCTTCCCCGGTCTGGCCTATATGTGACTCCTTCCCCAGTCTGGCCTATATGTTACTCCTTCTCCAGTCTGGCCTATATGTGACTCCTTCCCCAGTCTGGCCTATATGTGACTCCTTCCCCGGTCTGGCCTATATGTGACTCCTTCCCCAGTCTGGCCTATATGTAACTCCTTCCCCAGTCTGGCCGATATGTGACTCCTTCCCCGGTCTGGCCTATATGTGACTCCTTCCCCAGTCAGGCATATATGTGACTCCTTCCCCAGTCTGGCCTATATGTGACTCCTTCCCCAGTCTGGCCTATATGTGACTCCTTCCCCAGTCTGGCCTATATGTGACTCCTTCCCCAGTCTGGCCTATATGTGACTCCTTCCCAAGTCTGGCCTATATGTGAATCCTTCCCCAGTCTGGCCTATATGTGACTCTTTCCCCAGTCTGGCCTATGTGTGACTCCTTCCCCAGTCTGGCCTATATGTGACTCCTTCCCCAGTCTGGCCTATATGTGACTCCTTCCCCAGTCTGGCCTATATGTGACTCCTTCACCAGTCTGGCCTATCTGTGACTCCTTCCCCAGTCTGGCCTATAAGTGACTCCTTCCCCAGTCTGGCCTATATGTGACTCCTTCCCCAGTCTGGCCTATATGTGACTCCTTCCCCAGTCTGGCCTATATGTGACTCCTTCCCAAGTCTGGCCTATATGTGACTCCTTCCCCGGTCTGGCCTATATGTGACTCTTTCCCCAGTCTGGCCTATGTGTGACTCCTTCCCCGGTCTGGCCTATATGTGACTCCTTCCCCAGTCTGGCCTATATGTGACTCCTTCCCCGGTCTGGCCTATCTGTGACTCCTTCCCCGGTCTGACCTATCTTTGACTCCTTCCCTAGTCTGGCCTATCTGTGACTCCTTCCGCAGTCTGGCCTATATGTGACTCCTTCCCCGGTCTGGCCTATATGTGACTCCTTCCCCGGTCTGGCCTATATGTGACTCCTTCCCCAGTCTGGCCTATGTGTGACTCCTTCCCCAGTCTGGCCTATATGTGACTCCTTCCCCAGTCTGGCCTATATGTGACTCCTTCCCCAGTCTGGCCTAAATGTGACTCCTTCCCCAGTCTGGCCTATATGTGACTCCTTCCCCAGTCTGGCCTATATGTGACTCCTTCCCCAGTCTGGCCTATATGTGTCTCCTTCCCCGGTCTGGCCTATCTGTGACTCCTTCCCCGGTCTGACCTATCTTTGACTCCTTCCCTAGTCTGGCCTATCTGTGACTCCGTCCGCAGTCTGGCCTATATGTGACTCCTTCCCCAGTCTGGCCTATATGTGACTCCTTCCCCAGTCTGGCCTATATGTGACTCCTTCCCCAGTCTGGCCTATATGTGACTCCTTCCCCAGTCTGGCCTATATGTGACTCTTTCCCCAGTCTGGCCTATATGTGACTCCTTCCCCAGTCTGGCCTATATGTGACTCCTTCCCCAGTCTGGCCTATATGTGACTCCTTCACCAGTCTGGCCAATCTGTGACTCCTTCCCCAGCCTGGCCTATAAGTGACTCCTTCCCCAGTCTGGCCTATATGTGACTCCTTCCCCGGTCTGGCCTATCTGTGACTCCTTCCCCGGTCTGGCCTATCTGTGACTCCTTCCCCGGTTTGGCCTATATGTGACTCCTTCCCCAGTCTGGCCTATATGTGTCTCCTTCCCCAGTCTGGCCTATATGTGACTCCATCCCCGGTCTGGCCGATATGTGACTCCTTCCCCGGTCTGGCCTATATGTGACTCCTTCCCCGGTCCGGCCTATATGTGACTCCTTCCCCGGTCCGGCCTATATGTGACTCCTTCCCCGGTCTGGCCTATATGTGACTCCTTCCCCGGTCCGGCCTATATGTGACTCCTTCCCTGGTCTGGCCTATATGTGACTCCTTCCCCGGTCCGGCCTATATGTGACTCCTTCCCCGGTCTGGCCTATATGTGACTCCTTCCCCGGTCCTGCCTATATGTGGCTCCTTCCCCGGTCTGGCCTATATGTGACTCCTTCCCCAGTCTGACCTATATGTGTCTCCTTCCCCGGCCTGGCCTATATGTGACTCCTTCCCCAGTCTGGCCTATATGTGACTCCTTCCCCGGTCTGGCCTATTTGTGACTCCTTCCCCACTCTGGCCTATATTTGACTCCTTCCCCGGTCTGGCCTATATGTGACTCCTTCCCCAGTCTGGCCTATATGTTACTCCTTCTCCAGTCTGGCCTATATGTGACTCCTTCCCCAGTCTGGCCTATATGTGACTCCTTCCCCGGTCTGGCCTATATGTGACTCCTTCCCCAGTCTGGCCTATATGTAACTCCTTCCCCAGTCTGGCCGATATGTGACTCCTTCCCCGGTCTGGTCTATATGTGACTCCTTCCCCAGTCTGGCATATATGTGACTCCTTCCCCAGTCTGGCCTATATGTGACTCCTTCCCCAGTCTGGCCTATATGTGACTCCTTCCCCAGTCTGGCCTATATGTGACTCCTTCCCCAGTCTGGCCTATATGTGACTCCTTCCCAAGTCTGGCCTATATGTGAATCCTTCCCCAGTCTGGCCTATATGTGACTCTTTCCCCAGTCTGGCCTATGTGTGACTCCTTCCCCAGTCTGGCCTATATGTGACTCCTTCCCCAGTCTGGCCTATATGTGACTCCTTCCCCAGTCTGGCCTATATGTGACTCCTTCACCAGTCTGGCCTATCTGTGACTCCTTCCCCAGTCTGGCCTATAAGTGACTCCTTCCCCAGTCTGGCCTATATGTGACTCCTTCCCCAGTCTGGCCTATATGTGACTCCTTCCCCAGTCTGGCCTATATGTGACTCCTTCCCAAGTCTGGCCTATATGTGACTCCTTCCCCGGTCTGGCCTATATGTGACTCTTTCCCCAGTCTGGCCTATGTGTGACTCCTTCCCCGGTCTGGCCTATATGTGACTCCTTCCCCAGTCTGGCCTATATGTGACTCCTTCCCCGGTCTGGCCTATCTGTGACTCCTTCCCCGGTCTGACCTATCTTTGACTCCTTCCCTAGTCTGGCCTATCTGTGACTCCTTCCGCAGTCTGGCCTATATGTGACTCCTTCCCCGGTCTGGCCTATATGTGACTCCTTCCCCGGTCTGGCCTATATGTGACTCCTTCCCCAGTCTGGCCTATATGTGACTCCTTCCCCAGTCTGGCCTATATGTGACTCCTTCCCCAGTCTGGCCTATATGTGACTCCTTCCCCAGTCTGGCCTAAATGTGACTCCTTCCCCAGTCTGGCCTATATGTGACTCCTTCCCCAGTCTGGCCTATATGTGACTCCTTCCCCAGTCTGGCCTATATGTGTCTCCTTCCCCGGTCTGGCCTATCTGTGACTCCTTCCCCGGTCTGACCTACCTTTGACTCCTTCCCTAGTCTGGCCTATCTGTGACTCCGTCCGCAGTCTGGCCTATATGTGACTCCTTCCCCAGTCTGGCCTATATGTGACTCCTTCCCCAGTCTGGCCTATATGTGACTCCTTCCCCAGTCTGGCCTATATGTGACTCCTTCCCCAGTCTGGCCTATATGTGACTCTTTCCCCAGTCTGGCCTATATGTGACTCCTTCCCCAGTCTGGCCTATATGTGACTCCTTCCCCAGTCTGGCCTATATGTGACTCCTTCACCAGTCTGGCCAATCTGTGACTCCTTCCCCAGCCTGGCCTATAAGTGACTCCTTCCCCAGTCTGGCCTATATGTGACTCCTTCCCCGGTCTGGCCTATCTGTGACTCCTTCCCCGGTCTGACCTATCTTTGACTCCTTCCCTAGTCTGGCCTATCTGTGACTCCTTCCGCAGTCTGGCCTATATGTGACTCCTTCCCCAGTCTGGCCAATATGTGACTCCTTCCCCAGTCTGGCCTATATGTGACTCCTTCCCCAGTCTGGCCTCTATGTGACTCATTCCCCGGTCTGGCCTATATGTGACTCCTTCCCCAGTCTGGCCTATATGTGACTCCTTCCCCAGTCTGGCCTATATGTGACTCCTTCCCCAGTCTGGCCTATATGTGTCTCCTTCCCCGGTCTGGCCTATCTGTGACTCCTTCCCCGGTCTGACCTATCTTTGACTCCTTCCCTAGTCTGGCCTATCTGTGACTCCGTCCGCAGTCTGGCCTATATGTGACTCCTTCCCCAGTCTGGCCTATATGTGACTCCTTCCCCAGTCTGGCCTCTATGTGACTCATTCCCCGGTCTGGCCTATATGTGACTCCTTCCCCAGTCTGGCCGATATGTGACTCCATCCCCGGTCTGGCCTATATGTGACTCCTTCCCCAGTCTGGCCTATATGTGACTCCTTCCCCGGTCTGGCCCATATGTGAGTCCTTCCCCAGTCTGGCCTATATGTGACTCCTTCCCCAGTCTGGCCTATATGTGACTCCTTCCCCAGTCTGGCCTATTTGTGAATCCTTCCCCAGTCTGGCCTATTTGTGTCTCCTTCGCCGGTCCGGCCTATATGTGACTCCTTCCCCAGTCTGGCCTCTATGTGACTCATTCCCCGGTCTGGCCCATATGTGAGTCCTTCCCCAGTCTGGCCTATATGTGACTCCTTCCACGGTCCGGCCTATATGTGACTCCTTCCCCGGTCTGGCCTATATGTGACTCCTTCCCCGGTCCGGCCTATATGTGACTCCTTCCCCGGTCTGGCCTATATGTGACTCCTTCCCCAGTCTGGCCTATATGTGTCTCCTTCCCCGGTCTGGCCTATATGTGACTCCTACCCCAGTCTGGCCGATATGTGACACCTTCCCCGGTCTGGCCTATATGTGACTCCTTCCCCAGTCTGGCCTATATGTGACTCCTTCCCCGGTCTGGCCTATATGTGACCCCTTCCCCAGTCTGGCCTATATGTTACTCCTTCTCCAGTCTGGCCTATATGTGACTCCTTCCCCAGTCTGGCCTATATGTGACTCCTTCCCCGGTCTGGCCTATATGTGAATCCTTCCCCAGTCTTGCCTATATGTGACTCCTTCCCCAGTCTGGCCTATATGTGACTCCTTCCCCGGTCTGGCCTATATGTGACTCCTTCCCCAGTCTGGCATATATGTGACTCCTTCCCCAGTCTGGCCTATATGTGACTCCTTCCCCAGTCTGGCCTATATGTGACTCCTTCCCCAGTCTGGCCTATATGTGACTCCTTCCCCAGTCTGGCCTATATGTGACTCCTTCCCCAGTCTGGCCTGTATGTGACTCCTTCCCCAGTCTGGCCTATATGTGACTCCTTCCCCGGTCTGGCCTATATGTGACTCCTTCCCCAGTCTGGCCTATATGTGACTCCTTCCCCAGTCTGGCCTATATGTGACTCCTTCACCAGTCTGGCCTATCTGTGACTCCTTCCCCAGTCTGGCCTATAAGTGACTCCTTCCCCAGTCTGGCCTATATGTGACTCCTTCCCCGGTCTGGCCTATCTGTGACTCCTTCCCCGGTCTGACCTATCTTTGACTCCTTCCCTAGTCTGCCCTATCTGTGACTCCTTCCGCAGTCTGGCCTATATGTGACTCCTTCCCCGGTCTGGCCTATATGTGACTCCTTCCCCGGTCTGGCCTATATGTGACTCCTTCCCCAGTCTGGCCTATATGTGACTCCTTCCCCAGTCTGGCCTATATGTGACTCCTTCCCCAGTCTGGCCTATATGTGACTCCTTCCCCAGTCTGGCCTAAATGTGACTCCTTCCCCAGTCTGGCCTATATGTGACTCCTTCCCCAGTCTGGCCTATATGTGACTCCTTCCCCAGTCTGGCCTATATGTGTCTCCTTCCCCGGTCTGGCCTATCTGTGACTCCTTCCCCGGTCTGACCTATCTTTGACTCCTTCCCTAGTCTGGCCTATCTGTGACTCCGTCCGCAGTCTGGCCTATATGTGACTCCTTCCCCAGTCTGGCCTATATGTGACTCCTTCCCCAGTCTGGCCTATATGTGACTCCTTCCCCAGTCTGGCCTATATGTGACTCCTTCCCCAGTCTGGCCTATATGTGACTCTTTCCCCAGTCTGGCCTATATGTGACTCCTTCCCCAGTCTGGCCTATATGTGACTCCTTCCCCAGTCTGGCCTATATGTGACTCCTTCACCAGTCTGGCCAATCTGTGACTCCTTCCCCAGCCTGGCCTATAAGTGACTCCTTCCCCAGTCTGGCCTATATGTGACTCCTTCCCCGGTCTGGCCTATCTGTGACTCCTTCCCCGGTCTGACCTATCTTTGACTCCTTCCCTAGTCTGGCCTATCTGTGACTCCTTCCGCAGTCTGGCCTATATGTGACTCCTTCCCCAGTCTGGCCTATATGTGACTCCTTCCCCAGTCTGGCCTATATGTGACTCCTTCCCCAGTCTGGCCTCTATGTGACTCATTCCCCGGTCTGGCCTATATGTGACTCCTTCCCCAGTCTGGCCTATATGTGACTCCTTCCCCAGTCTGGCCTATATGTGACTCCTTCCCCAGTCTGGCCTATATGTGTCTCCTTCCCCGGTCTGGCCTATCTGTGACTCCTTCCCCGGTCTGACCTATCTTTGACTCCTTCCCTAGTCTGGCCTATCTGTGACTCCGTCCGCAGTCTGGCCTATATGTGACTCCTTCCCCAGTCTGGCCTATATGTGACTCCTTCCCCAGTCTGGCCTCTATGTGACTCATTCCCCGGTCTGGCCTATATGTGACTCCTTCCCCAGTCTGGCCGATATGTGACTCCATCCCCGGTCTGGCCTATATGTGACTCCTTCCCCAGTCTGGCCTATATGTGACTCCTTCCCCGGTCTGGCCCATATGTGAGTCCTTCCCCAGTCTGGCCTATATGTGACTCCTTCCCCAGTCTGGCCTATATGTGACTCCTTCCCCAGTCTGGCCTATTTGTGAATCCTTCCCCAGTCTGGCCTATTTGTGTCTCCTTCGCCGGTCCGGCCTATATGTGACTCCTTCCCCAGTCTGGCCTCTATGTGACTCATTCCCCGGTCTGGCCCATATGTGAGTCCTTCCCCAGTCTGGCCTATATGTGACTCCTTCCCCGGTCTGGCCTATATGTGACTCCTTCCCCGGTCTGGCCTATATGTGACTCCTTCCACGGTCCGGCCTATATGTGACTCCTTCCCCGGTCTGGCCTATATGTGACTCCTTCCCCGGTCCGGCCTATATGTGACTCCTTCCCCGGTCTGGCCTATATGTGACTCCTTCCCCAGTCTGGCCTATATGTGTCTCCTTCCCCGGTCTGGCCTATATGTGACTCCTACCCCAGTCTGGCCGATATGTGACACCTTCCCCGGTCTGGCCTATATGTGACTCCTTCCCCAGTCTGGCCTATATGTGACTCCTTCCCCGGTCTGGCCTATATGTGACCCCTTCCCCAGTCTGGCCTATATGTTACTCCTTCTCCAGTCTGGCCTATATGTGACTCCTTCCCCAGTCTGGCCTATATGTGACTCCTTCCCCGGTCTGGCCTATATGTGAATCCTTCCCCAGTCTGGCCTATATGTGACTCCTTCCCCAGTCTGGCCTATATGTGACTCCTTCCCCAGTCTGGCCTATATGTGACTCCTTCCCCAGTCTGGCATATATGTGACTCCTTCCCCAGTCTGGCCTATATGTGACTCCTTCCCCAGTCTGGCCTATATGTGACTCCTTCCCCAGTCTGGCCTATATGTGACTCCTTCCCCAGTCTGGCCTATATGTGACTCCTTCCCCAGTCTGGCCTGTATGTGACTCCTTCCCCAGTCTGGCCTATATGTGACTCCTTCCCCGGTCTGGCCTATATGTGACTCCTTCCCCAGTCTGGCCTATATGTGACTCCTTCCCCAGTCTGGCCTATATGTGACTCCTTCACCAGTCTGGCCTATCTGTGACTCCTTCCCCAGTCTGGCCTATAAGTGACTCCTTCCCCAGTCTGGCCTATATGTGACTCCTTCCCCGGTCTGGCCTATCTGTGACTCCTTCCCCGGTCTGACCTATCTTTGACTCCTTCCCTAGTCTGGCCTATCTGTGACTCCTTCCGCAGTCTGGCCTATATGTGACTCCTTCCCCGGTCTGGCCTATATGTGACTCCTTCCCCGGTCTGGCCTATATGTGACTCCTTCCCCAGTCTGGCCTATATGTGACTCCTTCCCCAGTCTGGCCTATATGTGACTCCTTCCCCAGTCTGGCCTATATGTGACTCCTTCCCCAGTCTGGCCTAAATGTGACTCCTTCCCCAGTCTGGCCTATATGTGACTCCTTCCCCAGTCTGGCCTATATGTGACTCCTTCCCCAGTCTGGCCTATATGTGTCTCCTTCCCCGGTCTGGCCTATCTGTGACTCCTTCCCCGGTCTGACCTATCTTTGACTCCTTCCCTAGTCTGGCCTATCTGTGACTCCGTCCGCAGTCTGGCCTATATGTGACTCCTTCCCCGGTCTGGCCTATATGTGACTCCTTCCCCGGTCTGGCCTATATGTGACTCCTTCCCCAGTCTGGCCTATATGTGACTCCTTCCCCAGTCTGGCCTATATGTGACTCCTTCCCCGGTCTGGCCTATATGTGACTCCTTCCCCAGTCTGGCATATATGTGACTCCTTCCCCAGTCTGTCCTATATGTGACTCCTTCCCCAGTCTGGCCTATATGTGACTCCTTCACCAGTCTGGCCTATCTGTGACTCCTTCCCCAGTCTGGCCTATAAGTGACTCCTTCCCCAGTCTGGCCTATATGTGACTCCTTCCCCGGTCTGGCCTATCTGTGACTCCTTCCCCGGTCTGACCTATCTATGACTCCTTCCCTAGTCTGGCCTATCTGTGACTCCTTCCGCAGTCTGGCCTATATGTGACGCCTTCCCCGGTCTTGCCTATCTGTGACTCCTTCCCCAGTCTGGACTATATGTGACTCCTTCGCCGGTCTGTCCTATATGTGACTCCTTCCCCGGTCTGGCCAATATGTGGCTCCTTCCCCGGTCTGGCCTTTATGTGACTCCTTCCCCGGTCTGGCATATATGTGACTCCTTCCCCGGTCTGGCCTATATGTGGCTCCTTCCCCGGTCTGGCCGATATGTGACTCCTTCCCCGGTCTGGCCTATCTGTGACTCCTTCCCTGGTCTGGCCTATATGTGACTCCTTCCCACTCTGGCCTGTATGTGACTCCTTCCCCAGTCTGGCCTATATGTGACTCCTTCCCCAGTCTGGCCTATATGTGACTCCTTCCCCAGTCTGGCCTATATGTGATTCCTTCCCCAGTCTGGCCTGTTTGTGACTCCTTCCCCAGTCTGGCCTATATGTGACTCCTTCCCCAGTCTGGCCTATATGCGGCTCCTTCCCCAGTCTGGCCTATATGTGACTCCTTCCCCAGTCTGGCCTATATGTGACTCCTTCCCCGGTCTGGCCTATATGTGACTCCTTCCCCGGTCTGGCCTATATGTGACTCCTTCCCCAGTCTGGCCTATATGTGACTCCTTCCCCAGTCTGGTCTATATGTGACTCCTTCCCCAGTCTGGCCTATATGTGACTCCTTCCCCAGTCTGGCCTATATGTGACTCCTTCCCCAGTCTGGGCTATATGTGACTCCTTCCCCGGTCTGGCCTATATGAGACTCCTTCCCCAGTCTGGCCTATATGTGACTCCTTCCCCGGTCTAACCTATATGTGACTCCTTCCACGGACTGACCTATAAGTGACTCCTTCCCCAGACTGGCCTACATGTGACTCCGTCCCCAGACTGGCCTATATGTGACTCCTTCCCCGGTCTGACCTATATGTGACTCCCTCCCCAGACTGGCCTATATGTGACTCCTTCCCCAGTCTGGCCTACATGTGACTCCTTCCCCGGTCCTGCCTATATGTGGCTCCTTCCCCGGTCTGGCCTATATGTGACTCCTTCCCCAGTCTGGCCTATATGTGTCTCCTTCCCCGGCCTGGCCTATATGTGACTCCTTCCCCAGTCTGGCCTATATGTGACTCCTTCCCCGGTCTGGCCTATTTGTGAATCCTTCCCCACTCTGGCCTATATTTGACTCCTTCCCCAGTCTGGCCTATATGTGACTCCTTCCCCGGTCTAACCTATATGTGACTCCTTCCACGGACTGACCTATAAGTGACTCCTTCCCCAGACTGGCCTACATGTGACTCCGTCCCAAGTCTGGCCTATATGTGAATCCTTCCCCAGTCTGGCCTATATGTGACTCTTTCCCCAGTCTGGCCTATGTGTGACTCCTTCCCCAGTCTGGCCTATATGTGACTCCTTCCCCAGTCTGGCCTATATGTGACTCCTTCCCCAGTCTGGCCTATATGTGACTCCTTCACCAGTCTGGCCTATCTGTGACTCCTTCCCCAGTCTGGCCTATAAGTGACTCCTTCCCCAGTCTGGCCTATATGTGACTCCTTCCCCAGTCTGGCCTATATGTGACTCCTTCCCCAGTCTGGCCTATATGTGACTCCTTCCCAAGTCTGGCCTATATGTGACTCCTTCCCCGGTCTGGCCTATATGTGACTCTTTCCCCAGTCTGGCCTATGTGTGACTCCTTCCCCAGTCTGGCCTATATGTGACTCCTTCCCCAGTCTGGCCTATATGTGACTCCTTCCCCAGTCTGGCCTATATGTGACTCCTTCACCAGTCTGGCCTATCTGTGACTCCTTCCCCAGTCTGGCGTATAAGTGACTCCTTCCCCAGTCTGGCCTATATGTGACTCCTTCCCCGGTCTGGCCTATCTGTGACTCCTTCCCCGGTCTGACCTATCTTTGACTCCTTCCCTAGTCTGGCCTATCTGTGACTCCTTCCGCAGTCTGGCCTATATGTGACTCCTTCCCCGGTCTGGCCTATATGTGACTCCTTCCCCGGTCTGGCCTATATGTGACTCCTTCCCCAGTCTGGCCTATATGTGACTCCTTCCCCAGTCTGGCCTATATGTGACTCCTTCCCCGGTCTGGCCTATATGTGACTCCTTCCCCAGTCTGGCATATATGTGACTCCTTCCCCAGTCTGTCCTATATGTGACTCCTTCCCCAGTCTGGCCTATATGTGACTCCTTCACCAGTCTGGCCTATCTGTGACTCCTTCCCCAGTCTGGCCTATAAGTGACTCCTTCCCCAGTCTGGCCTATATGTGACTCCTTCCCCGGTCTGGCCTATCTGTGACTCCTTCCCCGGTCTGACCTATCTATGACTCCTTCCCTAGTCTGGCCTATCTGTGACTCCTTCCGCAGTCTGGCCTATATGTGACGCCTTCCCCGGTCTTGCCTATCTGTGACTCCTTCCCCAGTCTGGACTATATGTGACTCCTTCGCCGGTCTGTCCTATATGTGACTCCTTCCCCGGTCTGGCCAATATGTGGCTCCTTCCCCGGTCTGGCCTTTATGTGACTCCTTCCCCGGTCTGGCATATATGTGACTCCTTCCCCGGTCTGGCCTATATGTGGCTCCTTCCCCGGTCTGGCCGATATGTGACTCCTTCCCCGGTCTGGCCTATCTGTGACTCCTTCCCTGGTCTGGCCTATATGTGACTCCTTCCCAGTCTGGCCTGTATGTGACTCCTTCCCCAGTCTGGCCTATATGTGACTCCTTCCCCAGTCTGGCCTATATGTGACTCCTTCCCCAGTCTGGCCTATATGTGATTCCTTCCCCAGTCTGGCCTGTTTGTGACTCCTTCCCCAGTCTGGCCTATATGTGACTCCTTCCCCAGTCTGGCCTATATGCGGCTCCTTCCCCAGTCTGGCCTATATGTGACTCCTTCCCCAGTCTGGCCTATATGTGACTCCTTCCCCGGTCTGGCCTATATGTGACTCCTTCCCCGGTCTGGCCTATATGTGACTCCTTCCCCAGTCTGGCCTATATGTGACTCCTTCCCCAGTCTGGTCTATATGTGACTCCTTCCCCAGTCTGGCCTATATGTGACTCCTTCCCCAGTCTGGCCTATATGTGACTCCTTCCCCAGTCTGGGCTATATGTGACTCCTTCCCCGGTCTGGCCTATATGAGACTCCTTCCCCAGTCTGGCCTATATGTGACTCCTTCCCCGGTCTAACCTATATGTGACTCCTTCCACGGACTGACCTATAAGTGAGTCCTTCCCCAGACTGGCCTACATGTGACTCCGTCCCCAGACTGGCCTATATGTGACTCCTTCCCCGGTCTGACCTATATGTGACTCCCTCCCCAGACTGGCCTATATGTGACTCCTTCCCCAGTCTGGCCTACATGTGACTCCTTCCCCGGTCCTGCCTATATGTGGCTCCTTCCCCGGTCTGGCCTATATGTGACTCCTTCCCCAGTCTGGCCTATATGTGTCTCCTTCCCCGGCCTGGCCTATATGTGACTCCTTCCCCAGTCTGGCCTATATGTGACTCCTTCCCCGGTCTGGCCTATTTGTGAATCCTTCCCCACTCTGGCCTATATTTGACTCCTTCCCCAGTCTGGCCTATATGTGACTCCTTCCCCGGTCTAACCTATATGTGACTCCTTCCACGGACTGACCTATAAGTGACTCCTTCCCCAGACTGGCCTACATGTGACTCCGTCCCCAGACTGGCCTATATGTGACTCCTTCCCCGGTCTGACCTATATGTGACTCCCTCCCCAGACTGGCCTATATGTGACTCCTTCCCCAGTCTGGCCTACATGTGACTCCTTCCCCGGTCCTGCCTATATGTGGCTCCTTCCCCGGTCTGGCCTATATGTGACTCCTTCCCCAGTCTGGCCTATCTGTGACTCCTTCCCCAGTCTGGCCTATAAGTGACTCCTTCCCCAGTCTGGCCTATATGTGACTCCTTCCCAAGTCTGGCCTATATGTGAATCCTTCCCCAGTCTGGCCTATATGTGACTCTTTCCCCAGTCTGGCCTATGTGTGACTCCTTCCCCAGTCTGGCCTATATGTGACTCCTTCCCCAGTCTGGCCTATTTGTGACTCCTTCCCCAGTCTGGCATATATGTGACTCCTTCACCAGTCTGGCCTATCTGTGACTCCTTCCCCAGTCTGGCCTATAAGTGACTCCTTCCCCAGTCTGGCCTATATGTGACTCCTTCCCCAGTCTGGCCTATATGTGACTCCTTCCCCAGTCTGGCCTATATGTGACTCCTTCCCAAGTCTGGCCTATATGTGACTCCTTCCCCAGTCTGGCCTATATGTGACTCCTTCCCCAGTCTGGCCTATATGTGACTCCTTCCCCAGTCTGGCCTATATGTGACTCCTTCACCAGTCTGGCCTATCTGTGACTCCTTCCCCAGTCTGGCGTATAAGTGACTCCTTCCCCAGTCTGGCCTATCTGTGACTCCTTCCCCGGTCTGGCCTATCTGTGACTCCTTCCCCGGTCTGACCTATCTTTGACTCCTTCCCTAGTCTGGCCTATCTGTGACTCCTTCCGCAGTCTGGCCTATATGTGACTCCTTCCCCGGTCTGGCCTATATGAGACTCCTTCCCCAGTCTGGCCTATATGTGACTCCTTCCCCGGTCTAACCTATATGTGACTCCTTCCACGGACTGACCTATAAGTGACTCCTTCCCCAGACTGGCCTACATGTGACTCCGTCCCCAGACTGGCCTATATGTGACTCCTTCCCCGGTCTGACCTATATGTGACTCCCTCCCCAGACTGGCCTATATGTGACTCCTTCCCCAGTCTGGCCTACATGTGACTCCTTCCCCGGTCCTGCCTATATGTGGCTCCTTCCCCGGTCTGGCCTATATGTGACTCCTTCCCCAGTCTGGCCTATATGTGTCTCCTTCCCCGGCCTGGCCTATATGTGACTCCTTCCCCAGTCTGGCCTATATGTGACTCCTTCCCCGGTCTGGCCTATTTGTGAATCCTTCCCCACTCTGGCCTATATTTGACTCCTTCCCCGGTCTGGCCTATATGTGACTCCTTCCCCAGTCTGGCCTATATGTTACTCCTTCTCCAGTCTGGCCTATATGTGACTCCTTCCCCAGTCTGGCCTATATGTGACTCCTTCCCCGGTCTGGCCTATATGTGACTCCTTCCCCAGTCTGGCCTATATGTAACTCCTTCCCCAGTCTGGCCGATATGTGACTCCTTCCCCGGTCTGGCCTATATGTGACTCCTTCCCCAGTCTGGCATATATGTGACTCCTTCCCCAGTCTGGCCTATATGTGACTCCTTCCCCAGTCTGGCCTATATGTGACTCCTTCCCCAGTCTGGCCTATATGTGACTCCTTCCCCAGTCTGGCCTATATGTGACTCCTTCCCAAGTCTGGCCTATATGTGAATCCTTCCCCAGTCTGGCCTATATGTGACTCTTTCCCCAGTCTGGCCTATGTGTGACTCCTTCCCCAGTCTGGCCTATATGTGACTCCTTCCCCAGTCTGGCCTATATGTGACTCCTTCCCCAGTCAGGCCTATATGTGACTCCTTCACCAGTCTGGCCTATCTGTGACTCCTTCCCCAGTCTGGCCTATAAGTGACTCCTTCCCCAGTCTGGCCTATATGTGACTCCTTCCCCAGTCTGGCCTATATGTGACTCCTTCCCCAGTCTGGCCTATATGTGACTCCTTCCCAAGTCTGGCCTATATGTGACTCCTTCCCCGGTCTGGCCTATATGTGACTCTCTCCCCAGTCTGGCCTATGTGTGACTCCTTCCCCAGTCTGGCCTATATGTGACTCCTTCCCCAGTCTGGCCTATATGTGACTCCTTCCCCAGTCTGGCCTATATGTGACTCCTTCCCCAGTCTGGCCTATATGTTACTCCTTCTCCAGTCTGGCCTATATGTGACTCCTTCCCCAGTCTGGCCTATATGTGACTCCTTCCCCGGTCTGGCCTATATGTGACTCCTTCCCCAGTCTGGCCTATATGTAACTCCTTCCCCAGTCTGGCCGATATGTGACTCCTTCCCCGGTCTGGCCTATATGTGACTCCTTCCCCAGTCTGGCATATATGTGACTCCTTCCCCAGTCTGGCCTATATGTGACTCCTTCCCCAGTCTGGCCTATATGTGACTCCTTCCCCAGTCTGGCCTATATGTGACTCCTTCCCCAGTCTGGCCTATATGTGACTCCTTCCCAAGTCTGGCCTATATGTGAATCCTTCCCCAGTCTGGCCTATATGTGACTCTTTCCCCAGTCTGGCCTATATGTGACTCCTTCCCCAGTCTGGCCTATATGTGACTCCTTCCCCGGTCTGGCCTATCTGTGACTCCTTCCCCGGTCTGACCTATCTATGACTCCTTCCCTAGTCTGGCCTATCTGTGACTCCTTCCGCAGTCTGGCCTATATGTGACGCCTTCCCCGGTCTTGCCTATCTGTGACTCCTTCCCCAGTCTGGACTATATGTGACTCCTTCGCCGGTCTGTCCTATATGTGACTCCTTCCCCGGTCTGGCCAATATGTGGCTCCTTCCCCGGTCTGGCCTTTATGTGACTCCTTCCCCGGTCTGGCATATATGTGACTCCTTCCCCGGTCTGGCCTATATGTGGCTCCTTCCCCGGTCTGGCCGATATGTGACTCCTTCCCCGGTCTGGCCTATCTGTGACTCCTTCCCTGGTCTGGCCTATATGTGACTCCTTCCCAGTCTGGCCTGTATGTGACTCCTTCCCCAGTCTGGCCTATATGTGACTCCTTCCCCAGTCTGGCCTATATGTGACTCCTTCCCCAGTCTGGCCTATATGTGATTCCTTCCCCAGTCTGGCCTGTTTGTGACTCCTTCCCCAGTCTGGCCTATATGTGACTCCTTCCCCAGTCTGGCCTATATGCGGCTCCTTCCCCAGTCTGGCCTATATGTGACTCCTTCCCCAGTCTGGCCTATATGTGACTCCTTCCCCGGTCTGGCCTATATGTGACTCCTTCCCCGGTCTGGCCTATATGTGACTCCTTCCCCAGTCTGGCCTATATGTGACTCCTTCCCCAGTCTGGTCTATATGTGACTCCTTCCCCAGTCTGGCCTATATGTGACTCCTTCCCCAGTCTGGCCTATATGTGACTCCTTCCCCAGTCTGGGCTATATGTGACTCCTTCCCCGGTCTGGCCTATATGAGACTCCTTCCCCAGTCTGGCCTATCTGTGACTCCTTCCCCAGTCTGGCCTATAAGTGACTCCGTCCCCAGACTGGCCTATATGTGACTCCTTCCCCGGTCTGACCTATATGTGACTCCCTCCCCAGACTGGCCTATATGTGACTCCTTCCCCAGTCTGGCCTACATGTGACTCCTTCCCCAGTCTGGCCTATATGTGATTCCTTCCCCAGTCTGGCCTATATGTGACTCCTTCCCCGGTCTGGCCTATATGTGACTCCTTCCCCAGTCTGGGCTATATGTGTCTCCTTCGCCGGTCTGGCCTATATGTGACTCCTTCCCCAGTCTGGCCTATATGTGACTCCTTCCCCAGTCTGGCCTATTTGTGAATCCTTCCCCAGTCTGGCCTATTTGTGTCTCCTTCGCCGGTCCGGCCAATATGTGACTCCTTCCCCAGTCTGGCCTATATGTGACTCATTCCCCGGTCTGGCCTATATGTGACACTTTCCCCAGTCTGGCCTATATGTGACTCCATCCCCGGTCTGGCCTATATGTGACTCCTTCCCCAGTCTGGCCTATATGTGACTCCTTCCCCAGTCTGGCCTATATGTGACTCCTTCCCCAGTCTGGCCTATATGTGACTCTTTCCCCAGTCTGGCCTATATGTGACTCCTTCCCCAGTCTGGCCTATATGTGACTCCTTCCCCAGTCTGGCCTATATGTGACTCCTTCACCAGTCTGGCCAATCTGTGACTCCTTCCCCAGCCTGGCCTATAAGTGACTCCTTCCCCAGTCTGGCCTATATGTGACTCCTTCCCCGGTCTGGCCTATCTGTGACTCCTTCCCCGGTCTGACCTATCTTTGACTCCTTCCCTAGTCTGGCCTATCTGTGACTCCTTCCGCAGTCTGGCCTATATGTGACTCCTTCCCCAGTCTGGCCTATATGTGACTCCTTCCCCAGTCTGGCCTATATGTGACTCCTTCCCCAGTCTGGCCTATATGTGACTCCTTCCCCAGTCTGGCCTATATGTGACTCCTTCACCAGTCTGGCCTATCTGTGACTCCTTCCCCAGCCTGGCCTATAAGTGACTCCTTCCCCAGTCTGGCCTATATGTGACTCCTTCCCCGGTCTGGCCTATCTGTGACTCCTTCCCCGGTCTGACCTCTCTTTGACTCCTTCCCTAGTCTGGCCTATCTGTGACTCCTTCCGCAGTCTGGCCTATATGTGACTCCTTCCCCGGTCTTGCCTATCTGTGACTCCTTCCCCAGTCTGGCCTATATGTGACTCCTTCCCCGGTCTGGCCTATATGTGACTCCTTCCCCGGTCTGGCCTATATGTGCCTCCTTCCCCGGTCTGGCCTTTATGTGACTCCTTCCCCGGTCTGGCATATATGTGACTCCTTCCCCGGTCTGGCCTATATGTGGCTCCTTCCCTGGTCTGGCCTATATGTGACTCCTTCCCCGGTCTGGCCTATCTGTGACTCCTTCCCCGGTTTGGCCTATATGTGACTCCTTCCCCAGTCTGGCCTATATGTGTCTCCTTCCCCAGTCTGGCCTATATGTGACTCCATCCCCGGTCTGGCCGATATGTGACTCCTTTCCCGGTCTGGCCTATATGAGACTCCTTCCCCGGCCTGGCCTATATTTGACTCCTTCCCCAGTCTGGCCTATATGTTACTCCTTCTCCAGTCTGGCCTATATGTGACTCCTTCCCCAGTCTGGCCTATATGTGACTCCTTCCCCGGTCTGGCCTATATGTGACTCCTTCCCCAGTCTGGCCTATATGTGACTCCTTCCCCAGTCTGGCCTATATGTGACTCCTTCCCCAGTCTGGCCTATATGTGACTCCTTCACCAGTCTGGCCTATCTGTGACTCCTTCCCCAGTCTGGCGTATAAGTGACTCCTTCCCCAGTCTGGCCTATCTGTGACTCCTTCCCCGGTCTGGCCTATCTGTGACTCCTTCCCCGGTCTGACCTATCTTTGACTCCTTCCCTAGTCTGGCCTATCTGTGACTCCTTCCGCAGTCTGGCCTATATGTGACTCCTTCCCCGGTCTGGCCTATATGAGACTCCTTCCCCAGTCTGGCCTATATGTGACTCCTTCCCCGGTCTAACCTATATGTGACTCCTTCCACGGACTGACCTATAAGTGACTCCTTCCCCAGACTGGCCTACATGTGACTCCGTCCCCAGACTGGCCTATATGTGACTCCTTCCCCGGTCTGACCTATATGTGACTCCCTCCCCAGACTGGCCTATATGTGACTCCTTCCCCAGTCTGGCCTACATGTGACTCCTTCCCCGGTCCTGCCTATATGTGGCTCCTTCCCCGGTCTGGCCTATATGTGACTCCTTCCCCAGTCTGGCCTATATGTGTCTCCTTCCCCGGCCTGGCCTATATGTGACTCCTTCCCCAGTCTGGCCTATATGTGACTCCTTCCCCGGTCTGGCCTATTTGTGAATCCTTCCCCACTCTGGCCTATATTTGACTCCTTCCCCGGTCTGGCCTATATGTGACTCCTTCCCCAGTCTGGCCTATATGTTACTCCTTCTCCAGTCTGGCCTATATGTGACTCCTTCCCCAGTCTGGCCTATATGTGACTCCTTCCCCGGTCTGGCCTATATGTGACTCCTTCCCCAGTCTGGCCTATATGTAACTCCTTCCCCAGTCTGGCCGATATGTGACTCCTTCCCCGGTCTGGCCTATATGTGACTCCTTCCCCAGTCTGGCATATATGTGACTCCTTCCCCAGTCTGGCCTATATGTGACTCCTTCCCCAGTCTGGCCTATATGTGACTCCTTCCCCAGTCTGGCCTATATGTGACTCCTTCCCCAGTCTGGCCTATATGTGACTCCTTCCCAAGTCTGGCCTATATGTGAATCCTTCCCCAGTCTGGCCTATATGTGACTCTTTCCCCAGTCTGGCCTATGTGTGACTCCTTCCCCAGTCTGGCCTATATGTGACTCCTTCCCCAGTCTGGCCTATATGTGACTCCTTCCCCAGTCAGGCCTATATGTGACTCCTTCACCAGTCTGGCCTATCTGTGACTCCTTCCCCAGTCTGGCCTATAAGTGACTCCTTCCCCAGTCTGGCCTATATGTGACTCCTTCCCCAGTCTGGCCTATATGTGACTCCTTCCCCAGTCTGGCCTATATGTGACTCCTTCCCAAGTCTGGCCTATATGTGACTCCTTCCCCGGTCTGGCCTATATGTGACTCTCTCCCCAGTCTGGCCTATGTGTGACTCCTTCCCCAGTCTGGCCTATATGTGACTCCTTCCCCAGTCTGGCCTATATGTGACTCCTTCCCCAGTCTGGCCTATATGTGACTCCTTCCCCAGTCTGGCCTATATGTTACTCCTTCTCCAGTCTGGCCTATATGTGACTCCTTCCCCAGTCTGGCCTATATGTGACTCCTTCCCCGGTCTGGCCTATATGTGACTCCTTCCCCAGTCTGGCCTATATGTAACTCCTTCCCCAGTCTGGCCGATATGTGACTCCTTCCCCGGTCTGGCCTATATGTGACTCCTTCCCCAGTCTGGCATATATGTGACTCCTTCCCCAGTCTGGCCTATATGTGACTCCTTCCCCAGTCTGGCCTATATGTGACTCCTTCCCCAGTCTGGCCTATATGTGACTCCTTCCCCAGTCTGGCCTATATGTGACTCCTTCCCAAGTCTGGCCTATATGTGAATCCTTCCCCAGTCTGGCCTATATGTGACTCTTTCCCCAGTCTGGCCTATGTGTGACTCCTTCCCCAGTCTGGCCTATATGTGACTCCTTCCCCAGTCTGGCCTATATGTGACTCCTTCCCCAGTCTGGCCTATATGTGACTCCTTCACCAGTCTGGCCTATCTGTGACTCCTTCCCCAGTCTGGCCTATAAGTGACTCCTTCCCCAGTCTGGCCTATATGTGACTCCTTCCCCAGTCTGGCCTATATGTGACTCCTTCCCCAGTCTGGCCTATATGTGACTCCTTCCCAAGTCTGGCCTATATGTGACTCCTTCCCCGGTCTGGCCTATATGTGACTCTCTCCCCAGTCTGGCCTATGTGTGACTCCTTCCCCAGTCTGGCCTATATGTGACTCCTTCCCCAGTCTGGCCTATATGTGACTCCTTCCCCAGTCTGGCCTATATGTGACTCCTTCACCAGTCTGGCCTATCTGTGACTCCTTCCCCAGTCTGGCGTATAAGTGACTCCTTCCCCAGTCTGGCCTATATGTGACTCCTTCCCCGGTCTGGCCTATCTGTGACTCCTTCCCCGGTCTGACCTATCTTTGACTCCTTCCCTAGTCTGGCCTATCTGTGACTCCTTCCGCAGTCTGGCCTATATGTGACTCCTTCCCCGGTCTGGCCTATATGTGACTCCTTCCCCGGTCTGGCCTATATGTGACTCCTTCCCCAGTCTGGCCTATATGTGACTCCTTCCCCAGTCTGGCCTATATGTGACTCCTTCCCCGGTCTGGCCTATATGTGACTCCTTCCCCAGTCTGGCATATATGTGACTCCTTCCCCAGTCTGGCCTATATGTGACTCCTTCCCCAGTCTGGCCTATATGTGACTCCTTCACCAGTCTGGCCTATCTGTGACTCCTTCCCCAGTCTGGCCTATAAGTGACTCCTTCCCCAGTCTGGCCTATATGTGACTCCTTCCCCGGTCTGGCCTATCTGTGACTCCTTCCCCGGTCTGACCTATCTATGACTCCTTCCCTAGTCTGGCCTATCTGTGACTCCTTCCGCAGTCTGGCCTATATGTGACGCCTTCCCCGGTCTTGCCTATCTGTGACTCCTTCCCCAGTCTGGACTATATGTGACTCCTTCGCCGGTCTGTCCTATATGTGACTCCTTCCCCGGTCTGGCCAATATGTGGCTCCTTCCCCGGTCTGGCCTTTATGTGACTCCTTCCCCGGTCTGGCATATATGTGACTCCTTCCCCGGTCTGGCCTATATGTGGCTCCTTCCCCGGTCTGGCCGATATGTGACTCCTTCCCCGGTCTGGCCTATCTGTGACTCCTTCCCTGGTCTGGCCTATATGTGACTCCTTCCCAGTCTGGCCTGTATGTGACTCCTTCCCCAGTCTGGCCTATATGTGACTCCTTCCCCAGTCTGGCCTATATGTGACTCCTTCCCCAGTCTGGCCTATATGTGATTCCTTCCCCAGTCTGGCCTGTTTGTGACTCCTTCCCCAGTCTGGCCTATATGTGACTCCTTCCCCAGTCTGGCCTATATGCGGCTCCTTCCCCAGTCTGGCCTATATGTGACTCCTTCCCCAGTCTGGCCTATATGTGACTCCTTCCCCGGTCTGGCCTATATGTGACTCCTTCCCCGGTCTGGCCTATATGTGACTCCTTCCCCAGTCTGGCCTATATGTGACTCCTTCCCCAGTCTGGTCTATATGTGACTCCTTCCCCAGTCTGGCCTATATGTGACTCCTTCCCCAGTCTGGCCTATATGTGACTCCTTCCCCAGTCTGGGCTATATGTGACTCCTTCCCCGGTCTGGCCTATATGAGACTCCTTCCCCAGTCTGGCCTATCTGTGACTCCTTCCCCAGTCTGGCCTATAAGTGACTCCGTCCCCAGACTGGCCTATATGTGACTCCTTCCCCGGTCTGACCTATATGTGACTCCCTCCCCAGACTGGCCTATATGTGACTCCTTCCCCAGTCTGGCCTACATGTGACTCCTTCCCCAGTCTGGCCTATATGTGATTCCTTCCCCAGTCTGGCCTATATGTGACTCCTTCCCCGGTCTGGCCTATATGTGACTCCTTCCCCAGTCTGGGCTATATGTGTCTCCTTCGCCGGTCTGGCCTATATGTGACTCCTTCCCCAGTCTGGCCTATATGTGACTCCTTCCCCAGTCTGGCCTATTTGTGAATCCTTCCCCAGTCTGGCCTATTTGTGTCTCCTTCGCCGGTCCGGCCAATATGTGACTCCTTCCCCAGTCTGGCCTATATGTGACTCATTCCCCGGTCTGGCCTATATGTGACACTTTCCCCAGTCTGGCCTATATGTGACTCCATCCCCGGTCTGGCCTATATGTGACTCCTTCCCCAGTCTGGCCTATATGTGACTCCTTCCCCAGTCTGGCCTATATGTGACTCCTTCCCCAGTCTGGCCTATATGTGACTCTTTCCCCAGTCTGGCCTATATGTGACTCCTTCCCCAGTCTGGCCTATATGTGACTCCTTCCCCAGTCTGGCCTATATGTGACTCCTTCACCAGTCTGGCCAATCTGTGACTCCTTCCCCAGCCTGGCCTATAAGTGACTCCTTCCCCAGTCTGGCCTATATGTGACTCCTTCCCCGGTCTGGCCTATCTGTGACTCCTTCCCCGGTCTGACCTATCTTTGACTCCTTCCCTAGTCTGGCCTATCTGTGACTCCTTCCGCAGTCTGGCCTATATGTGACTCCTTCCCCAGTCTGGCCTATATGTGACTCCTTCCCCAGTCTGGCCTATATGTGACTCCTTCCCCAGTCTGGCCTATATGTGACTCCTTCCCCAGTCTGGCCTATATGTGACTCCTTCACCAGTCTGGCCTATCTGTGACTCCTTCCCCAGCCTGGCCTATAAGTGACTCCTTCCCCAGTCTGGCCTATATGTGACTCCTTCCCCGGTCTGGCCTATCTGTGACTCCTTCCCCGGTCTGACCTCTCTTTGACTCCTTCCCTAGTCTGGCCTATCTGTGACTCCTTCCGCAGTCTGGCCTATATGTGACTCCTTCCCCGGTCTTGCCTATCTGTGACTCCTTCCCCAGTCTGGCCTATATGTGACTCCTTCCCCGGTCTGGCCTATATGTGACTCCTTCCCCGGTCTGGCCTATATGTGCCTCCTTCCCCGGTCTGGCCTTTATGTGACTCCTTCCCCGGTCTGGCATATATGTGACTCCTTCCCCGGTCTGGCCTATATGTGGCTCCTTCCCTGGTCTGGCCTATATGTGACTCCTTCCCCGGTCTGGCCTATCTGTGACTCCTTCCCCGGTTTGGCCTATATGTGACTCCTTCCCCAGTCTGGCCTATATGTGTCTCCTTCCCCAGTCTGGCCTATATGTGACTCCATCCCCGGTCTGGCCGATATGTGACTCCTTTCCCGGTCTGGCCTATATGAGACTCCTTCCCCGGCCTGGCCTATATGTGACTCCTTCCCCAGTCTGGCCTATATGTTACTCCTTCTCCAGTCTGGCCTATATGTGACTCCTTCCCCAGTCTGGCCTATATGTGACTCCTTCCCCGGTCTGGCCTATATGTGACTCCTTCCCCAGTCTGGCCTATATGTAACTCCTTCCCCAGTCTGGCCGATATGTGACTCCTTCCCCGGTCTGGCCTATATGTGACTCCTTCCCCAGTCTGGCATATATGTGACTCCTTCCCCAGTCTGGCCTAGATGTGACTCCTTCCCCAGTCTGGCCTATATGTGACTCCTTCCCCAGTCTGGCCTATATGTGACTCCTTCCCCAGTCTGGCCTATATGTTACTCCTTCTCCAGTCTGGCCTATATGTGACTCCTTCCCCAGTCTGGCCTATATGTGACTCCTTCCCCGGTCTGGCCTATATGTGAATCCTTCCCCAGTCTGGCCTATATGTGACTCCTTCCCCAGTCTGGCCTATATGTGACTCCTTCCCCGGTCTGGCCTATATGTGACTCCTTCCCCAGTCTGGCATATATGTGACTCCTTCCCCAGTCTGGCCTATATGTGACTCCTTCCCCAGTCTGGCCTATATGTGACTCCTTCCCCAGTCTGGCCTATATGTGACTCCTTCCCCAGTCTGGCCTGTATGTGACTCCTTCCCCAGTCTGGCCTATATGTGACTCCTTCCCCGGTCTGGCCTATATGTGACTCCTTCCCCAGTCTGGCCTATATGTGACTCCTTCCCCAGTCTGGCCTATATGTGACTCCTTCACCAGTCTGGCCTATCTGTGACTCCTTCCCCAGTCTGGCCTATAAGTGACTCCTTCCCCAGTCTGGCCTAAATGTGACTCCTTCCCCGGTCTGGCCTATCTGTGACTCCTTCCCCGGTCTGACCTATCTTTGACTCCTTCCCTAGTCTGGCCTATCTGTGACTCCTTCCGCAGTCTGGCCTATATGTGACTCCTTCCCCGGTCTGGCCTATATGTGACTCCTTCCCCGGTCTGGCCTATATGTGACTCCTTCCCCAGTCTGGCCTATATGTGATTCCTTCCCCAGTCTGGCCTATATGTGACTCCTTCCCCGGTCTGGCCTATATGTGACTCCTTCCCCAGTCTGGCATATATGTGACTCCTTCCCCAGTCTGGCCTATATGTGACTCCTTCCCCAGTCTGGCCTAAATGTGACTCCTTCCCCAGTCTGGCCTATATGTGACTCCTTCCCCAGTCTGGCCTATATGTGACTCCTTCCCCAGTCTGGCCTATATGTGTCTCCTTCCCCGGTCTGGCCTATCTGTGACTCCTTCCCCAGTCTGGCCTATATGTGTCTCCTTCCCCGGTCTGGCCTATCTGTGACTCCTTCCCCGGTCTGACCTATCTTTGACTCCTTCCCTAGTCTGGCCTATCTGTGACTCCGTCCGCAGTCTGGCCTATATGTGACTCCTTCCCCAGTCTGGCCTATATGTGCCTCCTTCCCCGGTCTGGCCTTTATGTGACTCCTTCCCCGGTCTGGCATATATGTGACTCCTTCCCCGGTCTGGCCTATATGTGGCTCCTTCCCCGGTGTGGCCTATATGTGACTCCTTCCCCGGTCTGGCCTATCTGTGACTCCTTCCCCGGTTTGGCCTATATGTGACTCCTTCCCCAGTCTGGCCTATATGTGTCTCCTTCCCCAGTCTGGCCTATATGTGACTCCATCCCCGGTCTGGCCGATATGTGACTCCTTCCCCGGTCTGGCCTATATGTTACTCCTTCTCCAGTCTGGCCTATATGTGACTCCTTCCCCAGTCTGGCCTATATGTGACTCCTTCCCCGGTCTGGCCTATATGTGAATCCTTCCCCAGTCTGGCCTATATGTGACTCCTTCCCCAGTCTGGCCTATATGTGACTCCTTCCCCGGTCTGGCCTATATGTGACTCCTTCCCCAGTCTGGCATATATGTGACTCCTTCCCCAGTCTGGCCTATATGTGACTCCTTCCCCAGTCTGGCCTATATGTGACTCCTTCCCCAGTCTGGCCTATATGTGACTCCTTCCCCAGTCTGGCCTGTATGTTACTCCTTCCCCAGTCTGGCCTATATGTGACTCCTTCCCCGGTCTGGCCTATATGTGACTCCTTCCCCAGTCTGGCCTATATGTGACTCCTTCCCCAGTCTGGCCTATATGTGACTCCTTCACCAGTCTGGCCTATCTGTGACTCCTTCCCCAGTCTGGCCTATAAGTGACTCCTTCCCCAGTCTGGCCTATATGTGACTCCTTCCCCGGTCTGGCCTATCTGTGACTCCTTCCCCGGTCTGACCTATCTTTGACTCCTTCCCTAGTCTGGCCTATCTGTGACTCCTTCCGCAGTCTGGCCTATATGTGACTCCTTCCCCGGTCTGGCCTATATGTGACTCCTTCCCCGGTCTGGCCTATATGTGACTCCTTCCCCAGTCTGGCCTATATGTGATTCCTTCCCCAGTCTGGCCTATATGTGACTCCTTCCCCGGTCTGGCCTATATGTGACTCCTTCCCCAGTCTGGCATATATGTGACTCCTTCCCCAGTCTGGCCTATATGTGACTCCTTCCCCAGTCTGGCCTAAATGTGACTCCTTCCCCAGTCTGGCCTATATGTGACTCCTTCCCCAGTCTGGCCTATATGTGACTCCTTCCCCAGTCTGGCCTATATGTGTCTCCTTCCCCGGTCTGGCCTATCTGTGACTCCTTCCCCAGTCTGGCCTATATGTGTCTCCTTCCCCGGTCTGGCCTATCTGTGACTCCTTCCCCGGTCTGACCTATCTTTGACTCCTTCCCTAGTCTGGCCTATCTGTGACTCCGTCCGCAGTCTGGCCTATATGTGACTCCTTCCCCAGTCTGGCCTATATGTGCCTCCTTCCCCGGTCTGGCCTTTATGTGACTCCTTCCCCGGTCTGGCATATATGTGACTCCTTCCCCGGTCTGGCCTATATGTGGCTCCTTCCCCGGTCTGGCCTATATGTGACTCCTTCCCCGGTCTGGCCTATCTGTGACTCCTTCCCCGGTTTGGCCTATATGTGACTCCTTCCCCAGTCTGGCCTATATGTGTCTCCTTCCCCAGTCTGGCCTATATGTGACTCCATCCCCGGTCTGGCCGATATGTGACTCCTTCCCCGGTCTGGCCTATATGTGACTCCTTCCCCGGTCCGGCCTATATGTGACTCCTTCCCCGGTCCGGCCTATATGTGACTCCTTCCCCGGTCTGGCCTATATGTGACTCCTTCCCCGGTCTGGCCTATATGTGACTCCTTCCCTGGTCTGGCCTATATGTGACTCCTTCCCCGGTCCGGCCTATATGTGACTCCTTCCCCGGTCTGGCCTATATGTGACTCCTTCCCCGGTCCTGCCTATATGTGGCTCCTTCCCCGGTCTGGCCTATATGTGACTCCTTCCCCAGTCTGACCTATATGTGTCTCCTTCCCCGGCCTGGCCTATATGTGACTCCTTCCCCAGTCTGGCCTATATGTGACTCCTTCCCCGGTCTGGCCTATTTGTGACTCCTTCCCCACTCTGGCCTATATTTGACTCCTTCCCCGGTCTGGCCTATATGTGACTCCTTCCCCAGTCTGGCCTATATGTTACTCCTTCTCCAGTCTGGCCTATATGTGACTCCTTCCCCAGTCTGGCCTATATGTGACTCCTTCCCCGGTCTGGCCTATATGTGACTCCTTCCCCAGTCTGGCCTATATGTAACTCCTTCCCCAGTCTGGCCGATATGTGACTCCTTCCCCGGTCTGGCCTATATGTGACTCCTTCCCCAGTCTGGCATATATGTGACTCCTTCCCCAGTCTGGCCTATATGTGACTCCTTCCCCAGTCTGGCCTATATGTGACTCCTTCCCCAGTCTGGCCTATATGTGACTCCTTCCCCAGTCTGGCCTATATGTGACTCCTTCCCAAGTCTGGCCTATATGTGAATCCTTCCCCAGTCTGGCCTATATGTGACTCTTTCCCCAGTCTGGCCTATGTGTGACTCCTTCCCCAGTCTGGCCTATATGTGACTCCTTCCCCAGTCTGGCCTATATGTGACTCCTTCCCCAGTCTGGCCTATATGTGACTCCTTCACCAGTCTGGCCTATCTGTGACTCCTTCCCCAGTCTGGCCTATAAGTGACTCCTTCCCCAGTCTGGCCTATATGTGACTCCTTCCCCAGTCTGGCCTATATGTGACTCCTTCCCCAGTCTGGCCTATATGTGACTCCTTCCCAAGTCTGGCCTATATGTGACTCCTTCCCCGGTCTGGCCTATATGTGACTCTTTCCCCAGTCTGGCCTATGTGTGACTCCTTCCCCGGTCTGGCCTATATGTGACTCCTTCCCCAGTCTGGCCTATATGTGACTCCTTCCCCGGTCTGGCCTATCTGTGACTCCTTCCCCGGTCTGACCTATCTTTGACTCCTTCCCTAGTCTGGCCTATCTGTGACTCCTTCCGCAGTCTGGCCTATATGTGACTCCTTCCCCGGTCTGGCCTATATGTGACTCCTTCCCCGGTCTGGCCTATATGTGACTCCTTCCCCAGTCTGGCCTATGTGTGACTCCTTCCCCAGTCTGGCCTATATGTGACTCCTTCCCCAGTCTGGCCTATATGTGACTCCTTCCCCAGTCTGGCCTAAATGTGACTCCTTCCCCAGTCTGGCCTATATGTGACTCCTTCCCCAGTCTGGCCTATATGTGACTCCTTCCCCAGTCTGGCCTATATGTGTCTCCTTCCCCGGTCTGGCCTATCTGTGACTCCTTCCCCGGTCTGACCTATCTTTGACTCCTTCCCTAGTCTGGCCTATCTGTGACTCCGTCCGCAGTCTGGCCTATATGTGACTCCTTCCCCAGTCTGGCCTATATGTGACTCCTTCCCCAGTCTGGCCTATATGTGACTCCTTCCCCAGTCTGGCCTATATGTGACTCCTTCCCCAGTCTGGCCTATATGTGACTCTTTCCCCAGTCTGGCCTATATGTGACTCCTTCCCCAGTCTGGCCTATATGTGACTCCTTCCCCAGTCTGGCCTATATGTGACTCCTTCACCAGTCTGGCCAATCTGTGACTCCTTCCCCAGCCTGGCCTATAAGTGACTCCTTCCCCAGTCTGGCCTATATGTGACTCCTTCCCCGGTCTGGCCTATCTGTGACTCCTTCCCCGGTCTGGCCTATCTGTGACTCCTTCCCCGGTTTGGCCTATATGTGACTCCTTCCCCAGTCTGGCCTATATGTGTCTCCTTCCCCAGTCTGGCCTATATGTGACTCCATCCCCGGTCTGGCCGATATGTGACTCCTTCCCCGGTCTGGCCTATATGTGACTCCTTCCCCGGTCCGGCCTATATGTGACTCCTTCCCCGGTCCGGCCTATATGTGACTCCTTCCCCGGTCTGGCCTATATGTGACTCCTTCCCCGGTCCGGCCTATATGTGACTCCTTCCCTGGTCTGGCCTATATGTGACTCCTTCCCCGGTCCGGCCTATATGTGACTCCTTCCCCGGTCTGGCCTATATGTGACTCCTTCCCCGGTCCTGCCTATATGTGGCTCCTTCCCCGGTCTGGCCTATATGTGACTCCTTCCCCAGTCTGACCTATATGTGTCTCCTTCCCCGGCCTGGCCTATATGTGACTCCTTCCCCAGTCTGGCCTATATGTGACTCCTTCCCCGGTCTGGCCTATTTGTGACTCCTTCCCCACTCTGGCCTATATTTGACTCCTTCCCCGGTCTGGCCTATATGTGACTCCTTCCCCAGTCTGGCCTATATGTTACTCCTTCTCCAGTCTGGCCTATATGTGACTCCTTCCCCAGTCTGGCCTATATGTGACTCCTTCCCCGGTCTGGCCTATATGTGACTCCTTCCCCAGTCTGGCCTATATGTAACTCCTTCCCCAGTCTGGCCGATATGTGACTCCTTCCCCGGTCTGGTCTATATGTGACTCCTTCCCCAGTCTGGCATATATGTGACTCCTTCCCCAGTCTGGCCTATATGTGACTCCTTCCCCAGTCTGGCCTATATGTGACTCCTTCCCCAGTCTGGCCTATATGTGACTCCTTCCCCAGTCTGGCCTATATGTGACTCCTTCCCAAGTCTGGCCTATATGTGAATCCTTCCCCAGTCTGGCCTATATGTGACTCTTTCCCCAGTCTGGCCTATGTGTGACTCCTTCCCCAGTCTGGCCTATATGTGACTCCTTCCCCAGTCTGGCCTATATGTGACTCCTTCCCCAGTCTGGCCTATATGTGACTCCTTCACCAGTCTGGCCTATCTGTGACTCCTTCCCCAGTCTGGCCTATAAGTGACTCCTTCCCCAGTCTGGCCTATATGTGACTCCTTCCCCAGTCTGGCCTATATGTGACTCCTTCCCCAGTCTGGCCTATATGTGACTCCTTCCCAAGTCTGGCCTATATGTGACTCCTTCCCCGGTCTGGCCTATATGTGACTCTTTCCCCAGTCTGGCCTATGTGTGACTCCTTCCCCGGTCTGGCCTATATGTGACTCCTTCCCCAGTCTGGCCTATATGTGACTCCTTCCCCGGTCTGGCCTATCTGTGACTCCTTCCCCGGTCTGACCTATCTTTGACTCCTTCCCTAGTCTGGCCTATCTGTGACTCCTTCCGCAGTCTGGCCTATATGTGACTCCTTCCCCGGTCTGGCCTATATGTGACTCCTTCCCCGGTCTGGCCTATATGTGACTCCTTCCCCAGTCTGGCCTATATGTGACTCCTTCCCCAGTCTGGCCTATATGTGACTCCTTCCCCAGTCTGGCCTATATGTGACTCCTTCCCCAGTCTGGCCTAAATGTGACTCCTTCCCCAGTCTGGCCTATATGTGACTCCTTCCCCAGTCTGGCCTATATGTGACTCCTTCCCCAGTCTGGCCTATATGTGTCTCCTTCCCCGGTCTGGCCTATCTGTGACTCCTTCCCCGGTCTGACCTATCTTTGACTCCTTCCCTAGTCTGGCCTATCTGTGACTCCGTCCGCAGTCTGGCCTATATGTGACTCCTTCCCCAGTCTGGCCTATATGTGACTCCTTCCCCAGTCTGGCCTATATGTGACTCCTTCCCCAGTCTGGCCTATATGTGACTCCTTCCCCAGTCTGGCCTATATGTGACTCTTTCCCCAGTCTGGCCTATATGTGACTCCTTCCCCAGTCTGGCCTATATGTGACTCCTTCCCCAGTCTGGCCTATATGTGACTCCTTCACCAGTCTGGCCAATCTGTGACTCCTTCCCCAGCCTGGCCTATAAGTGACTCCTTCCCCAGTCTGGCCTATATGTGACTCCTTCCCCGGTCTGGCCTATCTGTGACTCCTTCCCCGGTCTGACCTATCTTTGACTCCTTCCCTAGTCTGGCCTATCTGTGACTCCTTCCGCAGTCTGGCCTATATGTGACTCCTTCCCCAGTCTGGCCAATATGTGACTCCTTCCCCAGTCTGGCCTATATGTGACTCCTTCCCCAGTCTGGCCTCTATGTGACTCATTCCCCGGTCTGGCCTATATGTGACTCCTTCCCCAGTCTGGCCTATATGTGACTCCTTCCCCAGTCTGGCCTATATGTGACTCCTTCCCCAGTCTGCCTATATGTGTCTCCTTCCCCGGTCTGGCCTATCTGTGACTCCTTCCCCGGTCTGACCTATCTTTGACTCCTTCCCTAGTCTGGCCTATCTGTGACTCCGTCCGCAGTCTGGCCTATATGTGACTCCTTCCCCAGTCTGGCCTATATGTGACTCCTTCCCCAGTCTGGCCTCTATGTGACTCATTCCCCGGTCTGGCCTATATGTGACTCCTTCCCCAGTCTGGCCGATATGTGACTCCATCCCCGGTCTGGCCTATATGTGACTCCTTCCCCAGTCTGGCCTATATGTGACTCCTTCCCCGGTCTGGCCCATATGTGAGTCCTTCCCCAGTCTGGCCTATATGTGACTCCTTCCCCAGTCTGGCCTATATGTGACTCCTTCCCCAGTCTGGCCTATTTGTGAATCCTTCCCCAGTCTGGCCTATTTGTGTCTCCTTCGCCGGTCCGGCCTATATGTGACTCCTTCCCCAGTCTGGCCTCTATGTGACTCATTCCCCGGTCTGGCCCATATGTGAGTCCTTCCCCAGTCTGGCCTATATGTGACTCCTTCCACGGTCCGGCCTTTATGTGACTCCTTCCCCGGTCTGGCCTATATGTGACTCCTTCCCCGGTCCGGCCTATATGTGACTCCTTCCCCGGTCTGGCCTATATGTGACTCCTTCCCCAGTCTGGCCTATATGTGTCTCCTTCCCCGGTCTGGCCTATATGTGACTCCTACCCCAGTCTGGCCGATATGTGACACCTTCCCCGGTCTGGCCTATATGTGACTCCTTCCCCAGTCTGGCCTATATGTGACTCCTTCCCCGGTCTGGCCTATATGTGACCCCTTCCCCAGTCTGGCCTATATGTTACTCCTTCTCCAGTCTGGCCTATATGTGACTCCTTCCCCAGTCTGGCCTATATGTGACTCCTTCCCCGGTCTGGCCTATATGTGAATCCTTCCCCAGTCTTGCCTATATGTGACTCCTTCCCCAGTCTGGCCTATATGTGACTCCTTCCCCGGTCTGGCCTATATGTGACTCCTTCCCCAGTCTGGCATATATGTGACTCCTTCCCCAGTCTGGCCTATATGTGACTCCTTCCCCAGTCTGGCCTATATGTGACTCCTTCCCCAGTCTGGCCTATATGTGACTCCTTCCCCAGTCTGGCCTATATGTGACTCCTTCCCCAGTCTGGCCTGTATGTGACTCCTTCCCCAGTCTGGCCTATATGTGACTCCTTCCCCGGTCTGGCCTATATGTGACTCCTTCCCCAGTCTGGCCTATATGTGACTCCTTCCCCAGTCTGGCCTATATGTGACTCCTTCACCAGTCTGGCCTATCTGTGACTCCTTCCCCAGTCTGGCCTATAAGTGACTCCTTCCCCAGTCTGGCCTATATGTGACTCCTTCCCCGGTCTGGCCTATCTGTGACTCCTTCCCCGGTCTGACCTATCTTTGACTCCTTCCCTAGTCTGCCCTATCTGTGACTCCTTCCGCAGTCTGGCCTATATGTGACTCCTTCCCCGGTCTGGCCTATATGTGACTCCTTCCCCGGTCTGGCCTATATGTGACTCCTTCCCCAGTCTGGCCTATATGTGACTCCTTCCCCAGTCTGGCCTATATGTGACTCCTTCCCCAGTCTGGCCTATATGTGACTCCTTCCCCAGTCTGGCCTAAATGTGACTCCTTCCCCAGTCTGGCCTATATGTGACTCCTTCCCCAGTCTGGCCTATATGTGACTCCTTCCCCAGTCTGGCCTATATGTGTCTCCTTCCCCGGTCTGGCCTATCTGTGACTCCTTCCCCGGTCTGACCTATCTTTGACTCCTTCCCTAGTCTGGCCTATCTGTGACTCCGTCCGCAGTCTGGCCTATATGTGACTCCTTCCCCAGTCTGGCCTATATGTGACTCCTTCCCCAGTCTGGCCTATATGTGACTCCTTCCCCAGTCTGGCCTATATGTGACTCCTTCCCCAGTCTGGCCTATATGTGACTCTTTCCCCAGTCTGGCCTATATGTGACTCCTTCCCCAGTCTGGCCTATATGTGACTCCTTCCCCAGTCTGGCCTATATGTGACTCCTTCACCAGTCTGGCCAATCTGTGACTCCTTCCCCAGCCTGGCCTATAAGTGACTCCTTCCCCAGTCTGGCCTATATGTGACTCCTTCCCCGGTCTGGCCTATCTGTGACTCCTTCCCCGGTCTGACCTATCTTTGACTCCTTCCCTAGTCTGGCCTATCTGTGACTCCTTCCGCAGTCTGGCCTATATGTGACTCCTTCCCCAGTCTGGCCTATATGTGACTCCTTCCCCAGTCTGGCCTATATGTGACTCCTTCCCCAGTCTGGCCTCTATGTGACTCATTCCCCGGTCTGGCCTATATGTGACTCCTTCCCCAGTCTGGCCTATATGTGACTCCTTCCCCAGTCTGGCCTATATGTGACTCCTTCCCCAGTCTGGCCTATATGTGTCTCCTTCCCCGGTCTGGCCTATCTGTGACTCCTTCCCCGGTCTGACCTATCTTTGACTCCTTCCCTAGTCTGGCCTATCTGTGACTCCGTCCGCAGTCTGGCCTATATGTGACTCCTTCCCCAGTCTGGCCTATATGTGACTCCTTCCCCAGTCTGGCCTCTATGTGACTCATTCCCCGGTCTGGCCTATATGTGACTCCTTCCCCAGTCTGGCCGATATGTGACTCCATCCCCGGTCTGGCCTATATGTGACTCCTTCCCCAGTCTGGCCTATATGTGACTCCTTCCCCGGTCTGGCCCATATGTGAGTCCTTCCCCAGTCTGGCCTATATGTGACTCCTTCCCCAGTCTGGCCTATATGTGACTCCTTCCCCAGTCTGGCCTATTTGTGAATCCTTCCCCAGTCTGGCCTATTTGTGTCTCCTTCGCCGGTCCGGCCTATATGTGACTCCTTCCCCAGTCTGGCCTCTATGTGACTCATTCCCCGGTCTGGCCCATATGTGAGTCCTTCCCCAGTCTGGCCTATATGTGACTCCTTCCCCGGTCTGGCCTATATGTGACTCCTTCCCCGGTCTGGCCTATATGTGACTCCTTCCACGGTCCGGCCTATATGTGACTCCTTCCCCGGTCTGGCCTATATGTGACTCCTTCCCCGGTCCGGCCTATATGTGACTCCTTCCCCGGTCTGGCCTATATGTGACTCCTTCCCCAGTCTGGCCTATATGTGTCTCCTTCCCCGGTCTGGCCTATATGTGACTCCTACCCCAGTCTGGCCGATATGTGACACCTTCCCCGGTCTGGCCTATATGTGACTCCTTCCCCAGTCTGGCCTATATGTGACTCCTTCCCCGGTCTGGCCTATATGTGACCCCTTCCCCAGTCTGGCCTATATGTTACTCCTTCTCCAGTCTGGCCTATATGTGACTCCTTCCCCAGTCTGGCCTATATGTGACTCCTTCCCCGGTCTGGCCAATATGTGAATCCTTCCCCAGTCTGGCCTATATGTGACTCCTTCCCCAGTCTGGCCTATATGTGACTCCTTCCCCAGTCTGGCCTATATGTGACTCCTTCCCCAGTCTGGCATATATGTGACTCCTTCCCCAGTCTGGCCTATATGTGACTCCTTCCCCAGTCTGGCCTATATGTGACTCCTTCCCCAGTCTGGCCTATATGTGACTCCTTCCCCAGTCTGGCCTATATGTGACTCCTTCCCCAGTCTGGCCTGTATGTGACTCCTTCCCCAGTCTGGCCTATATGTGACTCCTTCCCCGGTCTGGCCTATATGTGACTCCTTCCCCAGTCTGGCCTATATGTGACTCCTTCCCCAGTCTGGCCTATATGTGACTCCTTCACCAGTCTGGCCTATCTGTGACTCCTTCCCCAGTCTGGCCTATAAGTGACTCCTTCCCCAGTCTGGCCTATATGTGACTCCTTCCCCGGTCTGGCCTATCTGTGACTCCTTCCCCGGTCTGACCTATCTTTGACTCCTTCCCTAGTCTGGCCTATCTGTGACTCCTTCCGCAGTCTGGCCTATATGTGACTCCTTCCCCGGTCTGGCCTATATGTGACTCCTTCCCCGGTCTGGCCTATATGTGACTCCTTCCCCAGTCTGGCCTATATGTGACTCCTTCCCCAGTCTGGCCTATATGTGACTCCTTCCCCAGTCTGGCCTATATGTGACTCCTTCCCCAGTCTGGCCTAAATGTGACTCCTTCCCCAGTCTGGCCTATATGTGACTCCTTCCCCAGTCTGGCCTATATGTGACTCCTTCCCCAGTCTGGCCTATATGTGTCTCCTTCCCCGGTCTGGCCTATCTGTGACTCCTTCCCCGGTCTGACCTATCTTTGACTCCTTCCCTAGTCTGGCCTATCTGTGACTCCGTCCGCAGTCTGGCCTATATGTGACTCCTTCCCCAGTCTGGCCTATATGTGACTCCTTCCCCAGTCTGGCCTATATGTGACTCCTTCCCCAGTCTGGCCTATATGTGACTCCTTCCCCAGTCTGGCCTATATGTGACTCTTTCCCCAGTCTGGCCTATATGTGACTCCTTCCCCAGTCTGGCCTATATGTGACTCCTTCCCCAGTCTGGCCTATAGGTGACTCCTTCACCAGTCTGGCCAATCTGTGACTCCTTCCCCAGCCTGGCCTATAAGTGACTCCTTCCCCAGTCTGGCCTATATGTGACTCCTTCCCCGGTCTGGCCTATCTGTGACTCCTTCCCCGGTCTGACCTATCTTTGACTCCTTCCCTAGTCTGGCCTATCTGTGACTCCTTCCGCAGTCTGGCCTATATGTGACTCCTTCCCCAGTCTGGCCTATATGTGACTCCTTCCCCAGTCTGGCCTATATGTGACTCCTTCCCCAGTCTGGCCTATATGTGACTCCTTCCCCAGTCTGGCTTATATGTGACTCCTTCACCAGTCTGGCCTATCTGTGACTCCTTCCCCAGCCTGGCCTATAAGTGACTCCTTCCCCAGTCTGGCCTATATGTGACTCCTTCCCCGGTCTGGCCTATCTGTGACTCCTTCCCCGGTCTGACCTCTCTTTGACTCCTTCCCTCGTCTGGCCTATCTGTGACTCCTTCCGCAGTCTGGCCTATATGTGACTCCTTCCCCGGTCTTGCCTATCTGTGACTCCTTCCCCAGTCTGACCTATATGTGACTCCTTCCCCGGTCTGGCCTATATGTGACTCCTTCCCCGGTCTGGCCTATATGTGCCTCCTTCCCCGGTCTGGCCTTTATGTGACTCCTTCCCCGGTCTGGCATATATGTGACTCCTTCCCCGGTCTGGCCTATATGTGGCTCCTTCCCCGGTCTGGCCTATATGTGACTCCTTCCCCGGTCTGGCCTATCTGTGACTCCTTCCCCGGTCTGGCCTATATGTGACTCCTTCCCCAGTCTGGCCTATATGTGTCTCCTTCCCCAGTCTGGCCTATATGTGACTCCATCCCCGGTCTGGCCGATATGTGACTCCTTCCCCGGTCTGGCCTATATGTGACTCCTTCCCCGGTCCGGCCTATATGTGACTCCTTCCCCGGTCCGGCCTATATGTGACTCCTTCCCCGGTCTGGCCTATATGTGACTCCTTCCCCGGTCCGGCCTATATGTGACTCCTTCCCTGGTCTGGCCTATATGTGACTCCTTCCCCGGTCCGGCCTATATGTGACTCCTTCCCCGGTCTGGCCTATATGTGACTCCTTCCCCGGTCCTGCCTGTATGTGGCTCCTTCCCCGGTCTGGCCTATATGTGACTCCTTCCCCAGTCTGGCCTATATGTGTCTCCTTCCCCAGCCTGGCCTATATGTGACTCCTTCCCCAGTCTGGCCTATATGTGACTCCTTCCCCGGTCTGGCCTATTTGTGACTCCTTCCCCACTCTGGCCTATATTTGACTCCTTCCCCGGTCTGGCCTATATGTGACTCCTTCCCCAGTCTGGCCTATATGCGTCTCCTTCCCCAGCCTGGCCTATATGTGACTCCTTCCCCAGTCTGGCCTATATGTGACTCCTTCCCCGGTCTGGCCTATTTGTGACTCCTTCCCCACTCTGGCCTATATTTGACTCCTTCCCCGGTCTGGCCTATATGTGACTCCTTCCCCAGTCTGGCCTATATGTTACTCCTTCTCCAGTCTGGCCTATATGTGACTCCTTCCCCAGTCTGGCCTATATGTGACTCCTTCCCCGGTCTGGCCTATATGTGACTCCTTCCCCAGTCTGGCCTATATGTAACTCCTTCCCCAGTCTGGCCGATATGTGACTCCTTCCCCGGTCTGGCCTATATGTGACTCCTTCCCCAGTCTGGCATATATGTCACTCCTTCCCCAGTCTGGCCTATATGTGACTCCTTCCCCAGTCTGGCCTATATGTGACTCCTTCCCCAGTCTGGCCTATATGTGACTCCTTCCCCAGTCTGGCCTATATGTGACTCCTTCCCAAGTCTGGCCTATATGTGAATCCTTCCCCAGTCTGGCCTATATGTGACTCTTTCCCCAGTCTGGCCTATGTGTGAATCCTTCCCCAGTCTGGCCTATATGTGACTCCTTCCCCAGTCTGGCCTATATGTGACTCCTTCCCCAGTCTGGCCTATATGTGACTCCTTCACCAGTCTGGCCTATCTGTGACTCCTTCCCCAGTCTGGCCTATAAGTGACTCCTTCCCCAGTCTGGCCTATATGTGACTCCTTCCCCAGTCTGGCCTATATGTGACTCCTTCCCCAGTCTGGCCTATATGTGACTCCTTCCCAAGTCTGGCCTATATGTGACTCCTTCCCCGGTCTGGCCTATATGTGACTCTTTCCCCAGTCTGGCCTATGTGTGACTCCTTCCCCAGTCTGGCCTATATGTGACTCCTTCCCCAGTCTGGCCTATATGTGACTCCTTCTCCAGTCTGGCCTATATGTGACTCCTTCACCAGTCTGGCCTATCTGTGACTCCTTCCCCAGTCTGGCGTATAAGTGACTCCTTCCCCAGTCTGGCCTATATGTGACTCCTTCCCCGGTCTGGCCTATCTGTGACTCCTTCCCCGGTCTGACCTATCTTTGACTCCTTCCCTAGTCTGGCCTATCTGTGACTCCTTCCGCAGTCTGGCCTATATGTGACTCCTTCCCCAGTCTGGCCTATATGTGACTCCTTCCCCGGTCTGGCCTATATGTGACTCCTTCCCCAGTCTGGCCTATATGTGACTCCTTCCCCAGTCTGGCCTATATGTGACTCCTTCCCCGGTCTGGCCTATATGTGACTCCTTCCCCAGTCTGGCATATATGTGACTCGTTCCCCAGTCTGGCCTATATGTGACTCCTTCCCCAGTCTGGCCTATATGTGACTCCTTCCCCAGTCTGGCCTATATGTGACTCCTTCCCCAGTCTGTCCTATATGTGACTCCTTCCCCAGTCTGGCCTATATGTGACTCCTTCCCCAGTCTGGCCTATATGTGACTCCTTCACCAGTCTGGCCTATCTGTGACTCCTTCCCCAGTCTGGCCTATAAGTGACTCCTTCCCCAGTCTGGCCTATATGTGACTCCTTCCCCGGTCTGGCCTATCTGTGACTCCTTCCCCGGTCTGACCTATCTATGACTCCTTCCCTAGTCTGGCCCATCTGTGACTCCTTCCGCAGTCTGGCCTATATGTGACGCCTTCCCCGGTCTTGCCTATCTGTGACTCCTTCCCCAGTCTGGCCAAAATGTGACTCCTTCGCCGGTCTGGCCTATATGTGACTCCTTCCCCGGTCTGGCCAATATGTGGCTCCTTCCCCGATCTGGCCTTTATGTGACTCCTTCCCTGGTCTGGCATATATGTGACTCCTTCCCCGGTCTGGCCTATATGTGGCTCCTTCCCCGGTCTGGCCTATATGTGACTCCTTCCCCGGTCTGGCCTATCTGTGACTCCTTCCCTGGTCTGGCCTATATGTGACTCCTTCCCAGTCTGGCCTGTATGTGACTCCTTCCCCAGTCTGGCCTATATGTGACTCCTTCCCCAGTCTGGCCTATATGTGACTCCTTCCCCAGTCTGGCCTATATGTGACTCCTTCCCCAGTCTGGCCTATATGTGATTCCTTCCCCAGTCTGGCCTGTATGTGACTCCTTCCCCAGTCTGGCCTATATGTGACTCCTTCCCCAGTCTGGCCTATATGCGGCTCCTTCCCCAGTCTGGCCTATATGTGACTCCTTCCCCAGTCTGGCCTATATGTGACTCCTTCCCCAGTCTAGTCTGTATGTGACTCCTTCCCCAGTCTGGTCTATATGTGACTCCTTCCCCAGTCTGGCCTATATGTGACTCCTTCCCCAGTCTGGTCTATATGTGACTCCTTCCCCAGTCTGGGCTATATGTGTCTCCTTCGCCGGTCTGGCCTATATGTGACTCCTTCCCCAGTCTGGCCTATATGTGACTCCTTCCCCAGTCTGGCCTATTTGTGAATCCTTCCCCAGTCTGGCCTATTTGTGTCTCCTTCGCCGTTCCAGCCTATATGTGACTCCTTCCCCAGTCTGGCCTCTATGTGACTCATTCCCCGGTCTGGCCTATATGTGACTCCTTCCCCAGTCTGGCCGATATGTGACTCCATCCCCGGTCTGGCCTATATGTGACTCCTTCCCCAGTCTGGCCTATATGTGACTCCTTCCCCGGTCTGGCCCATATGTGAGTCCTTCCCCAGTCTGGCCTATATGTGACTCCTTCCCCGGTCTGGCCTATATGTGACTCCTTCCCCGGTCTGGCCTATATGTGACTCCTTCCACGGTCCGGCCTATATGTGACTCCTTCCCCGGTCTGGCCTATATGTGACTCCTTCCCCGGTCCGGCCTATATGTGACTCCTTCCCCGGTCTGGCCTATATGTGACTCCTTCCCCAGTCTGGCCTATATGTGTCTCCTTCCCCGGTCTGGCCTATATGTGACTCCTACCCCAGTCTGGCCTATATGTGACACCTTCCCCGGTCTGGCCTATATGTGACTCCTTCCCCAGTCTGGCCTATATGTGACTCCTTCCCCGGTCTGGCCTATATGTGACTCCTTCCCCAGTCTGGCCTATATGTGACTCCTTCCCCGGTCTGGCCTATATGTGACTCCTTCCCCAGTCTGGCCTATATGTGACTCCTTCCCCAGTCTGGCCTATATGTGACTCCTTCACCAGTCTGGCCTATCTGTGACTCCTTCCCCAGTCTGGCCTATAAGTGACTCCTTCCCCAGTCTGGCCTATATGTGACTCCTTCCCCGGTCTGGCCTATCTGTGACTCCTTCCCCGGTCTGACCTATCTTTGACTCCTTCCCTAGTCTGGCCTATCTGTGACTCCTTCCGCAGTCTGGCCTATATGTGACTCCTTCCCCGGTCTGGCCTATATGTGACTCCTTCCCCGGTCTGGCCTATATGTGACTCCTTCCCCAGTCTGGCCTATATGTGACTCCTTCCCCAGTCTGGCCTATATGTGACTCCTTCCCCAGTCTGGCCTATATGTGACTCCTTCCCCAGTCTGGCCTAAATGTGACACCTTCCCCAGTCTGGCCTATATGTGACTCCTTCCCCAGTCTGGCCTATATGTGACTCCTTCCCCAGTCTGGCCTATATGTGTCTCCTTCCCCGGTCTGGCCTATCTGTGACTCCTTCCCCGGTCTGACCTATCTTTGACTCCTTCCCTAGTCTGGCCTATCTGTGACTCCGTCCGCAGTCTGGCCTATATGTGACTCCTTCCCCAGTCTGGCCTATCTGTGACTCCTTCCCCAGTCTGGCCTATATGTGACTCCTTCCCCAGTCTGGCCTATATGTGACTCCTTCCCCAGTCTGGCCTATATGTGACTCTTTCCCCAGTCTGGCCTATATGTGACTCCTTCCCCAGTCTGGCCTATATGTGACTCCTTCCCCAGTCTGGCCTATATGTGACTCCTTCACCAGTCTGGCCAATCTGTGACTCCTTCCCCAGCCTGGCCTATAAGTGACTCCTTCCCCAGTCTGGCCTATATGTGACTCCTTCTCCGGTCTGGCCTATATGTGACTCCTTCCCCCGTCTGGCCTATATGTGACTCCTTCCCTAGTCTGGTCTATCAGTGACTCCTTCCGCAGTCTGGCCGATATGTGACTCCTTCCCCGGTCTTGCCTATCTGTGACTCCTTCCCCAGTCTGGCCGAGATGTGACTCCTTCCCCGGTCTGGCATATATGTGACTCCTTCCCCAGTCTGGCCTATATGTGGCTCCTTCCCCAGTCTGGCCTATATGTGTCTCCTTCCCCAGTCTGGCCTATATGTGACTCCTTCCCCGGTCTGGCCGATATGTGACTCCTTTCCCGGTCTGGCCTATATGTGACTCCTTCCCCGGTCCGGCCTATATGTGACTCCTTCCCCGGTCCGGCCTATATGTGACTCCTTCCCCGGTCTGGCCTATATGTGACTCCTTCCCTGGTCCGGCCTATATGTGACTCCTTCCCCGGTCTGGCCTATATGTGGCTCCTTCCCCGGTCCGGCCTATATGTGACTCCTTCCCCGGTCTGGCCTATATGTGACTCCTTCGCCGGTCCTGCCTATATGTGGCTCCTTCCCCGGTCTGGCCTATATGTGACTCCTTCCCCAGTCTGGCCTATATGTGTCTCCTTCCCCGGCCTGGCCGATATGTGACTCCTTCCCCAGTCTGGCCTATATGTGACTCCTTCCCCGGTCTGGCCTATATGTGACTCCTTCCCCAGTCTGGCCTATATGTGACTCCTTCCCCGGTCTGGCCTATATGTGACTCCTTCCCCAGTCTGGCCTATATGTTACTCCTTCCCCAGTCTGGCCTATATGTGACTCCTTCCCCGGTCTGGCCTATATGTGACTCCTTCCCCAGTCTGGCCTATATGTTACTCCTTCTCCAGTCTGGCCTATATGTGACTCCTTCCCCAGTCTGGCCTATATGTGACTCCTTCCCCGGTCTGGCCTATATGTGACTCCTTCCCCAGTCTGGCCTATATGTGACTCCTTCCCCGGTCTGGCCTATATGTGACTCCTTCCCCAGTCTGGCCTATATGTGACTCCTTCCCCAGTCTGGCCTATATGTGACTCCTTCCCCGGTCTGGCCTACATGTGACTCCTTCCCCAGTCTGGCATATATGTGACTCCTTCCCCAGTCTGGCCTATATGTGACTCCTTCCCCAGTCTGGCCTATATGTGACTCCTTCCCCAGTCTGGCCTATATGTGACTCCTTCCCCAGTCTGACCTATATGTGACTCCTTCCCAAGTCTGGCCTATATGTGACTCCTTCCCCGGTCTGGCCTATATGTGACTCTTTCCCCAGTCTGGCCTATGTGTGACTCCTTCCCCAGTCTGGCCTATATGTGACTCCTTCCCCAGTCTGGCCTATATGTGACTCCTTCCCCGGTCTGGCCTACATGTGACTCCTTCCCCAGTCTGGCATATATGTGACTCCTTCCCCAGTCTGGCCTATATGTGACTCCTTCCCCAGTCTGGCCTATATGTGACTCCTTCCCCAGTCTGGCCTATATGTGACTCCTTCCCCAGTCTGGCCTATATGTGACTCCTTCCCAAGTCTGGCCTATATGTGACTCCTTCCCCGGTCTGGCCTATATGTGACTCTTTCCCCAGTCTGGCCTATGTGTGACTCCTTCCCCAGTCTGACCTATATGTGACTCCTTCCCCAGTCTGGCCTATATGTGACTCCTTCCCCGGTCTGGCCTATATGTGACTCCTTCCCCAGTCTGGCCTATCTGTGACTCCTTCCCCATTCTGGCCTATATGTGACTCCTTCCCCAGTCTGGCCTATATTTGACTCCTTCCCCGGTCTGGCCTATATGTGACTCCTTTCCCGGTCTGCCCTATATGTGACTCCTTCCCCGGTCTGGCCTATATGTGGCTCCTTCCCCAGTCTGAGCTATATGTGACTCCTTCCCCAGTCTGGCCTATATGTGACTCCTTCCCCGGTCTGGCCTATATGTGACTCCTTCCCCGGTCTGGCCTATCTGGCACCCCTTCCCCAGTCTGGCCTATAAGTGACTCCTTCCCCGGTCTGGCCTATCTGTGACTCCTTCCCCGGTCTGGCCTATATGTGACTCCTTCCCCGGTCCGGCCTATATGTGTCTCCTTCCCCGGTCTGGCCTATATGTGACTCCTTCGCCGGTCCTGCCTATATGTGGCTCCTTCCCCGGTCTGGCCTATATGTGACTCCTTCCCCAGTCTGGCCTATATGTGTCTCCTTCCCCGGCCTGGCCGATATGTGACTCCTTCCCCAGTCTGGCCTATATGTGACTCCTTCCCCGGTCTGGCCTATATGTGACTCCTTCCCCAGTCTGGCCTATATGTGACTCCTTCCCCGGTCTGGCCTATATGTGACTCCTTCCCCAGTCTGGCCTATATGTTACTCCTTCCCCAGTCTGGCCTATATGTGACTCCTTCCCCGGTCTGGCCTATATGTGACTCCTTCCCCAGTCTGGCCTATATGTTACTCCTTCTCCAGTCTGGCCTATATGTGACTCCTTCCCCAGTCTGGCCTATATGTGACTCCTTCCCCGGTCTGGCCTATATGTGACTCCTTCCCCAGTCTGGCCTATATGTGACTCCTTCCCCGGTCTGGCCTATATGTGACTCCTTCCCCAGTCTGGCCTATATGTGACTCCTTCCCCAGTCTGGCCTATATGTGACTCCTTCCCCGGTCTGGCCTACATGTGACTCCTTCCCCAGTCTGGCATATATGTGACTCCTTCCCCAGTCTGGCCTATATGTGACTCCTTCCCCAGTCTGGCCTATATGTGACTCCTTCCCCAGTCTGGCCTATATGTGACTCCTTCCCCAGTCTGACCTATATGTGACTCCTTCCCAAGTCTGGCCTATATGTGACTCCTTCCCCGGTCTGGCCTATATGTGACTCTTTCCCCAGTCTGGCCTATGTGTGACTCCTTCCCCAGTCTGGCCTATATGTGACTCCTTCCCCAGTCTGGCCTATATGTGACTCCTTCCCCGGTCTGGCCTACATGTGACTCCTTCCCCAGTCTGGCATATATGTGACTCCTTCCCCAGTCTGGCCTATATGTGACTCCTTCCCCAGTCTGGCCTATATGTGACTCCTTCCCCAGTCTGGCCTATATGTGACTCCTTCCCCAGTCTGGCCTATATGTGACTCCTTCCCAAGTCTGGCCTATATGTGACTCCTTCCCCGGTCTGGCCTATATGTGACTCTTTCCCCAGTCTGGCCTATGTGTGACTCCTTCCCCAGTCTGACCTATATGTGACTCCTTCCCCAGTCTGGCCTATATGTGACTCCTTCCCCGGTCTGGCCTATATGTGACTCCTTCCCCAGTCTGGCCTATCTGTGACTCCTTCCCCATTCTGGCCTATATGTGACTCCTTCCCCAGTCTGGCCTATATTTGACTCCTTCCCCGGTCTGGCCTATATGTGACTCCTTTCCCGGTCTGCCCTATATGTGACTCCTTCCCCGGTCTGGCCTATATGTGGCTCCTTCCCCAGTCTGAGCTATATGTGACTCCTTCCCCAGTCTGGCCTATATGTGACTCCTTCCCCGGTCTGGCCTATATGTGACTCCTTCCCCGGTCTGGCCTATCTGGCACCCCTTCCCCAGTCTGGCCTATAAGTGACTCCTTCCCCGGTCTGGCCTATCTGTGACTCCTTCCCCGGTCTGGCCTATATGTGACTCCTTCCCCAGTCTGGCCTATATGTGTCTCCTTCCCCAGTCTGGCCTATATGTGACTCCATCCCCGGTCTGGCCGATATGTGACTCCTTCCCCGGTCTGGCCTATATGTGACTCCTTCCCCGGTCCGGCCTATATGTGACTCCTTCCCCGGTCCGGCCTATATGTGACTCCTTCCCCGGTCTGGCCTATATGTGACTCCTTCCCCGGTCCGGCCTATATGTGACTCCTTCCCTGGTCTGGCCTATATGTGACTCCTTCCCCGGTCCGGCCTATATGTGACTCCTTCCCCGGTCTGGCCTATATGTGACTCCTTCCCCGGTCCTGCCTATATGTGGCTCCTTCCCCGGTCTGGCCTATATGTGACTCCTTCCCCAGTCTGGCCTATATGTGTCTCCTTCCCCGGCCTGGCCTATATGTGACTCCTTCCCCAGTCTGGCCTATATGTGACTCCTTCCCCGGTCTGGCCTATTTGTGAATCCTTCCCCACTCTGGCCTATATTTGACTCCTTCCCCGGTCTGGCCTATATGTGACTCCTTCCCCGGTCTGGCATATATGTGACTCCTTCCCCGGTCTGGCCTATATGTGGCTCCTTCCCCGGTCTGGCCGATATGTGACTCCTTCCCCGGTCTGGCCTATATGTGACTCCTTCCCAGTCTGGCCTGTATGTGACTCCTTCCCCGGTCTAACCTATATGTGACTCCTTCCACGGACTGACCTATAAGTGACTCCTTCCCCAGACTGGCCTACATGTGACTCCGTCCCCAGACTGGCCTATATGTGACTCCTTCCCCGGTCTGACCTATATGTGACTCCCTCCCCAGACTGGCCTATATGTGACTCCTTCCCCAGTCTGGCCTACATGTGACTCCTTCCCCGGTCCTGCCTATATGTGGCTCCTTCCCCGGTCTGGCCTATATGTGACTCCTTCCCCAGTCTGGCCTATATGTGTCTCCTTCCCCGGCCTGGCCTACATGTGACTCCTTCCCCAGTCTGGCCTATATGTGACTCCTTCCCCAGTCTGGGCTATATGTGACTCCTTCCCCGGTCTGGCCTATATGAGAATCCTTCCCCAGTCTGGCCTATATGTGACTCCTTCCCCGGTCTAACCTATATGTGACTCCTTCCACGGACTGACCTATAAGTGACTCCTTCCCCAGACTGGCCTACATGTGACTCCGTCCCCAGACTGGCCTATATGTGACTCCTTCCCCGGTCTGACCTATATGTGACTCCCTCCCCAGACTGGCCTATATGTGACTCCTTCCCCAGTCTGGCCTACATGTGACTCCTTCCCCGGTCCTGCCTATATGTGGCTCCTTCCCCGGTCTGGCCTATATGTGACTCCTTCCCCAGTCTGGCCTATATGTGTCTCCTTCCCCGGCCTGGCCTATATGTGACTCCTTCCCCGGTCTGGCCAATATGTGGCTCCTTCCCCGGTCTGGCCTTTATGTGACTCCTTCCCCGGTCTGGCATATATGTGACTCCTTCCCCGGTCTGGCCTATATGTGGCTCCTTCCCCGGTCTGGCCGATATGTGACTCCTTCCCCGGTCTGGCCTATATGTGACTCCTTCCCAGTCTGGCCTGTATGTGACTCCTTCCCCAGTCTGGCCTATATGTGACTCCTTCCCCAGTCTGGCCTATATGTGACTCCTTCCCCAGTCTGGCCTATATGTGATTCCTTCCCCAGTCTGGCCTGTTTGTGACTCCTTCCCCAGTCTGGCCTATATGTGACTCCTTCCCCAGTCTGGCCTATATGCGGCTCCTTCCCCAGTCTGGCCTATATGTGACTCCTTCCCCAGTCTGGCCTATATGTGACTCCTTCCCCGGTCTGGCCTATATGTGACTCCTTCCCCGGTCTGGCCTATATGTGACTCCTTCCCCAGTCTGGCCTATATGTGACTCCTTCCCCAGTCTGGTCTATATGTGACTCCTTCCCCAGTCTGGCCTATATGTGACTCCTTCCCCAGTCTGGCCTATATGTGACTCCTTCCCCAGTCTGGTCTATATGTGACTCCTTCCCCAGTCTGGCCTATATGTGACTCCTTCCCCAGTCTGGCCTATATGTGACTCCTTCCCCAGTCTGGGCTATATGTGACTCCTTCCCCGGTCTGGCCTATATGAGACTCCTTCCCCAGTCTGGCCTATATGTGACTCCTTCCCCGGTCTAACCTATATGTGACTCCTTCCACGGACTGACCTATAAGTGACTCCTTCCCCAGACTGGCCTACATGTGACTCCGTCCCCAGACTGGCCTATATGTGACTCCTTCCCCGGTCTGACCTATATGTGACTCCCTCCCCAGACTGGCCTATATGTGACTCCTTCCCCAGTCTGGCCTACATGTGACTCCTTCCCCGGTCCTGCCTATATGTGGCTCCTTCCCCGGTCTGGCCTATATGTGACTCCTTCCCCAGTCTGGCCTATATGTGTCTCCTTCCCCGGCCTGGCCTATATGTGACTCCTTCCCCAGTCTGGCCTATATGTGACTCCTTCCCCGGTCTGGCCTATTTGTGAATCCTTCCCCACTCTGGCCTATATTTGACTCCTTCCCCGGTCTGGCCTATATGTGACTCCTTCCCCAGTCTGACCTATATGTTACTCCTTCTCCAGTCTGGCCTATATGTGACTCCTTCCCCAGTCTGGCCTATATGTGACTCCTTCCCCGGTCTGGCCTATATGTGACTCCTTCCCCAGTCTGGCCTATATGTAACTCCTTCCCCAGTCTGGCCGATATGTGACTCCTTCCCCGGTCTGGCCTATATGTGACTCCTTCCCCAGTCTGGCATATATGTGACTCCTTCCCCAGTCTGGCCTATATGTGACTCCTTCCCCAGTCTGGCCTATATGTGACTCCTTCCCCAGTCTGGCCTATATGTGACTCCTTCCCCAGTCTGGCCTATATGTGACTCCTTCCCAAGTCTGGCCTATATGTGAATCCTTCCCCAGTCTGGCCTATATGTGACTCTTTCCCCAGTCTGGCCTATGTGTGACTCCTTCCCCAGTCTGGCCTATATGTGACTCCTTCCCCAGTCTGGCCTATATGTGACTCCTTCCCCAGTCTGGCATATATGTGACTCCTTCACCAGTCTGGCCTATCTGTGACTCCTTCCCCAGTCTGGCCTATAAGTGACTCCTTCCCCAGTCTGGCCTATATGTGACTCCTTCCCCAGTCTGGCCTATATGTGACTCCTTCCCCAGTCTGGCCTATATGTGACTCCTTCCCAAGTCTGGCCTATATGTGACTCCTTCCCCGGTCTGGCCTATATGTGACTCTTTCCCCAGTCTGGCCTATGTGTGACTCCTTCCCCAGTCTGGCCTATATGTGACTCCTTCCCCAGTCTGGCCTATATGTGACTCCTTCCCCAGTCTGGCCTATATGTGACTCCTTCACCAGTCTGGCCTATCTGTGACTCCTTCCCCAGTCTGGCGTATAAGTGACTCCTTCCCCAGTCTGGCCTATATGTGACTCCTTCCCCGGTCTGGCCTATCTGTGACTCCTTCCCCGGTCTGACCTATCTTTGACTCCTTCCCTAGTCTGGCCTATCTGTGACTCCTTCCGCAGTCTGGCCTATATGTGACTCCTTCCCCGGTCTGGCCTATATGAGACTCCTTCCCCAGTCTGGCCTATATGTGACTCCTTCCCCGGTCTAACCTATCTTTGACTCCTTCCCTAGTCTGGCCTATCTGTGACTCCTTCCGCAGTCTGGCCTATATGTGACTCCTTCCACGGACTGACCTATAAGTGACTCCTTCCCCAGACTGGCCTACATGTGACTCCGTCCCCAGACTGGCCTATATATGACTCCTTCCCCGGTCTGACCTATATGTGACTCCCTCCCCAGACTGGCCTATATGTGACTCCTTCCCCAGTCTGGCCTACATGTGACTCCTTCCCCGGTCCTGCCTATATGTGGCTCCTTCCCCGGTCTGGCCTATATGTGACTCCTTCCCCAGTCTGGCCTATATGTGTCTCCTTCCCCGGCCTGGCCTATATGTGACTCCTTCCCCAGTCTGGCCTATATGTGACTCCTTCCCCGGTCTGGCCTATTTGTGAATCCTTCCCCACTCTGGCCTATATTTGACTCCTTCCCCGGTCTGGCCTATATGTGACTCCTTCCCCAGTCTGGCCTATATGTTACTCCTTCTCCAGTCTGGCCTATATGTGACTCCTTCCCCAGTCTGGCCTATATGTGACTCCTTCCCCGGTCTGGCCTATATGTGACTCCTTCCCCAGTCTGGCCTATATGTAACTCCTTCCCCAGTCTGGCCGATATGTGACTCCTTCCCCGGTCTGGCCTATATGTGACTCCTTCCCCAGTCTGGCATATATGTGACTCCTTCCCCAGTCTGGCCTATATGTGACTCCTTCCCCAGTCTGGCCTATATGTGACTCCTTCCCCAGTCTGGCCTATATGTGACTCCTTCCCCAGTCTGGCCTATATGTGACTCCTTCCCAAGTCTGGCCTATATGTGAATCCTTCCCCAGTCTGGCCTATATGTGACTCTTTCCCCAGTCTGGCCTATGTGTGACTCCTTCCCCAGTCTGGCCTATATGTGACTCCTTCCCCAGTCTGGCCTATATGTGACTCCTTCCCCAGTCTGGCCTATATGTGACTCCTTCACCAGTCTGGCCTATCTGTGACTCCTTCCCCAGTCTGGCCTATAAGTGACTCCTTCCCCAGTCTGGCCTATATGTGACTCCTTCCCCAGTCTGGCCTATATGTGACTCCTTCCCCAGTCTGGCCTATATGTGACTCCTTCCCAAGTCTGGCCTATATGTGACTCCTTCCCCGGTCTGGCCTATATGTGACTCTCTCCCCAGTCTGGCCTATGTGTGACTCCTTCCCCAGTCTGGCCTATATGTGACTCCTTCCCCAGTCTGGCCTATATGTGACTCCTTCCCCAGTCTGGCCTATATGTGACTCCTTCACCAGTCTGGCCTATCTGTGACTCCTTCCCCAGTCTGGCGTATAAGTGACTCCTTCCCCAGTCTGGCCTATATGTGACTCCTTCCCCGGTCTGGCCTATCTGTGACTCCTTCCCCGGTCTGACCTATCTTTGACTCCTTCCCTAGTCTGGCCTATCTGTGACTCCTTCCGCAGTCTGGCCTATATGTGACTCCTTCCCCGGTCTGGCCTATATGTGACTCCTTCCCCGGTCTGGCCTATATGTGACTCCTTCCCCAGTCTGGCCTATATGTGACTCCTTCCCCAGTCTGGCCTATATGTGACTCCTTCCCCGGTCTGGCCTATATGTGACTCCTTCCCCAGTCTGGCATATATGTGACTCCTTCCCCAGTCTGGCCTATATGTGACTCCTTCCCCAGTCTGGCCTATATGTGACTCCTTCACCAGTCTGGCCTATCTGTGACTCCTTCCCCAGTCTGGCCTATAAGTGACTCCTTCCCCAGTCTGGCCTATATGTGACTCCTTCCCCGGTCTGGCCTATCTGTGACTCCTTCCCCGGTCTGACCTATCTATGACTCCTTCCCTAGTCTGGCCTATCTGTGACTCCTTCCGCAGTCTGGCCTATATGTGACGCCTTCCCCGGTCTTGCCTATCTGTGACTCCTTCCCCAGTCTGGACTATATGTGACTCCTTCGCCGGTCTGTCCTATATGTGACTCCTTCCCCGGTCTGGCCAATATGTGGCTCCTTCCCCGGTCTGGCCTTTATGTGACTCCTTCCCCGGTCTGGCATATATGTGACTCCTTCCCCGGTCTGGCCTATATGTGGCTCCTTCCCCGGTCTGGCCGATATGTGACTCCTTCCCCGGTCTGGCCTATCTGTGACTCCTTCCCTGGTCTGGCCTATATGTGACTCCTTCCCAGTCTGGCCTGTATGTGACTCCTTCCCCAGTCTGGCCTATATGTGACTCCTTCCCCAGTCTGGCCTATATGTGACTCCTTCCCCAGTCTGGCCTATATGTGATTCCTTCCCCAGTCTGGCCTGTTTGTGACTCCTTCCCCAGTCTGGCCTATATGTGACTCCTTCCCCAGTCTGGCCTATATGCGGCTCCTTCCCCAGTCTGGCCTATATGTGACTCCTTCCCCAGTCTGGCCTATATGTGACTCCTTCCCCGGTCTGGCCTATATGTGACTCCTTCCCCGGTCTGGCCTATATGTGACTCCTTCCCCAGTCTGGCCTATATGTGACTCCTTCCCCAGTCTGGTCTATATGTGACTCCTTCCCCAGTCTGGCCTATATGTGACTCCTTCCCCAGTCTGGCCTATATGTGACTCCTTCCCCAGTCTGGGCTATATGTGACTCCTTCCCCGGTCTGGCCTATATGAGACTCCTTCCCCAGTCTGGCCTATATGTGACTCCTTCCCCGGTCTAACCTATATGTGACTCCTTCCACGGACTGACCTATAAGTGACTCCTTCCCCAGACTGGCCTACATGTGACTCCGTCCCCAGACTGGCCTATATGTGACTCCTTCCCCGGTCTGACCTATATGTGACTCCCTCCCCAGACTGGCCTATATGTGACTCCTTCCCCAGTCTGGCCTACATGTGACTCCTTCCCCAGTCTGGCCTATATGTGATTCCTTCCCCAGTCTGGCCTATATGTGACTCCTTCCCCGGTCTGGCCTATATGTGACTCCTTCCCCAGTCTGGGCTATATGTGTCTCCTTCGCCGGTCTGGCCTATATGTGACTCCTTCCCAAGTCTGGCCTATATGTGACTCCTTCCCCAGTCTGGCCTATTTGTGAATCCTTCCCCAGTCTGGCCTATTTGTGTCTCCTTCGCCGGTCCGGCCAATATGTGACTCCTTCCCCAGTCTGGCCTATATGTGACTCATTCCCCGGTCTGGCCTATATGTGACACTTTCCCCAGTCTGGCCTATATGTGACTCCATCCCCGGTCTGGCCTATATGTGACTCCTTCCCCAGTCTGGCCTATATGTGTCTCCTTCCCCAGTCTGGCCTATATGTGACTCCTTCCCCGGTCTGGCCTATATGTGACTCCTTCCCCCAGTCTGGCATATATGTGACTCCTTCCCCAGTCTGGCCTATATGTGACTCCTTCCCCAGTCTGGCCTATATGTGACTCCTTCCCCAGTCTGGCCTATATGTGACTCTTTCCCCAGTCTGGCCTATATGTGACTCCTTCCCCAGTCTGGCCTATATGTGACTCCTTCCCCAGTCTGGCCTATATGTGACTCCTTCACCAGTCTGGCCAATCTGTGACTCCTTCCCCAGCCTGGCCTATAAGTGACTCCTTCCCCAGTCTGGCCTATATGTGACTCCTTCCCCGGTCTGGCCTATCTGTGACTCCTTCCCCGGTCTGACCTATCTTTGACTCCTTCCCTAGTCTGGCCTATCTGTGACTCCTTCCGCAGTCTGGCCTATATGTGACTCCTTCCCCAGTCTGGCCTATATGTGACTCCTTCCCCAGTCTGGCCTATATGTGACTCCTTCCCCAGCCTGGCCTATAAGTGACTCCTTCCCCAGTCTGGCCTATATGTGACTCCTTCCCCGGTCTGGCCTATCTGTGACTCCTTCCCCGGTCTGACCTCTCTTTGACTCCTTCCCTAGTCTGGCCTATCTGTGACTCCTTCCGCAGTCTGGCCTATATGTGACTCCTTCCCCGGTCTTGCCTATCTGTGACTCCTTCCCCAGTCTGGCCTATATGTGACTCCTTCCCCGGTCTGGCCTATATGTGACTCCTTCCCCGGTCTGGCCTATATGTGCCTCCTTCCCCGGTCTGGCCTTTATGTGACTCCTTCCCCGGTCTGGCATATATGTGACTCCTTCCCCGGTCTGGCCTATATGTGGCTCCTTCCCTGGTCTGGCCTATATGTGACTCCTTCCCCGGTCTGGCCTATCTGTGACTCCTTCCCCGGTTTGGCCTATATGTGACTCCTTCCCCAGTCTGGCCTATATGTGTCTCCTTCCCCAGTCTGGCCTATATGTGACTCCATCCCCGGTCTGGCCGATATGTGACTCCTTTCCCGGTCTGGCCTATATGAGACTCCTTCCCCGGCCTGGCCTATAAGTGACTCCTTCCCCAGTCTGGCCTATATGTTACTCCTTCTCCAGTCTGGCCTATATGTGACTCCTTCCCCAGTCTGGCCTATATGTGACTCCTTCCCCGGTCTGGCCTATATGTGACTCCTTCCCCAGTCTGGCCTATATGTAACTCCTTCCCCAGTCTGGCCGATATGTGACTCCTTCCCCGGTCTGGCCTATATGTGACTCCTTCCCCAGTCTGGCATATATGTGACTCCTTCCCCAGTCTGGCCTATATGTGACTCCTTCCCCAGTCTGGCCTATATGTGACTCCTTCCCCAGTCTGGCCTATATGTGACTCCTTCCCCAGTCTGGCCTATATGTTACTCCTTCTCCAGTCTGGCCTATAAGTGACTCCTTCCCCAGTCTGGCCTATATGTGACTCCTTCCCCGGTCTGGCCTATATGTGAATCCTTCCCCAGTCTGGCCTATATGTGACTCCTTCCCCAGTCTGGCCTATATGTGACTCCTTCCCCGGTCTGGCCTATATGTGACTCCTTCCCCAGTCTGGCATATATGTGACTCCTTCCCCAGTCTGGCCTATATGTGACTCCTTCCCCAGTCTGGCCTATATGTGACTCCTTCCCCAGTCTGGCTTATATGTGACTCCTTCCCCAGTCTGGCCTGTATGTGACTCCTTCCCCAGTCTGGCCTATATGTGACTCCTTCCCCGGTCTGGCCTATATGTGACTCCTTCCCCAGTCTGGCCTATATGTGACTCCTTCACCAGTCTGGCCTATCTGTGACTCCTTCCCCAGTCTGGCCTATAAGTGACTCCTTCCCCAGTCTGGCCTATATGTGACTCCTTCCCCGGTCTGGCCTATCTGTGACTCCTTCCCCGGTCTGACCTATCTTTGACTCCTTCCCTAGTCTGGCCTATCTGTGACTCCTTCCGCAGTCTGGCCTATATGTGACTCCTTCCCCGGTCTGGCCTATATGTGACTCCTTCCCCGGTCTGGCCTATATGTGACTCCTTCCCCAGTCTGGCCTATATGTGATTCCTTCCCCAGTCTGGCCTATATGTGACTCCTTCCCCGGTCTGGCCTATATGTGACTCCTTCCCCAGTCTGGCATATATGTGACTCCTTCCCCAGTCTGGCCTATATGTGACTCCTTCCCCAGTCTGGCCTAAATGTGACTCCTTCCCCAGTCTGGCCTATATGTGACTCCTTCCCCAGTCTGGCCTATATGTGACTCCTTCCCCAGTCTGGCCTATATGTGTCTCCTTCCCCGGTCTGGCCTATCTGTGACTCCTTCCCCAGTCTGGCCTATATGTGTCTCCTTCCCCGGTCTGGCCTATCTGTGACTCCTTCCCCGGTCTGACCTATCTTTGACTCCTTCCCTAGTCTGGCCTATCTGTGACTCCGTCCGCAGTCTGGCCTATATGTGACTCCTTCCCCAGTCTGGCCTATATGTGCCTCCTTCCCCGGTCTGGCCTTTATGTGACTCCTTCCCCGGTCTGGCATATATGTGACTCCTTCCCCGGTCTGGCCTATATGTGGCTCCTTCCCCGGTCTGGCCTATATGTGACTCCTTCCCCGGTCTGGCCTATCTGTGACTCCTTCCCCGGTTTGGCCTATATGTGACTCCTTCCCCAGTCTGGCCTATATGTGTCTCCTTCCCCAGTCTGGCCTATATGTGACTCCATCCCCGGTCTGGCCGATATGTGACTCCTTCCCCGGTCTGGCCTATATGTTACTCCTTCTCCAGTCTGGCCTATATGTGACTCCTTCCCCAGTCTGGCCTATATGTGACTCCTTCCCCGGTCTGGCCTATATGTGAATCCTTCCCCAGTCTGGCCTATATGTGACTCCTTCCCCAGTCTGGACTATATGTGACTCCTTCCCCGGTCTGGCCTATATGTGACTCCTTCCCCAGTCTGGCATATATGTGACTCCTTCCCCAGTCTGGCCTATATGTGACTCCTTCCCCAGTCTGGCCTATATGTGACTCCTTCCCCAGTCTGGCCTATATGTGACTCCTTCCCCAGTCTGGCCTGTATGTGACTCCTTCCCCAGTCTGGCCTATATGTGACTCCTTCCCCGGTCTGGCCTATATGTGACTCCTTCCCCAGTCTGGCCTATATGTGACTCCTTCCCCAGTCTGGCCTATATGTGACTCCTTCACCAGTCTGGCCTATCTGTGACTCCTTCCCCAGTCTGGCCTATAAGTGACTCCTTCCCCAGTCTGGCCTATATGTGACTCCTTCCCCGGTCTGGCCTATCTGTGACTCCTTCCCCGGTCTGACCTATCTTTGACTCCTCCCTAGTCTGGCCTATCTGTGACTCCTTCCGCAGTCTGGCCTATATGTGACTCCTTCCCCGGTCTGGCCTATATGTGACTCCTTCCCCGGTCTGGCCTATATGTGACTCCTTCCCCAGTCTGGCCTATATGTGATTCCTTCCCCAGTCTGGCCTATATGTGACTCCTTCCCCGGTCTGGCCTATATGTGACTCCTTCCCCAGTCTGGCATATATGTGACTCCTTCCCCAGTCTGGCCTATATGTGACTCCTTCCCCAGTCTGGCCTAAATGTGACTCCTTCCCCAGTCTGGCCTATATGTGACTCCTTCCCCAGTCTGGCCTATATGTGACTCCTTCCCCAGTCTGGCCTATATGTGTCTCCTTCCCCGGTCTGGCCTATCTGTGACTCCTTCCCCAGTCTGGCCTATATGTGTCTCCTTCCCCGGTCTGGCCTATCTGTGACTCCTTCCCCGGTCTGACCTATCTTTGACTCCTTCCCTAGTCTGGCCTATCTGTGACTCCGTCCGCAGTCTGGCCTATATGTGACTCCTTCCCCAGTCTGGCCTATATGTGCCTCCTTCCCCGGTCTGGCCTTTATGTGACTCCTTCCCCGGTCTGGCATATATGTGACTCCTTCCCCGGTCTGGCCTATATGTGGCTCCTTCCCCGGTCTGGCCTATATGTGACTCCTTCCCCGGTCTGGCCTATCTGTGACTCCTTCCCCGGTTTGGCCTATATGTGACTCCTTCCCCAGTCTGGCCTATATGTGTCTCCTTCCCCAGTCTGGCCTATATGTGACTCCATCCCCGGTCTGGCCGATATGTGACTCCTTCCCCGGTCTGGCCTATATGTGACTCCTTCCCCGGTCCGGCCTATATGTGACTCCTTCCCCGGTCCGGCCTATATGTGACTCCTTCCCCGGTCTGGCCTATATGTGACTCCTTCCCCGGTCCGGCCTATATGTGACTCCTTCCCTGGTCTGGCCTATATGTGACTCCTTCCCCGGTCCGGCCTATATGTGACTCCTTCCCCGGTCTGGCCTATATGTGACTCCTTCCCCGGTCTGGCCTATATGTGACTCCTTCCCCAGTCTGACCTATATGTGTCTCCTTCCCCGGCCTGGCCTATATGTGACTCCTTCCCCAGTCTGGCCTATATGTGACTCCTTCCCCGGTCTGGCCTATTTGTGACTCCTTCCCCACTCTGGCCTATATTTGACTCCTTCCCCGGTCTGGCCTATATGTGACTCCTTCCCCAGTCTGGCCTATATGTTACTCCTTCTCCAGTCTGGCCTATATGTGACTCCTTCCCCAGTCTGGCCTATATGTGATTCCTTCCCCGGTCTGGCCTATATGTGACTCCTTCCCCAGTCTGGCCTATATGTAACTCCTTCCCCAGTCTGGCCGATATGTGACTCCTTCCCCGGTCTGGCCTATATGTGACTCCTTCCCCAGTCTGGCATATATGTGACTCCTTCCCCAGTCTGGCCTATATGTGACTCCTTCCCCAGTCTGGCCTATATGTGACTCCTTCCCCAGTCTGGCCTATATGTGACTCCTTCCCCAGTCTGGCCTATATGTGACTCTTTCCGCAGTCTGGCCTATATGTGACTCCTTCCCCGGTCTGGCCTATATGTGACTCCTTCCCCGGTCTGGCCTATATGTGACTCCTTCCCCAGTCTGGCCTATATGTGACTCCTTCCCCAGTCTGGCCTATATGTGACTCCTTCCCCAGTCTGGCCTATATGTGACTCCTTCCCCAGTCTGGCCTAAATGTGACTCCTTCCCCAGTCTGGCCTATATGTGACTCCTTCCCCAGTCTGGCCTATATGTGACTCCTTCCCCAGTCTGGCCTATATGTGTCTCCTTCCCCGGTCTGGCCTATCTGTGACTCCTTCCCCGGTCTGACCTATCTTTGACTCCTTCCCTAGTCTGGCCTATCTGTGACTCCGTCCGCAGTCTGGCCTATATGTGACTCCTTCCCCAGTCTGGCCTATATGTGACTCCTTCCCCAGTCTGGCCTATATGTGACTCCTTCCCCAGTCTGGCCTATATGTGACTCCTTCCCCAGTCTGGCCTATATGTGACTCTTTCCCCAGTCTGGCCTATATGTGACTCCTTCCCCAGTCTGGCCTATATGTGACTCCTTCCCCAGTCTGGCCTATATGTGACTCCTTCACCAGTCTGGCCAATCTGTGACTCCTTCCCCAGCCTGGCCTATAAGTGACTCCTTCCCCAGTCTGGCCTATATGTGACTCCTTCCCCGATCTGGCCTATCTGTGACTCCTTCCCCGGTCTGACCTATCTTTGACTCCTTCCCTAGTCTGGCCTATCTGTGACTCCTTCCGCAGTCTGGCCTATATGTGACTCCTTCCCCAGTCTGGCCTATATGTGACTCCTTCCACAGTCTGGCCTATATGTGACTCCTTCCCCAGTCTGGCCTCTATGTGACTCATTCCCCGGTCTGGCCTATATGTGACTCCTTCCCCAGTCTGGCCTATATGTGACTCCTTCCCCAGTCTGGCCTATATGTGACTCCTTCCCCAGTCTGGCCTATATGTGTCTCCTTCCCCGGTCTGGCCTATCTGTGACTCCTTCCCCGGTCTGACCTATCTTTGACTCCTTCCCTAGTCTGGCCTATCTGTGACTCCGTCCGCAGTCTGGCCTATATGTGACTCCTTCCCCAGTCTGGCCTATATGTGACTCCTTCCCCAGTCTGGCCTCTATGTGACTCATTCCCCGGTCTGGCCTATATGTGACTCCTTCCCCAGTCTGGCCGATATGTGACTCCATCCCCGGTCTGGCCTATATGTGACTCCTTCCCCAGTCTGGCCTATATGTGACTCCTTCCCCGGTCTGGCCCATATGTGAGTCCTTCCCCAGTCTGGCCTATATGTGACTCCTTCCCCAGTCTGGCCTATATGTGACTCCTTCCCCAGTCTGGCCTATTTGTGAATCCTTCCCCAGTCTGGCCTATTTGTGTCTCCTTCGCCGGTCCGGCCTATATGTGACTCCTTCCCCAGTCTGGCCTCTATGTGACTCATTCCCCGGTCTGGCCCATATGTGAGTCCTTCCCCAGTCTGGCCTATATGTGACTCCTTCCCCGGTCTGGCCTATATGTGACTCCTTCCCCGGTCTGGCCTATATGTGACTCCTTCCACGGTCCGGCCTATATGTGACTCCTTCCCCGGTCTGGCCTATATGTGACTCCTTCCCCGGTCCGGCCTATATGTGACTCCTTCCCCAGTCTGGCCTATATGTGACTCCTTCCCCAGTCTGGCCTATATGTGTCTCCTTCCCCGGTCTGGCCTATATGTGACTCCTACCCCAGTCTGGCCGATATGTGACACCTTCCCCGGTCTGGCCTATATGTTACTCCTTCCCCAGTCTGGCCTATATGTGACTCCTTCCCCGGTCTGGCCTATATGTGACCCCTTCCCCAGTCTGGCCTATATGTTACTCCTTCTCCAGTCTGGCCTATATGTGACTCCTTCCCCAGTCTGGCCTATATGTGACTCCTTCCCCGGTCTGGCCTATATGTGAATCCTTCCCCAGTCTGGCCTATATGTGACTCCTTCCCCAGTCTGGCCTATATGTGACTCCTTCCCCGGTCTGGCCTATATGTGACTCCTTCCCCAGTCTGGCATATATGTGACTCCTTCCCCAGTCTGGCCTATATGTGACTCCTTCCCCAGTCTGGCCTATATGTGACTCCTTCCCCAGTCTGGCCTATATGTGACTCCTTCCCCAGTCTGGCCTATATGTGACTCCTTCCCCAGTCTGGCCTGTATGTGACTCCTTCCCCAGTCTGGCCTATATGTGACTCCTTCCCCGGTCTGGCCTATATGTGACTCCTTCCCCAGTCTGGCCTATATGTGACTCCTTCCCCAGTCTGGCCTATATGTGACTCCTTCACCAGTCTGGCCTATCTGTGACTCCTTCCCCAGTCTGGCCTATAAGTGACTCCTTCCCCAGTCTGGCCTATATGTGACTCCTTCCCCGGTCTGGCCTATCTGTGACTCCTTCCCCGGTCTGACCTATCTTTGACTCCTTCCCTAGTCTGCCCTATCTGTGACTCCTTCCGCAGTCTGGCCTATATGTGACTCCTTCCCCGGTCTGGCCTATATGTGACTCCTTCCCCGGTCTGGCCTATATGTGACTCCTTCCCCAGTCTGGCCTATATGTGACTCCTTCCCCAGTCTGGCCTATATGTGACTCCTTCCCCAGTCTGGCCTATATGTGACTCCTTCCCCAGTCTGGCCTATATGTGACTCCTTCCCCAGTCTGGCCTATATGTGACTCCTTCCCCAGTCTGGCCTATATGTGACTCTTTCCCCAGTCTGGCCTATATGTGACTCCTTCCCCGGTCTGGCCTATCTGTGACTCCTTCCCCGGTCTGACCTATCTTTGACTCCTTCCCTAGTCTGGCCTATCTGTGACTCCTTCCGCAGTCTGGCCTATATGTGTCTCCTTCCCCGGTCTGGCCTATCTGTGACTCCTTCCCCGGTCTGACCTATCTTTGACTCCTTCCCTAGTCTGGCCTATCTGTGACTCCGTCCGCAGTCTGGCCTATATGTGACTCCTTCCCCAGTCTGGCCTATATGTGACTCCTTCCCCAGTCTGGCCTATATGTGACTCCTTCCCCAGTCTGGCCTATATGTGACTCCTTCCCCAGTCTGGCCTATATGTGACTCTTTCCCCAGTCTGGCCTATATGTGACTCCTTCCCCAGTCTGGCCTATATGTGACTCCTTCCCCAGTCTGGCCTATATGTGACTCCTTCACCAGTCTGGCCAATCTGTGACTCCTTCCCCAGCCTGGCCTATAAGTGACTCCTTCCCCAGTCTGGCCTATATGTGACTCCTTCCCCGGTCTGGCCTATCTGTGACTCCTTCCCCGGTCTGACCTATCTTTGACTCCTTCCCTAGTCTGGCCTATCTGTGACTCCTTCCGCAGTCTGGCCTATATGTGACTCCTTCCCCAGTCTGGCCTATATGTGACTCCTTCCCCAGTCTGGCCTATATGTGACTCCTTCCCCAGTCTGGCCTCTATGTGACTCATTCCCCGGTCTGGCCGATATGTGACTCCTTCCCCAGTCTGGCCTATATGTGACTCCTTCCCCAGTCTGGCCTATATGTGACTCCTTCCCCAGTCTGGCCTATATGTGTCTCCTTCCCCGGTCTGGCCTATCTGTGACTCCTTCACCGGTCTGACCTATCTTTGACTCCTTCCCTAGTCTGGCCTATCTGTGACTCCGTCCGCAGTCTGGCCTATATGTGACTCCTTCCCCAGTCTGGCCTATATGTGACTCCTTCCCCAGTCTGGCCTCTATGTGACTCATTCCCCTGTCTGGCCTATATGTGACTCCTTCCCCAGTCTGGCCGATATGTGACTCCATCCCCGGTCTGGCCTATATGTGACTCCTTCCCCAGTCTGGCCTATATGTGACTCCTTCCCCGGTCTGGCCCATATGTGAGTCCTTCCCCAGTCTGGCCTATATGTGACTCCTTCCCCAGTCTGGCCTATATGTGACTCCTTCCCCAGTCTGGCCTATTTGTGAATCCTTCCCCAGTCTGGCCTATTTGTGTCTCCTTCGCCGGTCCGGCCTATATGTGACTCCTTCCCCAGTCTGGCCTCTATGTGACTCATTCCCCGGTCTGGCCCATATGTGAGTCCTTCCCCAGTCTGGCCTATATGTGACTCCTTCCCCGGTCTGGCCTATATGTGTCTCCTTCCCCGGTCTGGCCTATATGTGACTCCTTCCACGGTCCGGCCTATATGTGACTCCTTCCCCGGTCTGGCCTATATGTGAGTCCTTCCCCGGTCCGGCCTATATGTGACTCCTTCCCCGGTCTGGCCTATATGTGACTCCTTCCCCAGTCTGGCCTATATGTGTCTCCTTCCCCGGTCTGGCCTATATGTGACTCCTACCCCAGTCTGGCCGATATGTGACACCTTCCCCGGTCTGGCCTATATGTGACTCCTTCCCCAGTCTGGCCTATATGTGACTCCTTCCCCGGTCTGGCCTATATGTGACCCCTTCCCCAGTCTGGCCTATATGTTACTCCTTCTCCAGTCTGGCCTATATGTGACTCCTTCCCCAGTCTGGCCTATATGTGACTCCTTCCCCGGTCTGGCCTATATGTGAATCCTTCCCCAGTCTGGCCTATATGTGACTCCTTCCCCAGTCTGGCCTATATGTGACTCCTTCCCCGGTCTGGCCTATATGTGACTCCTTCCCCAGTCTGGCATATATGTGACTCCTTCCCCAGTCTGGCCTATATGTGACTCCTTCCCCAGTCTGGCCTATATGTGACTCCTTCCCCAGTCTGGCCTGTATGTGACTCCTTCCCCAGTCTGGCCTATATGTGACTCCTTCCCCGGTCTGGCCTATATGTGACTCCTTCCCCAGTCTGGCCTATATGTGACTCCTTCCCCAGTCTGGCCTATATGTGACTCCTTCACCAGTCTGGCCTATCTGTGACTCCTTCCCCAGTCTGGCCTATAAGTGACTCCTTCCCCAGTCTGGCCTATATGTGACTCCTTCCCCGGTCTGGCCTATCTGTGACTCCTTCCCCGGTCTGACCTATCTTTGACTCCTTCCCTAGTCTGGCCTATCTGTGACTCCTTCCGCAGTCTGGCCTATATGTGACTCCTTCCCCGGTCTGGCCTATATGTGACTCCTTCCCCGGTCTGGCCTATATGTGACTCCTTCCCCAGTCTGGCCTATATGTGACTCCTTCCCCAGTCTGGCCTATATGTGACTCCTTCCCCAGTCTGGCCTATATGTGACTCCTTCCCCAGTCTGGCCTAAATGTGACTCCTTCCCCAGTCTGGCCTATATGTGACTCCTTCCCCAGTCTGGCCTATATGTGACTCCTTCCCCAGTCTGGCCTATATGTGTCTCCTTCCCCGGTCTGGCCTATCTGTGACTCCTTCCCCGGTCTGACCTATCTTTGACTCCTTCCCTAGTCTGGCCTATCTGTGACTCCGTCCGCAGTCTGGCCTATATGTGACTCCTTCCCCAGTCTGGCCTATATGTGACTCCTTCCCCAGTCTGGCCTATATGTGACTCCTTCCCCAGTCTGGCCTATATGTGACTCCTTCCCCAGTCTGGCCTATATGTGACTCTTTCCCCAGTCTGGCCTATATGTGACTCCTTCCCCAGTCTGGCCTATATGTGACTCCTTCCCCAGTCTGGCCTATAGGTGACTCCTTCACCAGTCTGGCCAATCTGTGACTCCTTCCCCAGCCTGGCCTATAAGTGACTCCTTCCCCAGTCTGGCCTATATGTGACTCCTTCCCCGGTCTGGCCTATCTGTGACTCCTTCCCCGGTCTGACCTATCTTTGACTCCTTCCCTAGTCTGGCCTATCTGTGACTCCTTCCGCAGTCTGGCCTATATGTGACTCCTTCCCCAGTCTGGCCTATATGTGACTCCTTCCCCAGTCTGGCCTATATGTGACTCCTTCCCCGGTCTGGCCTATCTGTGACTCCTTCCCCGGTCTGACCTCTCTTTGACTCCTTCCCTCGTCTGGCCTATCTGTGACTCCTTCCGCAGTCTGGCCTATATGTGACTCCTTCCCCGGTCTTGCCTATCTGTGACTCCTTCCCCAGTCTGGCCTATATGTGACTCCTTCCCCGGTCTGGCCTATATGTGACTCCTTCCCCGGTCTGGCCTATATGTGCCTCCTTCCCCGGTCTGGCCTTTATGTGACTCCTTCCCCGGTCTGGCATATATGTGACTCCTTCCCCGGTCTGGCCTATATGTGGCTCCTTCCCCGGTCTGGCCTATATGTGACTCCTTCCCCGGTCTGGCCTATCTGTGACTCCTTCCCCGGTCTGGCCTATATGTGACTCCTTCCCCAGTCTGGCCTATATGTGTCTCCTTCCCCAGTCTGGCCTATATGTGACTCCATCCCCGGTCTGGCCGATATGTGACTCCTTCCCCGGTCTGGCCTATATGTGACTCCTTCCCCGGTCCGGCCTATATGTGACTCCTTCCCCGGTCCGGCCTATATGTGACTCCTTCCCCGGTCTGGCCTATATGTGACTCCTTCCCCGGTCCGGCCTATATGTGACTCCTTCCCTGGTCTGGCCTATATGTGACTCCTTCCCCGGTCCGGCCTATATGTGACTCCTTCCCCGGTCTGGCCTATATGTGACTCCTTCCCCGGTCCTGCCTGTATGTGGCTCCTTCCCCGGTCTGGCCTATATGTGACTCCTTCCCCAGTCTGGCCTATATGTGTCTCCTTCCCCAGCCTGGCCTATATGTGACTCCTTCCCCAGTCTGGCCGATATGTGACTCCTTCCCCGGTCTGGCCTATATGTGACTCCTTCCCCAGTCTGGCATATATGTGACTCCTTCCCCAGTCTGGCCTATATGTGACTCCTTCCCCAGTCTGGCCTATATGTGACTCCTTCCCCAGTCTGGCCTATATGTGACTCCTTCCCCAGTCTGGCCTATATGTGACTCCTTCCCAAGTCTGGCCTATATGTGAATCCTTCCCCAGTCTGGCCTATATGTGACTCTTTCCCCAGTCTGGCCTATGTGTGACTCCTTCCCCAGTCTGGCCTATATGTGACTCCTTCCCCAGTCTGGCCTATATGTGACTCCTTCCCCAGTCTGGCCTATATGTGACTCCTTCACCAGTCTGGCCTATCTGTGACTCCTTCCCCAGTCTGGCCTATAAGTGACTCCTTCCCCAGTCTGGCCTATATGTGACTCCTTCCCCAGTCTGGCCTATATGTGACTCCTTCCCCAGTCTGGCCTATATGTGACTCCTTCCCAAGTCTGGCCTATATGTGACTCCTTCCCCGGTCTGGCCTATATGTGACTCTTTCCCCAGTCTGGCCTATGTGTGACTCCTTCCCCAGTCTGGCCTATATGTGACTCCTTCCCCAGTCTGGCCTATATGTGACTCCTTCCCCAGTCTGGCCTATATGTGACTCCTTCACCAGTCTGGCCTATCTGTGACTCCTTCCCCAGTCTGGCGTATAAGTGACTCCTTCCCCAGTCTGGCCTATATGTGACTCCTTCCCCGGTCTGGCCTATCTGTGACTCCTTCCCCGGTCTGACCTATCTTTGACTCCTTCCCTAGTCTGGCCTATCTGTGACTCCTTCCGCAGTCTGGCCTATATGTGACTCCTTCCCCGGTCTGGCCTATATGTGACTCCTTCCCCGGTCTGGCCTATATGTGACTCCTTCCCCAGTCTGGCCTATATGTGACTCCTTCCCCAGTCTGGCCTATATGTGACTCCTTCCCCGGTCTGGCCTATATGTGACTCCTTCCCCAGTCTGGCATATATGTGACTCCTTCCCCAGTCTGGCCTATATGTGACTCCTTCCCCAGTCTGGCCTATATGTGACTCCTTCACCAGTCTGGCCTATCTGTGACTCCTTCCCCAGTCTGGCCTATAAGTGACTCCTTCCCCAGTCTGGCCTATATGTGACTCCTTCCCCGGTCTGGCCTATCTGTGACTCCTTCCCCGGTCTGACCTATCTATGACTCCTTCCCTAGTCTGGCCTATCTGTGACTCCTTCCGCAGTCTGGCCTTTATGTGACGCCTTCCCCGGTCTTGCCTATCTGTGACTCCTTCCCCAGTCTGGACTATATGTGACTCCTTCGCCGGTCTGTCCTATATGTGACTCCTTCCCCGGTCTGGCCAATATGTGGCTCCTTCCCCGGTCTGGCCTTTATGTGACTCCTTCCCCGGTCTGGCATATATGTGACTCCTTCCCCGGTCTGGCCTATATGTGGCTCCTTCCCCGGTCTGGCCGATATGTGACTCCTTCCCCGGTCTGGCCTATATGTGACTCCTTCCCAGTCTGGCCTGTATGTGACTCCTTCCCCAGTCTGGCCTATATGTGACTCCTTCCCCAGTCTGGCCTATATGTGACTCCTTCCCCAGTCTGGCCTATATGTGATTCCTTCCCCAGTCTGGCCTGTTTGTGATTCCTTCCCCAGTCTGGCCTATATGTGACTCCTTCCCCAGTCTGGCCTATATGCGGCTCCTTCCCCAGTCTGGCCTATATGTGACTCCTTCCCCAGTCTGGCCTATATGTGACTCCTTCCCCGGTCTGGCCTATATGTGACTCCTTCCCCGGTCTGGCCTATATGTGACTCCTTCCCCAGTCTGGCCTATATGTGACTCCTTCCCCAGTCTGGTCTATATGTGACTCCTTCCCCAGTCTGGCCTATATGTGACTCCTTCCCCAGTCTGGCCTATATGTGACTCCTTCCCCAGTCTGGGCTATATGTGACTCCTTCCCCGGTCTGGCCTATATGAGACTCCTTCCCCGGTCTGGCCTATATGTGACTCCTTCCCCAGACTGGCCTACATGTGACTCCGTCCCCAGACTGGCCTATATGTGACTCCTTCCCCGGTCTGACCTATATGTGACTCCCTCCCCAGACTGGCCTATATGTGACTCCTTCCCCAGTCTGGCCTACATGTGACTCCTTCCCCGGTCCTGCCTATATGTGGCTCCTTCCCCGGTCTGGCCTATATGTGACTCCTTCCCCAGTCTGGCCTATATGTGTCTCCTTCCCCGGCCTGGCCTATATGTGACTCCTTCCCCAGTCTGGCCTATATGTGACTCCTTCCCCGGTCTGGCCTATTTGTGAATCCTTCCCCACTCTGGCCTATATTTGACTCCTTCCCCAGTCTGGCCTATATGTGACTCCTTCCCCGGTCTAACCTATATGTGACTCCTTCCACGGACTGACCTATAAGTGACTCCTTCCCCAGACTGGCCTACATGTGACTCCGTCCCCAGACTGGCCTATATGTGACTCCTTCCCCGGTCTGACCTATATGTGACTCCCTCCCCAGACTGGCCTATATGTGACTCCTTCCCCAGTCTGGCCTATATGTGGCTCCTTCCCCGGTCTGGCCTATATGTGACTCCTTCCCCAGTCTGGCCTATCTGTGACTCCTTCCCCAGTCTGGCCTATAAGTGACTCCTTCCCCAGTCTGGCCTATATGTGACTCCTTCCCAAGTCTGGCCTATATGTGAATCCTTCCCCAGTCTGGCCTATATGTGACTCTTTCCCCAGTCTGGCCTATGTGTGACTCCTTCCCCAGTCTGGCCTATATGTGACTCCTTCCCCAGTCTGGCCTATATGTGACTCCTTCCCCAGTCTGGCATATATGTGACTCCTTCACCAGTCTGGCCTATCTGTGACTCCTTCCCCAGTCTGGCCTATAAGTGACTCCTTCCCCAGTCTGGCCTATATGTGACTCCTTCCCCAGTCTGGCCTATATGTGACTCCTTCCCCAGTCTGGCCTATATGTGACTCCTTCCCAAGTCTGGCCTATATGTGACTCCTTCCCCGGTCTGGCCTATATGTGACTCTTTCCCCAGTCTGGCCTATGTGTGACTCCTTCCCCAGTCTGGCCTATATGTGACTCCTTCCCCAGTCTGGCCTATATGTGACTCCTTCCCCAGTCTGGCCTATATGTGACTCCTTCACCAGTCTGGCCTATCTGTGACTCCTTCCCCAGTCTGGCGTATAAGTGACTCCTTCCCCAGTCTGGCCTATCTGTGACTCCTTCCCCGGTCTGGCCTATCTGTGACTCCTTCCCCGGTCTGACCTATCTTTGACTCCTTCCCCAGTCTGGCCTATATGTGACTCCTTCCCCGGTCTGGCCTATATGAGACTCCTTCCCCAGTCTGGCCTATATGTGACTCCTTCCCCGGTCTAACCTATATGTGACTCCTTCCACGGACTGACCTATAAGTGACTCCTTCCCCAGACTGGCCTACATGTGACTCCGTCCCCAGACTGGCCTACATGTGACTCCGTCCCCAGACTGGCCTATATGTGACTCCTTCCCCGGTCTGACCTATATGTGACTCCCTCCCCAGACTGGCCTATATGTGACTCCTTCCCCAGTCTGGCCTACATGTGACTCCTTCCCCGGTCCTGCCTATATGTGGCTCCTTCCCCGGTCTGGCCTATATGTGACTCCTTCCCCAGTCTGGCCTATATGTGTCTCCTTCCCCGGCCTGGCCTATATGTGACTCCTTCCCCAGTCTGGCCTATATGTGACTCCTTCCCCGGTCTGGCCTATTTGTGAATCCTTCCCCACTCTGGCCTATATTTGACTCCTTCCCCGGTCTGGCCTATATGTGACTCCTTCCCCAGTCTGGCCTATATGTTACTCCTTCTCCAGTCTGGCCTATATGTGACTCCTTCCCCAGTCTGGCCTATATGTGACTCCTTCCCCGGTCTGGCCTATATGTGACTCCTTCCCCAGTCTGGCCTATATGTAACTCCTTCCCCAGTCTGGCCGATATGTGACTCCTTCCCCGGTCTGGCCTATATGTGACTCCTTCCCCAGTCTGGCATATATGTGACTCCTTCCCCAGTCTGGCCTATATGTGACTCCTTCCCCAGTCTGGCCTATATGTGACTCCTTCCCCAGTCTGGCCTATATGTGACTCCTTCCCCAGTCTGGCCTATATGTGACTCCTTCCCAAGTCTGGCCTATATGTGAATCCTTCCCCAGTCTGGCCTATATGTGACTCCTTCCCCAGTCTGGCCTATATGTGACTCTTTCCCCAGTCTGGCCTATGTGTGACTCCTTCCCCAGTCTGGCCTATATGTGACTCCTTCCCCAGTCTGGCCTATATGTGACTCCTTCCCCAGTCTGGCCTATATGTGACTCCTTCACCAGTCTGGCCTATCTGTGACTCCTTCCCCAGTCTGGCCTATAAGTGACTCCTTCCCCAGTCTGGCCTATATGTGACTCCTTCCCCAGTCTGGCCTATATGTGACTCCTTCCCCAGTCTGGCCTATATGTGACTCCTTCCCAAGTCTGGCCTATATGTGACTCCTTCCCCGGTCTGGCCTATATGTGACTCTCTCCCCAGTCTGGCCTATGTGTGACTCCTTCCCCAGTCTGGCCTATATGTGACTCCTTCCCCAGTCTGGCCTATATGTGACTCCTTCCCCAGTCTGGCCTATATGTGACTCCTTCACCAGTCTGGCCTATCTGTGACTCCTTCCCCAGTCTGGCGTATAAGTGACTCCTTCCCCAGTCTGGTTCTATATGTGACTCCTTCCCCGGTCTGGCCTATCTGTGACTCCTTCCCCGGTCTGACCTATCTTTGACTCCTTCCCTAGTCTGGCCTATCTGTGACTCCTTCCGCAGTCTGGCCTATATGTGACTCCTTCCCCGGTCTGGCCTATATGTGACTCCTTCCCCGGTCTGGCCTATATGTGACTCCTTCCCCAGTCTGGCCTATATGTGACTCCTTCCCCGGTCTGGCCTATATGTGACTCCTTCCCCGGTCTGGCCTATATGTGACTCCTTCCCCAGTCTGGCATATATGTGACTCCTTCCCCAGTCTGGCCTATATGTGACTCCTTCCCCAGTCTGGCCTATATGTGACTCCTTCACCAGTCTGGCCTATCTGTGACTCCTTCCCCAGTCTGGCCTATAAGTGACTCCTTCCCCAGTCTGGCCTATATGTGACTCCTTCCCCGGTCTGGCCTATCTGTGACTCCTTCCCCGGTCTGACCTATCTATGACTCCTTCCCTAGTCTGGCCTATCTGTGACTCCTTCCGCAGTCTGGCCTATATGTGACGCCTTCCCCGGTCTTGCCTATCTGTGACTCCTTCCCCAGTCTGTCCTATATGTGACTCCTTCCCCGGTCTGGCCAATATGTGGCTCCTTCCCCGGTCTGGCCTTTATGTGACTCCTTCCCCGGTCTGGCATATATGTGACTCCTTCCCCGGTCTGGCCTATATGTGGCTCCTTCCCCGGTCTGGCCGATATGTGACTCCTTCCCCGGTCTGGCCTATCTGTGACTCCTTTCCTGGTCTGGCCTATATGTGACTCCTTCCCAGTCTGGCCTGTATGTGACTCCTTCCCCAGTCTGGCCTATATGTGACTCCTTCCCCAGTCTGGCCTATATGTGACTCCTTCCCCAGTCTGGCCTATATGTGATTCCTTCCCCAGTCTGGCCTGTTTGTGACTCCTTCCCCAGTCTGGCCTATATGTGACTCCTTCCCCAGTCTGGCCTATATGCGGCTCCTTCCCCAGTCTGGCCTATATGTGACTCCTTCCCCAGTCTGGCCTATATGTGACTCCTTCCCCGGTCTGGCCTATATGTGACTCCTTCCCCGGTCTGGCCTATATGTGACTCCTTCCCCAGTCTGGCCTATATGTGACTCCTTCCCCAGTCTGGTCTATATGTGACTCCTTCCCCAGTCTGGCCTATATGTGACTCCTTCCCCAGTCTGGCCTATATGTGACTCCTTCCCCAGTCTGGGCTATATGTGACTCCTTCCCCGGTCTGGCCTATATGAGACTCCTTCCCCAGTCTGGCCTATATGTGACTCCTTCCCCGGTCTAACCTATATGTGACTCCTTCCACGGACTGACCTATAAGTGACTCCTTCCCCAGACTGGCCTACATGTGACTCCGTCCCCAGACTGGCCTATATGTGACTCCTTCCCCGGTCTGACCTATATGTGACTCCCTCCCCAGACTGGCCTATATGTGACTCCTTCCCCAGTCTGGCCTACATGTGACTCCTTCCCCAGTCTGGCCTATATGTGATTCCTTCCCCAGTCTGGCCTATATGTGACTCCTTCCCCGGTCTGGCCTATATGTGACTCCTTCCCCAGTCTGGGCTATATGTGTCTCCTTCGCCGGTCTGGCCTATATGTGACTCCTTCCCCAGTCTGGCCTATATGTGACTCCTTCCCCAGTCTGGCCTATTTGTGAATCCTTCCCCAGTCTGGCCTATTTGTGTCTCCTTCGCCGGTCCGGCCAATATGTGACTCCTTCCCCAGTCTGGCCTATATGTGACTCATTCCCCGGTCTGGCCTATATGTGACACTTTCCCCAGTCTGGCCTATATGTGACTCCATCCCCGGTCTGGCCTATATGTGACTCCTTCCCCAGTCTGGCCTATATGTGTCTCCTTCCCCAGTCTGGCCTATATGTGACTCCTTCCCCGGTCTGGCCTATATGTGACTCCTTCCCCCAGTCTGGCATATATGTGACTCCTTCCCCAGTCTGGCCTATATGTGACTCCTTCCCCAGTCTGGCCTATATGTGACTCCTTCCCCAGTCTGGCCTATATGTGACTCTTTCCCCAGTCTGGCCTATATGTGACTCCTTCCCCAGTCTGGCCTATATGTGACTCCTTCCCCAGTCTGGCCTATATGTGACTCCTTCACCAGTCTGGCCAATCTGTGACTCCTTCCCCAGCCTGGCCTATAAGTGACTCCTTCCCCAGTCTGGCCTATATGTGACTCCTTCCCCGGTCTGGCCTATCTGTGACTCCTTCCCCGGTCTGACCTATCTTTGACTCCTTCCCTAGTCTGGCCTATCTGTGACTCCTTCCGCAGTCTGGCCTATATGTGACTCCTTCCCCAGTCTGGCCTATATGTGACTCCTTCCCCAGTCTGGCCTATATGTGACTCCTTCCCTAGTCTGGCCTATCTGTGACTCCTTCCGCAGTCTGGCCTATATGTGACTCCTTCCCCGGTCTTGCCTATCTGTGACTCCTTCCCCAGTCTGGCCTATATGTGACTCCTTCCCCGGTCTGGCCTATATGTGACTCCTTCCCCGGTCTGGCCTATATGTGCCTCCTTCCCCGGTCTGGCCTTTATGTGACTCCTTCCCCGGTCTGGCATATATGTGACTCCTTCCCCGGTCTGGCCTATATGTGGCTCCTTCCCTGGTCTGGCCTATATGTGACTCCTTCCCCGGTCTGGCCTATCTGTGACTCCTTCCCCGGTTTGGCCTATATGTGACTCCTTCCCCATTCTGGCCTATATGTGTCTCCTTCCCCAGTCTGGCCTATATGTGACTCCATCCCCGGTCTGGCCGATATGTGACTCCTTTCCCGGTCTGGCCTATATGAGACTCCTTCCCCGGCCTGGCCTATATGTGACTCCTTCCCCAGTCTGGCCTATATGTTACTCCTTCTCCAGTCTGGCCTATATGTGACTCCTTCCCCAGTCTGGCCTATATGTGACTCCTTCCCCGGTCTGGCCTATATGTGACTCCTTCCCCAGTCTGGCCTATATGTAACTCCTTCCACAGTCTGGCCGATATGTGACTCCTTCCCCGGTCTGGCCTATATGTGACTCCTTCCCCAATCTGGCATATATGTGACTCCTTCCCCAGTCTGGCCTATATGTGACTCCTTCCCCAGTCTGGCCTATATGTGACTCCTTCCCCAGTCTGGCCTATATGTGACTCCTTCCCCAGTCTGGCCTATATGTTACTCCTTCTCCAGTCTGGCCTATATGTGACTCCTTCCCCAGTCTGGCCTATATGTGACTCCTTCCCTGGTCTGGCCTATATGTGAGTCCTTCCCCAGTCTGGCCTATATGTGACTCCTTCCCCAGTCTGGCCTATATGTGACTCCTTCCCCGGTCTGGCCTATATGTGACTCCTTCCCCAGTCTGGCCTATATGTGTCTCCTTCCCCGGCCTGGCCTATATGTGACTCCTTCCCCAGTCTGGCCTATATGTGACTCCTTCCCCGGTCTGGCCTATTTGTGAATCCTTCCCCACTCTGGCCTATATTTGACTCCTTCCCCGGTCTGGCCTATATGTGACTCCTTCCCCAGTCTGGCCTATATGTTACTCCTTCTCCAGTCTGGCCTATATGTGACTCCTTCCCCAGTCTGGCCTATATGTGACTCCTTCCCCGGTCTGGCCTATATGTGACTCCTTCCCCAGTCTGGCCTATATGTAACTCCTTCCCCAGTCTGGCCGATATGTGACTCCTTCCCCGGTCTGGCCTATATGTGACTCCTTCCCCAGTCTGGCATATATGTGACTCCTTCCCCAGTCTGGCCTATATGTGACTCCTTCCCCAGTCTGGCCTATATGTGACTCCTTCCCCAGTCTGGCCTATATGTGACTCCTTCCCCAGTCTGGCCTATATGTGACTCCTTCCCAAGTCTGGCCTATATGTGAATCCTTCCCCAGTCTGGCCTATATGTGACTCTTTCCCCAGTCTGGCCTATGTGTGACTCCTTCCCCAGTCTGGCCTATATGTGACTCCTTCCCCAGTCTGGCCTATATGTGACTCCTTCCCCAGTCTGGCCTATATGTGACTCCTTCACCAGTCTGGCCTATCTGTGACTCCTTCCCCAGTCTGGCCTATAAGTGACTCCTTCCCCAGTCTGGCCTATATGTGACTCCTTCCCCAGTCTGGCCTATATGTGACTCCTTCCCCAGTCTGGCCTATATGTGACTCCTTCCCAAGTCTGGCCTATATGTGACTCCTTCCCCGGTCTGGCCTATATGTGACTCTCTCCCCAGTCTGGCCTATGTGTGACTCCTTCCCCAGTCTGGCCTATATGTGACTCCTTCCCCAGTCTGGCCTATATGTGACTCCTTCCCCAGTCTGGCCTATACGTGACTCCTTCACCAGTCTGGCCTATCTGTGACTCCTTCCCCAGTCTGGCGTATAAGTGACTCCTTCCCCAGTCTGGTTCTATATGTGACTCCTTCCCCGGTCTGGCCTATCTGTGACTCCTTCCCCGGTCTGACCTATCTTTGACTCCTTCCCTAGTCTGGCCTATCTGTGACTCCTTCCGCAGTCTGGCCTATATGTGACTCCTTCCCCGGTCTGGCCTATATGTGACTCCTTCCCCGGTCTGGCCTATATGTGACTCCTTCCCCAGTCTGGCCTATATGTGACTCCTTCCCCGGTCTGGCCTATATGTGACTCCTTCCCCGGTCTGGCCTATATGTGACTCCTTCCCCAGTCTGGCATATATGTGACTCCTTCCCCAGTCTGGCCTATATGTGACTCCTTCCCCAGTCTGGCCTATATGTGACTCCTTCACCAGTCTGGCCTATCTGTGACTCCTTCCCCAGTCTGGCCTATAAGTGACTCCTTCCCCAGTCTGGCCTATATGTGACTCCTTCCCCGGTCTGGCCTATCTGTGACTCCTTCCCCGGTCTGACCTATCTATGACTCCTTCCCTAGTCTGGCCTATCTGTGACTCCTTCCGCAGTCTGGCCTATATGTGACGCCTTCCCCGGTCTTGCCTATCTGTGACTCCTTCCCCAGTCTGTCCTATATGTGACTCCTTCCCCGGTCTGGCCAATATGTGGCTCCTTCCCCGGTCTGGCCTTTATGTGACTCCTTCCCCGGTCTGGCATATATGTGACTCCTTCCCCGGTCTGGCCTATATGTGGCTCCTTCCCCGGTCTGGCCGATATGTGACTCCTTCCCCGGTCTGGCCTATCTGTGACTCCTTCCCTGGTCTGGCCTATATGTGACTCCTTCCCAGTCTGGCCTGTATGTGACTCCTTCCCCAGTCTGGCCTATATGTGACTCCTTCCCCAGTCTGGCCTATATGTGACTCCTTCCCCAGTCTGGCCTATATGTGATTCCTTCCCCAGTCTGGCCTGTTTGTGACTCCTTCCCCAGTCTGGCCTATATGTGACTCCTTCCCCAGTCTGGCCTATATGCGGCTCCTTCCCCAGTCTGGCCTATATGTGACTCCTTCCCCAGTCTGGCCTATATGTGACTCCTTCCCCGGTCTGGCCTATATGTGACTCCTTCCCCGGTCTGGCCTATATGTGACTCCTTCCCCAGTCTGGCCTATATGTGACTCCTTCCCCAGTCTGGTCTATATGTGACTCCTTCCCCAGTCTGGCCTATATGTGACTCCTTCCCCAGTCTGGCCTATATGTGACTCCTTCCCCAGTCTGGGCTATATGTGACTCCTTCCCCGGTCTGGCCTATATGAGACTCCTTCCCCAGTCTGGCCTATATGTGACTCCTTCCCCGGTCTAACCTATATGTGACTCCTTCCACGGACTGACCTATAAGTGACTCCTTCCCCAGACTGGCCTACATGTGACTCCGTCCCCAGACTGGCCTATATGTGACTCCTTCCCCGGTCTGACCTATATGTGACTCCCTCCCCAGACTGGCCTATATGTGACTCCTTCCCCAGTCTGGCCTACATGTGACTCCTTCCCCAGTCTGGCCTATATGTGATTCCTTCCCCAGTCTGGCCTATATGTGACTCCTTCCCCGGTCTGGCCTATATGTGACTCCTTCCCCAGTCTGGGCTATATGTGTCTCCTTCGCCGGTCTGGCCTATATGTGACTCCTTCCCCAGTCTGGCCTATATGTGACTCCTTCCCCAGTCTGGCCTATTTGTGAATCCTTCCCCAGTCTGGCCTATTTGTGTCTCCTTCGCCGGTCCGGCCAATATGTGACTCCTTCCCCAGTCTGGCCTATATGTGACTCATTCCCCGGTCTGGCCTATATGTGACACTTTCCCCAGTCTGGCCTATATGTGACTCCATCCCCGGTCTGGCCTATATGTGACTCCTTCCCCAGTCTGGCCTATATGTGTCTCCTTCCCCAGTCTGGCCTATATGTGACTCCTTCCCCGGTCTGGCCTATATGTGACTCCTTCCCCCAGTCTGGCATATATGTGACTCCTTCCCCAGTCTGGCCTATATGTGACTCCTTCCCCAGTCTGGCCTATATGTGACTCCTTCCCCAGTCTGGCCTATATGTGACTCTTTCCCCAGTCTGGCCTATATGTGACTCCTTCCCCAGTCTGGCCTATATGTGACTCCTTCCCCAGTCTGGCCTATATGTGACTCCTTCACCAGTCTGGCCAATCTGTGACTCCTTCCCCAGCCTGGCCTATAAGTGACTCCTTCCCCAGTCTGGCCTATATGTGACTCCTTCCCCGGTCTGGCCTATCTGTGACTCCTTCCCCGGTCTGACCTATCTTTGACTCCTTCCCTAGTCTGGCCTATCTGTGACTCCTTCCGCAGTCTGGCCTATATGTGACTCCTTCCCCAGTCTGGCCTATATGTGACTCCTTCCCCAGTCTGGCCTATATGTGACTCCTTCCCCAGTCTGGCCTATATGTGACTCCTTCCCCAGTCTGGCCTATATGTGACTCCTTCACCAGTCTGGCCTATCTGTGACTCCTTCCCCAGCCTGGCCTATAAGTGACTCCTTCCCCAGTCTGGCCTATATGTGACTCCTTCCCCGGTCTGGCCTATCTGTGACTCCTTCCCCGGTCTGACCTCTCTTTGACTCCTTCCCTAGTCTGGCCTATCTGTGACTCCTTCCGCAGTCTGGCCTATATGTGACTCCTTCCCCGGTCTTGCCTATCTGTGACTCCTTCCCCAGTCTGGCCTATATGTGACTCCTTCCCCGGTCTGGCCTATATGTGACTCCTTCCCCGGTCTGGCCTATATGTGCCTCCTTCCCCGGTCTGGCCTTTATGTGACTCCTTCCCCGGTCTGGCATATATGTGACTCCTTCCCCGGTCTGGCCTATATGTGGCTCCTTCCCTGGTCTGGCCTATATGTGACTCCTTCCCCGGTCTGGCCTATCTGTGACTCCTTCCCCGGTTTGGCCTATATGTGACTCCTTCCCCAGTCTGGCCTATATGTGTCTCCTTCCCCAGTCTGGCCTATATGTGACTCCATCCCCGGTCTGGCCGATATGTGACTCCTTTCCCGGTCTGGCCTATATGAGACTCCTTCCCCGGCCTGGCCTATATGTGACTCCTTCCCCAGTCTGGCCTATATGTTACTCCTTCTCCAGTCTGGCCTATATGTGACTCCTTCCCCAGTCTGGCCTATATGTGACTCCTTCCCCGGTCTGGCCTATATGTGACTCCTTCCCCAGTCTGGCCTATATGTAACTCCTTCCCCAGTCTGGCCGATATGTGACTCCTTCCCCGGTCTGGCCTATATGTGACTCCTTCCCCAATCTGGCATATATGTGACTCCTTCCCCAGTCTGGCCTATATGTGACTCCTTCCCCAGTCTGGCCTATATGTGACTCCTTCCCCAGTCTGGCCTATATGTGACTCCTTCCCCAGTCTGGCCTATATGTTACTCCTTCTCCAGTCTGGCCTATATGTGACTCCTTCCCCAGTCTGGCCTATATGTGACTCCTTCCCCGGTCTGGCCTATATGTGAATCCTTCCCCAGTCTGGCCTATATGTGACTCCTTCCCCAGTCTGGCCTATATGTGACTCCTTCCCTGGTCTGGCCTATATGTGACTCCTTCCCCGGTCTGGCCTATCTGTGACTCCTTCCCCGGTTTGGCCTATATGTGACTCCTTCCCCAGTCTGGCCTATATGTGTCTCCTTCCCCAGTCTGGCCTATATGTGACTCCATCCCCGGTCTGGCCGATATGTGACTCCTTTCCCGGTCTGGCCTATATGAGACTCCTTCCCCGGCCTGGCCTATAAGTGACTCCTTCCCCAGTCTGGCCTATATGTTACTCCTTCTCCAGTCTGGCCTATATGTGACTCCTTCCCCAGTCTGGCCTATATGTGACTCCTTCCCCGGTCTGGCCTATATGTGACTCCTTCCCCAGTCTGGCCTATATGTAACTCCTTCCCCAGTCTGGCCGATATGTGACTCCTTCCCCGGTCTGGCCTATATGTGACTCCTTCCCCAGTCTGGCATATATGTGACTCCTTCCCCAGTCTGGCCTATATGTGACTCCTTCCCCAGTCTGGCCTATATGTGACTCCTTCCCCAGTCTGGCCTATATGTGACTCCTTCCCCAGTCTGGCCTATATGTTACTCCTTCTCCAGTCTGGCCTATAAGTGACTCCTTCCCCAGTCTGGCCTATATGTGACTCCTTCCCCGGTCTGGCCTATATGTGAATCCTTCCCCAGTCTGGCCTATATGTGACTCCTTCCCCAGTCTGGCCTATATGTGACTCCTTCCCCGGTCTGGCCTATATGTGACTCCTTCCCCAGTCTGGCATATATGTGACTCCTTCCCCAGTCTGGCCTATATGTGACTCCTTCCCCAGTCTGGCCTATATGTGACTCCTTCCCCAGTCTGGCTTATATGTGACTCCTTCCCCAGTCTGGCCTGTATGTGACTCCTTCCCCAGTCTGGCCTATATGTGACTCCTTCCCCGGTCTGGCCTATATGTGACTCCTTCCCCAGTCTGGCCTATATGTGACTCCTTCACCAGTCTGGCCTATCTGTGACTCCTTCCCCAGTCTGGCCTATAAGTGACTCCTTCCCCAGTCTGGCCTATATGTGACTCCTTCCCCGGTCTGGCCTATCTGTGACTCCTTCCCCGGTCTGACCTATCTTTGACTCCTTCCCTAGTCTGGCCTATCTGTGACTCCTTCCGCAGTCTGGCCTATATGTGACTCCTTCCCCGGTCTGGCCTATATGTGACTCCTTCCCCGGTCTGGCCTATATGTGACTCCTTCCCCAGTCTGGCCTATATGTGATTCCTTCCCCAGTCTGGCCTATATGTGACTCCTTCCCCGGTCTGGCCTATATGTGACTCCTTCCCCAGTCTGGCATATATGTGACTCCTTCCCCAGTCTGGCCTATATGTGACTCCTTCCCCAGTCTGGCCTAAATGTGACTCCTTCCCCAGTCTGGCCTATATGTGACTCCTTCCCCAGTCTGGCCTATATGTGACTCCTTCCCCAGTCTGGCCTATATGTGTCTCCTTCCCCGGTCTGGCCTATCTGTGACTCCTTCCCCAGTCTGGCCTATATGTGTCTCCTTCCCCGGTCTGGCCTATCTGTGACTCCTTCCCCGGTCTGACCTATCTTTGACTCCTTCCCTAGTCTGGCCTATCTGTGACTCCGTCCGCAGTCTGGCCTATATGTGACTCCTTCCCCAGTCTGGCCTATATGTGCCTCCTTCCCCGGTCTGGCCTTTATGTGACTCCTTCCCCGGTCTGGCATATATGTGACTCCTTCCCCGGTCTGGCCTATATGTGGCTCCTTCCCCGGTCTGGCCTATATGTGACTCCTTCCCCGGTCTGGCCTATCTGTGACTCCTTCCCCGGTTTGGCCTATATGTGACTCCTTCCCCAGTCTGGCCTATATGTGTCTCCTTCCCCAGTCTGGCCTATATGTGACTCCATCCCCGGTCTGGCCGATATGTGACTCCTTCCCCGGTCTGGCCTATATGTTACTCCTTCTCCAGTCTGGCCTATATGTGACTCCTTCCCCAGTCTGGCCTATATGTGACTCCTTCCCCGGTCTGGCCTATATGTGAATCCTTCCCCAGTCTGGCCTATATGTGACTCCTTCCCCAGTCTGGACTATATGTGACTCCTTCCCCGGTCTGGCCTATATGTGACTCCTTCCCCAGTCTGGCATATATGTGACTCCTTCCCCAGTCTGGCCTATATGTGACTCCTTCCCCAGTCTGGCCTATATGTGACTCCTTCCCCAGTCTGGCCTATATGTGACTCCTTCCCCAGTCTGGCCTGTATGTGACTCCTTCCCCAGTCTGGCCTATATGTGACTCCTTCCCCGGTCTGGCCTATATGTGACTCCTTCCCCAGTCTGGCCTATATGTGACTCCTTCCCCAGTCTGGCCTATATGTGACTCCTTCACCAGTCTGGCCTATCTGTGACTCCTTCCCCAGTCTGGCCTATAAGTGACTCCTTCCCCAGTCTGGCCTATATGTGACTCCTTCCCCGGTCTGGCCTATCTGTGACTCCTTCCCCGGTCTGACCTATCTTTGACTCCTCCCTAGTCTGGCCTATCTGTGACTCCTTCCGCAGTCTGGCCTATATGTGACTCCTTCCCCGGTCTGGCCTATATGTGACTCCTTCCCCGGTCTGGCCTATATGTGACTCCTTCCCCAGTCTGGCCTATATGTGATTCCTTCCCCAGTCTGGCCTATATGTGACTCCTTCCCCGGTCTGGCCTATATGTGACTCCTTCCCCAGTCTGGCATATATGTGACTCCTTCCCCAGTCTGGCCTATATGTGACTCCTTCCCCAGTCTGGCCTAAATGTGACTCCTTCCCCAGTCTGGCCTATATGTGACTCCTTCCCCAGTCTGGCCTATATGTGACTCCTTCCCCAGTCTGGCCTATATGTGTCTCCTTCCCCGGTCTGGCCTATCTGTGACTCCTTCCCCAGTCTGGCCTATATGTGTCTCCTTCCCCGGTCTGGCCTATCTGTGACTCCTTCCCCGGTCTGACCTATCTTTGACTCCTTCCCTAGTCTGGCCTATCTGTGACTCCGTCCGCAGTCTGGCCTATATGTGACTCCTTCCCCAGTCTGGCCTATATGTGCCTCCTTCCCCGGTCTGGCCTTTATGTGACTCCTTCCCCGGTCTGGCATATATGTGACTCCTTCCCCGGTCTGGCCTATATGTGGCTCCTTCCCCGGTCTGGCCTATATGTGACTCCTTCCCCGGTCTGGCCTATCTGTGACTCCTTCCCCGGTTTGGCCTATATGTGACTCCTTCCCCAGTCTGGCCTATATGTGTCTCCTTCCCCAGTCTGGCCTATATGTGACTCCATCCCCGGTCTGGCCGATATGTGACTCCTTCCCCGGTCTGGCCTATATGTGACTCCTTCCCCGGTCCGGCCTATATGTGACTCCTTCCCCGGTCCGGCCTATATGTGACTCCTTCCCCGGTCTGGCCTATATGTGACTCCTTCCCCGGTCCGGCCTATATGTGACTCCTTCCCTGGTCTGGCCTATATGTGACTCCTTCCCCGGTCCGGCCTATATGTGACTCCTTCCCCGGTCTGGCCTATATGTGACTCCTTCCCCGGTCTGGCCTATATGTGACTCCTTCCCCAGTCTGACCTATATGTGTCTCCTTCCCCGGCCTGGCCTATATGTGACTCCTTCCCCAGTCTGGCCTATATGTGACTCCTTCCCCGGTCTGGCCTATTTGTGACTCCTTCCCCACTCTGGCCTATATTTGACTCCTTCCCCGGTCTGGCCTATATGTGACTCCTTCCCCAGTCTGGCCTATATGTTACTCCTTCTCCAGTCTGGCCTATATGTGACTCCTTCCCCAGTCTGGCCTATATGTGACTCCTTCCCCGGTCTGGCCTATATGTGACTCCTTCCCCAGTCTGGCCTATATGTAACTCCTTCCCCAGTCTGGCCGATATGTGACTCCTTCCCCGGTCTGGCCTATATGTGACTCCTTCCCCAGTCTGGCATATATGTGACTCCTTCCCCAGTCTGGCCTATATGTGACTCCTTCCCCAGTCTGGCCTATATGTGACTCCTTCCCCAGTCTGGCCTATATGTGACTCCTTCCCCAGTCTGGCCTATATGTGACTCTTTCCGCAGTCTGGCCTATATGTGACTCCTTCCCCGGTCTGGCCTATATGTGACTCCTTCCCCGGTCTGGCCTATATGTGACTCCTTCCCCAGTCTGGCCTATATGTGACTCCTTCCCCAGTCTGGCCTATATGTGACTCCTTCCCCAGTCTGGCCTATATGTGACTCCTTCCCCAGTCTGGCCTAAATGTGACTCCTTCCCCAGTCTGGCCTATATGTGACTCCTTCCCCAGTCTGGCCTATATGTGACTCCTTCCCCAGTCTGGCCTATATGTGTCTCCTTCCCCGGTCTGGCCTATCTGTGACTCCTTCCCCGGTCTGACCTATCTTTGACTCCTTCCCTAGTCTGGCCTATCTGTGACTCCGTCCGCAGTCTGGCCTATATGTGACTCCTTCCCCAGTCTGGCCTATATGTGACTCCTTCCCCAGTCTGGCCTATATGTGACTCCTTCCCCAGTCTGGCCTATATGTGACTCCTTCCCCAGTCTGGCCTATATGTGACTCTTTCCCCAGTCTGGCCTATATGTGACTCCTTCCCCAGTCTGGCCTATATGTGACTCCTTCCCCAGTCTGGCCTATATGTGACTCCTTCACCAGTCTGGCCAATCTGTGACTCCTTCCCCAGCCTGGCCTATAAGTGACTCCTTCCCCAGTCTGGCCTATATGTGACTCCTTCCCCGATCTGGCCTATCTGTGACTCCTTCCCCGGTCTGACCTATCTTTGACTCCTTCCCTAGTCTGGCCTATCTGTGACTCCTTCCGCAGTCTGGCCTATATGTGACTCCTTCCCCAGTCTGGCCTATATGTGACTCCTTCCACAGTCTGGCCTATATGTGACTCCTTCCCCAGTCTGGCCTCTATGTGACTCATTCCCCGGTCTGGCCTATATGTGACTCCTTCCCCAGTCTGGCCTATATGTGACTCCTTCCCCAGTCTGGCCTATATGTGACTCCTTCCCCAGTCTGGCCTATATGTGTCTCCTTCCCCGGTCTGGCCTATCTGTGACTCCTTCCCCGGTCTGACCTATCTTTGACTCCTTCCCTAGTCTGGCCTATCTGTGACTCCGTCCGCAGTCTGGCCTATATGTGACTCCTTCCCCAGTCTGGCCTATATGTGACTCCTTCCCCAGTCTGGCCTCTATGTGACTCATTCCCCGGTCTGGCCTATATGTGACTCCTTCCCCAGTCTGGCCGATATGTGACTCCATCCCCGGTCTGGCCTATATGTGACTCCTTCCCCAGTCTGGCCTATATGTGACTCCTTCCCCGGTCTGGCCCATATGTGAGTCCTTCCCCAGTCTGGCCTATATGTGACTCCTTCCCCAGTCTGGCCTATATGTGACTCCTTCCCCAGTCTGGCCTATTTGTGAATCCTTCCCCAGTCTGGCCTATTTGTGTCTCCTTCGCCGGTCCGGCCTATATGTGACTCCTTCCCCAGTCTGGCCTCTATGTGACTCATTCCCCGGTCTGGCCCATATGTGAGTCCTTCCCCAGTCTGGCCTATATGTGACTCCTTCCCCGGTCTGGCCTATATGTGACTCCTTCCCCGGTCTGGCCTATATGTGACTCCTTCCACGGTCCGGCCTATATGTGACTCCTTCCCCGGTCTGGCCTATATGTGACTCCTTCCCCGGTCCGGCCTATATGTGACTCCTTCCCCAGTCTGGCCTATATGTGACTCCTTCCCCAGTCTGGCCTATATGTGTCTCCTTCCCCGGTCTGGCCTATATGTGACTCCTACCCCAGTCTGGCCGATATGTGACACCTTCCCCGGTCTGGCCTATATGTTACTCCTTCCCCAGTCTGGCCTATATGTGACTCCTTCCCCGGTCTGGCCTATATGTGACCCCTTCCCCAGTCTGGCCTATATGTTACTCCTTCTCCAGTCTGGCCTATATGTGACTCCTTCCCCAGTCTGGCCTATATGTGACTCCTTCCCCGGTCTGGCCTATATGTGAATCCTTCCCCAGTCTGGCCTATATGTGACTCCTTCCCCAGTCTGGCCTATATGTGACTCCTTCCCCGGTCTGGCCTATATGTGACTCCTTCCCCAGTCTGGCATATATGTGACTCCTTCCCCAGTCTGGCCTATATGTGACTCCTTCCCCAGTCTGGCCTATATGTGACTCCTTCCCCAGTCTGGCCTATATGTGACTCCTTCCCCAGTCTGGCCTATATGTGACTCCTTCCCCAGTCTGGCCTGTATGTGACTCCTTCCCCAGTCTGGCCTATATGTGACTCCTTCCCCGGTCTGGCCTATATGTGACTCCTTCCCCAGTCTGGCCTATATGTGACTCCTTCCCCAGTCTGGCCTATATGTGACTCCTTCACCAGTCTGGCCTATCTGTGACTCCTTCCCCAGTCTGGCCTATAAGTGACTCCTTCCCCAGTCTGGCCTATATGTGACTCCTTCCCCGGTCTGGCCTATCTGTGACTCCTTCCCCGGTCTGACCTATCTTTGACTCCTTCCCTAGTCTGCCCTATCTGTGACTCCTTCCGCAGTCTGGCCTATATGTGACTCCTTCCCCGGTCTGGCCTATATGTGACTCCTTCCCCGGTCTGGCCTATATGTGACTCCTTCCCCAGTCTGGCCTATATGTGACTCCTTCCCCAGTCTGGCCTATATGTGACTCCTTCCCCAGTCTGGCCTATATGTGACTCCTTCCCCAGTCTGGCCTATATGTGACTCCTTCCCCAGTCTGGCCTATATGTGACTCCTTCCCCAGTCTGGCCTATATGTGACTCTTTCCCCAGTCTGGCCTATATGTGACTCCTTCCCCGGTCTGGCCTATCTGTGACTCCTTCCCCGGTCTGACCTATCTTTGACTCCTTCCCTAGTCTGGCCTATCTGTGACTCCTTCCGCAGTCTGGCCTATATGTGTCTCCTTCCCCGGTCTGGCCTATCTGTGACTCCTTCCCCGGTCTGACCTATCTTTGACTCCTTCCCTAGTCTGGCCTATCTGTGACTCCGTCCGCAGTCTGGCCTATATGTGACTCCTTCCCCAGTCTGGCCTATATGTGACTCCTTCCCCAGTCTGGCCTATATGTGACTCCTTCCCCAGTCTGGCCTATATGTGACTCCTTCCCCAGTCTGGCCTATATGTGACTCTTTCCCCAGTCTGGCCTATATGTGACTCCTTCCCCAGTCTGGCCTATATGTGACTCCTTCCCCAGTCTGGCCTATATGTGACTCCTTCACCAGTCTGGCCAATCTGTGACTCCTTCCCCAGCCTGGCCTATAAGTGACTCCTTCCCCAGTCTGGCCTATATGTGACTCCTTCCCCGGTCTGGCCTATCTGTGACTCCTTCCCCGGTCTGACCTATCTTTGACTCCTTCCCTAGTCTGGCCTATCTGTGACTCCTTCCGCAGTCTGGCCTATATGTGACTCCTTCCCCAGTCTGGCCTATATGTGACTCCTTCCCCAGTCTGGCCTATATGTGACTCCTTCCCCAGTCTGGCCTCTATGTGACTCATTCCCCGGTCTGGCCGATATGTGACTCCTTCCCCAGTCTGGCCTATATGTGACTCCTTCCCCAGTCTGGCCTATATGTGACTCCTTCCCCAGTCTGGCCTATATGTGTCTCCTTCCCCGGTCTGGCCTATCTGTGACTCCTTCACCGGTCTGACCTATCTTTGACTCCTTCCCTAGTCTGGCCTATCTGTGACTCCGTCCGCAGTCTGGCCTATATGTGACTCCTTCCCCAGTCTGGCCTATATGTGACTCCTTCCCCAGTCTGGCCTCTATGTGACTCATTCCCCTGTCTGGCCTATATGTGACTCCTTCCCCAGTCTGGCCGATATGTGACTCCATCCCCGGTCTGGCCTATATGTGACTCCTTCCCCAGTCTGGCCTATATGTGACTCCTTCCCCGGTCTGGCCCATATGTGAGTCCTTCCCCAGTCTGGCCTATATGTGACTCCTTCCCCAGTCTGGCCTATATGTGACTCCTTCCCCAGTCTGGCCTATTTGTGAATCCTTCCCCAGTCTGGCCTATTTGTGTCTCCTTCGCCGGTCCGGCCTATATGTGACTCCTTCCCCAGTCTGGCCTCTATGTGACTCATTCCCCGGTCTGGCCCATATGTGAGTCCTTCCCCAGTCTGGCCTATATGTGACTCCTTCCCCGGTCTGGCCTATATGTGTCTCCTTCCCCGGTCTGGCCTATATGTGACTCCTTCCACGGTCCGGCCTATATGTGACTCCTTCCCCGGTCTGGCCTATATGTGAGTCCTTCCCCGGTCCGGCCTATATGTGACTCCTTCCCCGGTCTGGCCTATATGTGACTCCTTCCCCAGTCTGGCCTATATGTGTCTCCTTCCCCGGTCTGGCCTATATGTGACTCCTACCCCAGTCTGGCCGATATGTGACACCTTCCCCGGTCTGGCCTATATGTGACTCCTTCCCCAGTCTGGCCTATATGTGACTCCTTCCCCGGTCTGGCCTATATGTGACCCCTTCCCCAGTCTGGCCTATATGTTACTCCTTCTCCAGTCTGGCCTATATGTGACTCCTTCCCCAGTCTGGCCTATATGTGACTCCTTCCCCGGTCTGGCCTATATGTGAATCCTTCCCCAGTCTGGCCTATATGTGACTCCTTCCCCAGTCTGGCCTATATGTGACTCCTTCCCCGGTCTGGCCTATATGTGACTCCTTCCCCAGTCTGGCATATATGTGACTCCTTCCCCAGTCTGGCCTATATGTGACTCCTTCCCCAGTCTGGCCTATATGTGACTCCTTCCCCAGTCTGGCCTGTATGTGACTCCTTCCCCAGTCTGGCCTATATGTGACTCCTTCCCCGGTCTGGCCTATATGTGACTCCTTCCCCAGTCTGGCCTATATGTGACTCCTTCCCCAGTCTGGCCTATATGTGACTCCTTCACCAGTCTGGCCTATCTGTGACTCCTTCCCCAGTCTGGCCTATAAGTGACTCCTTCCCCAGTCTGGCCTATATGTGACTCCTTCCCCGGTCTGGCCTATCTGTGACTCCTTCCCCGGTCTGACCTATCTTTGACTCCTTCCCTAGTCTGGCCTATCTGTGACTCCTTCCGCAGTCTGGCCTATATGTGACTCCTTCCCCGGTCTGGCCTATATGTGACTCCTTCCCCGGTCTGGCCTATATGTGACTCCTTCCCCAGTCTGGCCTATATGTGACTCCTTCCCCAGTCTGGCCTATATGTGACTCCTTCCCCAGTCTGGCCTATATGTGACTCCTTCCCCAGTCTGGCCTAAATGTGACTCCTTCCCCAGTCTGGCCTATATGTGACTCCTTCCCCAGTCTGGCCTATATGTGACTCCTTCCCCAGTCTGGCCTATATGTGTCTCCTTCCCCGGTCTGGCCTATCTGTGACTCCTTCCCCGGTCTGACCTATCTTTGACTCCTTCCCTAGTCTGGCCTATCTGTGACTCCGTCCGCAGTCTGGCCTATATGTGACTCCTTCCCCAGTCTGGCCTATATGTGACTCCTTCCCCAGTCTGGCCTATATGTGACTCCTTCCCCAGTCTGGCCTATATGTGACTCCTTCCCCAGTCTGGCCTATATGTGACTCTTTCCCCAGTCTGGCCTATATGTGACTCCTTCCCCAGTCTGGCCTATATGTGACTCCTTCCCCAGTCTGGCCTATAGGTGACTCCTTCACCAGTCTGGCCAATCTGTGACTCCTTCCCCAGCCTGGCCTATAAGTGACTCCTTCCCCAGTCTGGCCTATATGTGACTCCTTCCCCGGTCTGGCCTATCTGTGACTCCTTCCCCGGTCTGACCTATCTTTGACTCCTTCCCTAGTCTGGCCTATCTGTGACTCCTTCCGCAGTCTGGCCTATATGTGACTCCTTCCCCAGTCTGGCCTATATGTGACTCCTTCCCCAGTCTGGCCTATATGTGACTCCTTCCCCGGTCTGGCCTATCTGTGACTCCTTCCCCGGTCTGACCTCTCTTTGACTCCTTCCCTCGTCTGGCCTATCTGTGACTCCTTCCGCAGTCTGGCCTATATGTGACTCCTTCCCCGGTCTTGCCTATCTGTGACTCCTTCCCCAGTCTGGCCTATATGTGACTCCTTCCCCGGTCTGGCCTATATGTGACTCCTTCCCCGGTCTGGCCTATATGTGCCTCCTTCCCCGGTCTGGCCTTTATGTGACTCCTTCCCCGGTCTGGCATATATGTGACTCCTTCCCCGGTCTGGCCTATATGTGGCTCCTTCCCCGGTCTGGCCTATATGTGACTCCTTCCCCGGTCTGGCCTATCTGTGACTCCTTCCCCGGTCTGGCCTATATGTGACTCCTTCCCCAGTCTGGCCTATATGTGTCTCCTTCCCCAGTCTGGCCTATATGTGACTCCATCCCCGGTCTGGCCGATATGTGACTCCTTCCCCGGTCTGGCCTATATGTGACTCCTTCCCCGGTCCGGCCTATATGTGACTCCTTCCCCGGTCCGGCCTATATGTGACTCCTTCCCCGGTCTGGCCTATATGTGACTCCTTCCCCGGTCCGGCCTATATGTGACTCCTTCCCTGGTCTGGCCTATATGTGACTCCTTCCCCGGTCCGGCCTATATGTGACTCCTTCCCCGGTCTGGCCTATATGTGACTCCTTCCCCGGTCCTGCCTGTATGTGGCTCCTTCCCCGGTCTGGCCTATATGTGACTCCTTCCCCAGTCTGGCCTATATGTGTCTCCTTCCCCAGCCTGGCCTATATGTGACTCCTTCCCCAGTCTGGCCGATATGTGACTCCTTCCCCGGTCTGGCCTATATGTGACTCCTTCCCCAGTCTGGCATATATGTGACTCCTTCCCCAGTCTGGCCTATATGTGACTCCTTCCCCAGTCTGGCCTATATGTGACTCCTTCCCCAGTCTGGCCTATATGTGACTCCTTCCCCAGTCTGGCCTATATGTGACTCCTTCCCAAGTCTGGCCTATATGTGAATCCTTCCCCAGTCTGGCCTATATGTGACTCTTTCCCCAGTCTGGCCTATGTGTGACTCCTTCCCCAGTCTGGCCTATATGTGACTCCTTCCCCAGTCTGGCCTATATGTGACTCCTTCCCCAGTCTGGCCTATATGTGACTCCTTCACCAGTCTGGCCTATCTGTGACTCCTTCCCCAGTCTGGCCTATAAGTGACTCCTTCCCCAGTCTGGCCTATATGTGACTCCTTCCCCAGTCTGGCCTATATGTGACTCCTTCCCCAGTCTGGCCTATATGTGACTCCTTCCCAAGTCTGGCCTATATGTGACTCCTTCCCCGGTCTGGCCTATATGTGACTCTTTCCCCAGTCTGGCCTATGTGTGACTCCTTCCCCAGTCTGGCCTATATGTGACTCCTTCCCCAGTCTGGCCTATATGTGACTCCTTCCCCAGTCTGGCCTATATGTGACTCCTTCACCAGTCTGGCCTATCTGTGACTCCTTCCCCAGTCTGGCGTATAAGTGACTCCTTCCCCAGTCTGGCCTATATGTGACTCCTTCCCCGGTCTGGCCTATCTGTGACTCCTTCCCCGGTCTGACCTATCTTTGACTCCTTCCCTAGTCTGGCCTATCTGTGACTCCTTCCGCAGTCTGGCCTATATGTGACTCCTTCCCCGGTCTGGCCTATATGTGACTCCTTCCCCGGTCTGGCCTATATGTGACTCCTTCCCCAGTCTGGCCTATATGTGACTCCTTCCCCAGTCTGGCCTATATGTGACTCCTTCCCCGGTCTGGCCTATATGTGACTCCTTCCCCAGTCTGGCATATATGTGACTCCTTCCCCAGTCTGGCCTATATGTGACTCCTTCCCCAGTCTGGCCTATATGTGACTCCTTCACCAGTCTGGCCTATCTGTGACTCCTTCCCCAGTCTGGCCTATAAGTGACTCCTTCCCCAGTCTGGCCTATATGTGACTCCTTCCCCGGTCTGGCCTATCTGTGACTCCTTCCCCGGTCTGACCTATCTATGACTCCTTCCCTAGTCTGGCCTATCTGTGACTCCTTCCGCAGTCTGGCCTTTATGTGACGCCTTCCCCGGTCTTGCCTATCTGTGACTCCTTCCCCAGTCTGGACTATATGTGACTCCTTCGCCGGTCTGTCCTATATGTGACTCCTTCCCCGGTCTGGCCAATATGTGGCTCCTTCCCCGGTCTGGCCTTTATGTGACTCCTTCCCCGGTCTGGCATATATGTGACTCCTTCCCCGGTCTGGCCTATATGTGGCTCCTTCCCCGGTCTGGCCGATATGTGACTCCTTCCCCGGTCTGGCCTATATGTGACTCCTTCCCAGTCTGGCCTGTATGTGACTCCTTCCCCAGTCTGGCCTATATGTGACTCCTTCCCCAGTCTGGCCTATATGTGACTCCTTCCCCAGTCTGGCCTATATGTGATTCCTTCCCCAGTCTGGCCTGTTTGTGATTCCTTCCCCAGTCTGGCCTATATGTGACTCCTTCCCCAGTCTGGCCTATATGCGGCTCCTTCCCCAGTCTGGCCTATATGTGACTCCTTCCCCAGTCTGGCCTATATGTGACTCCTTCCCCGGTCTGGCCTATATGTGACTCCTTCCCCGGTCTGGCCTATATGTGACTCCTTCCCCAGTCTGGCCTATATGTGACTCCTTCCCCAGTCTGGTCTATATGTGACTCCTTCCCCAGTCTGGCCTATATGTGACTCCTTCCCCAGTCTGGCCTATATGTGACTCCTTCCCCAGTCTGGGCTATATGTGACTCCTTCCCCGGTCTGGCCTATATGAGACTCCTTCCCCGGTCTGGCCTATATGTGACTCCTTCCCCAGACTGGCCTACATGTGACTCCGTCCCCAGACTGGCCTATATGTGACTCCTTCCCCGGTCTGACCTATATGTGACTCCCTCCCCAGACTGGCCTATATGTGACTCCTTCCCCAGTCTGGCCTACATGTGACTCCTTCCCCGGTCCTGCCTATATGTGGCTCCTTCCCCGGTCTGGCCTATATGTGACTCCTTCCCCAGTCTGGCCTATATGTGTCTCCTTCCCCGGCCTGGCCTATATGTGACTCCTTCCCCAGTCTGGCCTATATGTGACTCCTTCCCCGGTCTGGCCTATTTGTGAATCCTTCCCCACTCTGGCCTATATTTGACTCCTTCCCCAGTCTGGCCTATATGTGACTCCTTCCCCGGTCTAACCTATATGTGACTCCTTCCACGGACTGACCTATAAGTGACTCCTTCCCCAGACTGGCCTACATGTGACTCCGTCCCCAGACTGGCCTATATGTGACTCCTTCCCCGGTCTGACCTATATGTGACTCCCTCCCCAGACTGGCCTATATGTGACTCCTTCCCCAGTCTGGCCTACATGTGACTCCTTCCCCGGTCCTGCCTATATGTGGCTCCTTCCCCGGTCTGGCCTATATGTGACTCCTTCCCCAGTCTGGCCTATCTGTGACTCCTTCCCCAGTCTGGCCTATAAGTGACTCCTTCCCCAGTCTGGCCTATATGTGACTCCTTCCCAAGTCTGGCCTATATGTGAATCCTTCCCCAGTCTGGCCTATATGTGACTCTTTCCCCAGTCTGGCCTATGTGTGACTCCTTCCCCAGTCTGGCCTATATGTGACTCCTTCCCCAGTCTGGCCTATATGTGACTCCTTCCCCAGTCTGGCATATATGTGACTCCTTCACCAGTCTGGCCTATCTGTGACTCCTTCCCCAGTCTGGCCTATAAGTGACTCCTTCCCCAGTCTGGCCTATATGTGACTCCTTCCCCAGTCTGGCCTATATGTGACTCCTTCCCCAGTCTGGCCTATATGTGACTCCTTCCCAAGTCTGGCCTATATGTGACTCCTTCCCCGGTCTGGCCTATATGTGACTCTTTCCCCAGTCTGGCCTATGTGTGACTCCTTCCCCAGTCTGGCCTATATGTGACTCCTTCCCCAGTCTGGCCTATATGTGACTCCTTCCCCAGTCTGGCCTATATGTGACTCCTTCACCAGTCTGGCCTATCTGTGACTCCTTCCCCAGTCTGGCGTATAAGTGACTCCTTCCCCAGTCTGGCCTATCTGTGACTCCTTCCCCGGTCTGGCCTATCTGTGACTCCTTCCCCGGTCTGACCTATCTTTGACTCCTTCCCCAGTCTGGCCTATATGTGACTCCTTCCCCGGTCTGGCCTATATGAGACTCCTTCCCCAGTCTGGCCTATATGTGACTCCTTCCCCGGTCTAACCTATATGTGACTCCTTCCACGGACTGACCTATAAGTGACTCCTTCCCCAGACTGGCCTACATGTGACTCCGTCCCCAGACTGGCCTACATGTGACTCCGTCCCCAGACTGGCCTATATGTGACTCCTTCCCCGGTCTGACCTATATGTGACTCCCTCCCCAGACTGGCCTATATGTGACTCCTTCCCCAGTCTGGCCTACATGTGACTCCTTCCCCGGTCCTGCCTATATGTGGCTCCTTCCCCGGTCTGGCCTATATGTGACTCCTTCCCCAGTCTGGCCTATATGTGTCTCCTTCCCCGGCCTGGCCTATATGTGACTCCTTCCCCAGTCTGGCCTATATGTGACTCCTTCCCCGGTCTGGCCTATTTGTGAATCCTTCCCCACTCTGGCCTATATTTGACTCCTTCCCCGGTCTGGCCTATATGTGACTCCTTCCCCAGTCTGGCCTATATGTTACTCCTTCTCCAGTCTGGCCTATATGTGACTCCTTCCCCAGTCTGGCCTATATGTGACTCCTTCCCCGGTCTGGCCTATATGTGACTCCTTCCCCAGTCTGGCCTATATGTAACTCCTTCCCCAGTCTGGCCGATATGTGACTCCTTCCCCGGTCTGGCCTATATGTGACTCCTTCCCCAGTCTGGCATATATGTGACTCCTTCCCCAGTCTGGCCTATATGTGACTCCTTCCCCAGTCTGGCCTATATGTGACTCCTTCCCCAGTCTGGCCTATATGTGACTCCTTCCCCAGTCTGGCCTATATGTGACTCCTTCCCAAGTCTGGCCTATATGTGAATCCTTCCCCAGTCTGGCCTATATGTGACTCCTTCCCCAGTCTGGCCTATATGTGACTCTTTCCCCAGTCTGGCCTATGTGTGACTCCTTCCCCAGTCTGGCCTATATGTGACTCCTTCCCCAGTCTGGCCTATATGTGACTCCTTCCCCAGTCTGGCCTATATGTGACTCCTTCACCAGTCTGGCCTATCTGTGACTCCTTCCCCAGTCTGGCCTATAAGTGACTCCTTCCCCAGTCTGGCCTATATGTGACTCCTTCCCCAGTCTGGCCTATATGTGACTCCTTCCCCAGTCTGGCCTATATGTGACTCCTTCCCAAGTCTGGCCTATATGTGACTCCTTCCCCGGTCTGGCCTATATGTGACTCTCTCCCCAGTCTGGCCTATGTGTGACTCCTTCCCCAGTCTGGCCTATATGTGACTCCTTCCCCAGTCTGGCCTATATGTGACTCCTTCCCCAGTCTGGCCTATATGTGACTCCTTCACCAGTCTGGCCTATCTGTGACTCCTTCCCCAGTCTGGCGTATAAGTGACTCCTTCCCCAGTCTGGTTCTATATGTGACTCCTTCCCCGGTCTGGCCTATCTGTGACTCCTTCCCCGGTCTGACCTATCTTTGACTCCTTCCCTAGTCTGGCCTATCTGTGACTCCTTCCGCAGTCTGGCCTATATGTGACTCCTTCCCCGGTCTGGCCTATATGTGACTCCTTCCCCGGTCTGGCCTATATGTGACTCCTTCCCCAGTCTGGCCTATATGTGACTCCTTCCCCGGTCTGGCCTATATGTGACTCCTTCCCCGGTCTGGCCTATATGTGACTCCTTCCCCAGTCTGGCATATATGTGACTCCTTCCCCAGTCTGGCCTATATGTGACTCCTTCCCCAGTCTGGCCTATATGTGACTCCTTCACCAGTCTGGCCTATCTGTGACTCCTTCCCCAGTCTGGCCTATAAGTGACTCCTTCCCCAGTCTGGCCTATATGTGACTCCTTCCCCGGTCTGGCCTATCTGTGACTCCTTCCCCGGTCTGACCTATCTATGACTCCTTCCCTAGTCTGGCCTATCTGTGACTCCTTCCGCAGTCTGGCCTATATGTGACGCCTTCCCCGGTCTTGCCTATCTGTGACTCCTTCCCCAGTCTGTCCTATATGTGACTCCTTCCCCGGTCTGGCCAATATGTGGCTCCTTCCCCGGTCTGGCCTTTATGTGACTCCTTCCCCGGTCTGGCATATATGTGACTCCTTCCCCGGTCTGGCCTATATGTGGCTCCTTCCCCGGTCTGGCCGATATGTGACTCCTTCCCCGGTCTGGCCTATCTGTGACTCCTTCCCTGGTCTGGCCTATATGTGACTCCTTCCCAGTCTGGCCTGTATGTGACTCCTTCCCCAGTCTGGCCTATATGTGACTCCTTCCCCAGTCTGGCCTATATGTGACTCCTTCCCCAGTCTGGCCTATATGTGATTCCTTCCCCAGTCTGGCCTGTTTGTGACTCCTTCCCCAGTCTGGCCTATATGTGACTCCTTCCCCAGTCTGGCCTATATGCGGCTCCTTCCCCAGTCTGGCCTATATGTGACTCCTTCCCCAGTCTGGCCTATATGTGACTCCTTCCCCGGTCTGGCCTATATGTGACTCCTTCCCCGGTCTGGCCTATATGTGACTCCTTCCCCAGTCTGGCCTATATGTGACTCCTTCCCCAGTCTGGTCTATATGTGACTCCTTCCCCAGTCTGGCCTATATGTGACTCCTTCCCCAGTCTGGCCTATATGTGACTCCTTCCCCAGTCTGGGCTATATGTGACTCCTTCCCCGGTCTGGCCTATATGAGACTCCTTCCCCAGTCTGGCCTATATGTGACTCCTTCCCCGGTCTAACCTATATGTGACTCCTTCCACGGACTGACCTATAAGTGACTCCTTCCCCAGACTGGCCTACATGTGACTCCGTCCCCAGACTGGCCTATATGTGACTCCTTCCCCGGTCTGACCTATATGTGACTCCCTCCCCAGACTGGCCTATATGTGACTCCTTCCCCAGTCTGGCCTACATGTGACTCCTTCCCCAGTCTGGCCTATATGTGATTCCTTCCCCAGTCTGGCCTATATGTGACTCCTTCCCCGGTCTGGCCTATATGTGACTCCTTCCCCAGTCTGGGCTATATGTGTCTCCTTCGCCGGTCTGGCCTATATGTGACTCCTTCCCCAGTCTGGCCTATATGTGACTCCTTCCCCAGTCTGGCCTATTTGTGAATCCTTCCCCAGTCTGGCCTATTTGTGTCTCCTTCGCCGGTCCGGCCAATATGTGACTCCTTCCCCAGTCTGGCCTATATGTGACTCATTCCCCGGTCTGGCCTATATGTGACACTTTCCCCAGTCTGGCCTATATGTGACTCCATCCCCGGTCTGGCCTATATGTGACTCCTTCCCCAGTCTGGCCTATATGTGTCTCCTTCCCCAGTCTGGCCTATATGTGACTCCTTCCCCGGTCTGGCCTATATGTGACTCCTTCCCCCAGTCTGGCATATATGTGACTCCTTCCCCAGTCTGGCCTATATGTGACTCCTTCCCCAGTCTGGCCTATATGTGACTCCTTCCCCAGTCTGGCCTATATGTGACTCTTTCCCCAGTCTGGCCTATATGTGACTCCTTCCCCAGTCTGGCCTATATGTGACTCCTTCCCCAGTCTGGCCTATATGTGACTCCTTCACCAGTCTGGCCAATCTGTGACTCCTTCCCCAGCCTGGCCTATAAGTGACTCCTTCCCCAGTCTGGCCTATATGTGACTCCTTCCCCGGTCTGGCCTATCTGTGACTCCTTCCCCGGTCTGACCTATCTTTGACTCCTTCCCTAGTCTGGCCTATCTGTGACTCCTTCCGCAGTCTGGCCTATATGTGACTCCTTCCCCAGTCTGGCCTATATGTGACTCCTTCCCCAGTCTGGCCTATATGTGACTCCTTCCCTAGTCTGGCCTATCTGTGACTCCTTCCGCAGTCTGGCCTATATGTGACTCCTTCCCCGGTCTTGCCTATCTGTGACTCCTTCCCCAGTCTGGCCTATATGTGACTCCTTCCCCGGTCTGGCCTATATGTGACTCCTTCCCCGGTCTGGCCTATATGTGCCTCCTTCCCCGGTCTGGCCTTTATGTGACTCCTTCCCCGGTCTGGCATATATGTGACTCCTTCCCCGGTCTGGCCTATATGTGGCTCCTTCCCTGGTCTGGCCTATATGTGACTCCTTCCCCGGTCTGGCCTATCTGTGACTCCTTCCCCGGTTTGGCCTATATGTGACTCCTTCCCCATTCTGGCCTATATGTGTCTCCTTCCCCAGTCTGGCCTATATGTGACTCCATCCCCGGTCTGGCCGATATGTGACTCCTTTCCCGGTCTGGCCTATATGAGACTCCTTCCCCGGCCTGGCCTATATGTGACTCCTTCCCCAGTCTGGCCTATATGTTACTCCTTCTCCAGTCTGGCCTATATGTGACTCCTTCCCCAGTCTGGCCTATATGTGACTCCTTCCCCGGTCTGGCCTATATGTGACTCCTTCCCCAGTCTGGCCTATATGTAACTCCTTCCACAGTCTGGCCGATATGTGACTCCTTCCCCGGTCTGGCCTATATGTGACTCCTTCCCCAATCTGGCATATATGTGACTCCTTCCCCAGTCTGGCCTATATGTGACTCCTTCCCCAGTCTGGCCTATATGTGACTCCTTCCCCAGTCTGGCCTATATGTGACTCCTTCCCCAGTCTGGCCTATATGTTACTCCTTCTCCAGTCTGGCCTATATGTGACTCCTTCCCCAGTCTGGCCTATATGTGACTCCTTCCCTGGTCTGGCCTATATGTGAGTCCTTCCCCAGTCTGGCCTATATGTGACTCCTTCCCCAGTCTGGCCTATATGTGACTCCTTCCCCGGTCTGGCCTATATGTGACTCCTTCCCCAGTCTGGCCTATATGTGTCTCCTTCCCCGGCCTGGCCTATATGTGACTCCTTCCCCAGTCTGGCCTATATGTGACTCCTTCCCCGGTCTGGCCTATTTGTGAATCCTTCCCCACTCTGGCCTATATTTGACTCCTTCCCCGGTCTGGCCTATATGTGACTCCTTCCCCAGTCTGGCCTATATGTTACTCCTTCTCCAGTCTGGCCTATATGTGACTCCTTCCCCAGTCTGGCCTATATGTGACTCCTTCCCCGGTCTGGCCTATATGTGACTCCTTCCCCAGTCTGGCCTATATGTAACTCCTTCCCCAGTCTGGCCGATATGTGACTCCTTCCCCGGTCTGGCCTATATGTGACTCCTTCCCCAGTCTGGCATATATGTGACTCCTTCCCCAGTCTGGCCTATATGTGACTCCTTCCCCAGTCTGGCCTATATGTGACTCCTTCCCCAGTCTGGCCTATATGTGACTCCTTCCCCAGTCTGGCCTATATGTGACTCCTTCCCAAGTCTGGCCTATATGTGAATCCTTCCCCAGTCTGGCCTATATGTGACTCTTTCCCCAGTCTGGCCTATGTGTGACTCCTTCCCCAGTCTGGCCTATATGTGACTCCTTCCCCAGTCTGGCCTATATGTGACTCCTTCCCCAGTCTGGCCTATATGTGACTCCTTCACCAGTCTGGCCTATCTGTGACTCCTTCCCCAGTCTGGCCTATAAGTGACTCCTTCCCCAGTCTGGCCTATATGTGACTCCTTCCCCAGTCTGGCCTATATGTGACTCCTTCCCCAGTCTGGCCTATATGTGACTCCTTCCCAAGTCTGGCCTATATGTGACTCCTTCCCCGGTCTGGCCTATATGTGACTCTCTCCCCAGTCTGGCCTATGTGTGACTCCTTCCCCAGTCTGGCCTATATGTGACTCCTTCCCCAGTCTGGCCTATATGTGACTCCTTCCCCAGTCTGGCCTATACGTGACTCCTTCACCAGTCTGGCCTATCTGTGACTCCTTCCCCAGTCTGGCGTATAAGTGACTCCTTCCCCAGTCTGGTTCTATATGTGACTCCTTCCCCGGTCTGGCCTATCTGTGACTCCTTCCCCGGTCTGACCTATCTTTGACTCCTTCCCTAGTCTGGCCTATCTGTGACTCCTTCCGCAGTCTGGCCTATATGTGACTCCTTCCCCGGTCTGGCCTATATGTGACTCCTTCCCCGGTCTGGCCTATATGTGACTCCTTCCCCAGTCTGGCCTATATGTGACTCCTTCCCCGGTCTGGCCTATATGTGACTCCTTCCCCGGTCTGGCCTATATGTGACTCCTTCCCCAGTCTGGCATATATGTGACTCCTTCCCCAGTCTGGCCTATATGTGACTCCTTCCCCAGTCTGGCCTATATGTGACTCCTTCACCAGTCTGGCCTATCTGTGACTCCTTCCCCAGTCTGGCCTATAAGTGACTCCTTCCCCAGTCTGGCCTATATGTGACTCCTTCCCCGGTCTGGCCTATCTGTGACTCCTTCCCCGGTCTGACCTATCTATGACTCCTTCCCTAGTCTGGCCTATCTGTGACTCCTTCCGCAGTCTGGCCTATATGTGACGCCTTCCCCGGTCTTGCCTATCTGTGACTCCTTCCCCAGTCTGTCCTATATGTGACTCCTTCCCCGGTCTGGCCAATATGTGGCTCCTTCCCCGGTCTGGCCTTTATGTGACTCCTTCCCCGGTCTGGCATATATGTGACTCCTTCCCCGGTCTGGCCTATATGTGGCTCCTTCCCCGGTCTGGCCGATATGTGACTCCTTCCCCGGTCTGGCCTATCTGTGACTCCTTCCCTGGTCTGGCCTATATGTGACTCCTTCCCAGTCTGGCCTGTATGTGACTCCTTCCCCAGTCTGGCCTATATGTGACTCCTTCCCCAGTCTGGCCTATATGTGACTCCTTCCCCAGTCTGGCCTATATGTGATTCCTTCCCCAGTCTGGCCTGTTTGTGACTCCTTCCCCAGTCTGGCCTATATGTGACTCCTTCCCCAGTCTGGCCTATATGCGGCTCCTTCCCCAGTCTGGCCTATATGTGACTCCTTCCCCAGTCTGGCCTATATGTGACTCCTTCCCCGGTCTGGCCTATATGTGACTCCTTCCCCGGTCTGGCCTATATGTGACTCCTTCCCCAGTCTGGCCTATATGTGACTCCTTCCCCAGTCTGGTCTATATGTGACTCCTTCCCCAGTCTGGCCTATATGTGACTCCTTCCCCAGTCTGGCCTATATGTGACTCCTTCCCCAGTCTGGGCTATATGTGACTCCTTCCCCGGTCTGGCCTATATGAGACTCCTTCCCCAGTCTGGCCTATATGTGACTCCTTCCCCGGTCTAACCTATATGTGACTCCTTCCACGGACTGACCTATAAGTGACTCCTTCCCCAGACTGGCCTACATGTGACTCCGTCCCCAGACTGGCCTATATGTGACTCCTTCCCCGGTCTGACCTATATGTGACTCCCTCCCCAGACTGGCCTATATGTGACTCCTTCCCCAGTCTGGCCTACATGTGACTCCTTCCCCAGTCTGGCCTATATGTGATTCCTTCCCCAGTCTGGCCTATATGTGACTCCTTCCCCGGTCTGGCCTATATGTGACTCCTTCCCCAGTCTGGGCTATATGTGTCTCCTTCGCCGGTCTGGCCTATATGTGACTCCTTCCCCAGTCTGGCCTATATGTGACTCCTTCCCCAGTCTGGCCTATTTGTGAATCCTTCCCCAGTCTGGCCTATTTGTGTCTCCTTCGCCGGTCCGGCCAATATGTGACTCCTTCCCCAGTCTGGCCTATATGTGACTCATTCCCCGGTCTGGCCTATATGTGACACTTTCCCCAGTCTGGCCTATATGTGACTCCATCCCCGGTCTGGCCTATATGTGACTCCTTCCCCAGTCTGGCCTATATGTGTCTCCTTCCCCAGTCTGGCCTATATGTGACTCCTTCCCCGGTCTGGCCTATATGTGACTCCTTCCCCCAGTCTGGCATATATGTGACTCCTTCCCCAGTCTGGCCTATATGTGACTCCTTCCCCAGTCTGGCCTATATGTGACTCCTTCCCCAGTCTGGCCTATATGTGACTCTTTCCCCAGTCTGGCCTATATGTGACTCCTTCCCCAGTCTGGCCTATATGTGACTCCTTCCCCAGTCTGGCCTATATGTGACTCCTTCACCAGTCTGGCCAATCTGTGACTCCTTCCCCAGCCTGGCCTATAAGTGACTCCTTCCCCAGTCTGGCCTATATGTGACTCCTTCCCCGGTCTGGCCTATCTGTGACTCCTTCCCCGGTCTGACCTATCTTTGACTCCTTCCCTAGTCTGGCCTATCTGTGACTCCTTCCGCAGTCTGGCCTATATGTGACTCCTTCCCCAGTCTGGCCTATATGTGACTCCTTCCCCAGTCTGGCCTATATGTGACTCCTTCCCCAGTCTGGCCTATATGTGACTCCTTCCCCAGTCTGGCCTATATGTGACTCCTTCACCAGTCTGGCCTATCTGTGACTCCTTCCCCAGCCTGGCCTATAAGTGACTCCTTCCCCAGTCTGGCCTATATGTGACTCCTTCCCCGGTCTGGCCTATCTGTGACTCCTTCCCCGGTCTGACCTCTCTTTGACTCCTTCCCTAGTCTGGCCTATCTGTGACTCCTTCCGCAGTCTGGCCTATATGTGACTCCTTCCCCGGTCTTGCCTATCTGTGACTCCTTCCCCAGTCTGGCCTATATGTGACTCCTTCCCCGGTCTGGCCTATATGTGACTCCTTCCCCGGTCTGGCCTATATGTGCCTCCTTCCCCGGTCTGGCCTTTATGTGACTCCTTCCCCGGTCTGGCATATATGTGACTCCTTCCCCGGTCTGGCCTATATGTGGCTCCTTCCCTGGTCTGGCCTATATGTGACTCCTTCCCCGGTCTGGCCTATCTGTGACTCCTTCCCCGGTTTGGCCTATATGTGACTCCTTCCCCAGTCTGGCCTATATGTGTCTCCTTCCCCAGTCTGGCCTATATGTGACTCCATCCCCGGTCTGGCCGATATGTGACTCCTTTCCCGGTCTGGCCTATATGAGACTCCTTCCCCGGCCTGGCCTATATGTGACTCCTTCCCCAGTCTGGCCTATATGTTACTCCTTCTCCAGTCTGGCCTATATGTGACTCCTTCCCCAGTCTGGCCTATATGTGACTCCTTCCCCGGTCTGGCCTATATGTGACTCCTTCCCCAGTCTGGCCTATATGTAACTCCTTCCCCAGTCTGGCCGATATGTGACTCCTTCCCCGGTCTGGCCTATATGTGACTCCTTCCCCAATCTGGCATATATGTGACTCCTTCCCCAGTCTGGCCTATATGTGACTCCTTCCCCAGTCTGGCCTATATGTGACTCCTTCCCCAGTCTGGCCTATATGTGACTCCTTCCCCAGTCTGGCCTATATGTTACTCCTTCTCCAGTCTGGCCTATATGTGACTCCTTCCCCAGTCTGGCCTATATGTGACTCCTTCCCCGGTCTGGCCTATATGTGAATCCTTCCCCAGTCTGGCCTATATGTGACTCCTTCCCCAGTCTGGCCTATATGTGACTCCTTCCCCGGTCTGGCCTATATGTGACTCCTTCCCCAGTCTGGCATATATGTGACTCCTTCCCCAGTCTGGCCTATATGTGACTCCTTCCCCAGTCTGGCCTATATGTGACTCCTTCCCCAGTCTGGCCTATATGTGACTCCTTCCCCAGTCTGGCCTGTATGTGACTCCTTCCCCAGTCTGGCCTATATGTGACTCCTTCCCCGGTCTGGCCTATATGTGACTCCTTCCCCAGTCTGGCCTATATGTGACTCCTTCCCCAGTCTGGCCTATATGTGACTCCTTCACCAGTCTGGCCTATCTGTGACTCCTTCCCCAGTCTGGCCTATAAGTGACTCCTTCCCCAGTCTGGCCTATATGTGACTCCTTCCCCGGTCTGGCCTATCTGTGACTCCTTCCCCGGTCTGACCTATCTTTGACTCCTTCCCTAGTCTGGCCTATCTGTGACTCCTTCCGCAGTCTGGCCTATATGTGACTCCTTCCCCGGTCTGGCCTATATGTGACTCCTTCCCCGGTCTGGCCTATATGTGACTCCTTCCCCAGTCTGGCCTATATGTGATTCCTTCCCCAGTCTGGCCTATATGTGACTCCTTCCCCGGTCTGGCCTATATGTGACTCCTTCCCCAGTCTGGCATATATGTGACTCCTTCCCCAGTCTGGCCTATATGTGACTCCTTCCCCAGTCTGGCCTAAATGTGACTCCTTCCCCAGTCTGGCCTATATGTGACTCCTTCCCCAGTCTGGCCTATATGTGACTCCTTCCCCAGTCTGGCCTATATGTGTCTCCTTCCCCGGTCTGGCCTATCTGTGACTCCTTCCCCAGTCTGGCCTATATGTGTCTCCTTCCCCGGTCTGGCCTATCTGTGACTCCTTCCCCGGTCTGACCTATCTTTGACTCCTTCCCTAGTCTGGCCTATCTGTGACTCCGTCCGCAGTCTGGCCTATATGTGACTCCTTCCCCAGTCTGGCCTATATGTGCCTCCTTCCCCGGTCTGGCCTTTATGTGACTCCTTCCCCGGTCTGGCCTATATGTGGCTCCTTCCCCGGTGTGGCCTATATGTGACTCCTTCCCCGGTCTGGCCTATCTGTGACTCCTTCCCCGGTTTGGCCTATATGTGACTCCTTCCCCAGTCTGGCCTATATGTGTCTCCTTCCCCAGTCTGGCCTATATGTGACTCCATCCCCGGTCTGGCCGATATGTGACTCCTTCCCCGGTCTGGCCTATATGTTACTCCTTCTCCAGTCTGGCCTATATGTGACTCCTTCCCCAGTCTGGCCTATATGTGACTCCTTCCCCGGTCTGGCCTATATGTGAATCCTTCCCCAGTCTGGCCTATATGTGACTCCTTCCCCAGTCTGGCCTATATGTGACTCCTTCCCCGGTCTGGCCTATATGTGACTCCTTCCCCAGTCTGGCATATATGTGACTCCTTCCCCAGTCTGGCCTATATGTGACTCCTTCCCCAGTCTGGCCTATATGTGACTCCTTCCCCAGTCTGGCCTATATGTGACTCCTTCCCCAGTCTGGCCTGTATGTGACTCCTTCCCCAGTCTGGCCTATATGTGACTCCTTCCCCGGTCTGGCCTATATGTGACTCCTTCCCCAGTCTGGCCTATATGTGACTCCTTCCCCAGTCTGGCCTATATGTGACTCCTTCACCAGTCTGGCCTATCTGTGACTCCTTCCCCAGTCTGGCCTATAAGTGACTCCTTCCCCAGTCTGGCCTATATGTGACTCCTTCCCCGGTCTGGCCTATCTGTGACTCCTTCCCCGGTCTGACCTATCTTTGACTCCTTCCCTAGTCTGGCCTATCTGTGACTCCTTCCGCAGTCTGGCCTATATGTGACTCCTTCCCCGGTCTGGCCTATATGTGACTCCTTCCCCGGTCTGGCCTATATGTGACTCCTTCCCCAGTCTGGCCTATATGTGATTCCTTCCCCAGTCTGGCCTATATGTGACTCCTTCCCCGGTCTGGCCTATATGTGACTCCTTCCCCAGTCTGGCATATATGTGACTCCTTCCCCAGTCTGGCCTATATGTGACTCCTTCCCCAGTCTGGCCTAAATGTGACTCCTTCCCCAGTCTGGCCTATATGTGACTCCTTCCCCAGTCTGGCCTATATGTGACTCCTTCCCCAGTCTGGCCTATATGTGTCTCCTTCCCCGGTCTGGCCTATCTGTGACTCCTTCCCCAGTCTGGCCTATATGTGTCTCCTTCCCCGGTCTGGCCTATCTGTGACTCCTTCCCCGGTCTGACCTATCTTTGACTCCTTCCCTAGTCTGGCCTATCTGTGACTCCGTCCGCAGTCTGGCCTATATGTGACTCCTTCCCCAGTCTGGCCTATATGTGCCTCCTTCCCCGGTCTGGCCTTTATGTGACTCCTTCCCCGGTCTGGCATATATGTGACTCCTTCCCCGGTCTGGCCTATATGTGGCTCCTTCCCCGGTCTGGCCTATATGTGACTCCTTCCCCGGTCTGGCCTATCTGTGACTCCTTCCCCGGTTTGGCCTATATGTGACTCCTTCCCCAGTCTGGCCTATATGTGTCTCCTTCCCCAGTCTGGCCTATATGTGACTCCATCCCCGGTCTGGCCGATATGTGACTCCTTCCCCGGTCTGGCCTATATGTGACTCCTTCCCCGGTCCGGCCTATATGTGACTCCTTCCCCGGTCCGGCCTATATGTGACTCCTTCCCCGGTCTGGCCTATATGTGACTCCTTCCCCGGTCCGGCCTATATGTGACTCCCTCCCTGGTCTGGCCTATATGTGACTCCTTCCCCGGTCCGGCCTATATGTGACTCCTTCCCCGGTCTGGCCTATATGTGACTCCTTCCCCGGTCCTGCCTATATGTGGCTCCTTCCCCGGTCTGGCCTATATGTGACTCCTTCCCCAGTCTGACCTATATGTGTCTCCTTCCCCGGCCTGGCCTATATGTGACTCCTTCCCCAGTCTGGCCTATATGTGACTCCTTCCCCGGTCTGGCCTATTTGTGACTCCTTCCCCACTCTGGCCTATATTTGACTCCTTCCCCGGTCTGGCCTATATGTGACTCCTTCCCCAGTCTGGCCTATATGTTACTCCTTCTCCAGTCTGGCCTATATGTGACTCCTTCCCCGGTCTGGCCTATATGTGACTCCTTCCCCAGTCTGGCCTATATGTAACTCCTTCCCCAGTCTGGCCGATATGTGACTCCTTCCCCGGTCTGGCCTATATGTGACTCCTTCCCCAGTCTGGCATATATGTGACTCCTTCCCCAGTCTGGCCTATATGTGACTCCTTCCCCAGTCTGGCCTATATGTGACTCCTTCCCCAGTCTGGCCTATATGTGACTCCTTCCCCAGTCTGGCCTATATGTGACTCCTTCCCAAGTCTGGCCTATATGTGAATCCTTCCCCAGTCTGGCCTATATGTGACTCTTTCCCCAGTCTGGCCTATGTGTGACTCCTTCCCCAGTCTGGCCTATATGTGACTCCTTCCCCAGTCTGGCCTATATGTGACTCCTTCCCCAGTCTGGCCTATATGTGACTCCTTCCCCAGTCTGGCCTATATGTGACTCCTTCCCAAGTCTGGCCTATATGTGAATCCTTCCCCAGTCTGGCCTATATGTGACTCTTTCCCCAGTCTGGCCTATGTGTGACTCCTTCCCCAGTCTGGCCTATATGTGACTCCTTCCCCAGTCTGGCCTATATGTGACTCCTTCCCCAGTCTGGCCTATATGTGACTCCTTCACCAGTCTGGCCTATCTGTGACTCCTTCCCCAGTCTGGCCTATAAGTGACTCCTTCCCCAGTCTGGCCTATATGTGACTCCTTCCCCAGTCTGGCCTATATGTGACTCCTTCCCCAGTCTGGCCTATATGTGACTCCTTCCCAAGTCTGGCCTATATGTGACTCCTTCCCCGGTCTGGCCTATATGTGACTCTTTCCCCAGTCTGGCCTATGTGTGACTCCTTCCCCGGTCTGGCCTATATGTGACTCCTTCCCCAGTCTGGCCTATATGTGACTCCTTCCCCGGTCTGGCCTATCTGTGACTCCTTCCCCGGTCTGACCTATCTTTGACTCCTTCCCTAGTCTGGCCTATCTTTGACTCCTTCCCTAGTCTGGCCTATAAGTGACTCCTTCCCCAGTCTGGCCTATATGTGACTCCTTCCCAAGTCTGGCCTATATGTGAATCCTTCCCCAGTCTGGCCTATATGTGACTCTTTCCCCAGTCTGGCCTATGTGTGACTCCTTCCCCAGTCTGGCCTATATGTGACTCCTTCCCCAGTCTGGCCTATATGTGACTCCTTCCCCAGTCTGGCCTATATGTGACTCCTTCACCAGTCTGGCCTATCTGTGACTCCTTCCCCAGTCTGGCCTATAAGTGACTCCTTCCCCAGTCTGGCCTATATGTGACTCCTTCCCCAGTCTGGCCTATATGTGACTCCTTCCCCAGTCTGGCCTATATGTGACTCCTTCCCAAGTCTGGCCTATATGTGACTCCTTCCCCGGTCTGGCCTATATGTGACTCTTTCCCCAGTCTGGCCTATGTGTGACTCCTTCCCCGGTCTGGCCTATATGTGACTCCTTCCCCAGTCTGGCCTATATGTGACTCCTTCCCCGGTCTGGCCTATTTGTGACTCCTTCCCCGGTCTGACCTATCTTTGACTCCTTCCCTAGTCTGGCCTATCTGTGACTCCGTCCGCAGTCTGGCCTATATGTGACTCCTTCCCCAGTCTGGCCTATATGTGCCTCCTTCCCCGGTCTGGCCTTTATGTGACTCCTTCCCCGGTCTGGCATATATGTGACTCCTTCCCCGGTCTGGCCTATATGTGGCTCCTTCCCCGGTCTGGCCTATATGTGACTCCTTCCCCGGTCTGGCCTATCTGTGACTCCTTCCCCGGTTTGGCCTATATGTGACTCCTTCCCCAGTCTGGCCTATATGTGTCTCCTTCCCCAGTCTGGCCTATATGTGACTCCATCCCCGGTCTGGCCGATATGTGACTCCTTCCCCGGTCCGGCCTATATGTGACTCCTTCCCCGGTCCGGCCTATATGTGACTCCTTCCCCGGTCTGGCCTATATGTGACTCCTTCCCCGGTCCGGCCTATATGTGACTCCCTCCCTGGTCTGGCCTATATGTGACTCCTTCCCCGGTCCGGCCTATATGTGACTCCTTCCCCGGTCTGGCCTATATGTGACTCCTTCCCCGGTCCTGCCTATATGTGGCTCCTTCCCCGGTCTGGCCTATATGTGACTCCTTCCCCAGTCTGACCTATATGTGTCTCCTTCCCCGGCCTGGCCTATATGTGACTCCTTCCCCAGTCTGGCCTATATGTGACTCCTTCCCCGGTCTGGCCTATTTGTGACTCCTTCCCCACTCTGGCCTATATTTGACTCCTTCCCCGGTCTGGCCTATATGTGACTCCTTCCCCAGTCTGGCCTATATGTTACTCCTTCTCCAGTCTGGCCTATATGTGACTCCTTCCCCAGTCTGGCCTATATGTGACTCCTTCCCCGGTCTGGCCTATATGTGACTCCTTCCCCAGTCTGGCCTATATGTAACTCCTTCCCCAGTCTGGCCGATATGTGACTCCTTCCCCGGTCTGGCCTATATGTGACTCCTTCCCCAGTCTGGCATATATGTGACTCCTTCCCCAGTCTGGCCTATATGTGACTCCTTCCCCAGTCTGGCCTATATGTGACTCCTTCCCCAGTCTGGCCTATATGTGACTCCTTCCCCAGTCTGGCCTATATGTGACTCCTTCCCAAGTCTGGCCTATATGTGAATCCTTCCCCAGTCTGGCCTATATGTGACTCTTTCCCCAGTCTGGCCTATGTGTGACTCCTTCCCCAGTCTGGCCTATATGTGACTCCTTCCCCAGTCTGGCCTATATGTGACTCCTTCCCCAGTCTGGCCTATATGTGACTCCTTCACCAGTCTGGCCTATCTGTGACTCCTTCCCCAGTCTGGCCTATAAGTGACTCCTTCCCCAGTCTGGCCTATATGTGACTCCTTCCCCAGTCTGGCCTATATGTGACTCCTTCCCCAGTCTGGCCTATATGTGACTCCTTCCCAAGTCTGGCCTATATGTGACTCCTTCCCCGGTCTGGCCTATATGTGACTCTTTCCCCAGTCTGGCCTATGTGTGACTCCTTCCCCGGTCTGGCCTATATGTGACTCCTTCCCCAGTCTGGCCTATATGTGACTCCTTCCCCGGTCTGGCCTATCTGTGACTGCTTCCCCGGTCTGACCTATCTTTGACTCCTTCCCTAGTCTGGCCTATCTGTGACTCCTTCCGCAGTCTGGCCTATATGTGACTCCTTCCCCGGTCTGGCCTATATGTGACTCCTTCCCCGGTCTGGCCTATATGTGACTCCTTCCCCAGTCTGGCCTATATGTGACTCCTTCCCCAGTCTGGCCTATATGTGACTCCTTCCCCAGTCTGGCCTATATGTGACTCCTTCCCCAGTCTGGCCTAAATGTGACTCCTTCCCCAGTCTGGCCTATATGTGACTCCTTCCCCAGTCTGGCCTATATGTGACTCCTTCCCCAGTCTGGCCTATATGTGTCTCCTTCCCCGGTCTGGCCTATCTGTGACTCCTTCCCCGGTCTGACCTATCTTTGACTCCTTCCCTAGTCTGGCCTATCTGTGACTCCGTCCGCAGTCTGGCCTATATGTGACTCCTTCCCCAGTCTGGCCTATATGTGACTCTTTCCCCAGTCTGGCCTATATGTGACTCCTTCCCCAGTCTGGCCTATATGTGACTCCTTCCCCAGTCTGGCCTATATGTGACTCCTTCACCAGTCTGGCCAATCTGTGACTCCTTCCCCAGCCTGGCCTATAAGTGACTCCTTCCCCAGTCTGGCCTATATGTGACTCCTTCCCCGGTCTGGCCTATCTGTGACTCCTTCCCCGGTCTGACCTATCTTTGACTCCTTCCCTAGTCTGGCCTATCTGTGACTCCTTCCGCAGTCTGGCCTATATGTGACTCCTTCCCCAGTCTGGCCTATATGTGACTCCTTCCCCAGTCTGGCCTATATGTGACTCCTTCCCCAGTCTGGCCTCTATGTGACTCATTCCCCGGTCTGGCCTATATGTGACTCCTTCCCCAGTCTGGCCTATATGTGACTCCTTCCCCAGTCTGGCCTATATGTGACTCCTTCCCCAGTCTGGCCTATATGTGTCTCCTTCCCCGGTCTGGCCTATCTGTGACTCCTTCCCCGGTCTGACCTATCTTTGACTCCTTCCCTAGTCTGGCCTATCTGTGACTCCGTCCGCAGTCTGGCCTATATGTGACTCCTTCCCCAGTCTGGCCTATATGTGACTCCTTCCCCAGTCTGGCCTCTATGTGACTCATTCCCCGGTCTGGCCTATATGTGACTCCTTCCCCAGTCTGGCCGATATGTGACTCCATCCCCGGTCTGGCCTATATGTGACTCCTTCCCCAGTCTGGCCTATATGTGACTCCTTCCCCGGTCTGGCCCATATGTGAGTCCTTCCCCAGTCTGGCCTATATGTGACTCCTTCCCCAGTCTGGCCTATATGTGACTCCTTCCCCAGTCTGGCCTATTTGTGAATCCTTCCCCAGTCTGGCCTATTTGTGTCTCCTTCGCCGGTCCGGCCTATATGTGACTCCTTCCCCAGTCTGGCCTCTATGTGACTCATTCCCCGGTCTGGCCCATATGTGAGTCCTTCCCCAGTCTGGCCTATATGTGACTCCTTCCCCGGTCTGGCCTATATGTGACTCCTTCCCCGGTCTGGCCTATATGTGACTCCTTCCACGGTCCGGCCTATATGTGACTCCTTCCCCGGTCTGGCCTATATGTGACTCCTTCCCCGGTCCGGCCTATATGTGACTCCTTCCCCGGTCTGGCCTATATGTGACTCCTTCCCCAGTCTGGCCTATATGTGTCTCCTTCCCCGGTCTGGCCTATATGTGACTCCTACCCCAGTCTGGCCGATATGTGACACCTTCCCCGGTCTGGCCTATATGTGACTCCTTCCCCAGTCTGGCCTATATGTGACTCCTTCCCCGGTCTGGCCTATATGTGACCCCTTCCCAAGTCTGGCCTATATGTTACTCCTTCTCCAGTCTGGCCTATATGTGACTCCTTCCCCAGTCTGGCCTATATGTGACTCCTTCCCCGGTCTGGCCTATATGTGAATCCTTCCCCAGTCTTGCCTATATGTGACTCCTTCCCCAGTCTGGCCTATATGTGACTCCTTCCCCGGTCTGGCCTATATGTGACTCCTTCCCCAGTCTGGCATATATGTGACTCCTTCCCCAGTCTGGCCTATATGTGACTCCTTCCCCAGTCTGGCCTATATGTGACTCCTTCCCCAGTCTGGCCTATATGTGACTCCTTCCCCAGTCTGGCCTATATGTGACTCCTTCCCCAGTCTGGCCTGTATGTGACTCCTTCCCCAGTCTGGCCTATATGTGACTCCTTCCCCGGTCTGGCCTATATGTGACTCCTTCCCCAGTCTGGCCTATATGTGACTCCTTCCCCAGTCTGGCCTATATGTGACTCCTTCACCAGTCTGGCCTATCTGTGACTCCTTCCCCAGTCTGGCCTATAAGTGACTCCTTCCCCAGTCTGGCCTATATGTGACTCCTTCCCCGGTCTGGCCTATCTGTGACTCCTTCCCCGGTCTGACCTATCTTTGACTCCTTCCCTAGTCTGCCCTATCTGTGACTCCTTCCGCAGTCTGGCCTATATGTGACTCCTTCCCCGGTCTGGCCTATATGTGACTCCTTCCCCGGTCTGGCCTATATGTGACTCCTTCCCCAGTCTGGCCTATATGTGACTCCTTCCCCAGTCTGGCCTATATGTGACTCCTTCCCCAGTCTGGCCTATATGTGACTCCTTCCCCAGTCTGGCCTAAATGTGACTCCTTCCCCAGTCTGGCCTATATGTGACTCCTTCCCCAGTCTGGCCTATATGTGACTCCTTCCCCAGTCTGGCCTATATGTGTCTCCTTCCCCGGTCTGGCCTATCTGTGACTCCTTCCCCGGTCTGACCTATCTTTGACTCCTTCCCTAGTCTGGCCTATCTGTGACTCCGTCCGCAGTCTGGCCTATATGTGACTCCTTCCCCAGTCTGGCCTATATGTGACTCCTTCCCCAGTCTGGCCTATATGTGACTCCTTCCCCAGTCTGGCCTATATGTGACTCCTTCCCCAGTCTGGCCTATATGTGACTCTTTCCCCAGTCTGGCCTATATGTGACTCCTTCCCCAGTCTGGCCTATATGTGACTCCTTCCCCAGTCTGGCCTATATGTGACTCCTTCACCAGTCTGGCCAATCTGTGACTCCTTCCCCAGCCTGGCCTATAAGTGACTCCTTCCCCAGTCTGGCCTATATGTGACTCCTTCCCCGGTCTGGCCTATCTGTGACTCCTTCCCCGGTCTGACCTATCTTTGACTCCTTCCCTAGTCTGGCCTATCTGTGACTCCTTCCGCAGTCTGGCCTATATGTGACTCCTTCCCCAGTCTGGCCTATATGTGACTCCTTCCCCAGTCTGGCCTATATGTGACTCCTTCCCCAGTCTGGCCTCTATGTGACTCATTCCCCGGTCTGGCCTATATGTGACTCCTTCCCCAGTCTGGCCTATATGTGACTCCTTCCCCAGTCTGGCCTATATGTGACTCCTTCCCCAGTCTGGCCTATATGTGTCTCCTTCCCCGGTCTGGCCTATCTGTGACTCCTTCCCCGGTCTGACCTATCTTTGACTCCTTCCCTAGTCTGGCCTATCTGTGACTCCGTCCGCAGTCTGGCCTATATGTGACTCCTTCCCCAGTCTGGCCTATATGTGACTCCTTCCCCAGTCTGGCCTCTATGTGACTCATTCCCCGGTCTGGCCTATATGTGACTCCTTCCCCAGTCTGGCCGATATGTGACTCCATCCCCGGTCTGGCCTATATGTGACTCCTTCCCCAGTCTGGCCTATATGTGACTCCTTCCCCGGTCTGGCCCATATGTGAGTCCTTCCCCAGTCTGGCCTATATGTGACTCCTTCCCCAGTCTGGCCTATATGTGACTCCTTCCCCAGTCTGGCCTATTTGTGAATCCTTCCCCAGTCTGGCCTATTTGTGTCTCCTTCGCCGGTCCGGCCTATATGTGACTCCTTCCCCAGTCTGGCCTCTATGTGACTCATTCCCCGGTCTGGCCCATATGTGAGTCCTTCCCCAGTCTGGCCTATATGTGACTCCTTCCCCGGTCTGGCCTATATGTGACTCCTTCCCCGGTCTGGCCTATATGTGACTCCTTCCCCAGTCTGGCCTATATGTGACTCCTTCCCCGGTCTGGCCCATATGTGAGTCCTTCCCCAGTCTGGCCTATATGTGACTCCTTCCCCAGTCTGGCCTATATGTGACTCCTTCCCCAGTCTGGCCTATTTGTGAATCCTTCCCCAGTCTGGCCTATTTGTGTCTCCTTCGCCGGTCCGGCCTATATGTGACTCCTTCCCCAGTCTGGCCTCTATGTGACTCATTCCCCGGTCTGGCCCATATGTGAGTCCTTCCCCAGTCTGGCCTATATGTGACTCCTTCCCCGGTCTGGCCTATATGTGACTCCTTCCCCGGTCTGGCCTATATGTGACTCCTTCCACGGTCCGGCCTATATGTGACTCCTTCCCCGGTCTGGCCTATATGTGACTCCTTCCCCGGTCCGGCCTGTATGTGACTCCTTCCCCGGTCTGGCCTATATGTGACTCCTTCCCCAGTCTGGCCTATATGTGTCTCCTTCCCCGGTCTGGCCTATATGTGACTCCTACCCCAGTCTGGCCGATATGTGACACCTTCCCCGGTCTGGCCTATATGTGACTCCTTCCCCAGTCTGGCCTATATGTGACTCCTTCCCCGGTCTGGCCTATATGTGACCCCTTCCCCAGTCTGGCCTATATGTTACTCCTTCTCCAGTCTGGCCTATATGTGACTCCTTCCCCAGTCTGGCCTATATGTGACTCCTTCCCCGGTCTGGCCTATATGTGAATCCTTCCCCAGTCTGGCCTATATGTGACTCCTTCCCCAGTCTGGCCTATATGTGACTCCTTCCCCAGTCTGGCCTATATGTGACTCCTTCCCCAGTCTGGCATATATGTGACTCCTTCCCCAGTCTGGCCTATATGTGACTCCTTCCCCAGTCTGGCCTATATGTGACTCCTTCCCCAGTCTGGCCTATATGTGACTCCTTCCCCAGTCTGGCCTATATGTGACTCCTTCCCCAGTCTGGCCTGTATGTGACTCCTTCCCCAGTCTGGCCTATATGTGACTCCTTCCCCGGTCTGGCCTATATGTGACTCCTTCCCCAGTCTGGCCTATATGTGACTCCTTCCCCAGTCTGGCCTATATGTGACTCCTTCACCAGTCTGGCCTATCTGTGACTCCTTCCCCAGTCTGGCCTATAAGTGACTCCTTCCCCAGTCTGGCCTATATGTGACTCCTTCCCCGGTCTGGCCTATCTGTGACTCCTTCCCCGGTCTGACCTATCTTTGACTCCTTCCCTAGTCTGGCCTATCTGTGACTCCTTCCGCAGTCTGGCCTATATGTGACTCCTTCCCCGGTCTGGCCTATATGTGACTCCTTCCCCGGTCTGGCCTATATGTGACTCCTTCCCCAGTCTGGCCTATATGTGACTCCTTCCCCAGTCTGGCCTATATGTGACTCCTTCCCCAGTCTGGCCTATATGTGACTCCTTCCCCAGTCTGGCCTAAATGTGACTCCTTCCCCAGTCTGGCCTATATGTGACTCCTTCCCCAGTCTGGCCTATATGTGACTCCTTCCCCAGTCTGGCCTATATGTGTCTCCTTCCCCGGTCTGGCCTATCTGTGACTCCTTTCCCGGTCTGACCTATCTTTGACTCCTTCCCTAGTCTGGCCTATCTGTGACTCCGTCCGCAGTCTGGCCTATATGTGACTCCTTCCCCAGTCTGGCCTATATGTGACTCCTTCCCCAGTCTGGCCTATATGTGACTCCTTCCCCAGTCTGGCCTATATGTGACTCCTTCCCCAGTCTGGCCTATATGTGACTCTTTCCCCAGTCTGGCCTATATGTGACTCCTTCCCCAGTCTGGCCTATATGTGACTCCTTCCCCAGTCTGGCCTATAGGTGACTCCTTCACCAGTCTGGCCAATCTGTGACTCCTTCCCCAGCCTGGCCTATAAGTGACTCCTTCCCCAGTCTGGCCTATATGTGACTCCTTCCCCGGTCTGGCCTATCTGTGACTCCTTCCCCGGTCTGACCTATCTTTGACTCCTTCCCTAGTCTGGCCTATCTGTGACTCCTTCCGCAGTCTGGCCTATATGTGACTCCTTCCCCAGTCTGGCCGATATGTGACTCCTTCCCCAGTCTGGCCTATATGTGACTCCTTCCCCAGTCTGGCCTATATGTGACTCCTTCCCCAGTCTGGCTTATATGTGACTCCTTCACCAGTCTGGCCTATCTGTGACTCCTTCCCCAGCCTGGCCTATAAGTGACTCCTTCCCCAGTCTGGCCTATATGTGACTCCTTCCCCGGTCTGGCCTATCTGTGACTCCTTCCCCGGTCTGACCTCTCTTTGACTCCTTCCCTCGTCTGGCCTATCTGTGACTCCTTCCGCAGTCTGGCCTATATGTGACTCCTTCCCCGGTCTTGCCTATCTGTGACTCCTTCCCCAGTCTGGCCTATATGTGACTCCTTCCCCGGTCTGGCCTATATGTGACTCCTTCCCCGGTCTGGCCTATATGTGCCTCCTTCCCCGGTCTGGCCTTTATGTGACTCCTTCCCCGGTCTGGCATATATGTGACTCCTTCCCCGGTCTGGCCTATATGTGGCTCCTTCCCCGGTCTGGCCTATATGTGACTCCTTCCCCGGTCTGGCCTATCTGTGACTCCTTCCCCGGTCTGGCCTATATGTGACTCCTTCCCCAGTCTGGCCTATATGTGTCTCCTTCCCCAGTCTGGCCTATATGTGACTCCATCCCCGGTCTGGCCGATATGTGACTCCTTCCCCGGTCTGGCCTATATGTGACTCCTTCCCCGGTCCGGCCTATATGTGACTCCTTCCCCGGTCCGGCCTATATGTGACTCCTTCCCCGGTCTGGCCTATATGTGACTCCTTCCCCGGTCCGGCCTATATGTGACTCCTTCCCTGGTCTGGCCTATATGTGACTCCTTCCCCGGTCCGGCCTATATGTGACTCCTTCCCCGGTCTGGCCTATATGTGACTCCTTCCCCGGTCCTGCCTGTATGTGGCTCCTTCCCCGGTCTGGCCTATATGTGACTCCTTCCCCAGTCTGGCCTATATGTGTCTCCTTCCCCAGCCTGGCCTATATGTGACTCCTTCCCCAGTCTGGCCTATATGTGACTCCTTCCCCGGTCTGGCCTATTTGTGACTCCTTCCCCACTCTGGCCTATATTTGACTCCTTCCCCGGTCTGGCCTATATGTGACTCCTTCCCCAGTCTGGCCTATATGCGTCTCCTTCCCCAGCCTGGCCTATATGTGACTCCTTCCCCAGTCTGGCCTATATGTGACTCCTTCCCCGGTCTGGCCTATTTGTGACTCCTTCCCCACTCTGGCCTATATTTGACTCCTTCCCCGGTCTGGCCTATATGTGACTCCTTCCCCAGTCTGGCCTATATGTTACTCCTTCTCCAGTCTGGCCTATATGTGACTCCTTCCCCAGTCTGGCCTATATGTGACTCCTTCCCCGGTCTGGCCTATATGTGACTCCTTCCCCAGTCTGGCCTATATGTAACTCCTTCCCCGGTCTGGCCTATATGTGACTCCTTCCCCAGTCTGGCATATATGTCACTCCTTCCCCAGTCTGGCCTATATGTGACTCCTTCCCCAGTCTGGCCTATATGTGACTCCTTCCCCAGTCTGGCCTATATGTGACTCCTTCCCCAGTCTGGCCTATATGTGACTCCTTCCCAAGTCTGGCCTATATGTGAATCCTTCCCCAGTCTGGCCTATATGTGACTCTTTCCCCAGTCTGGCCTATGTGTGAATCCTTCCCCAGTCTGGCCTATATGTGACTCCTTCCCCAGTCTGGCCTATATGTGACTCCTTCCCCAGTCTGGCCTATATGTGACTCCTTCACCAGTCTGGCCTATCTGTGACTCCTTCCCCAGTCTGGCCTATAAGTGACTCCTTCCCCAGTCTGGCCTATATGTGACTCCTTCCCCAGTCTGGCCTATATGTGACTCCTTCCCCAGTCTGGCCTATATGTGACTCCTTCCCAAGTCTGGCCTATATGTGACTCCTTCCCCGGTCTGGCCTATATGTGACTCTTTCCCCAGTCTGGCCTATGTGTGACTCCTTCCCCAGTCTGGCCTATATGTGACTCCTTCCCCAGTCTGGCCTATATGTGACTCCTTCCCCAGTCTGGCCTATATGTGACTCCTTCACCAGTCTGGCCTATCTGTGACTCCTTCCCCAGTCTGGCGTATAAGTGACTCCTTCCCCAGTCTGGCCTATATGTGACTCCTTCCCCGGTCTGGCCTATCTGTGACTCCTTCCCCGGTCTGACCTATCTTTGACTCCTTCCCTAGTCTGGACTATCTGTGACTCCTTCCGCAGTCTGGCCTATATGTGACTCCTTCCCCAGTCTGGCCTATATGTGACTCCTTCCCCGGTCTGGCCTATATGTGACTCCTTCCCCAGTCTGGCCTATATGTGACTCCTTCCCCAGTCTGGCCTATATGTGACTCCTTCCCCGGTCTGGCCTATATGTGACTCCTTCCCCAGTCTGGCATATATGTGACTCGTTCCCCAGTCTGGCCTATATGTGACTCCTTCCCCAGTCTGGCCTATATGTGACTCCTTCCCCAGTCTGGCCTATATGTGACTCCTTCCCCAGTCTGTCCTATATGTGACTCCTTCCCCAGTCTGGCCTATATGTGACTCCTTCCCCAGTCTGGCCTATATGTGACTCCTTCACCAGTCTGGCCTATCTGTGACTCCTTCCCCAGTCTGGCCTATAAGTGACTCCTTCCCCAGTCTGGCCTATATGTGACTCCTTCCCCGGTCTGGCCTATCTGTGACTCCTTCCCCGGTCTGACCTATCTATGACTCCTTCCCTAGTCTGGCCCATCTGTGACTCCTTCCGCAGTCTGGCCTATATGTGACGCCTTCCCCGGTCTTGCCTATCTGTGACTCCTTCCCCAGTCTGGCCAAAATGTGACTCCTTCGCCGGTCTGGCCTATATGTGACTCCTTCCCCGGTCTGGCCAATATGTGGCTCCTTCCCCGATCTGGCCTTTATGTGACTCCTTCCCTGGTCTGGCATATATGTGACTCCTTCCCCGGTCTGGCCTATATGTGGCTCCTTCCCCGGTCTGGCCTATATGTGACTCCTTCCCCGGTCTGGCCTATCTGTGACTCCTTCCCTGGTCTGGCCTATATGTGACTCCTTCCCAGTCTGGCCTGTATGTGACTCCTTCCCCAGTCTGGCCTATATGTGACTCCTTCCCCAGTCTGGCCTATATGTGACTCCTTCCCCAGTCTGGCCTATATGTGACTCCTTCCCCAGTCTGGCCTATATGTGATTCCTTCCCCAGTCTGGCCTGTATGTGACTCCTTCCCCAGTCTGGCCTATATGTGACTCCTTCCCCAGTCTGGCCTATATGCGGCTCCTTCCCCAGTCTGGCCTATATGTGACTCCTTCCCCAGTCTGGCCTATATGTGACTCCTTCCCCAGTCTAGTCTGTATGTGACTCCTTCCCCAGTCTGGTCTATATGTGACTCCTTCCCCAGTCTGGCCTATATGTGACTCCTTCCCCAGTCTGGTCTATATGTGACTCCTTCCCCAGTCTGGGCTATATGTGTCTCCTTCGCCGGTCTGGCCTATATGTGACTCCTTCCCCAGTCTGGCCTATATGTGACTCCTTCCCCAGTCTGGCCTATTTGTGAATCCTTCCCCAGTCTGGCCTATTTGTGTCTCCTTCGCCGGTCCGGCCTATATGTGACTCCTTCCCCAGTCTGGCCTCTATGTGACTCATTCCCCGGTCTGGCCTATATGTGACTCCTTCCCCAGTCTGGCCGATATGTGACTCCATCCCCGGTCTGGCCTATATGTGACTCCTTCCCCAGTCTGGCCTATATGTGACTCCTTCCCCGGTCTGGCCCATATGTGAGTCCTTCCCCAGTCTGGCCTATATGTGACTCCTTCCCCGGTCTGGCCTATATGTGACTCCTTCCCCGGTCTGGCCTATATGTGACTCCTTCCACGGTCCGGCCTATATGTGACTCCTTCCCCGCTCTGGCCTATATGTGACTCCTTCCCCGGTCCGGCCTATATGTGACTCCTTCCCCGGTCTGGCCTATATGTGACTCCTTCCCCAGTCTGGCCTATATGTGTCTCCTTCCCCGGTCTGGCCTATATGTGACTCCTACCCCAGTCTGGCCTATATGTGACACCTTCCCCGGTCTGGCCTATATGTGACTCCTTCCCCAGTCTGGCCTATATGTGACTCCTTCCCCGGTCTGGCCTATATGTGACTCCTTCCCCAGTCTGGCCTATATGTTACTCCTTCTCCAGTCTGGCCTATATGTGACTCCTTCCCCGGTCTGGCCTATATGTGAATCCTTCCCCAGTCTGGCCTATATGTGACTCCTTCCCCAGTCTGGCCTATATGTGACTCCTTCCCCGGTCTGGCCTATATGTGACTCCTTCCCCAGTCTGGCATATATGTGACTCCTTCCCCAGTCTGGCCTATATGTGACTCCTTCCCCAGTCTGGCCTATATGTGACTCCTTCCCCAGGCTGGCCTATATGTGACTCCTTCCCCAGTCTGGCCTGTATGTGACTCCTTCCCCAGTCTGGCCTATATGTGACTCCTTCCCCGGTCTGGCCTATATGTGACTCCTTCCCCAGTCTGGCCTATATGTGACTCCTTCCCCAGTCTGGCCTATATGTGACTCCTTCCCCAGTCTGGCCTATATGTGACTCCTTCCCCAGTCTGGGCTATATGTGACTCCTTCCCCGGTCTGGCCTATATGAGACTCCTTCCCCAGTCTGGCCTATATGTGACTCCTTCCCCGGTCTAACCTATATGTGACTCCTTCCACGGACTGACCTATAAGTGACTCCTTCCCCAGACTGGCCTACATGTGACTCCGTCCCCAGACTGGCCTATATGTGACTCCTTCCCCGGTCTGACCTATATGTGACTCCCTCCCCAGACTGGCCTATATGTGACTCCTTCCCCAGTCTGGCCTACATGTGACTCCTTCCCCAGTCTGGCCTATATGTGATTCCTTCCCCAGTCTGGCCTATATGTGACTCCTTCCCCGGTCTGGCCTATATGTGACTCCTTCCCCAGTCTGGGCTATATGTGTCTCCTTCGCCGGTCTGGCCTATATGTGACTCCTTCCCCAGTCTGGCCTATATGTGACTCCTTCCCCAGTCTGGCCTATTTGTGAATCCTTCCCCAGTCTGGCCTATTTGTGTCTCCTTCGCCGGTCCGGCCAATATGTGACTCCTTCCCCAGTCTGGCCTATATGTGACTCATTCCCCGGTCTGGCCTATATGTGACACTTTCCCCAGTCTGGCCTATATGTGACTCCATCCCCGGTCTGGCCTATATGTGACTCCTTCCCCAGTCTGGCCTATATGTGTCTCCTTCCCCAGTCTGGCCTATATGTGACTCCTTCCCCGGTCTGGCCTATATGTGACTCCTTCCCCCAGTCTGGCATATATGTGACTCCTTCCCCAGTCTGGCCTATATGTGACTCCTTCCCCAGTCTGGCCTATATGTGACTCCTTCCCCAGTCTGGCCTATATGTGACTCTTTCCCCAGTCTGGCCTATATGTGACTCCTTCCCCAGTCTGGCCTATATGTGACTCCTTCCCCAGTCTGGCCTATATGTGACTCCTTCACCAGTCTGGCCAATCTGTGACTCCTTCCCCAGCCTGGCCTATAAGTGACTCCTTCCCCAGTCTGGCCTATATGTGACTCCTTCCCCGGTCTGGCCTATCTGTGACTCCTTCCCCGGTCTGACCTATCTTTGACTCCTTCCCTAGTCTGGCCTATCTGTGACTCCTTCCCCAGTCTGGCCTATAAGTGACTCCTTCCCCAGTCTGGCCTATATGTGACTCCTTCCCCGGTCTGGCCTATCTGTGACTCCTTCCCCGGTCTGACCTATCTATGACTCCTTCCCTAGTCTGGCCTATCTGTGACTCCTTCCGCAGTCTGGCCTATATGTGACGCCTTCCCCGGTCTTGCCTATCTGTGACTCCTTCCCCAGTCTGGACTATATGTGACTCCTTCGCCGGTCTGTCCTATATGTGACTCCTTCCCCGGTCTGGCCAATATGTGGCTCCTTCCCCGGTCTGGCCTTTATGTGACTCCTTCCCCGGTCTGGCATATATGTGACTCCTTCCCCGGTCTGGCCTATATGTGGCTCCTTCCCCGGTCTGGCCGATATGTGACTCCTTCCCCGGTCTGGCCTATCTGTGACTCCTTCCCTGGTCTGGCCTATATGTGACTCCTTCCCAGTCTGGCCTGTATGTGACTCCTTCCCCAGTCTGGCCTATATGTGACTCCTTCCCCAGTCTGGCCTATATGTGACTCCTTCCCCAGTCTGGCCTATATGTGATTCCTTCCCCAGTCTGGCCTGTTTGTGACTCCTTCCCCAGTCTGGCCTATATGTGACTCCTTCCCCAGTCTGGCCTATATGCGGCTCCTTCCCCAGTCTGGCCTATATGTGACTCCTTCCCCAGTCTGGCCTATATGTGACTCCTTCCCCGGTCTGGCCTATATGTGACTCCTTCCCCGGTCTGGCCTATATGTGACTCCTTCCCCAGTCTGGCCTATATGTGACTCCTTCCCCAGTCTGGCCTATATGTGACTCCTTCCCCAGTCTGGCCTATATGTGACTCCTTCCCCAGTCTGGGCTATATGTGACTCCTTCCCCGGTCTGGCCTATATGAGACTCCTTCCCCAGTCTGGCCTATATGTGACTCCTTCCCCGGTCTAACCTATATGTGACTCCTTCCACGGACTGACCTATAAGTGACTCCTTCCCCAGACTGGCCTACATGTGACTCCGTCCCCAGACTGGCCTATATGTGACTCCTTCCCCGGTCTGACCTATATGTGACTCCCTCCCCAGACTGGCCTATATGTGACTCCTTCCCCAGTCTGGCCTACATGTGACTCCTTCCCCAGTCTGGCCTATATGTGATTCCTTCCCCAGTCTGGCCTATATGTGACTCCTTCCCCGGTCTGGCCTATATGTGACTCCTTCCCCAGTCTGGGCTATATGTGTCTCCTTCGCCGGTCTGGCCTATATGTGACTCCTTCCCCAGTCTGGCCTATATGTGACTCCTTCCCCAGTCTGGCCTATTTGTGAATCCTTCCCCAGTCTGGCCTATTTGTGTCTCCTTCGCCGGTCCGGCCAATATGTGACTCCTTCCCCAGTCTGGCCTATATGTGACTCATTCCCCGGTCTGGCCTATATGTGACACTTTCCCCAGTCTGGCCTATATGTGACTCCATCCCCGGTCTGGCCTATATGTGACTCCTTCCCCAGTCTGGCCTATATGTGTCTCCTTCCCCAGTCTGGCCTATATGTGACTCCTTCCCCGGTCTGGCCTATATGTGACTCCTTCCCCCAGTCTGGCATATATGTGACTCCTTCCCCAGTCTGGCCTATATGTGACTCCTTCCCCAGTCTGGCCTATATGTGACTCCTTCCCCAGTCTGGCCTATATGTGACTCTTTCCCCAGTCTGGCCTATATGTGACTCCTTCCCCAGTCTGGCCTATATGTGACTCCTTCCCCAGTCTGGCCTATATGTGACTCCTTCACCAGTCTGGCCAATCTGTGACTCCTTCCCCAGCCTGGCCTATAAGTGACTCCTTCCCCAGTCTGGCCTATATGTGACTCCTTCCCCGGTCTGGCCTATCTGTGACTCCTTCCCCGGTCTGACCTATCTATGACTCCTTCCCTAGTCTGGCCTATCTGTGACTCCTTCCGCAGTCTGGCCTATATGTGACGCCTTCCCCGGTCTTGCCTATCTGTGACTCCTTCCCCAGTCTGGACTATATGTGACTCCTTCGCCGGTCTGTCCTATATGTGACTCCTTCCCCGGTCTGGCCAATATGTGGCTCCTTCCCCGGTCTGGCCTTTATGTGACTCCTTCCCCGGTCTGGCATATATGTGACTCCTTCCCCGGTCTGGCCTATATGTGGCTCCTTCCCCGGTCTGGCCGATATGTGACTCCTTCCCCGGTCTGGCCTATCTGTGACTCCTTCCCTGGTCTGGCCTATATGTGACTCCTTCCCAGTCTGGCCTGTATGTGACTCCTTCCCCAGTCTGGCCTATATGTGACTCCTTCCCCAGTCTGGCCTATATGTGACTCCTTCCCCAGTCTGGCCTATATGTGATTCCTTCCCCAGTCTGGCCTGTTTGTGACTCCTTCCCCAGTCTGGCCTATATGTGACTCCTTCCCCAGTCTGGCCTATATGTGACTCCTTCCCCGGTCTGGCCTATATGTGACTCCTTCCCCGGTCTGGCCTATATGTGACTCCTTCCCCAGTCTGGCCTATATGTGACTCCTTCCCCAGTCTGGCCTATATGTGTCTCCTTCCCCAGTCTGGCCTATATGTGACTCCTTCCCCGGTCTGGCCTATATGTGACTCCTTCCCCCAGTCTGGCATATATGTGACTCCTTCCCCAGTCTGGCCTATATGTGACTCCTTCCCCAGTCTGGCCTATATGTGACTCCTTCCCCAGTCTGGCCTATATGTGACTCTTTCCCCAGTCTGGCCTATATGTGACTCCTTCCCCAGTCTGGCCTATATGTGACTCCTTCCCCAGTCTGGCCTATATGTGACTCCTTCACCAGTCTGGCCAATCTGTGACTCCTTCCCCAGCCTGGCCTATAAGTGACTCCTTCCCCAGTCTGGCCTATATGTGACTCCTTCCCCGGTCTGGCCTATCTGTGACTCCTTCCCCGGTCTGACCTATCTTTGACTCCTTCCCTAGTCTGGCCTATCTGTGACTCCTTCCCCAGTCTGGCCTATAAGTGACTCCTTCCCCAGTCTGGCCTATATGTGACTCCTTCCCCGGTCTGGCCTATCTGTGACTCCTTCCCCGGTCTGACCTATCTATGACTCCTTCCCTAGTCTGGCCTATCTGTGACTCCTTCCGCAGTCTGGCCTATATGTGACGCCTTCCCCGGTCTTGCCTATCTGTGACTCCTTCCCCAGTCTGGACTATATGTGACTCCTTCGCCGGTCTGTCCTATATGTGACTCCTTCCCCGGTCTGGCCAATATGTGGCTCCTTCCCCGGTCTGGCCTTTATGTGACTCCTTCCCCGGTCTGGCATATATGTGACTCCTTCCCCGGTCTGGCCTATATGTGGCTCCTTCCCCGGTCTGGCCGATATGTGACTCCTTCCCCGGTCTGGCCTATCTGTGACTCCTTCCCTGGTCTGGCCTATATGTGACTCCTTCCCAGTCTGGCCTGTATGTGACTCCTTCCCCAGTCTGGCCTATATGTGACTCCTTCCCCAGTCTGGCCTATATGTGACTCCTTCCCCAGTCTGGCCTATATGTGATTCCTTCCCCAGTCTGGCCTGTTTGTGACTCCTTCCCCAGTCTGGCCTATATGTGACTCCTTCCCCAGTCTGGCCTATATGCGGCTCCTTCCCCAGTCTGGCCTATATGTGACTCCTTCCCCAGTCTGGCCTATATGTGACTCCTTCCCCGGTCTGGCCTATATGTGACTCCTTCCCCGGTCTGGCCTATATGTGACTCCTTCCCCAGTCTGGCCTATATGTGACTCCTTCCCCAGTCTGGCCTATATGTGACTCCTTCCCCAGTCTGGCCTATATGTGACTCCTTCCCCAGTCTGGGCTATATGTGACTCCTTCCCCGGTCTGGCCTATATGAGACTCCTTCCCCAGTCTGGCCTATATGTGACTCCTTCCCCGGTCTAACCTATATGTGACTCCTTCCACGGACTGACCTATAAGTGACTCCTTCCCCAGACTGGCCTACATGTGACTCCGTCCCCAGACTGGCCTATATGTGACTCCTTCCCCGGTCTGACCTATATGTGACTCCCTCCCCAGACTGGCCTATATGTGACTCCTTCCCCAGTCTGGCCTACATGTGACTCCTTCCCCAGTCTGGCCTATATGTGATTCCTTCCCCAGTCTGGCCTATATGTGACTCCTTCCCCGGTCTGGCCTATATGTGACTCCTTCCCCAGTCTGGGCTATATGTGTCTCCTTCGCCGGTCTGGCCTATATGTGACTCCTTCCCCAGTCTGGCCTATATGTGACTCCTTCCCCAGTCTGGCCTATTTGTGAATCCTTCCCCAGTCTGGCCTATTTGTGTCTCCTTCGCCGGTCCGGCCAATATGTGACTCCTTCCCCAGTCTGGCCTATATGTGACTCATTCCCCGGTCTGGCCTATATGTGACACTTTCCCCAGTCTGGCCTATATGTGACTCCATCCCCGGTCTGGCCTATATGTGACTCCTTCCCCAGTCTGGCCTATATGTGTCTCCTTCCCCAGTCTGGCCTATATGTGACTCCTTCCCCGGTCTGGCCTATATGTGACTCCTTCCCCCAGTCTGGCATATATGTGACTCCTTCCCCAGTCTGGCCTATATGTGACTCCTTCCCCAGTCTGGCCTATATGTGACTCCTTCCCCAGTCTGGCCTATATGTGACTCTTTCCCCAGTCTGGCCTATATGTGACTCCTTCCCCAGTCTGGCCTATATGTGACTCCTTCCCCAGTCTGGCCTATATGTGACTCCTTCACCAGTCTGGCCAATCTGTGACTCCTTCCCCAGCCTGGCCTATAAGTGACTCCTTCCCCAGTCTGGCCTATATGTGACTCCTTCCCCGGTCTGGCCTATCTGTGACTCCTTCCCCGGTCTGACCTATCTATGACTCCTTCCCTAGTCTGGCCTATCTGTGACTCCTTCCGCAGTCTGGCCTATATGTGACGCCTTCCCCGGTCTTGCCTATCTGTGACTCCTTCCCCAGTCTGGACTATATGTGACTCCTTCGCCGGTCTGTCCTATATGTGACTCCTTCCCCGGTCTGGCCAATATGTGGCTCCTTCCCCGGTCTGGCCTTTATGTGACTCCTTCCCCGGTCTGGCATATATGTGACTCCTTCCCCGGTCTGGCCTATATGTGGCTCCTTCCCCGGTCTGGCCGATATGTGACTCCTTCCCCGGTCTGGCCTATCTGTGACTCCTTCCCTGGTCTGGCCTATATGTGACTCCTTCCCAGTCTGGCCTGTATGTGACTCCTTCCCCAGTCTGGCCTATATGTGACTCCTTCCCCAGTCTGGCCTATATGTGACTCCTTCCCCAGTCTGGCCTATATGTGATTCCTTCCCCAGTCTGGCCTGTTTGTGACTCCTTCCCCAGTCTGGCCTATATGTGACTCCTTCCCCAGTCTGGCCTATATGTGACTCCTTCCCCGGTCTGGCCTATATGTGACTCCTTCCCCGGTCTGGCCTATATGTGACTCCTTCCCCAGTCTGGCCTATATGTGACTCCTTCCCCAGTCTGGTCTATATGTGACTCCTTCCCCAGTCTGGCCTATATGTGACTCCTTCCCCGGTCTGGCCTATATGTGACTCCTTCCCCAGTCTGGCCTATATGTGACTCCTTCCCCGGTCTGGCCTATATGTGACTCCTTCCCCGGTCTGGCCTATATGTGACTCCTTCCCCAGTCTGGCCTATATGTGACTCCTTCCCCAGTCTGGTCTATATGTGACTCCTTCCCCAGTCTGGCCTATATGTGACTCCTTCCCCGGTCTGGCCTATATGTGACTCCTTCCCCAGTCTGGGCTATATGTGACTCCTTCCCCGGTCTGGCCTATATGAGACTCCTTCCCCAGTCTGGCCTATATGTGACTCCTTCCCCGGTCTAACCTATATGTGACTCCTTCCACGGACTGACCTATAATGACTCCTTCCCCAGACTGGCCTACATGTGACTCCGTCCCCAGACTGGCCTATATGTGACTCCTTCCCCGGTCTGACCTATATGTGACTCCCTCCCCAGACTGGCCTATATGTGACTCCTTCCCCAGTCTGGGCTATATGTGTCTCCTTCGCCGGTCTGGCCTATATGTGACTCCTTCCCCAGTCTGGCCTATATGTGACTCCTTCCCCAGTCTGGCCTATTTGTGAATCCTTCCCCAGTCTGGCCTATTTGTGTCTCCTTCGCCGGTCCGGCCAATATGTGACTCCTTCCCCAGTCTGGCCTATATGTGACTCATTCCCCGGTCTGGCCTATATGTGACACTTTCCCCAGTCTGGCCTATATGTGACTCCATCCCCGGTCTGGCCTATATGTGACTCCTTCCCCAGTCTGGCCTATATGTGTCTCCTTCCCCAGTCTGGCCTATATGTGACTCCTTCCCCGGTCTGGCCTATATGTGACTCCTTCCCCCAGTCTGGCATATATGTGACTTCTTCCCCAGTCTGGCCTATATGTGACTCCTTCCCCAGTCTGGCCTATATGTGACTCCTTCCCCAGTCTGGCCTATATGTGACTCTTTCCCCAGTCTGGCCTATATGTGACTCCTTCCCCAGTCTGGCCTATATGTGACTCCTTCCCCAGTCTGGCCTATATGTGACTCCTTCACCAGTCTGGCCAATCTGTGACTCCTTCCCCAGCCTGGCCTATAAGTGACTCCTTCCCCAGTCTGGCCTATATGTGACTCCTTCCCCGGTCTGGCCTATCTGTGACTCCTTCCCCGGTCTGACCTATCTTTGACTCCTTCCCTAGTCTGGCCTATCTGTGACTCCTTCCGCAGTCTGGCCTATATGTGACTCCTTCACCAGTCTGGCCTATATGTGACTCCTTCCCCAGTCTGGCCTATATGTGACTCCTTCCCCAGTCTGGCCTATATGTGACTCCTTCCCCAGTCTGGCCTATATGTGACTCCTTCACCAGTCTGGCCTATCTGTGACTCCTTCCCCAGCCTGGCCTATAAGTGACTCCTTCCCCAGTCTGGCCTATATGTGACTCCTTCCCCGGTCTGGCCTATCTGTGACTCCTTCCCTGGTCTGACCTCTCTTTGACTCCTTCCCTAGTCTGGCCTATCTGTGACTCCTTCCGCAGTCTGGCCTATATGTGACTCCTTCCCCGGTCTTGCCTATCTGTGACTCCTTCCCCAGTCTGGCCTATATGTGACTCCTTCCCCGGTCTGGCCTATATGTGACTCCTTCCCCGGTCTGGCCTATATGTGCCTCCTTCCCCGGTCTGGCCTTTATGTGACTCCTTCCCCGGTCTGGCATATATGTGACTCCTTCCCCGGTCTGGCCTATATGTGGCTCCTTCCCCGGTCTGGCCTATATGTGACTCCTTCCCCGGTCTGGCCTATCTGTGACTCCTTCCCCGGTCTGGCCTATATGTGACTCCTTCCCCAGTCTGGCCTATATGTGTCTCCTTCCCCAGTCTGGCCTATATGTGACTCCATCCCCGGTCTGGCCGATATGTGACTCCTTCCCCGGTCTGGCCTATATGTGACTCCTTCCCCGGTCCGGCCTATATGTGACTCCTTCCCCGGTCCGGCCTATATGTGACTCCTTCCCCGGTCTGGCCTATATGTGACTCCTTCCCCGGTCCGGCCTATATGTGACTCCTTCCCTGGTCTGGCCTATATGTGACTCCTTCCCCGGTCCGGCCTATATGTGACTCCTTCCCCGGTCTGGCCTATATGTGACTCCTTCCCCGGTCCTGCCTATATGTGGCTCCTTCCCCGGTCTGGCCTATTTGTGAATCCTTCCCCGGTCTGGCCTATTTGTGAATCCTTCCCCACTCTGGCCTATATTTGACTCCTTCCCCAGTCTGGCCTATATGTGACTCCTTCCCCGGTCTGGCCTATTTGTGAATCCTTCCCCACTCTGGCCTATATTTGACTCCTTCCCCGGTCTGGCCTATATGTGACTCCTTCCCCAGTCTGGCCTATATGTTACTCCTTCTCCAGTCTGGCCTATATGTGACTCCTTCCCCAGTCTGGCCTATATGTGACTCCTTCCCCGGTCTGGCCTATATGTGACTCCTTCCCCAGTCTGGCCTATATGTAACTCCTTCCCCAGTCTGGCCGATATGTGACTCCTTCCCCGGTCTGGCCTATATGTGACTCCTTCCCCAGTCTGGCATATATGTGACTCCTTCCCCAGTCTGGCCTATATGTGACTCCTTCCCCAGTCTGGCCTATATGTGACTCCTTCCCCAGTCTGGCCTATATGTGACTCCTTCCCCAGTCTGGCCTATATGTGACTCCTTCCCAAGTCTGGCCTATATGTGAATCCTTCCCCAGTCTGGCCTATATGTGACTCTTTCCCCAGTCTGGCCTATGTGTGACTCCTTCCCCAGTCTGGCCTATATGTGACTCCTTCCCCAGTCTGGCCTATATGTGACTCCTTCCCCAGTCTGGCCTATATGTGACTCCTTCACCAGTCTGGCCTATCTGTGACTCCTTCCCCAGTCTGGCCTATAAGTGACTCCTTCCCCAGTCTGGCCTATATGTGACTCCTTCCCCAGTCTGGCCTATATGTGACTCCTTCCCCAGTCTGGCCTATATGTGACTCCTTCCCAAGTCTGGCCTATATGTGACTCCTTCCCCGGTCTGGCCTATATGTGACTCTTTCCCCAGTCTGGCCTATGTGTGACTCCTTCCCCAGTCTGGCCTATATGTGACTCCTTCCCCAGTCTGGCCTATATGTGACTCCTTCCCCAGTCTGGCCTATATGTGACTCCTTCACCAGTCTGGCCTATCTGTGACTCCTTCCCCAGTCTGGCCTATAAGTGACTCCTTCCCCAGTCTGGCCTATATGTGACTCCTTCCCCGGTCTGGCCTATCTGTGACTCCTTCCCCGGTCTGACCTATCTTTGACTCCTTCCCTAGTCTGGCCTATCTGTGACTCCTTCCGCAGTCTGGCCTATAGGTGACTCCTTCCCCGGTCTGGCCTATATGTGACTCCTTCCCCGGTCTGGCCTATATGTGACTCCTTCCCCAGTCTGGCCTATATGTGACTCCTTCCCCAGTCTGGTCTATATGTGACTCCTTCCCCAGTCTGGGCTATATGTGTCTCCTTCGCCGGTCTGGCCTATATGTGACTCCTTCCCCAGTCTGGCCTATATGTGACTCCTTCCCCAGTCTGGCCTATTTGTGAATCCTTCCCCAGTCTGGCCTATTTGTGTCTCCTTCGCCGGTCCGGCCTATATGTGACTCCTTCCCCAGTCTGGCCTCTATGTGACTCATTCCCCGGTCTGGCCTATATGTGACTCCTTCCCCAGTCTGGCCGATATGTGACTCCATCCCCGGTCTGGCCTATATGTGACTCCTTCCCCAGTCTGGCCTATATGTGACTCCTTCCCCGGTCTGGCCCATATGTGAGTCCTTCCCCAGTCTGGCCTATATGTGACTCCTTCCCCGGTCTGGCCTATATGTGACTCCTTCCCCGGTCTGGCCTATATGTGACTCCTTCCACGGTCCGGCCTATATGTGACTCCTTCCCCGGTCTGGCCTATATGTGACTCCTTCCCCGGTCCGGCCTATATGTGACTCCTTCCCCGGTCTGGCCTATATGTGACTCCTTCCCCGGTCTGGCCTATATGTGACTCCTTCCCCGGTCCGGCCTATATGTGACTCCTACCCCAGTCTGGCCTATATGTGACACCTTCCCCGGTCTGGCCTATATGTGACTCCTTCCCCAGTCTGGCCTATATGTGACTCCTTCCCCGGTCTGGCCTATATGTGACTCCTTCCCCAGTCTGGCCTATATGTTACTCCTTCTCCAGTCTGGCCTATATGTGACTCCTTCCCCGGTCTGGCCTATATGTGAATCCTTCCCCAGTCTGGCCTATATGTGACTCCTTCCCCAGTCTGGCCTATATGTGACTCCTTCCCCGGTCTGGCCTATATGTGACTCCTTCCCCAGTCTGGCATATATGTGACTCCTTCCCCAGTCTGGCCTATATGTGACTCCTTCCCCAGTCTGGCCTATATGTGACTCCTTCCCCAGTCTGGCCTATATGTGACTCCTTCCCCAGTCTGGCCTGTATGTGACTCCTTCCCCAGTCTGGCCTATATGTGACTCCTTCCCCGGTCTGGCCTATATGTGACTCCTTCCCCAGTCTGTCCTATATGTGACTCCTTCCCCAGTCTGGCCTATATGTGACTCCTTCCCCAGTCTGGCCTATATGTGACTCCTTCCCCAGTCTGGGCTATATGTGACTCCTTCCCCGGTCTGGCCTATATGAGACTCCTTCCCCAGTCTGGCCTATATGTGACTCCTTCCCCGGTCTAACCTATATGTGACTCCTTCCACGGACTGACCTATAAGTGACTCCTTCCCCAGACTGGCCTACATGTGACTCCGTCCCCAGACTGGCCTATATGTGACTCCTTCCCCGGTCTGACCTATATGTGACTCCCTCCCCAGACTGGCCTATATGTGACTCCTTCCCCAGTCTGGCCTACATGTGACTCCTTCCCCAGTCTGGCCTATATGTGATTCCTTCCCCAGTCTGGCCTATATGTGACTCCTTCCCCGGTCTGGCCTATATGTGACTCCTTCCCCAGTCTGGGCTATATGTGTCTCCTTCGCCGGTCTGGCCTATATGTGACTCCTTCCCCAGTCTGGCCTATATGTGACTCCTTCCCCAGTCTGGCCTATTTGTGAATCCTTCCCCAGTCTGGCCTATTTGTGTCTCCTTCGCCGGTCCGGCCAATATGTGACTCCTTCCCCAGTCTGGCCTATATGTGACTCATTCCCCGGTCTGGCCTATATGTGACACTTTCCCCAGTCTGGCCTATATGTGACTCCATCCCCGGTCTGGCCTATATGTGACTCCTTCCCCAGTCTGGCCTATATGTGTCTCCTTCCCCAGTCTGGCCTATATGTGACTCCTTCCCCGGTCTGGCCTATATGTGACTCCTTCCCCCAGTCTGGCATATATGTGACTCCTTCCCCAGTCTGGCCTATATGTGACTCCTTCCCCAGTCTGGCCTATATGTGACTCCTTCCCCAGTCTGGCCTATATGTTACTCCTTCTCCAGTCTGGCCTATATGTGACTCCTTCCCCGGTCTGGCCTATATGTGAATCCTTCCCCAGTCTGGCCTATATGTGACTCCTTCCCCAGTCTGGCCTATATGTGACTCCTTCCCCGGTCTGGCCTATATGTGACTCCTTCCCCAGTCTGGCATATATGTGACTCCTTCCCCAGTCTGGCCTATATGTGACTCCTTCCCCAGTCTGGCCTATATGTGACTCCTTCCCCAGGCTGGCCTATATGTGACTCCTTCCCCAGTCTGGCCTGTATGTGACTCCTTCCCCAGTCTGGCCTATATGTGACTCCTTCCCCGGTCTGGCCTATATGTGACTCCTTCCCCAGTCTGGCCTATATGTGACTCCTTCCCCAGTCTGGCCTATATGTGACTCCTTCCCCAGTCTGGCCTATATGTGACTCCTTCCCCAGTCTGGGCTATATGTGACTCCTTCCCCGGTCTGGCCTATATGAGACTCCTTCCCCAGTCTGGCCTATATGTGACTCCTTCCCCGGTCTAACCTATATGTGACTCCTTCCACGGACTGACCTATAAGTGACTCCTTCCCCAGACTGGCCTACATGTGACTCCGTCCCCAGACTGGCCTATATGTGACTCCTTCCCCGGTCTGACCTATATGTGACTCCCTCCCCAGACTGGCCTATATGTGACTCCTTCCCCAGTCTGGCCTACATGTGACTCCTTCCCCAGTCTGGCCTATATGTGATTCCTTCCCCAGTCTGGCCTATATGTGACTCCTTCCCCGGTCTGGCCTATATGTGACTCCTTCCCCAGTCTGGGCTATATGTGTCTCCTTCGCCGGTCTGGCCTATATGTGACTCCTTCCCCAGTCTGGCCTATATGTGACTCCTTCCCCAGTCTGGCCTATTTGTGAATCCTTCCCCAGTCTGGCCTATTTGTGTCTCCTTCGCCGGTCCGGCCAATATGTGACTCCTTCCCCAGTCTGGCCTATATGTGACTCATTCCCCGGTCTGGCCTATATGTGACACTTTCCCCAGTCTGGCCTATATGTGACTCCATCCCCGGTCTGGCCTATATGTGACTCCTTCCCCAGTCTGGCCTATATGTGTCTCCTTCCCCAGTCTGGCCTATATGTGACTCCTTCCCCGGTCTGGCCTATATGTGACTCCTTCCCCCAGTCTGGCATATATGTGACTCCTTCCCCAGTCTGGCCTATATGTGACTCCTTCCCCAGTCTGGCCTATATGTGACTCCTTCCCCAGTCTGGCCTATATGTGACTCTTTCCCCAGTCTGGCCTATATGTGACTCCTTCCCCAGTCTGGCCTATATGTGACTCCTTCCCCAGTCTGGCCTATATGTGACTCCTTCACCAGTCTGGCCAATCTGTGACTCCTTCCCCAGCCTGGCCTATAAGTGACTCCTTCCCCAGTCTGGCCTATATGTGACTCCTTCCCCGGTCTGGCCTATCTGTGACTCCTTCCCCGGTCTGACCTATCTTTGACTCCTTCCCTAGTCTGGCCTATCTGTGACTCCTTCCCCAGTCTGGCCTATAAGTGACTCCTTCCCCAGTCTGGCCTATATGTGACTCCTTCCCCGGTCTGGCCTATCTGTGACTCCTTCCCCGGTCTGACCTATCTATGACTCCTTCCCTAGTCTGGCCTATCTGTGACTCCTTCCGCAGTCTGGCCTATATGTGACGCCTTCCCCGGTCTTGCCTATCTGTGACTCCTTCCCCAGTCTGGACTATATGTGACTCCTTCGCCGGTCTGTCCTATATGTGACTCCTTCCCCGGTCTGGCCAATATGTGGCTCCTTCCCCGGTCTGGCCTTTATGTGACTCCTTCCCCGGTCTGGCATATATGTGACTCCTTCCCCGGTCTGGCCTATATGTGGCTCCTTCCCCGGTCTGGCCGATATGTGACTCCTTCCCCGGTCTGGCCTATCTGTGACTCCTTCCCTGGTCTGGCCTATATGTGACTCCTTCCCAGTCTGGCCTGTATGTGACTCCTTCCCCAGTCTGGCCTATATGTGACTCCTTCCCCAGTCTGGCCTATATGTGACTCCTTCCCCAGTCTGGCCTATATGTGATTCCTTCCCCAGTCTGGCCTGTTTGTGACTCCTTCCCCAGTCTGGCCTATATGTGACTCCTTCCCCAGTCTGGCCTATATGCGGCTCCTTCCCCAGTCTGGCCTATATGTGACTCCTTCCCCAGTCTGGCCTATATGTGACTCCTTCCCCGGTCTGGCCTATATGTGACTCCTTCCCCGGTCTGGCCTATATGTGACTCCTTCCCCAGTCTGGCCTATATGTGACTCCTTCCCCAGTCTGGTCTATATGTGACTCCTTCCCCAGTCTGGCCTATATGTGACTCCTTCCCCGGTCTGGCCTATATGTGACTCCTTCCCCAGTCTGGCCTATATGTGACTCCTTCCCCGGTCTGGCCTATATGTGACTCCTTCCCCGGTCTGGCCTATATGTGACTCCTTCCCCAGTCTGGCCTATATGTGACTCCTTCCCCAGTCTGGTCTATATGTGACTCCTTCCCCAGTCTGGCCTATATGTGACTCCTTCCCCGGTCTGGCCTATATGTGACTCCTTCCCCAGTCTGGGCTATATGTGACTCCTTCCCCGGTCTGGCCTATATGAGACTCCTTCCCCAGTCTGGCCTATATGTGACTCCTTCCCCGGTCTAACCTATATGTGACTCCTTCCACGGACTGACCTATAATGACTCCTTCCCCAGACTGGCCTACATGTGACTCCGTCCCCAGACTGGCCTATATGTGACTCCTTCCCCGGTCTGACCTATATGTGACTCCCTCCCCAGACTGGCCTATATGTGACTCCTTCCCCAGTCTGGGCTATATGTGTCTCCTTCGCCGGTCTGGCCTATATGTGACTCCTTCCCCAGTCTGGCCTATATGTGACTCCTTCCCCAGTCTGGCCTATTTGTGAATCCTTCCCCAGTCTGGCCTATTTGTGTCTCCTTCGCCGGTCCGGCCAATATGTGACTCCTTCCCCAGTCTGGCCTATATGTGACTCATTCCCCGGTCTGGCCTATATGTGACACTTTCCCCAGTCTGGCCTATATGTGACTCCATCCCCGGTCTGGCCTATATGTGACTCCTTCCCCAGTCTGGCCTATATGTGTCTCCTTCCCCAGTCTGGCCTATATGTGACTCCTTCCCCGGTCTGGACTATATGTGACTCCTTCCCCCAGTCTGGCATATATGTGACTTCTTCCCCAGTCTGGCCTATATGTGACTCCTTCCCCAGTCTGGCCTATATGTGACTCCTTCCCCAGTCTGGCCTATATGTGACTCTTTCCCCAGTCTGGCCTATATGTGACTCCTTCCCCAGTCTGGCCTATATGTGACTCCTTCCCCAGTCTGGCCTATATGTGACTCCTTCACCAGTCTGGCCAATCTGTGACTCCTTCCCCAGCCTGGCCTATAAGTGACTCCTTCCCCAGTCTGGCCTATATGTGACTCCTTCCCCGGTCTGGCCTATCTGTGACTCCTTCCCCGGTCTGACCTATCTTTGACTCCTTCCCTAGTCTGGCCTATCTGTGACTCCTTCCGCAGTCTGGCCTATATGTGACTCCTTCACCAGTCTGGCCTATATGTGACTCCTTCCCCAGTCTGGCCTATATGTGACTCCTTCCCCAGTCTGGCCTATATGTGACTCCTTCCCCAGTCTGGCCTATATGTGACTCCTTCACCAGTCTGGCCTATCTGTGACTCCTTCCCCAGCCTGGCCTATAAGTGACTCCTTCCCCAGTCTGGCCTATATGTGACTCCTTCCCCGGTCTGGCCTATCTGTGACTCCTTCCCTGGTCTGACCTCTCTTTGACTCCTTCCCTAGTCTGGCCTATCTGTGACTCCTTCCGCAGTCTGGCCTATATGTGACTCCTTCCCCGGTCTTGCCTATCTGTGACTCCTTCCCCAGTCTGGCCTATATGTGACTCCTTCCCCGGTCTGGCCTATATGTGACTCCTTCCCCGGTCTGGCCTATATGTGCCTCCTTCCCCGGTCTGGCCTTTATGTGACTCCTTCCCCGGTCTGGCATATATGTGACTCCTTCCCCGGTCTGGCCTATATGTGGCTCCTTCCCCGGTCTGGCCTATATGTGACTCCTTCCCCGGTCTGGCCTATCTGTGACTCCTTCCCCGGTCTGGCCTATATGTGACTCCTTCCCCAGTCTGGCCTATATGTGTCTCCTTCCCCAGTCTGGCCTATATGTGACTCCATCCCCGGTCTGGCCGATATGTGACTCCTTCCCCGGTCTGGCCTATATGTGACTCCTTCCCCGGTCCGGCCTATATGTGACTCCTTCCCCGGTCCGGCCTATATGTGACTCCTTCCCCGGTCTGGCCTATATGTGACTCCTTCCCCGGTCCGGCCTATATGTGACTCCTTCCCTGGTCTGGCCTATATGTGACTCCTTCCCCGGTCCGGCCTATATGTGACTCCTTCCCCGGTCTGGCCTATATGTGACTCCTTCCCCGGTCCTGCCTATATGTGGCTCCTTCCCCGGTCTGGCCTATATGTGACTCCTTCCCCAGTCTGGCCTATATGTGTCTCCTTCCCCGGCCTGGCCTATATGTGACTCCTTCCCCAGTCTGGCCTATATGTGACTCCTTCCCCGGTCTGGCCTATTTGTGAATCCTTCCCCACTCTGGCCTATATTTGACTCCTTCCCCGGTCTGGCCTATATGTGACTCCTTCCCCAGTCTGGCCTATATGTTACTCCTTCTCCAGTCTGGCCTATATGTGACTCCTTCCCCAGTCTGGCCTATATGTGACTCCTTCCCCGGTCTGGCCTATATGTGACTCCTTCCCCAGTCTGGCCTATATGTAACTCCTTCCCCAGTCTGGCCGATATGTGACTCCTTCCCCGGTCTGGCCTATATGTGACTCCTTCCCCAGTCTGGCATATATGTGACTCCTTCCCCAGTCTGGCCTATATGTGACTCCTTCCCCAGTCTGGCCTATATGTGACTCCTTCCCCAGTCTGGCCTATATGTGACTCCTTCCCCAGTCTGGCCTATATGTGACTCCTTCCCAAGTCTGGCCTATATGTGAATCCTTCCCCAGTCTGGCCTATATGTGACTCTTTCCCCAGTCTGGCCTATGTGTGACTCCTTCCCCAGTCTGGCCTATATGTGACTCCTTCCCCAGTCTGGCCTATATGTGACTCCTTCCCCAGTCTGGCCTATATGTGACTCCTTCACCAGTCTGGCCTATCTGTGACTCCTTCCCCAGTCTGGCCTATAAGTGACTCCTTCCCCAGTCTGGCCTATATGTGACTCCTTCCCCAGTCTGGCCTATATGTGACTCCTTCCCCAGTCTGGCCTATATGTGACTCCTTCCCAAGTCTGGCCTATATGTGACTCCTTCCCCGGTCTGGCCTATATGTGACTCTTTCCCCAGTCTGGCCTATGTGTGACTCCTTCCCCAGTCTGGCCTATATGTGACTCCTTCCCCAGTCTGGCCTATATGTGACTCCTTCCCCAGTCTGGCCTATATGTGACTCCTTCACCAGTCTGGCCTATCTGTGACTCCTTCCCCAGTCTGGCCTATAAGTGACTCCTTCCCCAGTCTGGCCTATATGTGACTCCTTCCCCGGTCTGGCCTATCTGTGACTCCTTCCCCGGTCTGACCTATCTTTGACTCCTTCCCTAGTCTGGCCTATCTGTGACTCCTTCCGCAGTCTGGCCTATAGGTGACTCCTTCCCCGGTCTGGCCTATATGTGACTCCTTCCCCGGTCTGGCCTATATGTGACTCCTTCCCCAGTCTGGCCTATATGTGACTCCTTCCCCAGTCTGGTCTATATGTGACTCCTTCCCCAGTCTGGGCTATATGTGTCTCCTTCGCCGGTCTGGCCTATATGTGACTCCTTCCCCAGTCTGGCCTATATGTGACTCCTTCCCCAGTCTGGCCTATTTGTGAATCCTTCCCCAGTCTGGCCTATTTGTGTCTCCTTCGCCGGTCCGGCCTATATGTGACTCCTTCCCCAGTCTGGCCTCTATGTGACTCATTCCCCGGTCTGGCCTATATGTGACTCCTTCCCCAGTCTGGCCGATATGTGACTCCATCCCCGGTCTGGCCTATATGTGACTCCTTCCCCAGTCTGGCCTATATGTGACTCCTTCCCCGGTCTGGCCCATATGTGAGTCCTTCCCCAGTCTGGCCTATATGTGACTCCTTCCCCGGTCTGGCCTATATGTGACTCCTTCCCCGGTCTGGCCTATATGTGACTCCTTCCCCGGTCTGGCCTATATGTGACTCCTTCCACGGTCCGGCCTATATGTGACTCCTTCCCCGGTCTGGCCTATATGTGACTCCTTCCCCGGTCCGGCCTATATGTGACTCCTTCCCCGGTCTGGCCTATATGTGACTCCTTCCCCGGTCTGGCCTATATGTGACTCCTTCCCCGGTCCGGCCTATATGTGACTCCTACCCCAGTCTGGCCTATATGTGACACCTTCCCCGGTCTGGCCTATATGTGACTCCTTCCCCAGTCTGGCCTATATGTGACTCCTTCCCCGGTCTGGCCTATATGTGACTCCTTCCCCAGTCTGGCCTATATGTTACTCCTTCTCCAGTCTGGCCTATATGTGACTCCTTCCCCGGTCTGGCCTATATGTGAATCCTTCCCCAGTCTGGCCTATATGTGACTCCTTCCCCAGTCTGGCCTATATGTGACTCCTTCCCCGGTCTGGCCTATATGTGACTCCTTCCCCAGTCTGGCATATATGTGACTCCTTCCCCAGTCTGGCCTATATGTGACTCCTTCCCCAGTCTGGCCTATATGTGACTCCTTCCCCAGTCTGGCCTATATGTGACTCCTTCCCCAGTCTGGCCTGTATGTGACTCCTTCCCCAGTCTGGCCTATATGTGACTCCTTCCCCGGTCTGGCCTATATGTGACTCTTTCCCCAGTCTGTCCTATATGTGACTCCTTCCCCAGTCTTGCCTATATGTGACTCCTTCCCCAGTCTGGCCTATATGTGACTCCTTCCCCAGTCTGGGCTATATGTGACTCCTTCCCCGGTCTGGCCTATATGAGACTCCTTCCCCAGTCTGGCCTATATGTGACTCCTTCCCCGGTCTAACCTATATGTGACTCCTTCCACGGACTGACCTATAAGTGACTCCTTCCCCAGACTGGCCTACATGTGACTCCGTCCCCAGACTGGCCTATATGTGACTCCTTCCCCGGTCTGACCTATATGTGACTCCCTCCCCAGACTGGCCTATATGTGACTCCTTCCCCAGTCTGGCCTACATGTGACTCCTTCCCCAGTCTGGCCTATATGTGATTCCTTCCCCAGTCTGGCCTATATGTGACTCCTTCCCCGGTCTGGCCTATATGTGACTCCTTCCCCAGTCTGGGCTATATGTGTCTCCTTCGCCGGTCTGGCCTATATGTGACTCCTTCCCCAGTCTGGCCTATATGTGACTCCTTCCCCAGTCTGGCCTATTTGTGAATCCTTCCCCAGTCTGGCCTATTTGTGTCTCCTTCGCCGGTCCGGCCAATATGTGACTCCTTCCCCAGTCTGGCCTATATGTGACTCATTCCCCGGTCTGGCCTATATGTGACACTTTCCCCAGTCTGGCCTATATGTGACTCCATCCCCGGTCTGGCCTATATGTGACTCCTTCCCCAGTCTGGCCTATATGTGTCTCCTTCCCCAGTCTGGCCTATATGTGACTCCTTCCCCGGTCTGGCCTATATGTGACTCCTTCCCCCAGTCTGGCATATATGTGACTCCTTCCCCAGTCTGGCCTATATGTGACTCCTTCCCCAGTCTGGCCTATATGTGACTCCTTCCCCAGTCTGGCCTATATGTGACTCTTTCCCCAGTCTGGCCTATATGTGACTCCTTCCCCAGTCTGGCCTATATGTGACTCCTTCCCCAGTCTGGCCTATATGTGACTCCTTCACCAGTCTGGCCAATCTGTGACTCCTTCCCCAGCCTGGCCTATAAGTGACTCCTTCCCCAGTCTGGCCTATATGTGACTCCTTCCCCGGTCTGGCCTATCTGTGACTCCTTCCCCGGTCTGACCTATCTTTGACTCCTTCCCTAGTCTGGCCTATCTGTGACTCCTTCCCCAGTCTGGCCTATAAGTGACTCCTTCCCCAGTCTGGCCTATATGTGACTCCTTCCCCGGTCTGGCCTATCTGTGACTCCTTCCACGGTCTGACCTATCTATGACTCCTTCCCTAGTCTGGCCTATCTGTGACTCCTTCCGCAGTCTGGCCTATATGTGACGCCTTCCCCGGTCTTGCCTATCTGTGACTCCTTCCCCAGTCTGGACTATATGTGACTCCTTCGCCGGTCTGTCCTATATGTGACTCCTTCCCCGGTCTGGCCAATATGTGGCTCCTTCCCCGGTCTGGCCTTTATGTGACTCCTTCCCCGGTCTGGCATATATGTGACTCCTTCCCCGGTCTGGCCTATATGTGGCTCCTTCCCCGGTCTGGCCGATATGTGACTCCTTCCCCGGTCTGGCCTATCTGTGACTCCTTCCCTGGTCTGGCCTATATGTGACTCCTTCCCAGTCTGGCCTGTATGTGACTCCTTCCCCAGTCTGGCCTATATGTGACTCCTTCCCCAGTCTGGCCTATATGTGACTCCTTCCCCAGTCTGGCCTATATGTGATTCCTTCCCCAGTCTGGCCTGTTTGTGACTCCTTCCCCAGTCTGGCCTATATGTGACTCCTTCCCCAGTCTGGCCTATATGCGGCTCCTTCCCCAGTCTGGCCTATATGTGACTCCTTCCCCAGTCTGGCCTATATGTGACTCCTTCCCCGGTCTGGCCTATATGTGACTCCTTCCCCGGTCTGGCCTATATGTGACTCCTTCCCCAGTCTGGCCTATATGTGACTCCTTCCCCAGTCTGGTCTATATGTGACTCCTTCCCCAGTCTGGCCTATATGTGACTCCTTCCCCGGTCTGGCCTATATGTGACTCCTTCCCCAGTCTGGCCTATATGTGACTCCTTCCCCGGTCTGGCCTATATGTGACTCCTTCCCCGGTCTGGCCTATATGTGACTCCTTCCCCAGTCTGGCCTATATGTGACTCCTTCCCCAGTCTGGTCTATATGTGACTCCTTCCCCAGTCTGGCCTATATGTGACTCCTTCCCCGGTCTGGCCTATATGTGACTCCTTCCCCAGTCTGGGCTATATGTGACTCCTTCCCCGGTCTGGCCTATATGAGACTCCTTCCCCAGTCTGGCCTATATGTGACTCCTTCCCCGGTCTAACCTATATGTGACTCCTTCCACGGACTGACCTATAATGACTCCTTCCCCAGACTGGCCTACATGTGACTCCGTCCCCAGACTGGCCTATATGTGACTCCTTCCCCGGTCTGACCTATATGTGACTCCCTCCCCAGACTGGCCTATATGTGACTCCTTCCCCAGTCTGGGCTATATGTGTCTCCTTCGCCGGTCTGGCCTATATGTGACTCCTTCCCCAGTCTGGCCTATATGTGACTCCTTCCCCAGTCTGGCCTATTTGTGAATCCTTCCCCAGTCTGGCCTATTTGTGTCTCCTTCGCCGGTCCGGCCAATATGTGACTCCTTCCCCAGTCTGGCCTATATGTGACTCATTCCCCGGTCTGGCCTATATGTGACACTTTCCCCAGTCTGGCCTATATGTGACTCCATCCCCGGTCTGGCCTATATGTGACTCCTTCCCCAGTCTGGCCTATATGTGTCTCCTTCCCCAGTCTGGCCTATATGTGACTCCTTCCCCGGTCTGGCCTATATGTGACTCCTTCCCCCAGTCTGGCATATATGTGACTTCTTCCCCAGTCTGGCCTATATGTGACTCCTTCCCCAGTCTGGCCTATATGTGACTCCTTCCCCAGTCTGGCCTATATGTGACTCTTTCCCCAGTCTGGCCTATATGTGACTCCTTCCCCAGTCTGGCCTATATGTGACTCCTTCCCCAGTCTGGCCTATATGTGACTCCTTCACCAGTCTGGCCAATCTGTGACTCCTTCCCCAGCCTGGCCTATAAGTGACTCCTTCCCCAGTCTGGCCTATATGTGACTCCTTCCCCGGTCTGGCCTATCTGTGACTCCTTCCCCGGTCTGACCTATCTTTGACTCCTTCCCTAGTCTGGCCTATCTGTGACTCCTTCCGCAGTCTGGCCTATATGTGACTCCTTCACCAGTCTGGCCTATATGTGACTCCTTCCCCAGTCTGGCCTATATGTGACTCCTTCCCCAGTCTGGCCTATATGTGACTCCTTCCCCAGTCTGGCCTATATGTGACTCCTTCACCAGTCTGGCCTATCTGTGACTCCTTCCCCAGCCTGGCCTATAAGTGACTCCTTCCCCAGTCTGGCCTATATGTGACTCCTTCCCCGGTCTGGCCTATCTGTGACTCCTTCCCTGGTCTGACCTCTCTTTGACTCCTTCCCTAGTCTGGCCTATCTGTGACTCCTTCCGCAGTCTGGCCTATATGTGACTCCTTCCCCGGTCTTGCCTATCTGTGACTCCTTCCCCAGTCTGGCCTATATGTGACTCCTTCCCCGGTCTGGCCTATATGTGACTCCTTCCCCGGTCTGGCCTATATGTGCCTCCTTCCCCGGTCTGGCCTTTATGTGACTCCTTCCCCGGTCTGGCATATATGTGACTCCTTCCCCGGTCTGGCCTATATGTGGCTCCTTCCCCGGTCTGGCCTATATGTGACTCCTTCCCCGGTCTGGCCTATCTGTGACTCCTTCCCCGGTCTGGCCTATATGTGACTCCTTCCCCAGTCTGGCCTATATGTGTCTCCTTCCCCAGTCTGGCCTATATGTGACTCCATCCCCGGTCTGGCCGATATGTGACTCCTTCCCCGGTCTGGCCTATATGTGACTCCTTCCCCGGTCCGGCCTATATGTGACTCCTTCCCCGGTCCGGCCTATATGTGACTCCTTCCCCGGTCTGGCCTATATGTGACTCCTTCCCCGGTCCGGCCTATATGTGACTCCTTCCCTGGTCTGGCCTATATGTGACTCCTTCCCCGGTCCGGCCTATATGTGACTCCTTCCCCGGTCTGGCCTATATGTGACTCCTTCCCCGGTCCTGCCTATATGTGGCTCCTTCCCCGGTCTGGCCTATATGTGACTCCTTCCCCAGTCTGGCCTATATGTGTCTCCTTCCCCGGCCTGGCCTATATGTGACTCCTTCCCCAGTCTGGCCTATATGTGACTCCTTCCCCGGTCTGGCCTATTTGTGAATCCTTCCCCACTCTGGCCTATATTTGACTCCTTCCCCGGTCTGGCCTATATGTGACTCCTTCCCCAGTCTGGCCTATATGTTACTCCTTCTCCAGTCTGGCCTATATGTGACTCCTTCCCCAGTCTGGCCTATATGTGACTCCTTCCCCGGTCTGGCCTATATGTGACTCCTTCCCCAGTCTGGCCTATATGTAACTCCTTCCCCAGTCTGGCCGATATGTGACTCCTTCCCCGGTCTGGCCTATATGTGACTCCTTCCCCAGTCTGGCATATATGTGACTCCTTCCCCAGTCTGGCCTATATGTGACTCCTTCCCCAGTCTGGCCTATATGTGACTCCTTCCCCAGTCTGGCCTATATGTGACTCCTTCCCCAGTCTGGCCTATATGTGACTCCTTCCCAAGTCTGGCCTATATGTGAATCCTTCCCCAGTCTGGCCTATATGTGACTCTTTCCCCAGTCTGGCCTATGTGTGACTCCTTCCCCAGTCTGGCCTATATGTGACTCCTTCCCCAGTCTGGCCTATATGTGACTCCTTCCCCAGTCTGGCCTATATGTGACTCCTTCACCAGTCTGGCCTATCTGTGACTCCTTCCCCAGTCTGGCCTATAAGTGACTCCTTCCCCAGTCTGGCCTATATGTGACTCCTTCCCCAGTCTGGCCTATATGTGACTCCTTCCCCAGTCTGGCCTATATGTGACTCCTTCCCAAGTCTGGCCTATATGTGACTCCTTCCCCGGTCTGGCCTATATGTGACTCTTTCCCCAGTCTGGCCTATGTGTGACTCCTTCCCCAGTCTGGCCTATATGTGACTCCTTCCCCAGTCTGGCCTATATGTGACTCCTTCCCCAGTCTGGCCTATATGTGACTCCTTCACCAGTCTGGCCTATCTGTGACTCCTTCCCCAGTCTGGCCTATAAGTGACTCCTTCCCCAGTCTGGCCTATATGTGACTCCTTCCCCGGTCTGGCCTATCTGTGACTCCTTCCCCGGTCTGACCTATCTTTGACTCCTTCCCTAGTCTGGCCTATCTGTGACTCCTTCCGCAGTCTGGCCTATAGGTGACTCCTTCCCCGGTCTGGCCTATATGTGACTCCTTCCCCGGTCTGGCCTATATGTGACTCCTTCCCCAGTCTGGCCTATATGTGACTCCTTCCCCAGTCTGGTCTATATGTGACTCCTTCCCCAGTCTGGGCTATATGTGTCTCCTTCGCCGGTCTGGCCTATATGTGACTCCTTCCCCAGTCTGGCCTATATGTGACTCCTTCCCCAGTCTGGCCTATTTGTGAATCCTTCCCCAGTCTGGCCTATTTGTGTCTCCTTCGCCGGTCCGGCCTATATGTGACTCCTTCCCCAGTCTGGCCTCTATGTGACTCATTCCCCGGTCTGGCCTATATGTGACTCCTTCCCCAGTCTGGCCGATATGTGACTCCATCCCCGGTCTGGCCTATATGTGACTCCTTCCCCAGTCTGGCCTATATGTGACTCCTTCCCCGGTCTGGCCCATATGTGAGTCCTTCCCCAGTCTGGCCTATATGTGACTCCTTCCCCGGTCTGGCCTATATGTGACTCCTTCCCCGGTCTGGCCTATATGTGACTCCTTCCCCGGTCTGGCCTATATGTGACTCCTTCCACGGTCCGGCCTATATGTGACTCCTTCCCCGGTCTGGCCTATATGTGACTCCTTCCCCGGTCCGGCCTATATGTGACTCCTTCCCCGGTCTGGCCTATATGTGACTCCTTCCCCGGTCTGGCCTATATGTGACTCCTTCCCCGGTCCGGCCTATATGTGACTCCTACCCCAGTCTGGCCTATATGTGACACCTTCCCCGGTCTGGCCTATATGTGACTCCTTCCCCAGTCTGGCCTATATGTGACTCCTTCCCCGGTCTGGCCTATATGTGACTCCTTCCCCAGTCTGGCCTATATGTTACTCCTTCTCCAGTCTGGCCTATATGTGACTCCTTCCCCGGTCTGGCCTATATGTGAATCCTTCCCCAGTCTGGCCTATATGTGACTCCTTCCCCAGTCTGGCCTATATGTGACTCCTTCCCCGGTCTGGCCTATATGTGACTCCTTCCCCAGTCTGGCATATATGTGACTCCTTCCCCAGTCTGGCCTATATGTGACTCCTTCCCCAGTCTGGCCTATATGTGACTCCTTCCCCAGTCTGGCCTATATGTGACTCCTTCCCCAGTCTGGCCTGTATGTGACTCCTTCCCCAGTCTGGCCTATATGTGACTCCTTCCCCGGTCTGGCCTATATGTGACTCCTTCCCCAGTCTGTCCTATATGTGACTCCTTCCCCAGTCTTGCCTATATGTGACTCCTTCCCCAGTCTGGCCTATATGTGACTCCTTCCCCAGTCTGGGCTATATGTGACTCCTTCCCCGGTCTGGCCTATATGAGACTCCTTCCCCAGTCTGGCCTATATGTGACTCCTTCCCCGGTCTAACCTATATGTGACTCCTTCCACGGACTGACCTATAAGTGACTCCTTCCCCAGACTGGCCTACATGTGACTCCGTCCCCAGACTGGCCTATATGTGACTCCTTCCCCGGTCTGACCTATATGTGACTCCCTCCCCAGACTGGCCTATATGTGACTCCTTCCCCAGTCTGGCCTACATGTGACTCCTTCCCCAGTCTGGCCTATATGTGATTCCTTCCCCAGTCTGGCCTATATGTGACTCCTTCCCCGGTCTGGCCTATATGTGACTCCTTCCCCAGTCTGGGCTATATGTGTCTCCTTCGCCGGTCTGGCCTATATGTGACTCCTTCCCCAGTCTGGCCTATATGTGACTCCTTCCCCAGTCTGGCCTATTTGTGAATCCTTCCCCAGTCTGGCCTATTTGTGTCTCCTTCGCCGGTCCGGCCAATATGTGACTCCTTCCCCAGTCTGGCCTATATGTGACTCATTCCCCGGTCTGGCCTATATGTGACACTTTCCCCAGTCTGGCCTATATGTGACTCCATCCCCGGTCTGGCCTATATGTGACTCCTTCCCCAGTCTGGCCTATATGTGTCTCCTTCCCCAGTCTGGCCTATATGTGACTCCTTCCCCGGTCTGGCCTATATGTGACTCCTTCCCCCAGTCTGGCATATATGTGACTCCTTCCCCAGTCTGGCCTATATGTGACTCCTTCCCCAGTCTGGCCTATATGTGACTCCTTCCCCAGTCTGGCCTATATGTGACTCTTTCCCCAGTCTGGCCTATATGTGACTCCTTCCCCAGTCTGGCCTATATGTGACTCCTTCCCCAGTCTGGCCTATATGTGACTCCTTCACCAGTCTGGCCAATCTGTGACTCCTTCCCCAGCCTGGCCTATAAGTGACTCCTTCCCCAGTCTGGCCTATATGTGACTCCTTCCCCGGTCTGGCCTATCTGTGACTCCTTCCCCGGTCTGACCTATCTTTGACTCCTTCCCTAGTCTGGCCTATCTGTGACTCCTTCCCCAGTCTGGCCTATAAGTGACTCCTTCCCCAGTCTGGCCTATATGTGACTCCTTCCCCGGTCTGGCCTATCTGTGACTCCTTCCACGGTCTGACCTATCTATGACTCCTTCCCTAGTCTGGCCTATCTGTGACTCCTTCCGCAGTCTGGCCTATATGTGACGCCTTCCCCGGTCTTGCCTATCTGTGACTCCTTCCCCAGTCTGGACTATATGTGACTCCTTCGCCGGTCTGTCCTATATGTGACTCCTTCCCCGGTCTGGCCAATATGTGGCTCCTTCCCCGGTCTGGCCTTTATGTGACTCCTTCCCCGGTCTGGCATATATGTGACTCCTTCCCCGGTCTGGCCTATATGTGGCTCCTTCCCCGGTCTGGCCGATATGTGACTCCTTCCCCGGTCTGGCCTATCTGTGACTCCTTCCCTGGTCTGGCCTATATGTGACTCCTTCCCAGTCTGGCCTGTATGTGACTCCTTCCCCAGTCTGGCCTATATGTGACTCCTTCCCCAGTCTGGCCTATATGTGACTCCTTCCCCAGTCTGGCCTATATGTGATTCCTTCCCCAGTCTGGCCTGTTTGTGACTCCTTCCCCAGTCTGGCCTATATGTGACTCCTTCCCCAGTCTGGCCTATATGCGGCTCCTTCCCCAGTCTGGCCTATATGTGACTCCTTCCCCAGTCTGGCCTATATGTGACTCCTTCCCCGGTCTGGCCTATATGTGACTCCTTCCCCGGTCTGGCCTATATGTGACTCCTTCCCCAGTCTGGCCTATATGTGACTCCTTCCCCAGTCTGGTCTATATGTGACTCCTTCCCCAGTCTGGCCTATATGTGACTCCTTCCCCGGTCTGGCCTATATGTGACTCCTTCCCCAGTCTGGGCTATATGTGACTCCTTCCCCGGTCTGGCCTATATGAGACTCCTTCCCCAGTCTGGCCTATATGTGACTCCTTCCCCGGTCTAACCTATATGTGACTCCTTCCACGGACTGACCTATAATGACTCCTTCCCCAGACTGGCCTACATGTGACTCCGTCCCCAGACTGGCCTATATGTGACTCCTTCCCCGGTCTGACCTATATGTGACTCCCTCCCCAGACTGGCCTATATGTGACTCCTTCCCCAGTCTGGGCTATATGTGTCTCCTTCGCCGGTCTGGCCTATATGTGACTCCTTCCCCAGTCTGGCCTATATGTGACTCCTTCCCCAGTCTGGCCTATTTGTGAATCCTTCCCCAGTCTGGCCTATTTGTGTCTCCTTCGCCGGTCCGGCCAATATGTGACTCCTTCCCCAGTCTGGCCTATATGTGACTCATTCCCCGGTCTGGCCTATATGTGACACTTTCCCCAGTCTGGCCTATATGTGACTCCATCCCCGGTCTGGCCTATATGTGACTCCTTCCCCAGTCTGGCCTATATGTGTCTCCTTCCCCAGTCTGGCCTATATGTGACTCCTTCCCCGGTCTGGCCTATATGTGACTCCTTCCCCCAGTCTGGCATATATGTGACTCCTTCCCCAGTCTGGCCTATATGTGACTCCTTCCCCAGTCTGGCCTATATGTGACTCCTTCCCCAGTCTGGCCTATATGTGACTCTTTCCCCAGTCTGGCCTATATGTGACTCCTTCCCCAGTCTGGCCTATATGTGACTCCTTCCCCAGTCTGGCCTATATGTGACTCCTTCACCAGTCTGGCCAATCTGTGACTCCTTCCCCAGCCTGGCCTATAAGTGACTCCTTCCCCAGTCTGGCCTATATGTGACTCCTTCCCCGGTCTGGCCTATCTGTGACTCCTTCCCCGGTCTGACCTATCTTTGACTCCTTCCCTAGTCTGGCCTATCTGTGACTCCTTCCGCAGTCTGGCCTATATGTGACTCCTTCACCAGTCTGGCCTATATGTGACTCCTTCCCCAGTCTGGCCTATATGTGACTCCTTCCCCAGTCTGGCCTATATGTGACTCCTTCCCCAGTCTGGCCTATATGTGACTCCTTCACCAGTCTGGCCTATCTGTGACTCCTTCCCCAGCCTGGCCTATAAGTGACTCCTTCCCCAGTCTGGCCTATATGTGACTCCTTCCCCGGTCTGGCCTATCTGTGACTCCTTCCCTGGTCTGACCTCTCTTTGACTCCTTCCCTAGTCTGGCCTATCTGTGACTCCTTCCGCAGTCTGGCCTATATGTGACTCCTTCCCCGGTCTTGCCTATCTGTGACTCCTTCCCCAGTCTGGCCTATATGTGACTCCTTCCCCGGTCTGGCCTATATGTGACTCCTTCCCCGGTCTGGCCTATATGTGCCTCCTTCCCCGGTCTGGCCTTTATGTGACTCCTTCCCCGGTCTGGCATATATGTGACTCCTTCCCCGGTCTGGCCTATATGTGGCTCCTTCCCCGGTCTGGCCTATATGTGACTCCTTCCCCGGTCTGGCCTATCTGTGACTCCTTCCCCGGTCTGGCCTATATGTGACTCCTTCCCCAGTCTGGCCTATATGTGTCTCCTTCCCCAGTCTGGCCTATATGTGACTCCATCCCCGGTCTGGCCGATATGTGACTCCTTCCCCGGTCCGGCCTATATGTGACTCCTTCCCCGGTCCGGCCTATATGTGACTCCTTCCCCGGTCTGGCCTATATGTGACTCCTTCCCCGGTCCGGCCTATATGTGACTCCTTCCCTGGTCTGGCCTATATGTGACTCCTTCCCCGGTCCGGCCTATATGTGACTCCTTCCCCGGTCTGGCCTATATGTGACTCCTTCCCCGGTCCTGCCTATATGTGGCTCCTTCCCCGGTCTGGCCTATATGTGACTCCTTCCCCAGTCTGGCCTATATGTGTCTCCTTCCCCGGCCTGGCCTATATGTGACTCCTTCCCCAGTCTGGCCTATATGTGACTCCTTCCCCGGTCTGGCCTATTTGTGAATCCTTCCCCACTCTGGCCTATATTTGACTCCTTCCCCGGTCTGGCCTATATGTGACTCCTTCCCCAGTCTGGCCTATATGTTACTCCTTCTCCAGTCTGGCCTATATGTGACTCCTTCCCCAGTCTGGCCTATATGTGACTCCTTCCCCGGTCTGGCCTATATGTGACTCCTTCCCCAGTCTGGCCTATATGTAACTCCTTCCCCAGTCTGGCCGATATGTGACTCCTTCCCCGGTCTGGCCTATATGTGACTCCTTCCCCAGTCTGGCATATATGTGACTCCTTCCCCAGTCTGGCCTATATGTGACTCCTTCCCCAGTCTGGCCTATATGTGACTCCTTCCCCAGTCTGGCCTATATGTGACTCCTTCCCCAGTCTGGCCTATATGTGACTCCTTCCCAAGTCTGGCCTATATGTGAATCCTTCCCCAGTCTGGCCTATATGTGACTCTTTCCCCAGTCTGGCCTATGTGTGACTCCTTCCCCAGTCTGGCCTATATGTGACTCCTTCCCCAGTCTGGCCTATATGTGACTCCTTCCCCAGTCTGGCCTATATGTGACTCCTTCACCAGTCTGGCCTATCTGTGACTCCTTCCCCAGTCTGGCCTATAAGTGACTCCTTCCCCAGTCTGGCCTATATGTGACTCCTTCCCCAGTCTGGCCTATATGTGACTCCTTCCCCAGTCTGGCCTATATGTGACTCCTTCCCAAGTCTGGCCTATATGTGACTCCTTCCCCGGTCTGGCCTATATGTGACTCTTTCCCCAGTCTGGCCTATGTGTGACTCCTTCCCCAGTCTGGCCTATATGTGACTCCTTCCCCAGTCTGGCCTATATGTGACTCCTTCCCCAGTCTGGCCTATATGTGACTCCTTCACCAGTCTGGCCTATCTGTGACTCCTTCCCCAGTCTGGCCTATAAGTGACTCCTTCCCCAGTCTGGCCTATATGTGACTCCTTCCCCGGTCTGGCCTATCTGTGACTCCTTCCCCGGTCTGACCTATCTTTGACTCCTTCCCTAGTCTGGCCTATCTGTGACTCCTTCCGCAGTCTGGCCTATAGGTGACTCCTTCCCCGGTCTGGCCTATATGTGACTCCTTCCCCGGTCTGGCCTATATGTGACTCCTTCCCCAGTCTGGCCTATATGTGACTCCTTCCCCAGTCTGGTCTATATGTGACTCCTTCCCCAGTCTGGGCTATATGTGTCTCCTTCGCCGGTCTGGCCTATATGTGACTCCTTCCCCAGTCTGGCCTATATGTGACTCCTTCCCCAGTCTGGCCTATTTGTGAATCCTTCCCCAGTCTGGCCTATTTGTGTCTCCTTCGCCGGTCCGGCCTATATGTGACTCCTTCCCCAGTCTGGCCTCTATGTGACTCATTCCCCGGTCTGGCCTATATGTGACTCCTTCCCCAGTCTGGCCGATATGTGACTCCATCCCCGGTCTGGCCTATATGTGACTCCTTCCCCAGTCTGGCCTATATGTGACTCCTTCCCCGGTCTGGCCCATATGTGAGTCCTTCCCCAGTCTGGCCTATATGTGACTCCTTCCCCGGTCTGGCCTATATGTGACTCCTTCCCCAGTCTGGCCTATATGTGACTCCTTCCCCGGTCTGGCCCATATGTGAGTCCTTCCCCAGTCTGGCCTATATGTGACTCCTTCCCCGGTCTGGCCTATATGTGACTCCTTCCCCGGTCTGGCCTATATGTGACTCCTTCCACGGTCCGGCCTATATGTGACTCCTTCCCCGGTCTGGCCTATATGTGACTCCTTCCCCGGTCCGGCCTATATGTGACTCCTTCCCCGGTCTGGCCTATATGTGACTCCTTCCCCAGTCTGGCCTATATGTGTCTCCTTCCCCGGTCTGGCCTATATGTGACTCCTACCCCAGTCTGGCCTATATGTGACACCTTCCCCGGTCTGGCCTATATGTGACTCCTTCCCCAGTCTGGCCTATATGTGACTCCTTCCCCGGTCTGGCCTATATGTGACTCCTTCCCCAGTCTGGCCTATATGTTACTCCTTCTCCAGTCTGGCCTATATGTGACTCCTTCCCCGGTCTGGCCTATATGTGAATCCTTCCCCAGTCTGGCCTATATGTGACTCCTTCCCCAGTCTGGCCTATATGTGACTCCTTCCCCGGTCTGGCCTATATGTGACTCCTTCCCCAGTCTGGCATATATGTGACTCCTTCCCCAGTCTGGCCTATATGTGACTCCTTCCCCAGTCTGGCCTATATGTGACTCCTTCCCCAGTCTGGCCTATATGTGACTCCTTCCCCAGTCTGGCCTGTATGTGACTCCTTCCCCAGTCTGGCCTATATGTGACTCCTTCCCCGGTCTGGCCTATATGTGACTCCTTCCCCAGTCTGGCCTATATGTGACTCCTTCCCCAGTCTGGCCTATATGTGACTCCTTCCCCAGTCTGGCCTATATGTGACTCCTTCCCCAGTCTGGGCTATATGTGACTCCTTCCCCGGTCTGGCCTATATGAGACTCCTTCCCCAGTCTGGCCTATATGTGACTCCTTCCCCGGTCTAACCTATATGTGACTCCTTCCACGGACTGACCTATAAGTGACTCCTTCCCCAGACTGGCCTACATGTGACTCCGTCCCCAGACTGGCCTATATGTGACTCCTTCCCCGGTCTGACCTATATGTGACTCCCTCCCCAGACTGGCCTACATGTGACTCCTTCCCCAGTCTGGCCTATATGTGACTCCTTCCCCGGTCTGGCCTATATGTGACTCCTTCCCCAGTCTGGGCTATATGTGTCTCCTTCGCCGGTCTGGCCTATATGTGACTCCTTCCCCAGTCTGGCCTATATGTGACTCCTTCCCCAGTCTGGCCTATTTGTGAATCCTTCCCCAGTCTGGCCTATTTGTGTCTCCTTCGCCGGTCCGGCCAATATGTGACTCCTTCCCCAGTCTGGCCTATATGTGACTCATTCCCCGGTCTGGCCTATATGTGACACTTTCCCCAGTCTGGCCTATATGTGACTCCATCCCCGGTCTGGCCTATATGTGCCTCCTTCCCCAGTCTGGCCTATATGTGTCTCCTTCCCCAGTCTGGCCTATATGTGACTCCTTCCCCGGTCTGGCCTATATGTGACTCCTTCCCCCAGTCTGGCATATATGTGACTCCTTCCCCAGTCTGGCCTATATGTGACTCCTTCCCCAGTCTGGCCTATATGTGACTCCTTCCCCAGTCTGGCCTATATGTGACTCTTTCCCCAGTCTGGCCTATATGTGACTCCTTCCCCAGTCTGGCCTATATGTGACTCCTTCCCCAGTCTGGCCTATATGTGACTCCTTCACCAGTCTGGCCAATCTGTGACTCCTTCCCCAGCCTGGCCTATAAGTGACTCCTTCCCCAGTCTGGCCTATATGTGACTCCTTCCCCGGTCTGGCCTATCTGTGACTCCTTCCCCGGTCTGACCTATCTTTGACTCCTTCCCTAGTCTGGCCTATCTGTGACTCCTTCCCCAGTCTGGCCTATAAGTGACTCCTTCCCCAGTCTGGCCTATATGTGACTCCTTCCCCGGTCTGGCCTATCTGTGACTCCTTCCCCGGTCTGACCTATCTATGACTCCTTCCCTAGTCTGGCCTATCTGTGACTCCTTCCCCAGTCTGGCCTATAAGTGACTCCTTCCCCAGTCTGGCCTATATGTGACTCCTTCCACGGACTGACCTATAATGACTCCTTCCCCAGACTGGCCTACATGTGACTCCGTCCCCAGACTGGCCTATATGTGACTCCTTCCCCGGTCTGACCTATATGTGACTCCCTCCCCAGACTGGCCTATATGTGACTCCTTCCCCAGTCTGGGCTATATGTGTCTCCTTCGCCGGTCTGGCCTATATGTGACTCCTTCCCCAGTCTGGCCTATATGTGACTCCTTCCCCAGTCTGGCCTATTTGTGAATCCTTCCCCAGTCTGGCCTATTTGTGTCTCCTTCGCCGGTCCGGCCAATATGTGACTCCTTCCCCAGTCTGGCCTATATGTGACTCATTCCCCAGTCTGGCCTATATGTGACTCCTTCCCCAGTCTGGCCTATATGTGTCTCCTTCCCCAGTCTGGCCTATATGTGACTCCTTCCCCGGTCTGGCCTATATGTGATTCCTTCCCCAGTCTGGCCTATATGTGACTCTTTCCCCAGTCTGGCCTATATGTGACTCCTTCCCCAGTCTGGCCTATATGTGACTCCTTCCCCGGTCTGGCCTATCTGTGACTCCTTCCCCGGTCTGACCTATCTTTGACTCCTTCCCTAGTCTGGCCTATCTGTGACTCCTTCCGCAGTCTGGCCTATATGTGACTCCTTCACCAGTCTGGCCTATATGTGACTCCTTCCCCAGTCTGGCCTATATGTGACTCCTTCCCCAGTCTGGCCTATATGTGACTCCTTCCCCAGTCTGGCCTATATGTGACTCCTTCACCAGTCTGGCCTATCTGTGACTCCTTCCCCAGCCTGGCCTATAAGTGACTCCTTCCCCAGTCTGGCCTATATGTGACTCCTTCCCCGGTCTGGCCTATCTGTGACTCCTTCCCTGGTCTGACCTCTCTTTGACTCCTTCCCTAGTCTGGCCTATCTGTGACTCCTTCCGCAGTCTGGCCTATATGTGACTCCTTCCCCGGTCTTGCCTATCTGTGACTCCTTCCCCAGTCTGGCCTATATGTGACTCCTTCCCCGGTCTGGCCTATATGTGACTCCTTCCCCGGTCTGGCCTATATGTGCCTCCTTCCCCGGTCTGGCCTTTATGTGACTCCTTCCCCGGTCTGGCATATATGTGACTCCTTCCCCGGTCTGGCCTATATGTGGCTCCTTCCCCGGTCTGGCCTATATGTGACTCCTTCCCCGGTCTGGCCTATCTGTGACTCCTTCCCCGGTCTGGCCTATATGTGACTCCTTCCCCAGTCTGGCCTATATGTGTCTCCTTCCCCAGTCTGGCCTATATGTGACTCCATCCCCGGTCTGGCCGATATGTGACTCCTTCCCCGGTCTGGCCTATATGTGACTCCTTCCCCGGTCTGGCCTATATGTGACTCCTTCCCCGGTCCGGCCTATATGTGACTCCTTCCCTGGTCTGGCCTATATGTGACTCCTTCCCCGGTCCGGCCTATATGTGACTCCTTCCCCGGTCTGGCCTATATGTGACTCCTTCCCCGGTCCTGCCTATATGTGGCTCCTTCCCCGGTCTGGCCTATATGTGACTCCTTCCCCAGTCTGGCCTATATGTGTCTCCTTCCCCGGCCTGGCCTATATGTGACTCCTTCCCCAGTCTGGCCTATATGTGACTCCTTCCCCGGTCTGGCCTATTTGTGAATCCTTCCCCACTCTGGCCTATATTTGACTCCTTCCCCGGTCTGGCCTATATGTGACTCCTTCCCCAGTCTGGCCTATATGTTACTCCTTCTCCAGTCTGGCCTATATGTGACTCCTTCCCCAGTCTGGCCTATATGTGACTCCTTCCCCGGTCTGGCCTATATGTGACTCCTTCCCCAGTCTGGCCTATATGTAACTCCTTCCCCAGTCTGGCCGATATGTGACTCCTTCCCCGGTCTGGCCTATATGTGACTCCTTCCCCAGTCTGGCATATATGTGACTCCTTCCCCAGTCTGGCCTATATGTGACTCCTTCCCCAGTCTGGCCTATATGTGACTCCTTCCCCAGTCTGGCCTATATGTGACTCCTTCCCCAGTCTGGCCTATATGTGACTCCTTCCCAAGTCTGGCCTATATGTGAATCCTTCCCCAGTCTGGCCTATATGTGACTCTTTCCCCAGTCTGGCCTATGTGTGACTCCTTCCCCAGTCTGGCCTATATGTGACTCCTTCCCCAGTCTGGCCTATATGTGACTCCTTCCCCAGTCTGGCCTATATGTGACTCCTTCACCAGTCTGGCCTATCTGTGACTCCTTCCCCAGTCTGGCCTATAAGTGACTCCTTCCCCAGTCTGGCCTATATGTGACTCCTTCCCCAGTCTGGCCTATATGTGACTCCTTCCCCAGTCTGGCCTATATGTGACTCCTTCCCAAGTCTGGCCTATATGTGACTCCTTCCCCGGTCTGGCCTATATGTGACTCTTTCCCCAGTCTGGCCTATGTGTGACTCCTTCCCCAGTCTGGCCTATATGTGACTCCTTCCCCAGTCTGGCCTATATGTGACTCCTTCCCCAGTCTGGCCTATATGTGACTCCTTCACCAGTCTGGCCTATCTGTGACTCCTTCCCCAGTCTGGCGTATAAGTGACTCCTTCCCCAGTCTGGCCTATATGTGACTCCTTCCCCGGTCTGGCCTATCTGTGACTCCTTCCCCGGTCTGACCTATCTTTGACTCCTTCCCTAGTCTGGCCTATCTGTGACTCCTTCCGCAGTCTGGCCTATATGTGACTCCTTCCCCGGTCTGGCCTATATGTGACTCCTTCCCCGGTCTGGCCTATATGTGACTCCTTCCCCAGTCTGGCCTATATGTGACTCCTTCCCCAGTCTGGTCTATATGTGACTCCTTCCCCGGTCTGGCCTATATGTGACTCCTTCCCCAGTCTGGCATATATGTGACTCCTTCCCCAGTCTGTCCTATATGTGACTCCTTCCCCAGTCTGGCCTATATGTGACTCCTTCACCAGTCTGGCCTATCTGTGACTCCTTCCCCAGTCTGGCCTATAAGTGACTCCTTCCCCAGTCTGGCCTATATGTGACTCCTTCCCCGGTCTGGCCTATCTGTGACTCCTTCCCCGGTCTGACCTATCTATGACTCCTTCCCTAGTCTGGCCTATCTGTGACTCCTTCCGCAGTCTGGCCTATATGTGACGCCTTCCCCGGTCTTGCCTATCTGTGACTCCTTCCCCAGTCTGGACTATATGTGACTCCTTCGCCGGTCTGTCCTATATGTGAATCCTTCCCCGGTCTGGCCAATATGTGGCTCCTTCCCCGGTCTGGCCTTTATGTGACTCCTTCCCCGGTCTGGCATATATGTGACTCCTTCCCCGGTCTGGCCTATATGTGGCTCCTTCCCCGGTCTGGCCGATATGTGACTCCTTCCCCGGTCTGGCCTATCTGTGACTCCTTCCCTGGTCTGGCCTATATGTGACTCCTTCCCAGTCTGGCCTGTATGTGACTCCTTCCCCAGTCTGGCCTATATGTGACTCCTTCCCCAGTCTGGCCTATATGTGACTCCTTCCCCAGTCTGGCCTATATGTGATTCCTTCCCCAGTCTGGCCTGTTTGTGACTCCTTCCCCAGTCTGGCCTATATGTGACTCCTTCCCCAGTCTGGCCTATATGCGGCTCCTTCCCCAGTCTGGCCTATATGTGACTCCTTCCCCAGTCTGGCCTATATGTGACTCCTTCCCCGGTCTGGCCTATATGTGACTCCTTCCCCAGTCTGGCCTATATGTGACTCCTTCCCCAGTCTGGTCTATATGTGACTCCTTCCCCAGTCTGGCCTATATGTGACTCCTTCCCCAGTCTGGCCTATATGTGACTCCTTCCCCAGTCTGGCCTATATGTGACTCCTTCCCCAGTCTGGGCTATATGTGACTCCTTCCCCAGTCTGGCCTATATGTGACTCCTTCCCCAGTCTGGCCTATATGTGACTCCTTCCCCAGTCTGGGCTATATGTGACTCCTTCCCCGGTCTGGCCTATATGAGACTCCTTCCCCAGTCTGGCCTATATGTGACTCCTTCCCCGGTCTAACCTATATGTGACTCCTTCCACGGACTGACCTATAAGTGACTCCTTCCCCAGACTGGCCTACATGTGACTCCGTCCCCAGACTGGCCTATATGTGACTCCTTCCCCGGTCTGACCTATATGTGACTCCCTCCCCAGACTGGCCTATATGTGACTCCTTCCCCAGTCTGGCCTACATGTGACTCCTTCCCCGGTCCTGCCTATATGTGGCTCCTTCCCCGGTCTGGCCTATATGTGACTCCTTCCCCAGTCTGGCCTATATGTGTCTCCTTCCCCGGCCTGGCCTATATGTGACTCCTTCCCCAGTCTGGCCTATATGTGACTCCTTCCCCGGTCTGGCCTATTTGTGAATCCTTCCCCACTCTGGCCTATATTTGACTCCTTCCCCAGTCTGGCCTATATGTGACTCCTTCCCCGGTCTAACCTATATGTGACTCCTTCCACGGACTGACCTATAAGTGACTCCTTCCCCAGACTGGCCTACATGTGACTCCGTCCCCAGACTGGCCTATATGTGACTCCTTCCCCGGTCTGACCTATATGTGACTCCCTCCCCAGACTGGCCTATATGTGACTCCTTCCCCAGTCTGGCCTACATGTGACTCCTTCCCCGGTCCTGCCTATATGTGGCTCCTTCCCCGGTCTGGCCTATATGTGACTCCTTCCCCAGTCTGGCCTATCTGTGACTCCTTCCCCAGTCTGGCCTATAAGTGACTCCTTCCCCAGTCTGGCCTATATGTGACTCCTTCCCAAGTCTGGCCTATATGTGAATCCTTCCCCAGTCTGGCCTATATGTGACTCTTTCCCCAGTCTGGCCTATGTGTGACTCCTTCCCCAGTCTGGCCTATATGTGACTCCTTCCCCAGTCTGGCCTATATGTGACTCCTTCCCCAGTCTGGCATATATGTGACTCCTTCACCAGTCTGGCCTATCTGTGACTCCTTCCCCAGTCTGGCCTATAAGTGACTCCTTCCCCAGTCTGGCCTATATGTGACTCCTTCCCCAGTCTGGCCTATATGTGACTCCTTCCCCAGTCTGGCCTATATGTGACTCCTTCCCAAGTCTGGCCTATATGTGACTCCTTCCCCGGTCTGGCCTATATGTGACTCTTTCCCCAGTCTGGCCTATGTGTGACTCCTTCCCCAGTCTGGCCTATATGTGACTCCTTCCCCAGTCTGGCCTATATGTGACTCCTTCCCCAGTCTGGCCTATATGTGACTCCTTCACCAGTCTGGCCTATCTGTGACTCCTTCCCCAGTCTGGCGTATAAGTGACTCCTTCCCCAGTCTGGCCTATCTGTGACTCCTTCCCCGGTCTGGCCTATCTGTGACTCCTTCCCCGGTCTGACCTATCTTTGACTCCTTCCCTAGTCTGGCCTATCTGTGACTCCTTCCGCAGTCTGGCCTATATGTGACTCCTTCCCCGGTCTGGCCTATATGAGACTCCTTCCCCAGTCTGGCCTATATGTGACTCCTTCCCCGGTCTAACCTATATGTGACTCCTTCCACGGACTGACCTATAAGTGACTCCTTCCCCAGACTGGCCTACATGTGACTCCGTCCCCAGACTGGCCTATATGTGACTCCTTCCCCGGTCTGACCTATATGTGACTCCCTCCCCAGACTGGCCTATATGTGACTCCTTCCCCAGTCTGGCCTACATGTGACTCCTTCCCCGGTCTGACCTATATGTGACTCCCTCCCCAGACTGGCCTATATGTGACTCCTTCCCCAGTCTGGCCTACATGTGACTCCTTCCCCGGTCCTGCCTATATGTGGCTCCTTCCCCGGTCTGGCCTATATGTGACTCCTTCCCCAGTCTGGCCTATATGTGTCTCCTTCCCCGGCCTGGCCTATATGTGACTCCTTCCCCAGTCTGGCCTATATGTGACTCCTTCCCCGGTCTGGCCTATTTGTGAATCCTTCCCCACTCTGGCCTATATTTGACTCCTTCCCCGGTCTGGCCTATATGTGACTCCTTCCCCAGTCTGGCCTATATGTTACTCCTTCTCCAGTCTGGCCTATATGTGACTCCTTCCCCAGTCTGGCCTATATGTGACTCCTTCCCCGGTCTGGCCTATATGTGACTCCTTCCCCAGTCTGGCCTATATGTAACTCCTTCCCCAGTCTGGCCGATATGTGACTCCTTCCCCGGTCTGGCCTATATGTGACTCCTTCCCCAGTCTGGCATATATGTGACTCCTTCCCCAGTCTGGCCTATATGTGACTCCTTCCCCAGTCTGGCCTATATGTGACTCCTTCCCCAGTCTGGCCTATATGTGACTCCTTCCCCAGTCTGGCCTATATGTGACTCCTTCCCAAGTCTGGCCTATATGTGAATCCTTCCCCAGTCTGGCCTATATGTGACTCTTTCCCCAGTCTGGCCTATGTGTGACTCCTTCCCCAGTCTGGCCTATATGTGACTCCTTCCCCAGTCTGGCCTATATGTGACTCCTTCCCCAGTCTGGCCTATATGTGACTCCTTCACCAGTCTGGCCTATCTGTGACTCCTTCCCCAGTCTGGCCTATAAGTGACTCCTTCCCCAGTCTGGCCTATATGTGACTCCTTCCCCAGTCTGGCCTATATGTGACTCCTTCCCCAGTCTGGCCTATATGTGACTCCTTCCCAAGTCTGGCCTATATGTGACTCCTTCCCCGGTCTGGCCTATATGTGACTCTCTCCCCAGTCTGGCCTATGTGTGACTCCTTCCCCAGTCTGGCCTATATGTGACTCCTTCCCCAGTCTGGCCTATATGTGACTCCTTCCCCAGTCTGGCCTATATGTGACTCCTTCACCAGTCTGGCCTATCTGTGACTCCTTCCCCAGTCTGGCGTATAAGTGACTCCTTCCCCAGTCTGGCCTATATGTGACTCCTTCCCCGGTCTGGCCTATCTGTGACTCCTTCCCCGGTCTGACCTATCTTTGACTCCTTCCCTAGTCTGGCCTATCTGTGACTCCTTCCGCAGTCTGGCCTATATGTGACTCCTTCCCCGGTCTGGCCTATATGTGACTCCTTCCCCGGTCTGGCCTATATGTGACTCCTTCCCCAGTCTGGCCTATATGTGACTCCTTCCCCAGTCTGGCCTATATGTGACTCCTTCCCCGGTCTGGCCTATATGTGACTCCTTCCCCAGTCTGGCATATATGTGACTCCTTCCCCAGTCTGGCCTATATGTGACTCCTTCCCCAGTCTGGCCTATATGTGACTCCTTCACCAGTCTGGCCTATCTGTGACTCCTTCCCCAGTCTGGCCTATAAGTGACTCCTTCCCCAGTCTGGCCTATATGTGACTCCTTCCCCGGTCTGGCCTATCTGTGACTCCTTCCCCGGTCTGACCTATCTATGACTCCTTCCCTAGTCTGGCCTATCTGTGACTCCTTCCGCAGTCTGGCCTATATGTGACGCCTTCCCCGGTCTTGCCTATCTGTGACTCCTTCCCCAGTCTGGACTATATGTGACTCCTTCGCCGGTCTGTCCTATATGTGACTCCTTCCCCGGTCTGGCCAATATGTGGCTCCTTCCCCGGTCTGGCCTTTATGTGACTCCTTCCCCGGTCTGGCATATATGTGACTCCTTCCCCGGTCTGGCCTATATGTGGCTCCTTCCCCGGTCTGGCCGATATGTGACTCCTTCCCCGGTCTGGCCTATCTGTGACTCCTTCCCTGGTCTGGCCTATATGTGACTCCTTCCCTGGTCTGGCCTATATGTGACTCCTTCCCCAGTCTGGTCTATATGTGACTCCTTCCCCAGTCTGGCCTATATGTGACTCCTTCCCCAGTCTGGCCTATATGTGACTCCTTCCCCAGTCTGGGCTATATGTGACTCCTTCCCCGGTCTGGCCTATATGAGACTCCTTCCCCAGTCTGGCCTATATGTGACTCCTTCCCCGGTCTAACCTATATGTGACTCCTTCCACGGACTGACCTATAAGTGACTCCTTCCCCAGACTGGCCTACATGTGACTCCGTCCCCAGACTGGCCTATATGTGACTCCTTCCCCGGTCTGACCTATATGTGACTCCCTCCCCAGACTGGCCTATATGTGACTCCTTCCCCAGTCTGGCCTACATGTGACTACTTCCCCAGTCTGGCCTATATGTGATTCCTTCCCCAGTCTGGCCTATATGTGACTCCTTCCCCGGTCTGGCCTATATGTGAATCCTTCCCCAGTCTGGCCTATTTGTGTCTCCTTCGCCGGTCCGGCCAATATGTGACTCCTTCCCCAGTCTGGCCTATATGTGACTCATTCCCCGGTCTGGCCTATATGTGACACTTTCCCCAGTCTGGCCTATATGTGACTCCATCCCCGGTCTGGCCTATATGTGACTCCTTCCCCAGTCTGGCCTATATGTGTCTCCTTCCCCAGTCTGGCCTATATGTGACTCCTTCCCCGGTCTGGCCTATATGTGACTCCTTCCCCCAGTCTGGCATATATGTGACTCCTTCCCCAGTCTGGCCTATATGTGACTCCTTCCCCAGTCTGGCCTATATGTGACTCCTTCCCCAGTCTGGCCTATATGTGACTCTTTCCCCAGTCTGGCCTATATGTGACTCCTTCCCCAGTCTGGCCTATATGTGACTCCTTCCCCAGTCTGGCCTATATGTGACTCCTTCACCAGTCTGGCCAATCTGTGACTCCTTCCCCAGCCTGGCCTATAAGTGACTCCTTCCCCAGTCTGGCCTATATGTGACTCCTTCCCCGGTCTGGCCTATCTGTGACTCCTTCCCCGGTCTGACCTATCTTTGACTCCTTCCCTAGTCTGGCCTATCTGTGACTCCTTCCGCAGTCTGGCCTATATGTGACTCCTTCCCCAGTCTGGCCTATATGTGACTCCTTCCCCAGTCTGGCCTATATGTGACTCCTTCCCCAGTCTGGCCTATATGTGACTCCTTCCCCAGTCTGGCCTATATGTGACTCCTTCACCAGTCTGGCCTATCTGTGACTCCTTCCCCAGCCTGGCCTATAAGTGACTCCTTCCCCAGTCTGGCCTATATGTGACTCCTTCCCCGGTCTGGCCTATCTGTGACTCATTCCCCGGTCTGACCTCTCTTTGACTCCTTCCCTAGTCTGGCCTATCTGTGACTCCTTCCGCAGTCTGGCCTATATGTGACTCCTTCCCCGGTCTTGCCTATCTGTGACTCCTTCCCCAGTCTGGCCTATATGTGACTCCTTCCCCGGTCTGGCCTATATGTGACTCCTTCCCCGGTCTGGCCTATATGTGCCTCCTTCCCCGGTCTGGCCTTTATGTGACTCCTTCCCCGGTCTGGCATATATGTGACTCCATCCCCGGTCTGGCCGATATGTGACTCCTTTCCCAGTCTGGCCTATATGAGACTCCTTCCCCGGCCTGGCCTATATGTGACTCCTTCCCCAGTCTGGCCTATATGTTACTCCTTCTCCAGTCTGGCCTATATGTGACTCCTTCCCCAGTCTGGCCTATATGTGACTCCTTCCCCGGTCTGGCCTATATGTGACTCCTTCCCCAGTCTGGCCTATATGTAACTCCTTCCCCAGTCTGGCCGATATGTGACTCCTTCCCCGGTCTGGCCTATATGTGACTCCTTCCCCAGTCTGGCATATATGTGACTCCTTCCCCAGTCTGGCCTATATGTGACTCCTTCCCCAGTCTGGCCTATATGTGACTCCTTCCCTGGTCTGGCCTATATGTGACTCCTTCCCCAGTCTGGCCTATATGTGACTCCTTCCCCAGTCTGGTCTATATGTGACTCCTTCCCCAGTCTGGCCTATATGTGACTCCTTCCCCAGTCTGGCCTATATGTGACTCCTTCCCCAGTCTGGGCTATATGTGACTCCTTCCCCGGTCTGGCCTATATGAGACTCCTTCCCCAGTCTGGCCTATATGTGACTCCTTCCCCGGTCTAACCTATATGTGACTCCTTCCACGGACTGACCTATAAGTGACTCCTTCCCCAGACTGGCCTACATGTGACTCCGTCCCCAGACTGGCCTATATGTGACTCCTTCCCCGGTCTGACCTATATGTGACTCCCTCCCCAGACTGGCCTATATGTGACTCCTTCCCCAGTCTGGCCTACATGTGACTACTTCCCCAGTCTGGCCTATATGTGATTCCTTCCCCAGTCTGGCCTATATGTGACTCCTTCCCCGGTCTGGCCTATATGTGAATCCTTCCCCAGTCTGGCCTATTTGTGTCTCCTTCGCCGGTCCGGCCAATATGTGACTCCTTCCCCAGTCTGGCCTATATGTGACTCATTCCCCGGTCTGGCCTATATGTGACACTTTCCCCAGTCTGGCCTATATGTGACTCCATCCCCGGTCTGGCCTATATGTGACTCCTTCCCCAGTCTGGCCTATATGTGTCTCCTTCCCCAGTCTGGCCTATATGTGACTCCTTCCCCGGTCTGGCCTATATGTGACTCCTTCCCCCAGTCTGGCATATATGTGACTCCTTCCCCAGTCTGGCCTATATGTGACTCCTTCCCCAGTCTGGCCTATATGTGACTCCTTCCCCAGTCTGGCCTATATGTGACTCTTTCCCCAGTCTGGCCTATATGTGACTCCTTCCCCAGTCTGGCCTATATGTGACTCCTTCCCCAGTCTGGCCTATATGTGACTCCTTCACCAGTCTGGCCAATCTGTGACTCCTTCCCCAGCCTGGCCTATAAGTGACTCCTTCCCCAGTCTGGCCTATATGTGACTCCTTCCCCGGTCTGGCCTATCTGTGACTCCTTCCCCGGTCTGACCTATCTTTGACTCCTTCCCTAGTCTGGCCTATCTGTGACTCCTTCCGCAGTCTGGCCTATATGTGACTCCTTCCCCAGTCTGGCCTATATGTGACTCCTTCCCCAGTCTGGCCTATATGTGACTCCTTCCCCAGTCTGGCCTATATGTGACTCCTTCCCCAGTCTGGCCTATATGTGACTCCTTCACCAGTCTGGCCTATCTGTGACTCCTTCCCCAGCCTGGCCTATAAGTGACTCCTTCCCCAGTCTGGCCTATATGTGACTCCTTCCCCGGTCTGGCCTATCTGTGACTCCTTCCCCGGTCTGACCTCTCTTTGACTCCTTCCCTAGTCTGGCCTATCTGTGACTCCTTCCGCAGTCTGGCCTATATGTGACTCCTTCCCCGGTCTTGCCTATCTGTGACTCCTTCCCCAGTCTGGCCTATATGTGACTCCTTCCCCGGTCTGGCCTATATGTGACTCCTTCCCCGGTCTGGCCTATATGTGCCTCCTTCCCCGGTCTGGCCTTTATGTGACTCCTTCCCCGGTCTGGCATATATGTGACTCCATCCCCGGTCTGGCCGATATGTGACTCCTTTCCCAGTCTGGCCTATATGAGACTCCTTCCCCGGCCTGGCCTATATGTGACTCCTTCCCCAGTCTGGCCTATATGTTACTCCTTCTCCAGTCTGGCCTATATGTGACTCCTTCCCCAGTCTGGCCTATATGTGACTCCTTCCCCGGTCTGGCCTATATGTGACTCCTTCCCCAGTCTGGCCTATATGTAACTCCTTCCCCAGTCTGGCCGATATGTGACTCCTTCCCCGGTCTGGCCTATATGTGACTCCTTCCCCAGTCTGGCATATATGTGACTCCTTCCCCAGTCTGGCCTATATGTGACTCCTTCCCCAGTCTGGCCTATATGTGACTCCTTCCCCAGTCTGGCCTATATGTGACTCCTTCCCCAGTCTGGCCTATATGTTACTCCTTCTCCAGTCTGGCCTATATGTGACTCCTTCCCCAGTCTGGCCTATATGTGACTCCTTCCCCGGTCTGGCCTATATGTGAATCCTTCCCCAGTCTGGCCTATATGTGACTCCTTCCCCAGTCTGGCCTATATGTGACTCCTTCCCCGGTCTGGCCTATATGTGACTCCTTCCCCAGTCTGGCATATATGTGACTCCTTCCCCAGTCTGGCCTATATGTGACTCCTTCCCCAGTCTGGCCTATATGTGACTCCTTCCCCAGTCTGGCCTATATGTGACTCCTTCCCCAGTCTGGCCTGTATGTGACTCCTTCCCCAGTCTGGCCTATATGTGACTCCTTCCCCGGTCTGGCCTATATGTGACTCCTTCCCCAGTCTGGCCTATATGTGACTCCTTCCCCAGTCTGGCCTATATGTGACTCCTTCACCAGTCTGGCCTATCTGTGACTCCTTCCCCAGTCTGGCCTATAAGTGACTCCTTCCCCAGTCTGGCCTATATGTGACTCCTTCCCCGGTCTGGCCTATCTGTGACTCCTTCCCCGGTCTGACCTATCTTTGACTCCTTCCCTAGTCTGGCCTATCTGTGACTCCTTCCGCAGTCTGGCCTATATGTGACTCCTTCCCCGGTCTGGCCTATATGTGACTCCTTCCCCGGTCTGGCCTATATGTGACTCCTTCCCCAGTCTGGCCTATATGTGATTCCTTCCCCTGTCTGGCCTATATGTGACTCCTTCCCCGGTCTGGCCTATATGTGACTCCTTCCCCAGTCTGGCATATATGTGACTCCTTCCCCAGTCTGGCCTATATGTGACTCCTTCCCCAGTCTGGCCTAAATGTGACTCCTTCCCCAGTCTGGCCTATATGTGACTCCTTCCCCAGTCTGGCCTATATGTGACTCCTTCCCCAGTCTGGCCTATATGTGTCTCCTTCCCCGGTCTGGCCTATCTGTGACTCCTTCCCCAGTCTGGCCTATATGTGTCTCCTTCCCCGGTCTGGCCTATCTGTGACTCCTTCCCCGGTCTGACCTATCTTTGACTCCTTCCCTAGTCTGGCCTATCTGTGACTCCGTCCGCAGTCTGGCCTATATGTGACTCCTTCCCCAGTCTGGCCTATATGTGCCTCCTTCCCCGGTCTGGCCTTTATGTGACTCCTTCCCCGGTCTGGCATATATGTGACTCCTTCCCCGGTCTGGCCTATATGTGGCTCCTTCCCCGGTGTGGCCTATATGTGACTCCTTCCCCGGTCTGGCCTATCTGTGACTCCTTCCCCGGTTTGGCCTATATGTGACTCCTTCCCCAGTCTGGCCTATATGTGTCTCCTTCCCCAGTCTGGCCTATATGTGACTCCATCCCCGGTCTGGCCGATATGTGACTCCTTCCCCGGTCTGGCCTATATGTTACTCCTTCTCCAGTCTGGCCTATATGTGACTCCTTCCCCAGTCTGGCCTATATGTGACTCCTTCCCCGGTCTGGCCTATATGTGAATCCTTCCCCAGTCTGGCCTATATGTGACTCCTTCCCCAGTCTGGCCTATATGTGACTCCTTCCCCGGTCTGGCCTATATGTGACTCCTTCCCCAGTCTGGCATATATGTGACTCCTTCCCCAGTCTGGCCTATATGTGACTCCTTCCCCAGTCTGGCCTATATGTGACTCCTTCCCCAGTCTGGCCTATATGTGACTCCTTCCCCAGTCTGGCCTGTATGTGACTCCTTCCCCAGTCTGGCCTATATGTGACTCCTTCCCCGGTCTGGCCTATATGTGACTCCTTCCCCAGTCTGGCCTATATGTGACTCCTTCCCCAGTCTGGCCTATATGTGACTCCTTCACCAGTCTGGCCTATCTGTGACTCCTTCCCCAGTCTGGCCTATAAGTGACTCCTTCCCCAGTCTGGCCTATATGTGACTCCTTCCCCGGTCTGGCCTATCTGTGACTCCTTCCCCGGTCTGACCTATCTTTGACTCCTTCCCTAGTCTGGCCTATCTGTGACTCCTTCCGCAGTCTGGCCTATATGTGACTCCTTCCCCGGTCTGGCCTATATGTGACTCCTTCCCCGGTCTGGCCTATATGTGACTCCTTCCCCAGTCTGGCCTATATGTGATTCCTTCCCCAGTCTGGCCTATATGTGACTCCTTCCCCGGTCTGGACATATGTGACTCCTTCCCCAGTCTGGCATATATGTGACTCCTTCCCCAGTCTGGCCTATATGTGACTCCTTCCCCAGTCTGGCCTAAATGTGACTCCTTCCCCAGTCTGGCCTATATGTGACTCCTTCCCCAGTCTGGCCTATATGTGACTCCTTCCCCAGTCTGGCCTATATGTGTCTCCTTCCCCGGTCTGGCCTATCTGTGACTCCTTCCCCAGTCTGGCCTATATGTGTCTCCTTCCCCGGTCTGGCCTATCTGTGACTCCTTCCCCGGTCTGACCTATCTTTGACTCCTTCCCTAGTCTGGCCTATCTGTGACTCCGTCCGCAGTCTGGCCTATATGTGACTCCTTCCCCAGTCTGGCCTATATGTGCCTCCTTCCCCGGTCTGGCCTTTATGTGACTCCTTCCCCGGTCTGGCATATATGTGACTCCTTCCCCGGTCTGGCCTATATGTGGCTCCTTCCCCGGTCTGGCCTATATGTGACTCCTTCCCCGGTCTGGCCTATCTGTGACTCCTTCCCCGGTTTGGCCTATATGTGACTCCTTCCCCAGTCTGGCCGATATGTGACTCCTTCCCCGGTCTGGCCTATATGTGACTCCTTCCCCGGACCGGCCTATATGTGACTCCTTCCCCGGTCCGGCCTATATGTGACTCCTTCCCCGGTCTGGCCTATATGTGACTCCTTCCCCGGTTTGGCCTATATGTGACTCCTTCCCCAGTCTGGCCTATATGTGTCTCCTTCCCCAGTCTGGCCTATATGTGACTCCATCCCCGGTCTGGCCGATATGTGACTCCTTCCCCGGTCTGGCCTATATGTTACTCCTTCTCCAGTCTGGCCTATATGTGACTCCTTCCCCAGTCTGGCCTATATGTGACTCCTTCCCCGGTCTGGCCTATATGTGAATCCTTCCCCAGTCTGGCCTATATGTGACTCCTTCCCCAGTCTGGCCTATATGTGACTCCTTCCCCGGTCTGGCCTATATGTGACTCCTTCCCCAGTCTGGCATATATGTGACTCCTTCCCCAGTCTGGCCTATATGTGACTCCTTCCCCAGTCTGGCCTATATGTGACTCCTTCCCCAGTCTGGCCTATATGTGACTCCTTCCCCAGTCTGGCCTGTATGTGACTCCTTCCCCAGTCTGGCCTATATGTGACTCCTTCCCCGGTCTGGCCTATATGTGACTCCTTCCCCAGTCTGGCCTATATGTGACTCCTTCCCCAGTCTGGCCTATATGTGACTCCTTCACCAGTCTGGCCTATCTGTGACTCCTTCCCCAGTCTGGCCTATAAGTGACTCCTTCCCCAGTCTGGCCTATATGTGACTCCTTCCCCGGTCTGGCCTATCTGTGACTCCTTCCCCGGTCTGACCTATCTTTGACTCCTTCCCTAGTCTGGCCTATCTGTGACTCCTTCCGCAGTCTGGCCTATATGTGACTCCTTCCCCGGTCTGGCCTATATGTGACTCCTTCCCCGGTCTGGCCTATATGTGACTCCTTCCCCAGTCTGGCCTATATGTGATTCCTTCCCCAGTCTGGCCTATATGTGACTCCTTCCCCGGTCTGGCCTATATGTGACTCCTTCCCCAGTCTGGCATATATGTGACTCCTTCCCCAGTCTGGCCTATATGTGACTCCTTCCCCAGTCTGGCCTAAATGTGACTCCTTCCCCAGTCTGGCCTATATGTGACTCCTTCCCCAGTCTGGCCTATATGTGACTCCTTCCCCAGTCTGGCCTATATGTGTCTCCTTCCCCGGTCTGGCCTATCTGTGACTCCTTCCCCAGTCTGGCCTATATGTGTCTCCTTCCCCGGTCTGGCCTATCTGTGACTCCTTCCCCGGTCTGACCTATCTTTGACTCCTTCCCTAGTCTGGCCTATCTGTGACTCCGTCCGCAGTCTGGCCTATATGTGACTCCTTCCCCAGTCTGGCCTATATGTGCCTCCTTCCCCGGTCTGGCCTTTATGTGACTCCTTCCCCGGTCTGGCATATATGTGACTCCTTCCCCGGTCTGGCCTATATGTGGCTCCTTCCCCGGTCTGGCCTATATGTGACTCCTTCCCCGGTCTGGCCTATCTGTGACTCCTTCCCCGGTTTGGCCTATATGTGACTCCTTCCCCAGTCTGGCCGATATGTGACTCCTTCCCCGGTCTGGCCTATATGTGACTCCTTCCCCGGTCCGGCCTATATGTGACTCCTTCCCCGGTCCGGCCTATATGTGACTCCTTCCCCGGTCTGGCCTATATGTGACTCCTTCCCCGGTCCGGCCTATATGTGACTCCTTCCCTGGTCTGGCCTATATGTGACTCCTTCCCCGGTCCGGCCTATATGTGACTCCTTCCCCAGTCTGGCCTATATGTGACTCCTTCCCCGGTCCTGCCTATATGTGGCTCCTTCCCCGGTCTGGCCTATATGTGACTCCTTCCCCAGTCTGACCTATATGTGTCTCCTTCCCCGGCCTGGCCTATATGTGACTCCTTCCCCAGTCTGGCCTATATGTGACTCCTTCCCCGGTCTGGCCTATTTGTGACTCCTTCCCCACTCTGGCCTATATTTGACTCCTTCCCCGGTCTGGCCTATATGTGACTCCTTCCCCAGTCTGGCCTATATGTTACTCCTTCTCCAGTCTGGCCTATATGTGACTCCTTCCCCAGTCTGGCCTATATGTGACTCCTTCCCCGGTCTGGGCTATATGTGACTCCTTCCCCAGTCTGGCCTATATGTAACTCCTTCCCCAGTCTGGCCGATATGTGACTCCTTCCCCGGTCTGGCCTATATGTGACTCCTTCCCCAGTCTGGCATATATGTGACTCCTTCCCCAGTCTGGCCTATATGTGACTCCTTCCCCAGTCTGGCCTATATGTGACTCCTTCCCCAGTCTGGCCTATATGTGACTCCTTCCCAAGTCTGGCCTATATGTGAATCCTTCCCCAGTCTGGCCTATATGTGACTCTTTCCCCAGTCTGGCCTATGTGTGACTCCTTCCCCAGTCTGGCCTATATGTGACTCCTTCCCCAGTCTGGCCTATATGTGACTCCTTCCCCAGTCTGGCCTATCTGTGACTCCTTCCCCAGTCTGGCCTATAAGTGACTCCTTCCCCAGTCTGGCCTATATGTGACTCCTTCCCCAGTCTGGCCTATATGTGACTCCTTCCCCAGTCTGGCCTATGTGTGACTCCTTCCCCGGTCTGGCCTATATGTGACTCCTTCCCCAGTCTGGCCTATATGTGACTCCTTCCCCGGTCTGGCCTATCTGTGACTCCTTCCCCGGTCTGACCTATCTTTGACTCCTTCCCTAGTCTGGCCTATCTGTGACTCCTTCCGCAGTCTGGCCTATATGTGACTCCTTCCCCGGTCTGGCCTATATGTGACTCCTTCCCCGGTCTGGCCTATATGTGACTCCTTCCCCAGTCTGGCCTATATGTGACTCCTTCCCCAGTCTGGCCTATATGTGACTCCTTCCCCAGTCTGGCCTATATGTGACTCCTTCCCCAGTCTGGCCTAAATGTGACTCCTTCCCCAGTCTGGCCTATATGTGACTCCTTCCCCAGTCTGGCCTATATGTGACTCCTTCCCCAGTCTGGCCTATATGTGTCTCCTTCCCCGGTCTGGCCTATCTGTGACTCCTTCCCCGGTCTGACCTATCTTTGACTCCTTCCCTAGTCTGGCCTATCTGTGACTCCGTCCGCAGTCTGGCCTATATGTGACTCCTTCCCCAGTCTGGCCTATATGTGACTCCTTCCCCAGTCTGGCCTATATGTGACTCCTTCCCCAGTCTGGCCTATATGTGACTCCTTCCCCAGTCTGGCCTATATGTGACTCTTTCCCCAGTCTGGCCTATATGTGACTCCTTCCCCAGTCTGGCCTATATGTGACTCCTTCCCCAGTCTGGCCTATATGTGACTCCTTCACCAGTCTGGCCAATCTGTGACTCCTTCCCCAGCCTGGCCTATATGTGACTCCTTCCCCAGTCTGGCCTATATGTGACTCCTTCCCCAGTCTGGCCTATATGTGACTCCTTCCCAAGTCTGGCCTATATGTGAATCCTTCCCCAGTCTGGCCTATATGTGACTCTTTCCCCAGTCTGGCCTATGTGTGACTCCTTCCCCAGTCTGGCCTATATGTGACTCCTTCCCCAGTCTGGCCTATATGTGACTCCTTCCCCAGTCTGGCCTATCTGTGACTCCTTCCCCAGTCTGGCCTATAAGTGACTCCTTCCCCAGTCTGGCCTATATGTGACTCCTTCCCCAGTCTGGCCTATATGTGACTCCTTCCCCAGTCTGGCCTATGTGTGACTCCTTCCCCGGTCTGGCCTATATGTGACTCCTTCCCCAGTCTGGCCTATATGTGACTCCTTCCCCGGTCTGGCCTATCTGTGACTCCTTCCCCGGTCTGACCTATCTTTGACTCCTTCCCTAGTCTGGCCTATCTGTGACTCCTTCCGCAGTCTGGCCTATATGTGACTCCTTCCCCGGTCTGGCCTATATGTGACTCCTTCCCCGGTCTGGCCTATATGTGACTCCTTCCCCAGTCTGGCCTATATGTGACTCCTTCCCCAGTCTGGCCTATATGTGACTCCTTCCCCAGTCTGGCCTATATGTGACTCCTTCCCCAGTCTGGCCTAAATGTGACTCCTTCCCCAGTCTGGCCTATATGTGACTCCTTCCCCAGTCTGGCCTATATGTGACTCCTTCCCCAGTCTGGCCTATATGTGTCTCCTTCCCCGGTCTGGCCTATCTGTGACTCCTTCCCCGGTCTGACCTATCTTTGACTCCTTCCCTAGTCTGGCCTATCTGTGACTCCGTCCGCAGTCTGGCCTATATGTGACTCCTTCCCCAGTCTGGCCTATATGTGACTCCTTCCCCAGTCTGGCCTATATGTGACTCCTTCCCCAGTCTGGCCTATATGTGACTCCTTCCCCAGTCTGGCCTATATGTGACTCTTTCCCCAGTCTGGCCTATATGTGACTCCTTCCCCAGTCTGGCCTATATGTGACTCCTTCCCCAGTCTGGCCTATATGTGACTCCTTCACCAGTCTGGCCAATCTGTGACTCCTTCCCCAGCCTGGCCTATAAGTGACTCCTTCCCCAGTCTGGCCTATATGTGACTCCTTCCCCGGTCTGGCCTATCTGTGACTCCTTCCCCGGTCTGACCTATCTTTGACTCCTTCCCTAGTCTGGCCTATCTGTGACTCCTTCCGCAGTCTGGCCTATATGTGACTCCTTCCCCAGTCTGGCCAATATGTGACTCCTTCCCCAGTCTGGCCTATATGTGACTCCTTCCCCAGTCTGGCCTCTATGTGACTCATTCCCCGGTCTGGCCTATATGTGACTCCTTCCCCAGTCTGGCCTATATGTGACTCCTTCCCCAGTCTGGCCTATATGTGACTCCTTCCCCAGTCTGGCCTATATGTGTCTCCTTCCCCGGTCTGGCCTATCTGTGACTCCTTCCCCGGTCTGACCTATCTTTGACTCCTTCCCTAGTCTGGCCTATCTGTGACTCCGTCCGCAGTCTGGCCTATATGTGACTCCTTCCCCAGTCTGGCCAATATGTGACTCCTTCCCCAGTCTGGCCTATATGTGATTCCTTCCCCAGTCTGGCCTCTATGTGACTCATTCCCCGGTCTGGCCTATATGTGACTCCTTCCCCAGTCTGGCCTATATGTGACTCCTTCCCCAGTCTGGCCTATATGTGACTCCTTCCCCAGTCTGGCCTATATGTGTCTCCTTCCCCGGTCTGGCCTATCTGTGACTCCTTCCCCGGTCTGACCTATCTTTGACTCCTTCCCTAGTCTGGCCTATCTGTGACTCCGTCCGCAGTCTGGCCTATATGTGACTCCTTCCCCAGTCTGGCCTATATGTGACTCCTTCCCCAGTCTGGCCTCTATGTGACTCATTCCCCGGTCTGGCCTATATGTGACTCCTTCCCCAGTCTGGCCGATATGTGACTCCATCCCCGGTCTGGCCTATATGTGACTCCTTCCCCAGTCTGGCCTATATGTGACTCCTTCCCCGGTCTGGCCCATATGTGAGTCCTTCCCCAGTCTGGCCTATATGTGACTCCTTCCCCAGTCTGGCCTATATGTGACTCCTTCCCCAGTCTGGCCTATTTGTGAATCCTTCCCCAGTCTGGCCTATTTGTGTCTCCTTCGCCGGTCCGGCCTATATGTGACTCCTTCCCCAGTCTGGCCTCTATGTGACTCATTCCCCGGTCTGGCCCATATGTGAGTCCTTCCCCAGTCTGGCCTATATGTGACTCCTTCCCCGGTCTGGCCTATATGTGACTCCTTCCCCAGTCTGGCCTATATGTGACTCCTTCCACGGTCCGGCCTATATGTGACTCCTTCCCCGGTCTGGCCTATATGTGACTCCTTCCCCGGTCCGGCCTATATGTGACTCCTTCCCCGGTCTGGCCTATATGTGACTCCTTCCACGGTCCGGCCTATATGAGACTCCTTCCCCGGTCTGGCCTATATGTGACTCCTTCCCCGGTCCGGCCTATATGTGACTCCTTCCCCGGTCTGGCCTATATGTGACTCCTTCCCCAGTCTGGCCTATATGTGTCTCCTTCCCCGGTCTGGCCTATATGTGACTCCTACCCCAGTCTGGCCGATATGTGACACCTTCCCCGGTCTGGCCTATATGTGACTCCTTCCCCAGTCTGGCCTATATGTGACTCCTTCCCCGGTCTGGCCTATATGTGACCCCTTCCCCAGTCTGGCCTATATGTTACTCCTTCTCCAGTCTGGCCTATATGTGACTCCTTCCCCAGTCTGGCCTATATGTGACTCCTTCCCCGGTCTGGCCTATATGTGAATCCTTCCCCAGTCTTGCCTATATGTGACTCCTTCCCCAGTCTGGCCTATATGTGACTCCTTCCCCGGTCTGGCCTATATGTGACTCCTTCCCCAGTCTGGCATATATGTGACTCCTTCCCCAGTCTGGCCTATATGTGACTCCTTCCCCAGTCTGGCCTATATGTGACTCCTTCCCCAGTCTGGCCTATATGTGACTCCTTCCCCAGTCTGGCCTATATGTGACTCCTTCCCCAGTCTGGCCTGTATGTGACTCCTTCCCCAGTCTGGCCTATATGTGACTCCTTCCCCGGTCTGGCCTATATGTGACTCCTTCCCCAGTCTGGCCTATATGTGACTCCTTCCCCAGTCTGGCCTATATGTGACTCCTTCACCAGTCTGGCCTATCTGTGACTCCTTCCCCAGTCTGGCCTATAAGTGACTCCTTCCCCAGTCTGGCCTATATGTGACTCCTTCCCCGGTCTGGCCTATCTGTGACTCCTTCCCCGGTCTGACCTATCTTTGACTCCTTCCCTAGTCTGCCCTATCTGTGACTCCTTCCGCAGTCTGGCCTATATGTGACTCCTTCCCCGGTCTGGCCTATATGTGACTCCTTCCCCGGTCTGGCCTATATGTGACTCCTTCCCCAGTCTGGCCTATATGTGACTCCTTCCCCAGTCTGGCCTATATGTGACTCCTTCCCCAGTCTGGCCTATATGTGACTCCTTCCCCAGTCTGGCCTAAATGTGACTCCTTCCCCAGTCTGGCCTATATGTGACTCCTTCCCCAGTCTGGCCTATATGTGACTCCTTCCCCAGTCTGGCCTATATGTGTCTCCTTCCCCGGTCTGGCCTATCTGTGACTCCTTCCCCGGTCTGACCTATCTTTGACTCCTTCCCTAGTCTGGCCTATCTGTGACTCCGTCCGCAGTCTGGCCTATATGTGACTCCTTCCCCAGTCTGGCCTATATGTGACTCCTTCCCCAGTCTGGCCTATATGTGACTCCTTCCCCAGTCTGGCCTATATGTGACTCCTTCCCCAGTCTGGCCTATATGTGACTCTTTCCCCAGTCTGGCCTATATGTGACTCCTTCCCCAGTCTGGCCTATATGTGACTCCTTCCCCAGTCTGGCCTATATGTGACTCCTTCACCAGTCTGGCCAATCTGTGACTCCTTCCCCAGCCTGGCCTATAAGTGACTCCTTCCCCAGTCTGGCCTATATGTGACTCCTTCCCCGGTCTGGCCTATCTGTGACTCCTTCCCCGGTCTGACCTATCTTTGACTCCTTCCCTAGTCTGGCCTATCTGTGACTCCTTCCGCAGTCTGGCCTATATGTGACTCCTTCCCCAGTCTGGCCTATATGTGACTCCTTCCCCAGTCTGGCCTATATGTGACTCCTTCCCCAGTCTGGCCTCTATGTGACTCATTCCCCGGTCTGGCCTATATGTGACTCCTTCCCCAGTCTGGCCTATATGTGACTCCTTCCCCAGTCTGGCCTATATGTGACTCCTTCCCCAGTCTGGCCTATATGTGTCTCCTTCCCCGGTCTGGCCTATCTGTGACTCCTTCCCCGGTCTGACCTATCTTTGACTCCTTCCCTAGTCTGGCCTATCTGTGACTCCGTCCGCAGTCTGGCCTATATGTGACTCCTTCCCCAGTCTGGCCTATATGTGACTCCTTCCCCAGTCTGGCCTCTATGTGACTCATTCCCCGGTCTGGCCTATATGTGACTCCTTCCCCAGTCTGGCCGATATGTGACTCCATCCCCGGTCTGGCCTATATGTGACTCCTTCCCCAGTCTGGCCTATATGTGACTCCTTCCCCGGTCTGGCCCATATGTGAGTCCTTCCCCAGTCTGGCCTATATGTGACTCCTTCCCCAGTCTGGCCTATATGTGACTCCTTCCCCAGTCTGGCCTATTTGTGAATCCTTCCCCAGTCTGGCCTATTTGTGTCTCCTTCGCCGGTCCGGCCTATATGTGGCTCCTTCCCCAGTCTGGCCTCTATGTGACTCATTCCCCGGTCTGGCCCATATGTGAGTCCTTCCCCAGTCTGGCCTATATGTGACTCCTTCCCCGGTCTGGCCTATATGTGACTCCTTCCCCGGTCTGGCCTATATGTGACTCCTTCCACGGTCCGGCCTATATGTGACTCCTTCCCCGGTCTGGCCTATATGTGACTCCTTCCCCGGTCCGGCCTATATGTGACTCCTTCCCCGGTCTGGCCTATATGTGACTCCTTCCCCAGTCTGGCCTATATGTGTCTCCTTCCCCGGTCTGGCCTATATGTGACTCCTACCCCAGTCTGGCCGATATGTGACACCTTCCCCGGTCTGGCCTATATGTGACTCCTTCCCCAGTCTGGCCTATATGTGACTCCTTCCCCGGTCTGGCCTATATGTGACCCCTTCCCCAGTCTGGCCTATATGTTACTCCTTCTCCAGTCTGGCCTATATGTGACTCCTTCCCCAGTCTGGCCTATATGTGACTCCTTCCCCGGTCTGGCCTATATGTGACTCCTTCCCCAGTCTGGCCTATATGTGACTCCTTCCCCAGTCTGGCCTATATGTGACTCCTTCCCCAGTCTGGCATATATGTGACTCCTTCCCCAGTCTGGCCTATATGTGACTCCTTCCCCAGTCTGGCCTATATGTGACTCCTTCCCCAGTCTGGCCTATATGTGATTCCTTGCCCAGTCTGGCCTATATGTGACTCCTTCCCCAGTCTGGCCTGTATGTGACTCCTTCCCCAGTCTGGCCTATATGTGACTCCTTCCCCGGTCTGGCCTATATGTGACTCCTTCCCCAGTCTGGCCTATATGTGACTCCTTCCCCAGTCTGGCCTATATGTGACTCCTTCACCAGTCTGGCCTATCTGTGACTCCTTCCCCAGTCTGGCCTATAAGTGACTCCTTCCCCAGTCTGGCCTATATGTGACTCCTTCCCCGGTCTGGCCTATCTGTGACTCCTTCCCCGGTCTGACCTATCTTTGACTCCTTCCCTAGTCTGGCCTATCTGTGACTCCTTCCGCAGTCTGGCCTATATGTGACTCCTTCCCCGGTCTGGCCTATATGTGACTCCTTCCCCGGTCTGGCCTATATGTGACTCCTTCCCCAGTCTGGCCTATATGTGACTCCTTCCCCAGTCTGGCCTATATGTGACTCCTTCCCCAGTCTGGCCTATATGTGACTCCTTCCCCAGTCTGGCCTAAATGTGACTCCTTCCCCAGACTGGCCTATATGTGACTCCTTCCCCAGTCTGGCCTATATGTGACTCCTTCCCCAGTCTGGCCTATATGTGTCTCCTTCCCCGGTCTGGCCTATCTGTGACTCCTTCCCCGGTCTGACCTATCTTTGACTCCTTCCCTAGTCTGGCCTATCTGTGACTCCGTCCGCAGTCTGGCCTATATGTGACTCCTTCCCCAGTCTGGCCTATATGTGACTCCTTCCCCAGTCTGGTCTATATGTGACTCCTTCCCCAGTCTGGCCTATATGTGACTCCTTCCCCAGTCTGGCCTATATGTGACTCTTTCCCCAGTCTGGCCTATATGTGACTCCTTCCCCAGTCTGGCCTATATGTGACTCCTTCCCCAGTCTGGCCTATAGGTGACTCCTTCACCAGTCTGGCCAATCTGTGACTCCTTCCCCAGCCTGGCCTATAAGTGACTCCTTCCCCAGTCTGGCCTATATGTGACTCCTTCCCCGGTCTGGCCTATCTGTGACTCCTTCCCCGGTCTGACCTATCTTTGACTCCTTCCCTAGTCTGGCCTATCTGTGACTCCTTCCGCAGTCTGGCCTATATGTGACTCCTTCCCCAGTCTGGCCTATATGTGACTCCTTCCCCAGTCTGGCCTATATGTGACTCCTTCCCCAGTCTGGCCTATATGTGACTCCTTCCCCAGTCTGGCTTATATGTGACTCCTTCACCAGTCTGGCCTGTCTGTGACTCCTTCCCCAGCCTGGCCTATAAGTGACTCCTTCCCCAGTCTGGCCTATATGTGACTCCTTCCCCGGTCTGGCCTATCTGTGACTCCTTCCCCGGTCTGACCTCTCTTTGACTCCTTCCCTCGTCTTGCCTATCTGTGACTCCTTCCCCAGTCTGACCTATATGTGACTCCTTCCCCGGTCTGGCCTATATGTGCCTCCTTCCCCGGTCTGGCCTTTATGTGACTCCTTCCCCGGTCTGGCATATATGTGACTCCTTCCCCGGTCTGGCCTATATGTGGCTCCTTCCCCGGTCTGGCCTATATGTGACTCCTTCCCCGGTCTGGCCTATCTGTGACTCCTTCCCCGGTCTGGCCTATATGTGACTCCTTCCCCAGTCTGGCCTATATGTGTCTCCTTCCCCAGTCTGGCCTATATGTGACTCCATCCCCGGTCTGGCCGATATGTGACTCCTTCCCCGGTCTGGCCTATATGTGACTCCTTCCCCGGTCCGGCCTATATGTGACTCCTTCCCCGGTCCGGCCTATATGTGACTCCTTCCCCGGTCTGGCCTATATGTGACTCCTTCCCCGGTCCGGCCTATATGTGACTCCTTCCCTGGTCTGGCCTATATGTGACTCCTTCCCCGGTCCGGCCTATATGTGACTCCTTCCCCGGTCTGGCCTATATGTGACTCCTTCCCCGGTCCTGCCTGTATGTGGCTCCTTCCCCGGTCTGGCCTATATGTGACTCCTTCCCCAGTCTGGCCTATATGTGTCTCCTTCCCCAGCCTGGCCTATATGTGACTCCTTCCCCAGTCTGGCCTATATGTGACTCCTTCCCCGGTCTGGCCTATTTGTGACTCCTTCCCCACTCTGGCCTATATTTGACTCCTTCCCCGGTCTGGCCTATATGTGACTCCTTCCCCAGTCTGGCCTATATGCGTCTCCTTCCCCAGCCTGGCCTATATGTGACTCCTTCCCCAGTCTGGCCTATATGTGACTCCTTCCCCGGTCTGGCCTATTTGTGACTCCTTCCCCACTCTGGCCTATATTTGACTCCTTCCCCGGTCTGGCCTATATGTGACTCCTTCCCCAGTCTGGCCTATATGTTACTCCTTCTCCAGTCTGGCCTATATGTGACTCCTTCCCCAGTCTGGCCTATATGTGACTCCTTCCCCGGTCTGGCCTATATGTGACTCCTTCCCCAGTCTGGCCTATATGTAACTCCTTCCCCAGTCTGGCCGATATGTGACTCCTTCCCCGGTCTGGCCTATATGTGACTCCTTCCCCAGTCTGGCATATATGTCACTCCTTCCCCAGTCTGGCCTATATGTGACTCCTTCCCCAGTCTGGCCTATATGTGACTCCTTCCCCAGTCTGGCCTATATGTGACTCCTTCCCCAGTCTGGCCTATATGTGACTCCTTCCCAAGTCTGGCCTATATGTGAATCCTTCCCCAGTCTGGCCTATATGTGACTCTTTCCCCAGTCTGGCCTATGTGTGAATCCTTCCCCAGTCTGGCCTATATGTGACTCCTTCCCCAGTCTGGCCTATATGTGACTCCTTCCCCAGTCTGGCCTATATGTGACTCCTTCACCAGTCTGGCCTATCTGTGACTCCTTCCCCAGTCTGGCCTATAAGTGACTCCTTCCCCAGTCTGGCCTATATGTGACTCCTTCCCCAGTCTGGCCTATATGTGACTCCTTCCCCAGTCTGGCCTATATGTGACTCCTTCCCAAGTCTGGCCTATATGTGACTCCTTCCCCGGTCTGGCCTATATGTGACTCTTTCCCCAGTCTGGCCTATGTGTGACTCCTTCCCCAGTCTGGCCTATATGTGACTCCTTCCCCAGTCTGGCCTATATGTGACTCCTTCCCCAGTCTGGCCTATATGTGACTCCTTCACCAGTCTGGCCTATCTGTGACTCCTTCCCCAGTCTGGCGTATAAGTGACTCCTTCCCCAGTCTGGCCTATATGTGACTCCTTCCCCGGTCTGGCCTATCTGTGACTCCTTCCCCGGTCTGACCTATCTTTGACTCCTTCCCTAGTCTGGCCTATCTGTGACTCCTTCCGCAGTCTGGCCTATATGTGACTCCTTCCCCAGTCTGGCCTATATGTGACTCCTTCCCCGGTCTGGCCTATATGTGACTCCTTCCCCAGTCTGGCCTATATGTGACTCCTTCCCCAGTCTGGCCTATATGTGACTCCTTCCCCGGTCTGGCCTATATGTGACTCCTTCCCCAGTCTGGCATATATGTGACTCGTTCCCCAGTCTGGCCTATATGTGACTCCTTCCCCAGTCTGGCCTATATGTGACTCCTTCCCCAGTCTGGCCTATATGTGACTCCTTCCCCAGTCTGTCCTATATGTGACTCCTTCCCCAGTCTGGCCTATATGTGACTCCTTCCCCAGTCTGGCCTATATGTGACTCCTTCACCAGTCTGGCCTATCTGTGACTCCTTCCCCAGTCTGGCCTATAAGTGACTCCTTCCCCAGTCTGGCCTATATGTGACTCCTTCCCCGGTCTGGCCTATCTGTGACTCCTTCCCCGGTCTGACCTATCTATGACTCCTTCCCTAGTCTGGCCCATCTGTGACTCCTTCCGCAGTCTGGCCTATATGTGACGCCTTCCCCGGTCTTGCCTATCTGTGACTCCTTCCCCAGTCTGGCCAAAATGTGACTCCTTCGCCGGTCTGGCCTATATGTGACTCCTTCCCCGGTCTGGCCAATATGTGGCTCCTTCCCCGATCTGGCCTTTATGTGACTCCTTCCCTGGTCTGGCATATATGTGACTCCTTCCCCGGTCTGGCCTATATGTGGCTCCTTCCCCGGTCTGGCCTATATGTGACTCCTTCCCCGGTCTGGCCTATCTGTGACTCCTTCCCTGGTCTGGCCTATATGTGACTCCTTCCCAGTCTGGCCTGTATGTGACTCCTTCCCCAGTCTGGCCTATATGTGACTCCTTCCCCAGTCTGGCCTATATGTGACTCCTTCCCCAGTCTGGCCTATATGTGACTCCTTCCCCAGTCTGGCCTATATGTGATTCCTTCCCCAGTCTGGCCTGTATGTGACTCCTTCCCCAGTCTGGCCTATATGTGACTCCTTCCCCAGTCTGGCCTATATGCGGCTCCTTCCCCAGTCTGGCCTATATGTGACTCCTTCCCCAGTCTGGCCTATATGTGACTCCTTCCCCAGTCTAGTCTGTATGTGACTCCTTCCCCAGTCTGGCCTATATGTGACTCCTTCCCCAGTCTGGCCTATATGTGACTCCTTCCCCAGTCTGTCCTATATGTGACTCCTTCCCCAGTCTGGCCTATATGTGACTCCTTCCCCAGTCTGGCCTATATGTGACTCCTTCACCAGTCTGGCCTATCTGTGACTCCTTCCCCAGTCTGGCCTATAAGTGACTCCTTCCCCAGTCTGGCCTATATGTGACTCCTTCCCCGGTCTGGCCTATCTGTGACTCCTTCCCCGGTCTGACCTATCTATGACTCCTTCCCTAGTCTGGCCCATCTGTGACTCCTTCCGCAGTCTGGCCTATATGTGACGCCTTCCCCGGTCTTGCCTATCTGTGACTCCTTCCCCAGTCTGGCCAAAATGTGACTCCTTCGCCGGTCTGGCCTATATGTGACTCCTTCCCCGGTCTGGCCAATATGTGGCTCCTTCCCCGATCTGGCCTTTATGTGACTCCTTCCCTGGTCTGGCATATATGTGACTCCTTCCCCGGTCTGGCCTATATGTGGCTCCTTCCCCGGTCTGGCCTATATGTGACTCCTTCCCCGGTCTGGCCTATCTGTGACTCCTTCCCTGGTCTGGCCTATATGTGACTCCTTCCCAGTCTGGCCTGTATGTGACTCCTTCCCCAGTCTGGCCTATATGTGACTCCTTCCCCAGTCTGGCCTATATGTGACTCCTTCCCCAGTCTGGCCTATATGTGACTCCTTCCCCAGTCTGGCCTATATGTGATTCCTTCCCCAGTCTGGCCTGTATGTGACTCCTTCCCCAGTCTGGCCTATATGTGACTCCTTCCCCAGTCTGGCCTATATGCGGCTCCTTCCCCAGTCTGGCCTATATGTGACTCCTTCCCCAGTCTGGCCTATATGTGACTCCTTCCCCAGTCTAGTCTGTATGTGACTCCTTCCCCAGTCTGGCCTATATGTGACTCCTTCCCCAGTCTGGTCTATATGTGACTCCTTCCCCAGTCTGGGCTATATGTGTCTCCTTCGCCGGTCTGGCCTATATGTGACTCCTTCCCCAGTCTGGCCTATATGTGACTCCTTCCCCAGTCTGGCCTATTTGTGAATCCTTCCCCAGTCTGGCCTATTTGTGTCTCCTTCGCCGTTCCAGCCTATATGTGTCTCCTTCCCCAGTCTGGCCTCTATGTGACTCATTCCCCGGTCTGGCCTATATGTGACTCCTTCCCCAGTCTGGCCGATATGTGACTCCATCCCCGGTCTGGCCTATATGTGACTCCTTCCCCAGTCTGGCCTATATGTGACTCCTTCCCCGGTCTGGCCCATATGTGAGTCCTTCCCCAGTCTGGCCTATATGTGACTCCTTCCCCGGTCTGGCCTATATGTGACTCCTTCCCCGGTCTGGCCTATATGTGACTCCTTCCACGGTCCGGCCTATATGTGACTCCTTCCCCGGTCTGGCCTATATGTGACTCCTTCCCCGGTCCGGCCTATATGTGACTCCTTCCCCGGTCTGGCCTATATGTGACTCCTTCCCCAGTCTGGCCTATATGTGTCTCCTTCCCCGGTCTGGCCTATATGTGACTCCTACCCCAGTCTGGCCTATATGTGACACCTTCCCCGGTCTGGCCTATATGTGACTCCTTCCCCAGTCTGGCCTATATGTGACTCCTTCCCCGGTCTGGCCTATATGTGACTCCTTCCCCAGTCTGGCCTATATGTTACTCCTTCTCCAGTCTGGCCTATATGTGACTCCTTCCCCAGTCTGGCCTATATGTAACTCCTTCCCCGGTCTGGCCTATATGTGAATCCTTCCCCAGTCTGGCCTATATGTGACTCCTTCCCCAGTCTGGCCTATATGTGACTCCTTCCCCGGTCTGGCCTATATGTGACTCCTTCCCCAGTCTGGCATATATGTGACTCCTTCCCCAGTCTGGCCTATATGTGACTCCTTCCCCAGTCTGGCCTATATGTGACTCCTTCCCCAGTCTGGCCTATATGTGACTCCTTCCCCAGTCTGGCCTGTATGTGACTCCTTCCCCAGTCTGGCCTATATGTGACTCCTTCCCCGGTCTGGCCTATATGTGACTCCTTCCCCAGTCTGGCCTATATGTGACTCCTTCCCCAGTCTGGCCTATATGTGACTCCTTCACCAGTCTGGCCTATCTGTGACTCCTTCCCCAGTCTGGCCTATAAGTGACTCCTTCCCCAGTCTGGCCTATATGTGACTCCTTCCCCGGTCTGGCCTATCTGTGACTCCTTCCCCGGTCTGACCTATCTTTGACTCCTTCCCTAGTCTGGCCTATCTGTGACTCCTTCCGCAGTCTGGCCTATATGTGACTCCTTCCCCGGTCTGGCCTATATGTGACTCCTTCCCCGGTCTGGCCTATATGTGACTCCTTCCCCAGTCTGGCCTATATGTGACTCCTTCCCCAGTCTGGCCTATATGTGACTCCTTCCACAGTCTGGCCTATATGTGACTCCTTCCCCAGTCTGGCCTAAATGTGACACCTTCCCCAGTCTGGCCTATATGTGACTCCTTCCCCAGTCTGGCCTATATGTGACTCCTTCCCCAGTCTGGCCTATATGTGTCTCCTTCCCCGGTCTGGCCTATCTGTGACTCCTTCCCCGGTCTGACCTATCTTTGACTCCTTCCCTAGTCTGGCCTATCTGTGACTCCGTCCGCAGTCTGGCCTATATGTGACTCCTTCCCCAGTCTGGCCTATATGTGACTCCTTCCCCAGTCTGGCCTATATGTGACTCCTTCCCCAGTCTGGCCTATATGTGACTCCTTCCCCAGTCTGGCCTATATGTGACTCTTTCCCCAGTCTGGCCTATATGTGACTCCTTCCCCAGTCTGGCCTATATGTGACTCCTTCCCCAGTCTGGCCTATATGTGACTCCTTCACCAGTCTGGCCAATCTGTGACTCCTTCCCCAGCCTGGCCTATAAGTGACTCCTTCCCCAGTCTGGCCTATATGTGACTCCTTCTCCGGTCTGGCCTATATGTGACTCCTTCCCCCGTCTGGCCTATATGTGACTCCTTCCATAGTCTGGCCTATATGTGACTCCTTCCCCAGTCTGGCCTATATGTGACTCCTTCCCCGGTCTGGCCTATAGGTGACTCCTTCCCTAGTCTGGTCTATCAGTGACTCCTTCCGCAGTCTGGCCGATATGTGACTCCTTCCCCGGTCTTGCCTATCTGTGACTCCTTCCCCAGTCTGGCCGAGATGTGACTCCTTCCCCGGTCTGGCATATATGTGACTCCTTCCCCAGTCTGGCCTATATGTGGCTCCTTCCCCGGTCTGGCCTATATGTGACTCCTTCCCCGGTCTGGCCTATCTGTGACTCCTTCCCCGGTCTGGCCTATATGTGACTCCTTCCCCAGTCTGGCCTATATGTGTCTCCTTCCCCAGTCTGGCCTATATGTGACTCCTTCCCCGGTCTGGCCGATATGTGACTCCTTTCCCGGTCTGGCCTATATGTGACTCCTTCCCCGGTCCGGCCTATATGTGACTCCTTCCCCGGTCCGGCCTATATGTGACTCCTTCCCCGGTCTGGCCTATATGTGACTCCTTCCCTGGTCCGGCCTATATGTGACTCCTTCCCCGGTCTGGCCTATATGTGGCTCCTTCCCCGGTCCGGCCTATATGTGACTCCTTCCCCGGTCTGGCCTATATGTGACTCCTTCCCCGGTCTGGCCTATATGTGACTCCTTCCCCAGTCTGGCCTATATGTTACTCCTTCCCCAGTCTGGCCTATATGTGACTCCTTCCCCGGTCTGGCCTATATGTGACTCCTTCCCCAGTCTGGCCTATATGTTACTCCTTCTCCAGTCTGGCCTATATGTGACTCCTTCCCCAGTCTGGCCTATATGTGACTCCTTCCCCGGTCTGGCCTATATGTGACTCCTTCCCCAGTCTGGCCTATATGTGACTCCTTCCCCGGTCTGGCCTATATGTGACTCCTTCCCCAGTCTGGCCTATATGTGACTCCTTCCCCAGTCTGGCCTATATGTGACTCCTTCCCCGGTCTGGCCTACATGTGACTCCTTCCCCAGTCTGGCATATATGTGACTCCTTCCCCAGTCTGGCCTATATGTGACTCCTTCCCCAGTCTGGCCTATATGTGACTCCTTCCCCAGTCTGGCCTATATGTGACTCCTTCCCCAGTCTGACCTATATGTGACTCCTTCCCAAGTCTGGCCTATATGTGACTCCTTCCCCGGTCTGGCCTATATGTGACTCTTTCCCCAGTCTGGCCTATGTGTGACTCCTTCCCCAGTCTGGCCTATATGTGACTCCTTCCCCAGTCTGGCCTATATGTGACTCCTTCCCCAGCCTGGCCTATAAGTGACTCCTTCCCCAGTCTGGCCTATATGTGACTCCTTCTCCGGTCTGGCCTATATGTGACTCCTTCCCCCGTCTGGCCTATATGTGACTCCTTCCATAGTCTGGCCTATATGTGACTCCTTCCCCAGTCTGGCCTATATGTGACTCCTTCCCCAGTCTGGCCTATATGTGACTCCTTCCCCAGTCTGGCCTATATGTGTCTCCTTCCCCGGTCTGGCCTATCTGTGACTCCTTCCCCGGTCTGACCTATCTTTGACTCCTTCCCTAGTCTGGCCTATCTGTGACTCCGTCCGCAGTCTGGCCTATATGTGACTCCTTCCCCAGTCTGGCCTATATGTGACTCCTTCCCCAGTCTGGCCTATATGTGACTCCTTCCCCAGTCTGGCCTATATGTGACTCCTTCCCCAGTCTGGCCTATATGTGACTCTTTCCCCAGTCTGGCCTATATGTGACTCCTTCCCCAGTCTGGCCTATATGTGACTCCTTCCCCAGTCTGGCCTATATGTGACTCCTTCACCTGTCTGGCCAATCTGTGACTCCTTCCCCAGCCTGGCCTATAAGTGACTCCTTCCCCAGTCTGGCCTATATGTGACTCCTTCTCCGGTCTGGCCTATATGTGACTCCTTCCCCCGTCTGGCCTATATGTGACTCCTTCCATAGTCTGGCCTATATGTGACTCCTTCCCCAGTCTGGCCTATATGTGACTCCTTCCCCGGTCTGGCCTATAGGTGACTCCTTCCCTAGTCTGGTCTATCAGTGACTCCTTCCGCAGTCTGGCCGATATGTGACTCCTTCCCCGGTCTTGCCTATCTGTGACTCCTTCCCCAGTCTGGCCGAGATGTGACTCCTTCCCCGGTCTGGCATATATGTGACTCCTTCCCCAGTCTGGCCTATATGTGGCTCCTTCCCCGGTCTGGCCTATAAGTGACTCCTTCCCCGGTCTGGCCTATCTGTGACTCCTTCCCCGGTCTGGCCTATATGTGACTCCTTCCCCAGTCTGGCCTATATGTGTCTCCTTCCCCAGTCTGGCCTATATGTGACTCCTTCCCCGGTCTGGCCGATATGTGACTCCTTTCCCGGTCTGGCCTATATGTGACTCCTTCCCCGGTCCGGCCTATATGTGACTCCTTCCCCGGTCCGGCCTATATGTGACTCCTTCCCCGGTCTGGCCTATATGTGACTCCTTCCCTGGTCCGGCCTATATGTGACTCCTTCCCCGGTCTGGCCTATATGTGGCTCCTTCCCCGGTCCGGCCTATATGTGACTCCTTCCCCGGTCTGGCCTATATGTGACTCCTTCCCCGGTCTGGCCTATATGTGACTCCTTCCCCAGTCTGGCCTATATGTTACTCCTTCTCCAGTCTGGCCTATATGTGACTCCTTCCCCAGTCTGGCCTATATGTGACTCCTTCCCCGGTCTGGCCTATATGTGACTCCTTCCCCAGTCTGGCCTATATGTGACTCCTTCCCCGGTCTGGCCTATATGTGACTCCTTCCCCAGTCTGGCCTATATGTGACTCCTTCCCCAGTCTGGCCTATATGTGACTCCTTCCCCGGTCTGGCCTACATGTGACTCCTTCCCCAGTCTGGCATATATGTGACTCCTTCCCCAGTCTGGCCTATATGTGACTCCTTCCCCAGTCTGGCCTATATGTGACTCCTTCCCCAGTCTGGCCTATATGTGACTCCTTCCCCAGTCTGACCTATATGTGACTCCTTCCCAAGTCTGGCCTATATGTGACTCCTTCCCCGGTCTGGCCTATATGTGACTCTTTCCCCAGTCTGGCCTATGTGTGACTCCTTCCCCAGTCTGGCCTATATGTGACTCCTTCCCCAGTCTGGCCTATATGTGACTCCTTCCCCAGCCTGGCCTATAAGTGACTCCTTCCCCAGTCTGGCCTATATGTGACTCCTTCTCCGGTCTGGCCTATATGTGACTCCTTCCCCCGTCTGGCCTATATGTGACTCCTTCCATAGTCTGGCCTATATGTGACTCCTTCCCCAGTCTGGCCTATATGTGACTCCTTCCCCAGTCTGGCCTATATGTGACTCCTTCCCCAGTCTGGCCTATATGTGTCTCCTTCCCCGGTCTGGCCTATCTGTGACTCCTTCCCCGGTCTGACCTATCTTTGACTCCTTCCCTAGTCTGGCCTATCTATGACTCCGTCCGCAGTCTGGCCTATATGTGACTCCTTCCCCAGTCTGGCCTATATGTGACTCCTTCCCCAGTCTGGCCTATATGTGACTCCTTCCCCAGTCTGGCCTATATGTGACTCCTTCCCCAGTCTGGCCTATATGTGACTCTTTCCCCAGTCTGGCCTATATGTGACTCCTTCCCCAGTCTGGCCTATATGTGACTCCTTCCCCAGTCTGGCCTATATGTGACTCCTTCACCAGTCTGGCCAATCTGTGACTCCTTCCCCAGCCTGGCCTATAAGTGACTCCTTCCCCAGTCTGGCCTATATGTGACTCCTTCTCCGGTCTGGCCTATATGTGACTCCTTCCCCCGTCTGGCCTATATGTGACTCCTTCCATAGTCTGGCCTATATGTGACTCCTTCCCCAGTCTGGCCTATATGTGACTCCTTCCCCGGTCTGGCCTATAGGTGACTCCTTCCCTAGTCTGGTCTATCAGTGACTCCTTCCGCAGTCTGGCCGATATGTGACTCCTTCCCCGGTCTTGCCTATCTGTGACTCCTTCCCCAGTCTGGCCGAGATGTGACTCCTTCCCCGGTCTGGCATATATGTGACTCCTTCCCCAGTCTGGCCTATATGTGGCTCCTTCCCCGGTCTGGCCTATATGTGACTCCTTCCCCGGTCTGGCCTATCTGTGACTCCTTCCCCGGTCTGGCCTATATGTGACTCCTTCCCCAGTCTGGCCTATATGTGTCTCCTTCCCCAGTCTGGCCTATATGTGACTCCTTCCCCGGTCTGGCCGATATGTGACTCCTTTCCCGGTCTGGCCTATATGTGACTCCTTCCCCGGTCCGGCCTATATGTGACTCCTTCCCCGGTCCGGCCTATATGTGACTCCTTCCCCGGTCTGGCCTATATGTGACTCCTTTCCTGGTCCGGCCTATATGTGACTCCTTCCCCGGTCTGGCCTATATGTGGCTCCTTCCCCGGTCCGGCCTATATGTGACTCCTTCCCCGGTCTGGCCTATATGTGACTCCTTCGCCGGTCCTGCCTATATGTGGCTCCTTCCCCGGTCTGGCCTATATGTGACTCCTTCCCCAGTCTGGCCTATATGTGTCTCCTTCCCCGGCCTGGCCGATATGTGACTCCTTCCCCAGTCTGGCCTATATGTGACTCCTTCCCCGGTCTGGCCTATATGTGACTCCTTCCCCAGTCTGGCCTATATGTGACTCCTTCCCCGGTCTGGCCTATATGTGACTCCTTCCCCAGTCTGGCCTATATGTTACTCCTTCCCCAGTCTGGCCTATATGTGACTCCTTCCCCGGTCTGGCCTATATGTGACTCCTTCCCCAGTCTGGCCTATATGTTACTCCTTCTCCATTCTGGCCTATATGTGACTCCTTCCCCAGTCTGGCCTATATGTGACTCCTTCCCCGGTCTGGCCTATATGTGACTCCTTCCCCAGTCTGGCCTATATGTGACTCCTTCCCCGGTCTGGCCTATATGTGACTCCTTCCCCAGTCTGGCCTATATGTGACTCCTTCCCCAGTCTGGCCTATATGTGACTCCTTCCCCGGTCTGGCCTACATGTGACTCCTTCCCCAGTCTGGCATATATGTGACTCCTTCCCCAGTCTGGCCTATATGTGACTCCTTCCCCAGTCTGGCCTATATGTGACTCCTTCCCCAGTCTGGCCTATATGTGACTCCTTCCCCAGTCTGACCTATATGTGACTCCTTCCCAAGTCTGGCCTATATGTGACTCCTTCCCCGGTCTGGCCTATATGAGACTCTTTCCCCAGTCTGGCCTATGTGTGACTCCTTCCCCAGTCTGGCCTATATGTGACTCCTTCCCCGGTCTGGCCTACATGTGACTCCTTCCCCAGTCTGGCATATATGTGACTCCTTCCCCAGTCTGGCCTATATGTGACTCCTTCCCCAGTCTGGCCTATATGTGACTCCTTCCCCAGTCTGGCCTATATGTGACTCCTTCCCCAGTCTGGCCTATATGTGACTCCTTCCCAAGTCTGGCCTATATGTGACTCCTTCCCCGGTCTGGCCTATATGTGACTCTTTCCCCAGTCTGGCCTATGTGTGACTCCTTCCCCAGTCTGACCTATATGTGACTCCTTCCCCAGTCTGGCCTATATGTGACTCCTTCCCCGGTCTGGCCTATATGTGACTCCTTCCCCAGTCTGGCCTATCTGTGACTCCTTCCCAATTCTGGCCTATATGTGACTCCTTCCCCAGTCTGGCCTATATTTGACTCCTTCCCCGGTCTGGCCTATATGTGACTCCTTTCCCGGTCTGCCCTATATGTGACTCCTTCCCCGGTCTGGCCTATATGTGGCTCCTTCCCCAGTCTGAGCTATATGTGACTCCTTCCCCAGTCTGGCCTATATGTGACTCCTTCCCCGGTCTGGCCTATATGTGACTCCTTCCCCGGTCTGGCCTATCTGGCACCCCTTCCCCAGTCTGGCCTATAAGTGACTCCTTCCCCGGTCTGGCCTATCTGTGACTCCTTCCCCGGTCTGGCCTATATGTGACTCCTTCCCCAGTCTGGCCTATATGTGTCTCCTTCCCCAGTCTGGCCTATATGTGACTCCATCCCCGGTCTGGCCGATATGTGACTCCTTCCCCGGTCTGGCCTATATGTGACTCCTTCCCCGGTCTGGCCTATATGTGACTCCTTCCCCGGTCCGGCCTATATGTGACTCCTTCCCCGGTCTGGCCTATATGTGACTCCTTCCCCGGTCCGGCCTATATGTGACTCCTTCCCTGGTCTGGCCTATATGTGACTCCTTCCCCGGTCCGGCCTATATGTGACTCCTTCCCCGGTCTGGCCTATATGTGACTCCTTCCCCGGTCCTGCCTATATGTGGCTCCTTCCCCGGTCTGGCCTATATGTGACTCCTTCCCCAGTCTGGCCTATATGTGTCTCCTTCCCCGGCCTGGCCTATATGTGACTCCTTCCCCAGTCTGGCCTATATGTGACTCCTTCCCCGGTCTGGCCTATTTGTGAATCCTTCCCCACTCTGGCCTATATTTGACTCCTTCCCCGGTCTGGCCTATATGTGACTCCTTCCCCAGTCTGGCCTATATGTTACTCCTTCTCCAGTCTGGCCTATATGTGACTCCTTCCCCAGTCTGGCCTATATGTGACTCCTTCCCCGGTCTGGCCTATATGTGACTCCTTCCCCAGTCTGGCCTATATGTAACTCCTTCCCCAGTCTGGCCGATATGTGACTCCTTCCCCGGTCTGGCCTATATGTGACTCCTTCCCCAGTCTGGCATATATGTGACTCCTTCCCCAGTCTGGCCTATATGTGACTCCTTCCCCAGTCTGGCCTATATGTGACTCCTTCCCCAGTCTGGCCTATATGTGACTCCTTCCCCAGTCTGGCCTATATGTGACTCCTTCCCAAGTCTGGCCTATATGTGAATCCTTCCCCAGTCTGGCCTATATGTGACTCTTTCCCCAGTCTGGCCTATGTGTGACTCCTTCCCCAGTCTGGCCTATATGTGACTCCTTCCCCAGTCTGGCCTATATGTGACTCCTTCCCCAGTCTGGCCTATATGTGACTCCTTCACCAGTCTGGCCTATCTGTGACTCCTTCCCCAGTCTGGCCTATAAGTGACTCCTTCCCCAGTCTGGCCTATATGTGACTCCTTCCCCAGTCTGGCCTATATGTGACTCCTTCCCCAGTCTGGCCTATATGTGACTCCTTCCCAAGTCTGGCCTATATGTGACTCCTTCCCCGGTCTGGCCTATATGTGACTCTTTCCCCAGTCTGGCCTATGTGTGACTCCTTCCCCAGTCTGGCCTATATGTGACTCCTTCCCCAGTCTGGCCTATATGTGACTCCTTCCCCAGTCTGGCCTATATGTGACTCCTTCACCAGTCTGGCCTATCTGTGACTCCTTCCCCAGTCTGGCGTATAAGTGACTCCTTCCCCAGTCTGGCCTATATGTGACTCCTTCCCCGGTCTGGCCTATCTGTGACTCCTTCCCTGGTCTGACCTATCTTTGACTCCTTCCCTAGTCTGGCCTATCTGTGACTCCTTCCGCAGTCTGGCCTATATGTGACTCCTTCCCCGGTCTGGCCTATATGTGACTCCTTCCCCGGTCTGGCCTATATGTGACTCCTTCCCCAGTCTGGCCTATATGTGACTCCTTCCCCAGTCTGGCCTATATGTGACTCCTTCCCCGGTCTGGCCTATATGTGACTCCTTCCCCAGTCTGGCATATATGTGACTCCTTCCCCAGTCTGGCCTATATGTGACTCCTTCCCCAGTCTGGCCTATATGTGACTCCTTCACCAGTCTGGCCTATCTGTGACTCCTTCCCCAGTCTGGCCTATAAGTGACTCCTTCCCCAGTCTGGCCTATATGTGACTCCTTCCCCGGTCTGGCCTATCTGTGACTCCTTCCCCGGTCTGACCTATCTATGACTCCTTCCCTAGTCTGGCCTATCTGTGACTCCTTCCGCAGTCTGGCCTATATGTGACGCCTTCCCCGGTCTTGCCTATCTGTGACTCCTTCCCCAGTCTGGACTATATGTGACTCCTTCGCCGGTCTGTCCTATATGTGACTCCTTCCCCGGTCTGGCCAATATGTGGCTCCTTCCCCGGTCTGGCCTTTATGTGACTCCTTCCCCGGTCTGGCATATATGTGACTCCTTCCCCGGTCTGGCCTATATGTGGCTCCTTCCCCGGTCTGGCCGATATGTGACTCCTTCCCCGGTCTGGCCTATCTGTGACTCCTTCCCTGGTCTGGCCTATATGTGACTCCTTCCCAGTCTGGCCTGTATGTGACTCCTTCCCCAGTCTGGCCTATATGTGACTCCTTCCCCAGTCTGGCCTATATGTGACTCCTTCCCCAGTCTGGCCTATATGTGATTCCTTCCCCAGTCTGGCCTGTTTGTGACTCCTTCCCCAGTCTGGCCTATATGTGACTCCTTCCCCAGTCTGGCCTATATGCGGCTCCTTCCCCAGTCTGGCCTATATGTGACTCCTTCCCCAGTCTGGCCTATATGTGACTCCTTCCCCGGTCTGGCCTATATGTGACTCCTTCCCCGGTCTGGCCTATATGTGACTCCTTCCCCAGTCTGGCCTATATGTGACTCCTTCCCCAGTCTGGTCTATATGTGACTCCTTCCCCAGTCTGGCCTATATGTGACTCCTTCCCCAGTCTGGCCTATATGTGACTCCTTCCCCAGTCTGGGCTATATGTGACTCCTTCCCCGGTCTGGCCTATATGAGACTCCTTCCCCAGTCTGGCCTATATGTGACTCCTTCCCCGGTCTAACCTATATGTGACTCCTTCCACGGACTGACCTATAAGTGACTCCTTCCCCAGACTGGCCTACATGTGACTCCGTCCCCAGACTGGCCTATATGTGACTCCTTCCCCGGTCTGACCTATATGTGACTCCCTCCCCAGACTGGCCTATATGTGACTCCTTCCCCAGTCTGGCCTACATGTGACTCCTTCCCCGGTCCTGCCTATATGTGGCTCCTTCCCCGGTCTGGCCTATATGTGACTCCTTCCCCAGTCTGGCCTATATGTGACTCCTTCCCCAGTCTGGCCTACATGTGACTCCTTCCCCGGTCCTGCCTATATGTGGCTCCTTCCCCGGTCTGGCCTATATGTGACTCCTTCCCCAGTCTGGCCTATATGTGTCTCCTTCCCCGGCCTGGCCTATATGTGACTCCTTCCCCAGTCTGGCCTATATGTGACTCCTTCCCCGGTCTGGCCTATTTGTGAATCCTTCCCCACTCTGGCCTATATTTGACTCCTTCCCCGGTCTGGCCTATATGTGACTCCTTCCCCAGTCTGACCTATATGTTACTCCTTCTCCAGTCTGGCCTATATGTGACTCCTTCCCCAGTCTGGCCTATATGTGACTCCTTCCCCGGTCTGGCCTATATGTGACTCCTTCCCCAGTCTGGCCTATATGTAACTCCTTCCCCAGTCTGGCCGATATGTGACTCCTTCCCCGGTCTGGCCTATATGTGACTCCTTCCCCAGTCTGGCATATATGTGACTCCTTCCCCAGTCTGGCCTATATGTGACTCCTTCCCCAGTCTGGCCTATATGTGACTCCTTCCCCAGTCTGGCCTATATGTGACTCCTTCCCCAGTCTGGCCTATATGTGACTCCTTCCCAAGTCTGGCCTATATGTGAATCCTTCCCCAGTCTGGCCTATATGTGACTCTTTCCCCAGTCTGGCCTATGTGTGACTCCTTCCCCAGTCTGGCCTATATGTGACTCCTTCCCCAGTCTGGCCTATATGTGACTCCTTCCCCAGTCTGGCATATATGTGACTCCTTCACCAGTCTGGCCTATCTGTGACTCCTTCCCCAGTCTGGCCTATAAGTGACTCCTTCCCCAGTCTGGCCTATATGTGACTCCTTCCCCAGTCTGGCCTATATGTGACTCCTTCCCCAGTCTGGCCTATATGTGACTCCTTCCCAAGTCTGGCCTATATCTGACTCCATCCCCGGTCTGGCCTATATGTGACTCTTTCCCCAGTCTGGCCTATGTGTGACTCCTTCCCCAGTCTGGCCTATATGTGACTCCTTCCCCAGTCTGGCCTATATGTGACTCCTTCCCCAGTCTGGCCTATATGTGACTCCTTCACCAGTCTGGCCTATCTGTGACTCCTTCCCCAGTCTGGCGTATAAGTGACTCCTTCCCCAGTCTGGCCTATATGTGACTCCTTCCCCGGTCTGGCCTATCTGTGACTCCTTCCCCGGTCTGACCTATCTTTGACTCCTTCCCTAGTCTGGCCTATCTGTGACTCCTTCCGCAGTCTGGCCTATATGTGACTCCTTCCCCGGTCTGGCCTATATGAGACTCCTTCCCCAGTCTGGCCTATATGTGACTCCTTCCCCGGTCTAACCTATCTTTGACTCCTTCCCTAGTCTGGCCTATCTGTGACTCCTTCCGCAGTCTGGCCTATATGTGACTCCTTCCACGGACTGACCTATAAGTGACTCCTTCCCCAGACTGGCCTACATGTGACTCCGTCCCCAGACTGGCCTATATATGACTCCTTCCCCGGTCTGACCTATATGTGACTCCCTCCCCAGACTGGCCTATATGTGACTCCTTCCCCAGTCTGGCCTACATGTGACTCCTTCCCCGGTCCTGCCTATATGTGGCTCCTTCCCCGGTCTGGCCTATATGTGACTCCTTCCCCAGTCTGGCCTATATGTGTCTCCTTCCCCGGCCTGGCCTATATGTGACTCCTTCCCCAGTCTGGCCTATATGTGACTCCTTCCGCGGTCTGGCCTATTTGTGAATCCTTCCCCACTCTGGCCTATATTTGACTCCTTCCCCGGTCTGGCCTATATGTGACTCCTTCCCCAGTCTGGCCTATATGTTACTCCTTCTCCAGTCTGGCCTATATGTGACTCCTTCCCCAGTCTGGCCTATATGTGACTCCTTCCCCGGTCTGGCCTATATGTGACTCCTTCCCCAGTCTGGCCTATATGTAACTCCTTCCCCAGTCTGGCCGATATGTGACTCCTTCCCCGGTCTGGCCTATATGTGACTCCTTCCCCAGTCTGGCATATATGTGACTCCTTCCCTAGTCTGGCCTATATGTGACTCCTTCCCCAGTCTGGCCTATATGTGACTCCTTCCCCAGTCTGGCCTATATGTGACTCCTTCCCCAGTCTGGCCTATATGTGACTCCTTCCCAAGTCTGGCCTGTATGTGAATCCTTCCCCAGTCTGGCCTATATGTGACTCTTTCCCCAGTCTGGCCTATGTGTGACTCCTTCCCCAGTCTGGCCTATATGTGACTCCTTCCCCAGTCTGGCCTATATGTGACTCCTTCCCCAGTCTGGCCTATATGTGACTCCTTCACCAGTCTGGCCTATCTGTGACTCCTTCCCCAGTCTGGCCTATAAGTGACTCCTTCCCCAGTCTGGCCTATATGTGACTCCTTCCCCAGTCTGGCCTATATGTGACTCCTTCCCTGGTCTGGCCTATATGTGACTCCTTCCCAGTCTGGCCTGTATGTGACTCCTTCCCCAGTCTGGCCTATATGTGACTCCTTCCCCAGTCTGGCCTATATGTGACTCCTTCCCCAGTCTGGCCTATATGTGATTCCTTCCCCAGTCTGGCCTGTTTGTGACTCCTTCCCCAGTCTGGCCTATATGTGACTCCTTCCCCAGTCTGGCCTATATGCGGCTCCTTCCCCAGTCTGGCCTATATGTGACTCCTTCCCCAGTCTGGCCTATATGTGACTCCTTCCCCGGTCTGGCCTATATGTGACTCCTTCCCCGGTCTGGCCTATATGTGACTCCTTCCCCAGTCTGGCCTATATGTGACTCCTTCCCCAGTCTGGTCTATATGTGACTCCTTCCCCAGTCTGGCCTATATGTGACTCCTTCCCCAGTCTGGCCTATATGTGACTCCTTCCCCAGTCTGGGCTATATGTGACTCCTTCCCCGGTCTGGCCTATATGAGACTCCTTCCCCAGTCTGGCCTATATGTGACTCCTTCCCCGGTCTAACCTATATGTGACTCCTTCCACGGACTGACCTATAAGTGACTCCTTCCCCAGACTGGCCTACATGTGACTCCGTCCCCAGACTGGCCTATATGTGACTCCTTCCCCGGTCTGACCTATATGTGACTCCCTCCCCAGACTGGCCTATATGTGACTCCTTCCCCAGTCTGGCCTACATGTGACTCCTTCCCCGGTCCTGCCTATATGTGGCTCCTTCCCCGGTCTGGCCTATATGTGACTCCTTCCCCAGTCTGGCCTATATGTGACTCCTTCCCCAGTCTGGCCTACATGTGACTCCTTCCCCGGTCCTGCCTATATGTGGCTCCTTCCCCGGTCTGGCCTATATGTGACTCCTTCCCCAGTCTGGCCTATATGTGTCTCCTTCCCCGGCCTGGCCTATATGTGACTCCTTCCCCAGTCTGGCCTATATGTGACTCCTTCCCCGGTCTGGCCTATTTGTGAATCCTTCCCCACTCTGGCCTATATTTGACTCCTTCCCCGGTCTGGCCTATATGTGACTCCTTCCCCAGTCTGACCTATATGTTACTCCTTCTCCAGTCTGGCCTATATGTGACTCCTTCCCCAGTCTGGCCTATATGTGACTCCTTCCCCGGTCTGGCCTATATGTGACTCCTTCCCCAGTCTGGCCTATATGTAACTCCTTCCCCAGTCTGGCCGATATGTGACTCCTTCCCCGGTCTGGCCTATATGTGACTCCTTCCCCAGTCTGGCATATATGTGACTCCTTCCCCAGTCTGGCCTATATGTGACTCCTTCCCCAGTCTGGCCTATATGTGACTCCTTCCCCAGTCTGGCCTATATGTGACTCCTTCCCCAGTCTGGCCTATATGTGACTCCTTCCCAAGTCTGGCCTATATGTGAATCCTTCCCCAGTCTGGCCTATATGTGACTCTTTCCCCAGTCTGGCCTATGTGTGACTCCTTCCCCAGTCTGGCCTATATGTGACTCCTTCCCCAGTCTGGCCTATATGTGACTCCTTCCCCAGTCTGGCATATATGTGACTCCTTCACCAGTCTGGCCTATCTGTGACTCCTTCCCCAGTCTGGCCTATAAGTGACTCCTTCCCCAGTCTGGCCTATATGTGACTCCTTCCCCAGTCTGGCCTATATGTGACTCCTTCCCCAGTCTGGCCTATATGTGACTCCTTCCCAAGTCTGGCCTATATCTGACTCCATCCCCGGTCTGGCCTATATGTGACTCTTTCCCCAGTCTGGCCTATGTGTGACTCCTTCCCCAGTCTGGCCTATATGTGACTCCTTCCCCAGTCTGGCCTATATGTGACTCCTTCCCCAGTCTGGCCTATATGTGACTCCTTCACCAGTCTGGCCTATCTGTGACTCCTTCCCCAGTCTGGCGTATAAGTGACTCCTTCCCCAGTCTGGCCTATATGTGACTCCTTCCCCGGTCTGGCCTATCTGTGACTCCTTCCCCGGTCTGACCTATCTTTGACTCCTTCCCTAGTCTGGCCTATCTGTGACTCCTTCCGCAGTCTGGCCTATATGTGACTCCTTCCCCGGTCTGGCCTATATGAGACTCCTTCCCCAGTCTGGCCTATATGTGACTCCTTCCCCGGTCTAACCTATCTTTGACTCCTTCCCTAGTCTGGCCTATCTGTGACTCCTTCCGCAGTCTGGCCTATATGTGACTCCTTCCACGGACTGACCTATAAGTGACTCCTTCCCCAGACTGGCCTACATGTGACTCCGTCCCCAGACTGGCCTATATATGACTCCTTCCCCGGTCTGACCTATATGTGACTCCCTCCCCAGACTGGCCTATATGTGACTCCTTCCCCAGTCTGGCCTACATGTGACTCCTTCCCCGGTCCTGCCTATATGTGGCTCCTTCCCCGGTCTGGCCTATATGTGACTCCTTCCCCAGTCTGGCCTATATGTGTCTCCTTCCCCGGCCTGGCCTATATGTGACTCCTTCCCCAGTCTGGCCTATATGTGACTCCTTCCGCGGTCTGGCCTATTTGTGAATCCTTCCCCACTCTGGCCTATATTTGACTCCTTCCCCGGTCTGGCCTATATGTGACTCCTTCCCCAGTCTGGCCTATATGTTACTCCTTCTCCAGTCTGGCCTATATGTGACTCCTTCCCCAGTCTGGCCTATATGTGACTCCTTCCCCGGTCTGGCCTATATGTGACTCCTTCCCCAGTCTGGCCTATATGTAACTCCTTCCCCAGTCTGGCCGATATGTGACTCCTTCCCCGGTCTGGCCTATATGTGACTCCTTCCCCAGTCTGGCATATATGTGACTCCTTCCCTAGTCTGGCCTATATGTGACTCCTTCCCCAGTCTGGCCTATATGTGACTCCTTCCCCAGTCTGGCCTATATGTGACTCCTTCCCCAGTCTGGCCTATATGTGACTCCTTCCCAAGTCTGGCCTGTATGTGAATCCTTCCCCAGTCTGGCCTATATGTGACTCTTTCCCCAGTCTGGCCTATGTGTGACTCCTTCCCCAGTCTGGCCTATATGTGACTCCTTCCCCAGTCTGGCCTATATGTGACTCCTTCCCCAGTCTGGCCTATATGTGACTCCTTCACCAGTCTGGCCTATCTGTGACTCCTTCCCCAGTCTGGCCTATAAGTGACTCCTTCCCCAGTCTGGCCTATATGTGACTCCTTCCCCAGTCTGGCCTATATGTGACTCCTTCCCCAGTCTGGCCTATATGTGACTCCTTCCCAAGTCTGGCCTATATGTGACTCCTTCCCCGGTCTGGCCTATATGTGACTCTCTCCCCAGTCTGGCCTATGTGTGACTCCTTCCCCAGTCTGGCCTATATGTGACTCCTTCCCCAGTCTGGCCTATATGTGACTCCTTCCCCAGTCTGGCCTATATGTGACTCCTTCACCAGTCTGGCCTATCTGTGACTCCTTCCCCAGTCTGGCGTATAAGTGACTCCTTCCCCAGTCTGGCCTATATGTGACTCCTTCCCCGGTCTGGCCTATCTGTGACTCCTTCCCCGGTCTGACCTATCTTTGACTCCTTCCCTAGTCTGGCCTATCTGTGACTCCTTCCGCAGTCTGGCCTATATGTGACTCCTTCCCCGGTCTGGCCTATATGTGACTCCTTCCCCGGTCTGGCCTATATGTGACTCCTTCCCCAGTCTGGCCTATATGTGACTCCTTCCCCAGTCTGGCCTATATGTGACTCCTTCCCCGGTCTGGCCTATATGTGACTCCTTCCCCAGTCTGGCATATATGTGACTCCTTCCCCAGTCTGGCCTATATGTGACTCCTTCCCCAGTCTGGCCTATATGTGACTCCTTCACCAGTCTGGCCTATCTGTGACTCCTTCCCCAGTCTGGCCTATAAGTGACTCCTTCCCCAGTCTGGCCTATATGTGACTCCTTCCCCGGTCTGGCCTATCTGTGACTCCTTCCCCGGTCTGACCTATCTATGACTCCTTCCCTAGTCTGGCCTATCTGTGACTCCTTCCGCAGTCTGGCCTATATGTGACGCCTTCCCCGGTCTTGCCTATCTGTGACTCCTTCCCCAGTCTGGACTATATGTGACTCCTTCCCCGGTCTGGCCTTTATGTGACTCCTTCCCCGGTCTGGCATATATGTGACTCCTTCCCCGGTCTGGCCTATATGTGGCTCCTTCCCCGGTCTGGCCGATATGTGACTCCTTCCCCGGTCTGGCCTATCTGTGACTCCTTCCCTGGTCTGGCCTATATGTGACTCCTTCCCAGTCTGGCCTGTATGTGACTCCTTCCCCAGTCTGGCCTATATGTGACTCCTTCCCCAGTCTGGCCTATATGTGACTCCTTCCCCAGTCTGGCCTATATGTGATTCCTTCCCCAGTCTGGCCTGTTTGTGACTCCTTCCCCAGTCTGGCCTATATGTGACTCCTTCCCCAGTCTGGCCTATATGCGGCTCCTTCCCCAGTCTGGCCTATATGTGACTCCTTCCCCAGTCTGGCCTATATGTGACTCCTTCCCCGGTCTGGCCTATATGTGACTCCTTCCCCGGTCTGGCCTATATGTGACTCCTTCCCCAGTCTGGCCTATATGTGACTCCTTCCCCAGTCTGGTCTATATGTGACTCCTTCCCCAGTCTGGCCTATATGTGACTCCTTCCCCAGTCTGGCCTATATGTGACTCCTTCCCCAGTCTGGGCTATATGTGACTCCTTCCCCGGTCTGGCCTATATGAGACTCCTTCCCCAGTCTGGCCTATATGTGACTCCTTCCCCGGTCTAACCTATATGTGACTCCTTCCACGGACTGACCTATAAGTGACTCCTTCCCCAGACTGGCCTACATGTGACTCCGTCCCCAGACTGGCCTATATGTGACTCCTTCCCCGGTCTGACCTATATGTGACTCCCTCCCCAGACTGGCCTATATGTGACTCCTTCCCCAGTCTGGCCTACATGTGACTCCTTCCCCAGTCTGAGCTATATGTGATTCCTTCCCCAGTCTGGCCTATATGTGACTCCTTCCCCGGTCTGGCCTATATGTGACTCCTTCCCCAGTCTGGGCTATATGTGTCTCCTTCGCCGGTCTGGCCTATATGTGACTCCTTCCCCAGTCTGGCCTATATGTGACTCCTTCCCCAGTCTGGCCTATTTGTGAATCCTTCCCCAGTCTGGCCTATTTGTGTCTCCTTCGCCGGTCCGGCCAATATGTGACTCCTTCCCCAGTCTGGCCTATATGTGACTCATTCCCCGGTCTGGCCTATATGTGACACTTTCCCCAGTCTGGCCTATATGTGACTCCATCCCCGGTCTGGCCTATATGTGACTCCTTCCCCAGTCTGGCCTATATGTGTCTCCTTCCCCAGTCTGGCCTATATGTGACACCTTCCCCGGTCTGGCCTATATGTGACTCCTTCCCCCAGTCTGGCATATATGTGACTCCTTCCCCAGTCTGGCCTATATGTGACTCCTTCCCCAGTCTGGCCTATATGTGACTCCTTCCCCAGTCTGGCCTATATGTGACTCTTTCCCCAGTCTGGCCTATATGTGACTCCTTCCCCAGTCTGGCCTATATGTGACTCCTTCCCCAGTCTGGCCTATATGTGACTCCTTCACCAGTCTGGCCAATCTGTGACTCCTTCCCCAGCCTGGCCTATAAGTGACTCCTTCCCCAGTCTGGCCTATATGTGACTCCTTCCCCGGTCTGGCCTATCTGTGACTCCTTCCCCGGTCTGACCTATCTTTGACTCCTTCCCTAGTCTGGCCTATCTGTGACTCCTTCCGCAGTCTGGCCTATATGTGACTCCTTCCCCGGTCTGGCCTATATGTGACTCCTTCCCCGGTCTGGCCTATATGTGACTCCTTCCCCAGTCTGGCCTATATGTGATTCCTTCCCCAGTCTGGCCTATATGTGACTTCTTCCCCGGTCTGGCCTATATGTGACTCCTTCCCCAGTCTGGCATATATGTGACTCCTTCCCCAGTCTGGCCTATATGTGACTCCTTCCCCAGTCTGGCCTAAATGTGACTCCTTCCCCAGTCTGGCCGATATGTGACTCCTTCCCCAGTCTGGCCTATATGTGACTCCTTCCCCAGTCTGGCCTATATGTGTCTCCTTCCCCGGTCTGGCCTATCTGTGACTCCTTCCCCAGTCTGGCCTATATGTGTCTCCTTCCCCGGTCTGGCCTATCTGTGACTCCTTCCCCGGTCTGACCTATCTTTGACTCCTTCCCTAGTCTGGCCTATCTGTGACTCCGTCCGCAGTCTGGCCTATATGTGACTCCTTCCCCAGTCTGGCCTATATGTGCCTTCTTCCCCGGTCTGGCCTTTATGTGACTCCTTCCCCGGTCTGGCATATATGTGACTCCTTCCCCGGTCTGGCCTATATGTGGCTCCTTCCCCGGTCTGGCCTATATGTGACTCCTTCCCCGGTCTGGCCTATCTGTGACTCCTTCCCCGGTTTGGCCTATATGTGACTCCTTCCCCAGTCTGGCCTATATGTGTCTCCTTCCCCAGTCTGGCCTATATGTGACTCCATCCCCGGTCTGGCCGATATGTGACTCCTTCCCCGGTCTGGCCTATATGTTACTCCTTCTCCAGTCTGGCCTATATGTGACTCCTTCCCCAGTCTGGCCTATATGTGACTCCTTCCCCGGTCTGGCCTATATGTGAATCCTTCCCCAGTCTGGCCTATATGTGACTCCTTCCCCAGTCTGGCCTATATGTGACTCCTTCCCCGGTCTGGCCTATATGTGACTCCTTCCCCAGTCTGGCATATATGTGACTCCTTCCCCAGTCTGGCCTATATGTGACTCCTTCCCCAGTCTGGCCTATATGTGACTCCTTCCCAAGTCTGGCCTATATGTGACTCCTTCCCCAGTCTGGCCTGTATGTGACTCCTTCCCCAGTCTGGCCTATATGTGACTCCTTCCCCGGTCTGGCCTATATGTGACTCCTTCCCCAGTCTGGCCTATATGTGACTCCTTCCCCAGTCTGGCCTATATGTGACTCCTTCACCAGTCTGGCCTATCTGTGACTCCTTCCCCAGTCTGGCCTATAAGTGACTCCTTCCCCAGTCTGGCCTATATGTGACTCCTTCCCCGGTCTGGCCTATCTGTGACTCCTTCCCCGGTCTGACCTATCTTTGACTCCTTCCCTAGTCTGGCCTATCTGTGACTCCTTCCGCAGTCTGGCCTATATGTGACTCCTTCCCCGGTCTGGCCTATATGTGACTCCTTCCCCGGTCTGGCCTATATGTGACTCCTTCCCCAGTCTGGCCTATATGTGATTCCTTCCCCAGTCTGGCCTATATGTGACTCCTTCCCCGGTCTGGCCTATATGTGACTCCTTCCCCAGTCTGGCATATATGTGACTCCTTCCCCAGTCTGGCCTATATGTGACTCCTTCCCCAGTCTGGCCTATATGTGACTCCTTCCCCAGTCTGGCCTATATGTGTCTCCTTCCCCGGTCTGGCCTATCTGTGACTCCTTCCCCAGTCTGGCCTATATGTGTCTCCTTCCCCGGTCTGGCCTATCTGTGACTCCTTCCCCGGTCTGACCTATCTTTGACTCCTTCCCTAGTCTGGCCTATCTGTGACTCCGTCCGCAGTCTGGCCTATATGTGACTCCTTCCCCAGTCTGGCCTATATGTGCCTCCTTCCCCGGTCTGGCCTTTATGTGACTCCTTCCCCGGTCTGGCATATATGTGACTCCTTCCCCGGTCTGGCCTATATGTGGCTCCTTCCCCGGTCTGGCCTATATGTGACTCCTTCCCCGGTCTGGCCTATCTGTGACTCCTTCCCCGGTTTGGCCTATATGTGACTCCTTCCCCAGTCTGGCCTATATGTGTCTCCTTCCCCAGTCTGGCCTATATGTGACTCCATCCCCGGTCTGGCCGATATGTCACTCCTTCCCCGGTCTGGCCTATATGTGACTCCTTCCCCGGTCCGGCCTATATGTGACTCCTTCCCCGGTCCGGCCTATATGTGACTCCTTCCCCGGTCTGGCCTATATGTGACTCCTTCCCCGGTCCGGCCTATATGTGACTCCTTCCCTGGTCTGGCCTATATGTGACTCCTTCCCCGGTCCGGCCTATATGTGACTCCTTCCCCGGTCTGGCCTATATGTGACTCCTTCCCCGGTCCTGCCTATATGTGGCTCCTTCCCCGGTCTGGCCTATATGTGACTCCTTCCCCAGTCTGACCTATATGTGTCTCCTTCCCCGGCCTGGCCTATATGTGACTCCTTCCCCAGTCTGGCCTATATGTGACTCCTTCCCCGGTCTGGCCTATTTGTGACTCCTTCCCCACTCTGGCCTATATTTGACTCCTTCCCCGGTCTGGCCTATATGTGACTCCTTCCCCAGTCTGGCCTATATGTTACTCCTTCTCCAGTCTGGCCTATATGTGACTCCTTCCCCAGTCTGGCCTATATGTGACTCCTTCCCCGGTCTGGCCTATATGTGACTCCTTCCCCAGTCTGGCCTATATGTAACTCCTTCCCCAGTCTGGCCGATATGTGACTCCTTCCCCGGTCTGGCCTATATGTGACTCCTTCCCCAGTCTGGCATATATGTGACTCCTTCCCCAGTCTGGCCTATATGTGACTCCTTCCCCAGTCTGGCCTATATGTGACTCCTTCCCCAGTCTGGCCTATATGTGACTCCTTCCCCAGTCTGGCCTATATGTGACTCCTTCCCAAGTCTGGCCTATATGTGAATCCTTCCCCAGTCTGGCCTATATGTGACTCTTTCCCCAGTCTGGCCTATGTGTGACTCCTTCCCCAGTCTGGCCTATATGTGACTCCTTCCCCAGTCTGGCCTATATGTGACTCCTTCCCCAGTCTGGCCTATATGTGACTCCTTCACCAGTCTGGCCTATCTGTGACTCCTTCCCCAGTCTGGCCTATAAGTGACTCCTTCCCCAGTCTGGCCTATATGTGACTCCTTCCCCAGTCTGGCCTATATGTGACTCCTTCCCCAGTCTGGCCTATATGTGACTCCTTCCCAAGTCTGGCCTATATGTGACTCCTTCCCCGGTCTGGCCTATATGTGACTCTTTCCCCAGTCTGGCCTATGTGTGACTCCTTCCCCGGTCTCGCCTATATGTGACTCCTTCCCCAGTCTGGCCTATATGTGACTCCTTCCCCGGTCTGGCCTATCTGTGACTCCTTCCCCGGTCTGACCTATCTTTGACTCCTTCCCTAGTCTGGCCTATCTGTGACTCCTTCCGCAGTCTGGCCTATATGTGACTCCTTCCCCGGTCTGGCCTATATGTGACTCCTTCCCCGGACTGGCCTATATGTGACTCCTTCCCCAGTCTGGCCTATATGTGACTCCTTCCCCAGACTGGCCTATATGTGACTCCTTCCCCAGTCTGGCCTATATGTGACTCCTTCCCCAGTCTGGCCTAAATGTGACTCCTTCCCCAGTCTGGCCTATATGTGACTCCTTCCCCAGTCTGGCCTATATGTGACTCCTTCCCCAGTCTGGCCTATATGTGTCTCCTTCCCCGGTCTGGCCTATCTGTGACTCCTTCCCCGGTCTGACCTATCTTTGACTCCTTCCCTAGTCTGGCCTATCTGTGACTCCGTCCGCAGTCTGGCCTATATGTGACTCCTTCCCCAGTCTGGCCTATATGTGACTCCTTCCCCAGTCTGGCCTATATGTGACTCCTTCCCCAGTCTGGCCTATATGTGACTCCTTCCCCAGTCTGGCCTATATGTGACTCTTTCCCCAGTCTGGCCTATATGTGACTCCTTCCCCAGTCTGGCCTATATGTGACTCCTTCCCCAGTCTGGCCTATATGTGACTCCTTCACCAGTCTGGCCAATCTGTGACTCCTTCCCCAGCCTGGCCTATAAGTGACTCCTTCCCCAGTCTGGCCTATATGTGACTCCTTCCCCGATCTGGCCTATCTGTGACTCCTTCCCCGGTCTGACCTATCTTTGACTCCTTCCCTAGTCTGGCCTATCTGTGACTCCTTCCGCAGTCTGGCCTATATGTGACTCCTTCCCCAGTCTGGCCTATATGTGTCTCCTTCCACAGTCTGGCCTATATGTGACTCCTTCCCCAGTCTGGCCTCTATGTGACTCATTCCCCGGTCTGGCCTATATGTGACTCCTTCCCCAGTCTGGCCTATATGTGACTCCTTCCCCAGTCTGGCCTATATGTGACTCCTTCCCCAGTCTGGCCTATATGTGTCTCCTTCCCCGGTCTGGCCTATCTGTGACTCCTTCCCCGGTCTGACCTATCTTTGACTCCTTCCCTAGTCTGGCCTATCTGTGACTCCGTCCGCAGTCTGGCCTATATGTGACTCCTTCCCCAGTCTGGCCTATATGTGACTCCTTCCCCAGTCTGGCCTCTATGTGACTCATTCCCCGGTCTGGCCTATATGTGACTACTTCCCCAGTCTGGCCGATATGTGACTCCATCCCCGGTCTGGCCTATATGTGACTCCTTCCCCAGTCTGGCCTATATGTGACTCCTTCCCCGGTCTGGCCCATATGTGAGTCCTTCCCCAGTCTGGCCTATATGTGACTCCTTCCCCAGTCTGGCCTATATGTGACTCCTTCCCCAGTCTGGCCTATTTGTGAATCCTTCCCCAGTCTGGCCTATTTGTGTCTCCTTCGCCGGTCCGGCCTATATGTGACTCCTTCCCCAGTCTGGCCTCTATGTGACTCATTCCCCGGTCTGGCCCATATGTGAGTCCTTCCCCAGTCTGGCCTATATGTGACTCCTTCCCCGGTCTGGCCTATATGTGACTCCTTCCCCGGTCTGGCCTATATGTGACTCCTTCCACGGTCCGGCCTATATGTGACTCCTTCCCCGGTCTGGCCTATATGTGACTCCTTCCCCGGTCCGGCCTATATGTGACTCCTTCCCCGGTCTGGCCTATATGTGACTCCTTCCCCAGTCTGGCCTATATGTGTCTCCTTCCCCGGTCTGGCCTATATGTGACTCCTACCCCAGTCTGGCCGATATGTGACACCTTCCCCGGTCTGGCCTATATGTGACTCCTTCCCCAGTCTGGCCTATATGTGACTCCTTCCCCGGTCTGGCCTATATGTGACCCCTTCCCCAGTCTGGCCTATATGTTACTCCTTCTCCAGTCTGGCCTATATGTGACTCCTTCCCCAGTCTGGCCTATATGTGACTCCTTCCCCGGTCTGGCCTATATGTGAATCCTTCCCCAGTCTGGCCTATATGTGACTCCTTCCCCAGTCTGGCCTATATGTGACTCCTTCCCCGGTCTGGCCTATATGTGACTCCTTCCCCAGTCTGGCATATATGTGACTCCTTCCCCAGTCTGGCCTATATGTGACTCCTTCCCCAGTCTGGCCTATATGTGACTCCTTCCCCAGTCTGGCCTATATGTGACTCCTTCCCCAGTCTGGCCTATATGTGACTCCTTCCCCAGTCTGGCCTGTATGTGACTCCTTCCCCAGTCTGGCCTATATGTGACTCCTTCCCCGGTCTGGCCTATATGTGACTCCTTCCCCAGTCTGGCCTATATGTGACTCCTTCCCCAGTCTGGCCTATATGTGACTCCTTCACCAGTCTGGCCTATCTGTGACTCCTTCCCCAGTCTGGCCTATAAGTGACTCCTTCCCCAGTCTGGCCTATATGTGACTCCTTCCCCGGTCTGGCCTATCTGTGACTCCTTCCCCGGTCTGACCTATCTTTGACTCCTTCCCTAGTCTGCCCTATCTGTGACTCCTTCCGCAGTCTGGCCTATATGTGACTCCTTCCCCGGTCTGGCCTATATGTGACTCCTTCCCCGGTCTGGCCTATATGTGACTCCTTCCCCAGTCTGGCCTATATGTGACTCCTTCCCCAGTCTGGCCTAAATGTGACTCCTTCCCCAGTCTGGCCTATATGTGACTCCTTCCCCAGTCTGGCCTATATGTGACTCCTTCCCCAGTCTGGCCTATATGTGTCTCCTTCCCCGGTCTGGCCTATCTGTGACTCCTTCCCCGGTCTGACCTATCTTTGACTCCTTCCCTAGTCTGGCCTATCTGTGACTCCGTCCGCAGTCTGGCCTATATGTGACTCCTTCCCCAGTCTGTCCTATATGTGACTCCTTCCCCAGTCTGGCCTATATGTGACTCCTTCCCCAGTCTGGCCTATATGTGACTCCTTCCCCAGTCTGGCCTATATGTGACTCTTTCCCCAGTCTGGCCTATATGTGACTCCTTCCCCAGTCTGGCCTATATGTGACTCCTTCCCCAGTCTGGCCTATATGTGACTCCTTCACCAGTCTGGCCAATCTGTGACTCCTTCCCCAGCCTGGCCTATAAGTGACTCCTTCCCCAGTCTGGCCTATATGTGACTCCTTCCCCGGTCTGGCCTATCTGTGATTCCTTGGCCTATCTGTGACTCCTTCCGCAGTCTGGCCTATATGTGACTCCTTCCCCAGTCTGGCCTATATGTGACTCCTTCCCCAGTCTGGCCTATATGTGACTCCTTCCCCAGTCTGGCCTATATGTGTCTCCTTCCCCGGTCTGGCCTATCTGTGACTCCTTCCCCGGTCTGACCTATCTTTGACTCCTTCCCTAGTCTGGCCTATCTGTGACTCCGTCCGCAGTCTGGCCTATATGTGACTCCTTCCCCAGTCTGGCCTATATGTGACTCCTTCCCCAGTCTGGCCTCTATGTGACTCATTCCCCGGTCTGGCCTATATGTGACTCCTTCCCCAGTCTGGCCGATATGTGACTCCATCCCCGGTCTGGCCTATATGTGACTCCTTCCCCAGTCTGGCCTATATGTGACTCCTTCCCCGGTCTGGCCCATATGTGAGTCCTTCCCCAGTCTGGCCTATATGTGACTCCTTCCCCAGTCTGGCCTATATGTGACTCCTTCCCCAGTCTGGCCTATTTGTGAATCCTTCCCCAGTCTGGCCTATTTGTGTCTCCTTCGCCGGTCCGGCCTATATGTGACTCCTTCCCCAGTCTGGCCTCTATGTGACTCATTCCCCGGTCTGGCCCATATGTGAGTCCTTCCCCAGTCTGGCCTATATGTGACTCCTTCCCCGGTCTGGCCTATATGTGACTCCTTCCCCGGTCTGGCCTATATGTGACTCCTTCCACGGTCCGGCCTATATGTGACTCCTTCCCCGGTCTGGCCTATATGTGAGTCCTTCCCCGGTCCGGCCTATATGTGACTCCTTCCCCGGTCTGGCCTATATGTGACTCCTTCCCCAGTCTGGCCTATATGTGTCTCCTTCCCCGGTCTGGCCTATATGTGACTCCTACCCCAGTCTGGCCGATATGTGACACCTTCCCCGGTCTGGCCTATATGTGACTCCTTCCCCAGTCTGGCCTATATGTGACTCCTTCCCCGGTCTGGCCTATATGTGACCCCTTCCCCAGTCTGGCCTATATGTTACTCCTTCTCCAGTCTGGCCTATATGTGACTCCTTCCCCAGTCTGGCCTATATGTGACTCCTTCCCCGGTCTGGCCTATATGTGAATCCTTCCCCAGTCTGGCCTATATGTGACTCCTTCCCCAGTCTGGCCTATATGTGACTCCTTCCCCGGTCTGGCCTATATGTGACTCCTTCCCCAGTCTGGCCTATTTGTGAATCCTTCCCCAGTCTGGCCTATTTGTGTCTCCTTCGCCGGTCCGGCCTATATGTGACTCCTTCCCCAGTCTGGCCTCTATGTGACTCATTCCCCGGTCTGGCCCATATGTGAGTCCTTCCCCAGTCTGGCCTATATGTGACTCCTTCCCCGGTCTGGCCTATATGTGACTCCTTCCCCGGTCTGGCCTATATGTGACTCCTTCCACGGTCCGGCCTATATGTGACTCCTTCCCCGGTCTGGCCTATATGTGAGTCCTTCCCCGGTCCGGCCTATATGTGACTCCTTCCCCGGTCTGGCCTATATGTGACTCCTTCCCCAGTCTGGCCTATATGTGTCTCCTTCCCCGGTCTGGCCTATATGTGACTCCTACCCCAGTCTGGCCGATATGTGACACCTTCCCCGGTCTGGCCTATATGTGACTCCTTCCCCAGTCTGGCCTATATGTGACTCCTTCCCCGGTCTGGCCTATATGTGACCCCTTCCCCAGTCTGGCCTATATGTTACTCCTTCTCCAGTCTGGCCTATATGTGACTCCTTCCCCAGTCTGGCCTATATGTGACTCCTTCCCCGGTCTGGCCTATATGTGAATCCTTCCCCAGTCTGGCCTATATGTGACTCCTTCCCCAGTCTGGCCTATATGTGACTCCTTCCCCGGTCTGGCCTATATGTGACTCCTTCCCCAGTCTGGCATATATGTGACTCCTTCCCCAGTCTGGCCTATATGTGACTCCTTCCCCAGTCTGGCCTATATGTGACTCCTTCCCCAGTCTGGCCTGTATGTGACTCCTTCCCCAGTCTGGCCTATATGTGACTCCTTCCCCGGTCTGGCCTATATGTGACTCCTTCCCCAGTCTGGCCTATATGTGACTCCTTCCCCAGTCTGGCCTATATGTGACTCCTTCACCAGTCTGGCCTATCTGTGACTCCTTCCCCAGTCTGGCCTATAAGTGACTCCTTCCCCAGTCTGGCCTATATGTGACTCCTTCCCCGGTCTGGCCTATCTGTGACTCCTTCCCCGGTCTGACCTATCTTTGACTCCTTCCCTAGTCTGGCCTATCTGTGACTCCTTCCGCAGTCTGGTCTATATGTGACTCCTTCCCCGGTCTGGCCTATATGTGACTCCTTCCCCGGTCTGGCCTATATGTGACTCCTTCCCCAGTCTGGCCTATATGTGACTCCTTCCCCAGTCTGGCCTATATGTGACTCCTTCCCCAGTCTGGCCTATATGTGACTCCTTCCCCAGTCTGGCCTAAATGTGACTCCTTCCCCAGTCTGGCCTATATGTGACTCCTTCCCCAGTCTGGCCTATATGTGACTCCTTCCCCAGTCTGGCCTATATGTGTCTCCTTCCCCGGTCTGGCCTATCTGTGACTCCTTCCCCGGTCTGACCTATCTTTGACTCCTTCCCTAGTCTGGCCTATCTGTGACTCCGTCCGCAGTCTGGCCTATATGTGACTCCTTCCCCAGTCTGGCCTATATGTGACTCCTTCCCCAGTCTGGCCTATATGTGACTCCTTCCCCAGTCTGGCCTATATGTGACTCCTTCCCCAGTCTGGCCTATATGTGACTCTTTCCCCAGTCTGGCCTATATGTGACTCCTTCCCCAGTCTGGCCTATATGTGACTCCTTCCCCAGTCTGGCCTATAGGTGACTCCTTCACCAGTCTGGCCAATCTGTGACTCCTTCCCCAGCCTGGCCTATAAGTGACTCCTTCCCCAGTCTGGCCTATATGTGACTCCTTCCCCGGTCTGGCCTATCTGTGACTCCTTCCCCGGTCTGACCTATCTTTGACTCCTTCCCTAGTCTGGCCTATCTGTGACTCCTTCCGCAGTCTGGCCTATATGTGACTCCTTCCCCAGTCTGGCCTATATGTGACTCCTTCCCCAGTCTGGCCTATATGTGACTCCTTCCCCAGTCTGGCCTATATGTGACTCCTTCCCCAGTCTGGCCTATCTGTGACTCCTTCCCCGGTCTGACCTATCTTTGACTCCTTCCCTAGTCTGGCCTATCTGTGACTCCTTCCCCGGTCTGGCCTATATGTGACTCCTTCCCCGGTCTGGCCTATCTGTGACTCCTTCCCCGGTTTGGCCTATATGTGACTCCTTCCCCAGTCTGGCCTATATGTGTCTCCTTCCCCAGTCTGGCCTATATGTGACTCCATCCCCGGTCTGGCCGATATGTGACTCCTTCCCCGGTCTGGCCTATATGTTACTCCTTCTCCAGTCTGGCCTATATGTGACTCCTTCCCCAGTCTGGCCTATATGTGACTCCTTCCCCGGTCTGGCCTATATGTGATTCCTTCCCCAGTCTGGCCTATATGTGACTCCTTCCCCGGTCTGGCCTATATGTGACTCCTTCCCCAGTCTGGGCTATATGTGTCTCCTTCGCCGGTCTGGCCTATATGTGACTCCTTCCCCAGTCTGGCCTATATGTGACTCCTTCCCCAGTCTGGCCTATTTGTGAATCCTTCCCCAGTCTGGCCTATTTGTGTCTCCTTCGCCGGTCCGGCCAATATGTGACTCCTTCCCCAGTCTGGCCTATATGTGACTCATTCCCCGGTCTGGCCTATATGTGACACTTTCCCCAGTCTGGCCTATATGTGACTCCTTCCCCAGTCTGGCCTATATGCGGCTCCTTCCCCAGTCTGGCCTATATGTGACTCCTTCCCCAGTCTGGCCTATATGTGACTCCTTCCCCGGTCTGGCCTATATGTGACTCCTTCCCCGGTCTGGCCTATATGTGACTCCTTCCCCAGTCTGGCCTATATGTGACTCCTTCCCCAGTCTGGTCTATATGTGACTCCTTCCCCAGTCTGGCCTATATGTGACTCCTTCCCCAGTCTGGCCTATATGTGACTCCTTCCCCAGTCTGGGCTATATGTGACTCCTTCCCCGGTCTGGCCTATATGAGACTCCTTCCCCAGTCTGGCCTATATGTGACTCCTTCCCCGGTCTAACCTATATGTGACTCCTTCCACGGACTGACCTATAAGTGACTCCTTCCCCAGACTGGCCTACATGTGACTCCGTCCCCAGACTGGCCTATATGTGACTCCTTCCCCGGTCTGACCTATATGTGACTCCCTCCCCAGACTGGCCTATATGTGACTCCTTCCCCAGTCTGGCCTACATGTGACTCCTTCCCCAGTCTGGCCTATATGTGATTCCTTCCCCAGTCTGGCCTATATGTGACTCCTTCCCCGGTCTGGCCTATATGTGACTCCTTCCCCAGTCTGGGCTATATGTGTCTCCTTCGCCGGTCTGGCCTATATGTGACTCCTTCCCCAGTCTGGCCTATATGTGACTCCTTCCCCAGTCTGGCCTATTTGTGAATCCTTCCCCAGTCTGGCCTATTTGTGTCTCCTTCGCCGGTCCGGCCAATATGTGACTCCTTCCCCAGTCTGGCCTATATGTGACTCATTCCCCGGTCTGGCCTATATGTGACACTTTCCCCAGTCTGGCCTATATGTGACTCCATCCCCGGTCTGGCCTATATGTGACTCCTTCCCCAGTCTGGCCTATATGTGTCTCCTTCCCCAGTCTGGCCTATATGTGACTCCTTCCCCGGTCTGGCCTATATGTGACTCCTTCCCCCAGTCTGGCATATATGTGACTCCTTCCCCAGTCTGGCCTATATGTGACTCCTTCCCCAGTCTGGCCTATATGTGACTCCTTCCCCAGTCTGGCCTATATGTGACTCTTTCCCCAGTCTGGCCTATATGTGACTCCTTCCCCAGTCTGGCCTATATGTGACTCCTTCCCCAGTCTGGCCTATATGTGACTCCTTCACCAGTCTGGCCAATCTGTGACTCCTTCCCCAGCCTGGCCTATAAGTGACTCCTTCCCCAGTCTGGCCTATATGTGACTCCTTCCCCGGTCTGGCCTATCTGTGACTCCTTCCCCGGTCTGACCTATCTTTGACTCCTTCCCTAGTCTGGCCTATCTGTGACTCCTTCCGCAGTCTGGCCTATATGTGACTCCTTCCCCGGTCTGGCCTATATGTGACTCCTTCCCCGGTCTGGCCTATATGTGACTCCTTCCCCAGTCTGGCCTATATGTGATTCCTTCCCCAGTCTGGCCTATATGTGACTTCTTCCCCGGTCTGGCCTATATGTGACTCCTTCCCCAGTCTGGCATATATGTGACTCCTTCCCCAGTCTGGCCTATATGTGACTCCTTCCCCAGTCTGGCCTAAATGTGACTCCTTCCCCAGTCTGGCCTATATGTGACTCCTTCCCCAGTCTGGCCTATATGTGACTCCTTCCCCAGTCTGGCCTATATGTGTCTCCTTCCCCGGTCTGGCCTATCTGTGACTCCTTCCCCAGTCTGGCCTATATGTGTCTCCTTCCCCGGTCTGGCCTATCTGTGACTCCTTCCCCGGTCTGACCTATCTTTGACTCCTTCCCTAGTCTGGCCTATCTGTGACTCCGTCCGCAGTCTGGCCTATATGTGACTCCTTCCCCAGTCTGGCCTATATGTGCCTTCTTCCCCGGTCTGGCCTTTATGTGACTCCTTCCCCGGTCTGGCATATATGTGACTCCTTCCCCGGTCTGGCCTATATGTGGCTCCTTCCCCGGTCTGGCCTATATGTGACTCCTTCCCCGGTCTGGCCTATCTGTGACTCCTTCCCCGGTTTGGCCTATATGTGACTCCTTCCCCAGTCTGGCCTATATGTGTCTCCTTCCCCAGTCTGGCCTATATGTGACTCCATCCCCGGTCTGGCCGATATGTGACTCCTTCCCCAGTCTGGCCTATATGTGACTCCTTCCCCAGTCTGGCCTATATGTGACTCCTTCACCAGTCTGGCCTATCTGTGACTCCTTCCCCAGCCTGGCCTATAAGTGACTCCTTCCCCAGTCTGGCCTATATGTGACTCCTTCCCCGGTCTGGCCTATCTGTGACTCCTTCCCCGGTCTGACCTCTCTTTGACTCCATCCCTAGTCTGGCCTATCTGTGACTCCTTCCGCAGTCTGGCCTATATGTGACTCCTTCCCCGGTCTTGCCTATCTGTGACTCCTTCCCCAGTCTGGCCTATATGTGACTCCTTCCCCGGTCTGGCCTATATGTGACTCCTTCCCCGGTCTGGCCTATATGTGACTCCTTCCCCGGTCTGGCCTATATGTGGCTCCTTCCCTGGTCTGGCCTATATGTGACTCCTTCCCCGGTCTGGCCTATCTGTGACTCCTTTCCCGGTTTGGCCTATATGTGACTCCTTCCCCAGTCTGGCCTATATGTGTCTCCTTCCCCAGTCTGGCCTATATGTGACTCCATCCCCGGTCTGGCCGATATGTGACTCCTTTCCCGGTCTGGCCTATATGAGACTCCTTCCCCGGCCTGGCCTATATGTGACTCCTTCCCCAGTCTGGCCTATATGTTACTCCTTCTCCAGTCTGGCCTATATGTGACTCCTTCCCCAGTCTGGCCTATATGTGACTCCTTCCCCGGTCTGGCCTATATGTGACTCCTTCCCCAGTCTGGCCTATATGTAACTCCTTCCCCAGTCTGGCCGATATGTGACTCCTTCCCCGGTCTGGCCTATATGTGACTCCTTCCCCAATCTGGCATATATGTGACTCCTTCCCCAGTCTGGCCTATATGTGACTCCTTCCCCAGTCTGGCCTATATGTGACTCCTTCCCCAGTCTGGCCTATATGTGACTCCTTCCCCAGTCTGGCCTATATGTTACTCCTTCTCCAGTCTGGCCTATATGTGACTCCTTCCCCAGTCTGGCCTATATGTGACTCCTTCCCCGGTCTGGCCTATATGTGAATCCTTCCCCAGTCTGGCCTATATGTGACTCCTTCCCCAGTCTGGCCTATATGTGACTCCTTCCCCGGTCTGGCCTATATGTGACTCCTTCCCCAGTCTGGCATATATGTGACTCCTTCCCCAGTCTGGCCTATATGTGACTCCTTCCCCAGTCTGGCCTATATGTGACTCCTTCCCCAGTCTGGCCTATATGTGACTCCTTCCCCAGTCTGGCCTGTATGTGACTCCTTCCCCAGTCTGGCCTATATGTGACTCCTTCCCCGGTCTGGCCTATATGTGACTCCTTCCCTAGTCTGGCCTATATGTGACTCCTTCCACAGTCTGGCCTATATGTGACTCCTTCACCAGTCTGGCCTATCTATGACTCCTTCCCCAGTCTGGCCTATATGTGACTGCTTCCCCGGTCTGGCCTATATGAGACTCCTTCCCCAGTCTGGCCTATATGTGACTCCTTCCCCGGTCTAACCTATATGTGACTCCTTCCACGGACTGACCTATAAGTGACTCCTTCCCCAGACTGGCCTACATGTGACTCCGTCCCCAGACTGGCCTATATGTGACTCCTTCCCCGGTCTGACCTATATGTGACTCCCTCCCCAGACTGGCCTATATGTGACTCCTTCCCCAGTCTGGCCTACATGTGACTCCTTCCCCGGTCCTGCCTATATGTGGCTCCTTCCCCGGTCTGGCCTATCTGTGACTCCTTCCCCAGCCTGGCCTATAAGTGACTCCTTCCCCAGTCTGGCCTATATGTGACTCCTTCCCCGGTCTGGCCTATATGTGACTCCTTCCCCGGTCTGGCCTATATGTGCCTCCTTCCCCGGTCTGGCCTTTATGTGACTCCTTCCCCGGTCTGGCATATATGTGACTCCTTCCCCGGTCTGACCTATATGTGACTCCCTCCCCAGACTGGCCTATATGTGACTCCTTCCCCAGTCTGGCCTACATGTGACTCCTTCCCCGGTCCTGCCTATATGTGGCTCCTTCCCCGGTCTGGCCTATATGTGACTCCTTCCCCAGTCTGGCCTATATGTGACTCCTTCCCCAGTCTGGCCTATATGTGACTCTTTCCCCAGTCTGGCCTATATGTGACTCCTTCCCCAGTCTGGCCTATATGTGACTCCTTCCCCAGTCTGCCCTATATGTGACTCCTTCACCAGTCTGGCCAATCTGTGACTCCTTCCCCAGCCTGGCCTATAAGTGACTCCTTCCCCAGTCTGGCCTATATGTGACTCCTTCCCCGGTCTGGCCTATCTGTGACTCCTTCCCCGGTCTGACCTATCTTTGACTCCTTCCCCGGTCTGGCCTATCTGTGACTCCTTCCCCGGTCTGACCTATCTTTGACTCCTTCCCTAGTCTGGCCTATCTGTGACTCCGTCCGCAGTCTGGCCTATATGTGACTCCTTCCCCAGTCTGGCCTATATGTGCCTCCTTCCCCGGTCTGGCCTTTATGTGACTCCTTCCCCGGTCTGGCATATATGTGACTCCTTCCCCGGTCTGGCCTATATGTGGCTCCTTCCCCGGTGTGGCCTATATGTGACTCCTTCCCCGGTCTGGCCTATCTGTGACTCCTTCCCCGGTTTGGCCTATATGTGACTCCTTCCCCAGTCTGGCCTATATGTGTCTCCTTCCCCAGTCTGGCCTATATGTGACTCCATCCCCGGTCTGGCCGATATGTGACTCCTTCCCCGGTCTGGCCTATATGTTACTCCTTCTCCAATCTGGCCTATATGTGACTCCTTCCCCAGTCTGGCCTATATGTGACTCCTTCCCCGGTCTGGCCTATATGTGAATCCTTCCCCAGTCTGGCCTATATGTGACTCCTTCCCCGGTCTGGCCTATATGTGACTCCTTCCCCAGTCTGGCCTATATGTGATTCCTTCCCCAGTCTGGCCTATATGTGACTCCTTCCCCGGTCTGGCCTATATGTGACTCCTTCCCCAGTCTGGCATATATGTGACTCCTTCCCCAGTCTGGCCTATATGTGACTCCTTCCCCAGTCTGGCCTAAATGTGACTCCTTCCCCAGTCTGGCCTATATGTGACTCCTTCCCCAGTCTGGCCTATATGTGACTCCTTCCCCAGTCTGGCCTATATGTGTCTCCTTCCCCGGTCTGGCCTATCTGTGACTCCTTCCCCAGTCTGGCCTATATGTGTCTCCTTCCCCGGTCTGGCCTATCTGTGACTCCTTCCCCGGTCTGACCTATCTTTGACTCCTTCCCTAGTCTGGCCTATCTGTGACTCCGTCCGCAGTCTGGCCTATATGTGACTCCTTCCCCAGTCTGGCCTATATGTGCCTCCTTCCCCGGTCTGGCCTTTATGTGACTCCTTCCCCGGTCTGGCATATATGTGACTCCTTCCCCGGTCTGGCCTATATGTGGCTCCTTCCCCGGTCTGGCCTATATGTGACTCCTTCCCCGGTCTGGCCTATCTGTGACTCCTACCCCGGTTTGGCCTATATGTGACTCCTTCCCCAGTCTGGCCTATATGTGTCTCCTTCCCCAGTCTGGCCTATATGTGACTCCATCCCCGGTCTGGCCGATATGTGACTCCTTCCCCGGTCTGGCCTATATGTGACTCCTTCCCCGGTCCGGCCTATATGTGACTCCTTCCCCGGTCCGGCCTATATGTGACTCCTTCCCCGGTCTGGCCTATATGTGACTCCTTCCCCGGTCCGGCCTATATGTGACTCCCTCCCTGGTCTGGCCTATATGTGACTCCTTCCCCGGTCCGGCCTATATGTGACTCCTTCCCCGGTCTGGCCTATATGTGACTCCTTCCCCGGTCCTGCCTATATGTGGCTCCTTCCCCGGTCTGGCCTATATGTGACTCCTTCCCCAGTCTGACCTATATGTGTCTCCTTCCCCGGCCTGGCCTATATGTGACTCCTTCCCCAGTCTGGCCTATATGTGACTCCTTCCCCGGTCTGGCCTATTTGTGACTCCTTCCCCACTCTGGCCTATATTTGACTCCTTCCCCGGTCTGGCCTATATGTGACTCCTTCCCCAGTCTGGCCTATATGTTACTCCTTCTCCAGTCTGGCCTATATATGACTCCTTCCCCAGTCTGGCCTATATGTGACTCCTTCCCCAGTCTGGCCTATATGTGACTCCTTCCCCAGTCTGGCCTATATGTGACTCCTTCCCCAGTCTGGCCTATATGTGACTCCTTCCCCAGTCTGGCCTATATGTGATTCCTTCCCCAGTCTGGCCTGTTTGTGATTCCTTCCCCAGTCTGGCCTATATGTGACTCCTTCCCCAGTCTGGCCTATATGCGGCTCCTTCCCCAGTCTGGGCTATATGTGACTCCTTCCCCAGTCTGGCCTATATGTGACTCCTTCCCCGGTCTGGCCTATATGTGACTCCTTCCCCGGTCTGGCCTATATGTGACTCCTTCCCCAGTCTGGCCTATATGTGACTCCTTCCCCAGTCTGGTCTATATGTGACTCCTTCCCCAGTCTGGCCTATATGTGACTCCTTCCCCAGTCTGGCCTATATGTGACTCCTTCCCCAGTCTGGGCTATATGTGACTCCTTCCCCGGTCTGGCCTATATGAGACTCCTTCCCCAGTCTGGCCTATATGTGACTCCTTCCCCGGTCTAACCTATATGTGACTCCTTCCACGGACTGACCTATAAGTGACTCCTTCCCCAGACTGGCCTACATGTGACTCCGTCCCCAGACTGGCCTATATGTGACTCCTTCCCCGGTCTGACCTATATGTGACTCCCTCCCCAGACTGGCCTATATGTGACTCCTTCCCCAGTCTGGCCTACATGTGACTCCTTCCCCGGTCCTGCCTATATGTGGCTCCTTCCCCGGTCTGGCCTATATGTGACTCCTTCCCCAGTCTGGCCTATATGTGTCTCCTTCCCCGGCCTGGCCTATATGTGACTCCTTCCCCAGTCTGGCCTATATGTGACTCCTTCCCCGGTCTGGCCTATTTGTGAATCCTTCCCCACTCTGGCCTATATTTGACTCCTTCCCCAGTCTGGCCTATATGTGACTCCTTCCCCGGTCTAACCTATATGTGACTCCTTCCACGGACTGACCTATAAGTGACTCCTTCCCCAGACTGGCCTACATGTGACTCCGTCCCCAGACTGGCCTATATGTGACTCCTTCCCCGGTCTGACCTATATGTGACTCCCTCCCCAGACTGGCCTATATGTGACTCCTTCCCCAGTCTGGCCTACATGTGACTCCTTCCCCGGTCCTGCCTATATGTGGCTCCTTCCCCGGTCTGGCCTATATGTGACTCCTTCCCCAGTCTGGCCTATCTGTGACTCCTTCCCCAGTCTGGCCTATAAGTGACTCCTTCCCCAGTCTGGCCTATATGTGACTCCTTCCCAAGTCTGGCCTATATGTGAATCCTTCCCCAGTCTGGCCTATATGTGACTCTTTCCCCAGTCTGGCCTATGTGTGACTCCTTCCCCAGTCTGGCCTATATCACAGAATCACAGAAACCCCACAGTGCAGATAGAGGCCATTTCGGCCCATCGAGCCTGCACCGACACATATCCCACCCGATCCCCGTAACCCCTACACCAACACATATCCCACCCTATCCCCGTAACCCCACATATTTAATCCCCCTAACACTAAGGGTCAATTTAGCATAGCCAATCAACCTAACCCGCACATCTTTGGACTGTGGGAGGAAACCGGAGCACCCGGAGGAAACCCACGCAAACACGGGGAGAATGTGCAAACTCCACACAGACAGTCGCCCGAGGCCGGATTCGAACCCGGGTCCCTGGCGCTGTGAGGCAACAGTGCTAACCACTATGCCACCGTGCTGCTCCTTCCCCAGTCTGGCCTATATGTGACTCCTTCCCCAGTCTGGCATATATGTGACTCCTTCACCAGTCTGGCCTATCTGTGACTCCTTCCCCAGTCTGGCCTATAAGTGACTCCTTCCCCAGTCTGGCCTATCTGTGACTCCTTCCCCAGTCTGGCGTATAAGTGACTCCTTCCCCAGTCTGGCCTATCTGTGACTCCTTCCCCGGTCTGGCCTATCTGTGACTCCTTCCCCGGTCTGACCTATCTTTGACTCCTTCCCTAGTCTGGCCTATCTGTGACTCCTTCCGCAGTCTGGCCTATCTGTGACTCCTTCCCCGGTCTGGCCTATCTGTGACTCCTTCCCCGGTCTGACCTATCTTTGACTCCTTCCCTAGTCTGGCCTATATGTGACTCCTTCCCCGGTCTGGCCTATATGAGACTCCTTCCCCAGTCTGGCCTATATGTGACTCCTTCCCCGGTCTAACCTATATGTGACTCCTTCCACGGACTGACCTATAAGTGACTCCTTCCCCAGACTGGCCTACATGTGACTCCGTCCCCAGACTGGCCTATATGTGACTCCTTCCCCGGTCTGACCTATATGTGACTCCCTCCCCAGACTGGCCTATATGTGACTCCTTCCCCAGTCTGGCCTATATGTGACTCCTTCACCAGTCTGGCCAATCTGTGACTCCTTCCCCAGCCTGGCCTATAAGTGACTCCTTCCCCAGTCTGGCCTATATGTGACTCCTTCTCCGGTCTGGCCTATATGTGACTCCTTCCCCCGTCTGGCCTATATGTGACTCCTTCCATAGTCTGGCCTATATGTGACTCCTTCCCCAGTCTGGCCTATATGTGACTCCTTCCCCGGTCTGGCCTATAGGTGACTCCTTCCCTAGTCTGGTCTATCAGTGACTCCTTCCGCAGTCTGGCCGATATGTGACTCCTTCCCCGGTCTTGCCTATCTGTGACTCCTTCCCCAGTCTGGCCGAGATGTGACTCCTTCCCCGGTCTGGCATATATGTGACTCCTTCCCCAGTCTGGCCTATATGTGGCTCCTTCCCCGGTCTGGCCTATATGTGACTCCTTCCCCGGTCTGGCCTATCTGTGACTCCTTCCCCGGTCTGGCCTATATGTGACTCCTTCCCCAGTCTGGCCTATATGTGTCTCCTTCCCCAGTCTGGCCTATATGTGACTCCTTCCCCGGTCTGGCCGATATGTGACTCCTTTCCCGGTCTGGCCTATATGTGACTCCTTCCCCGGTCCGGCCTATATGTGACTCCTTCCCCGGTCCGGCCTATATGTGACTCCTTCCCCGGTCTGGCCTATATGTGACTCCTTTCCTGGTCCGGCCTATATGTGACTCCTTCCCCGGTCTGGCCTATATGTGGCTCCTTCCCCGGTCCGGCCTATATGTGACTCCTTCCCCGGTCTGGCCTATATGTGACTCCTTCGCCGGTCCTGCCTATATGTGGCTCCTTCCCCGGTCTGGCCTATATGTGACTCCTTCCCCAGTCTGGCCTATATGTGTCTCCTTCCCCGGCCTGGCCGATATGTGACTCCTTCCCCAGTCTGGCCTATATGTGACTCCTTCCCCGGTCTGGCCTATATGTGACTCCTTCCCCAGTCTGGCCTATATGTGACTCCTTCCCCGGTCTGGCCTATATGTGACTCCTTCCCCAGTCTGGCCTATATGTTACTCCTTCCCCAGTCTGGCCTATATGTGACTCCTTCCCCGGTCTGGCCTATATGTGACTCCTTCCCCAGTCTGGCCTATATGTTACTCCTTCTCCATTCTGGCCTATATGTGACTCCTTCCCCAGTCTGGCCTATATGTGACTCCTTCCCCGGTCTGGCCTATATGTGACTCCTTCCCCAGTCTGGCCTATATGTGACTCCTTCCCCGGTCTGGCCTATATGTGACTCCTTCCCCAGTCTGGCCTATATGTGACTCCTTCCCCAGTCTGGCCTATATGTGACTCCTTCCCCGGTCTGGCCTACATGTGACTCCTTCCCCAGTCTGGCATATATGTGACTCCTTCCCCAGTCTGGCCTATATGTGACTCCTTCCCCAGTCTGGCCTATATGTGACTCCTTCCCCAGTCTGGCCTATATGTGACTCCTTCCCCAGTCTGACCTATATGTGACTCCTTCCCAAGTCTGGCCTATATGTGACTCCTTCCCCGGTCTGGCCTATATGAGACTCTTTCCCCAGTCTGGCCTATGTGTGACTCCTTCCCCAGTCTGGCCTATATGTGACTCCTTCCCCAGTCTGGCCTATATGTGACTCCTTCCCCGGTCTGGCCTACATGTGACTCCTTCCCCAGTCTGGCATATATGTGACTCCTTCCCCAGTCTGGCCTATATGTGACTCCTTCCCCAGTCTGGCCTATATGTGACTCCTTCCCCAGTCTGGCCTATATGTGACTCCTTCCCCAGTCTGGCCTATATGTGACTCCTTCCCAAGTCTGGCCTATATGTGACTCCTTCCCCGGTCTGGCCTATATGTGACTCTTTCCCCAGTCTGGCCTATGTGTGACTCCTTCCCCAGTCTGACCTATATGTGACTCCTTCCCCAGTCTGGCCTATATGTGACTCCTTCCCCGGTCTGGCCTATATGTGACTCCTTCCCCAGTCTGGCCTATCTGTGACTCCTTCCCAATTCTGGCCTATATGTGACTCCTTCCCCAGTCTGGCCTATATTTGACTCCTTCCCCGGTCTGGCCTATATGTGACTCCTTTCCCGGTCTGCCCTATATGTGACTCCTTCCCCGGTCTGGCCTATATGTGGCTCCTTCCCCAGTCTGAGCTATATGTGACTCCTTCCCCAGTCTGGCCTATATGTGACTCCTTCCCCGGTCTGGCCTATATGTGACTCCTTCCCCGGTCTGGCCTATCTGGCACCCCTTCCCCAGTCTGGCCTATAAGTGACTCCTTCCCCGGTCTGGCCTATCTGTGACTCCTTCCCCGGTCTGGCCTATATGTGACTCCTTCCCCAGTCTGGCCTATATGTGTCTCCTTCCCCAGTCTGGCCTATATGTGACTCCATCCCCGGTCTGGCCGATATGTGACTCCTTCCCCGGTCTGGCCTATATGTGACTCCTTCCCCGGTCTGGCCTATATGTGACTCCTTCCCCGGTCCGGCCTATATGTGACTCCTTCCCCGGTCTGGCCTATATGTGACTCCTTCCCCGGTCCGGCCTATATGTGACTCCTTCCCTGGTCTGGCCTATATGTGACTCCTTCCCCGGTCCGGCCTATATGTGACTCCTTCCCCGGTCTGGCCTATATGTGACTCCTTCCCCGGTCCTGCCTATATGTGGCTCCTTCCCCGGTCTGGCCTATATGTGACTCCTTCCCCAGTCTGGCCTATATGTGTCTCCTTCCCCGGCCTGGCCTATATGTGACTCCTTCCCCAGTCTGGCCTATATGTGACTCCTTCCCCGGTCTGGCCTATTTGTGAATCCTTCCCCACTCTGGCCTATATTTGACTCCTTCCCCGGTCTGGCCTATATGTGACTCCTTCCCCAGTCTGGCCTATATGTTACTCCTTCTCCAGTCTGGCCTATATGTGACTCCTTCCCCAGTCTGGCCTATATGTGACTCCTTCCCCGGTCTGGCCTATATGTGACTCCTTCCCCAGTCTGGCCTATATGTAACTCCTTCCCCAGTCTGGCCGATATGTGACTCCTTCCCCGGTCTGGCCTATATGTGACTCCTTCCCCAGTCTGGCATATATGTGACTCCTTCCCCAGTCTGGCCTATATGTGACTCCTTCCCCAGTCTGGCCTATATGTGACTCCTTCCCCAGTCTGGCCTATATGTGACTCCTTCCCCAGTCTGGCCTATATGTGACTCCTTCCCAAGTCTGGCCTATATGTGAATCCTTCCCCAGTCTGGCCTATATGTGACTCTTTCCCCAGTCTGGCCTATGTGTGACTCCTTCCCCAGTCTGGCCTATATGTGACTCCTTCCCCAGTCTGGCCTATATGTGACTCCTTCCCCAGTCTGGCCTATATGTGACTCCTTCACCAGTCTGGCCTATCTGTGACTCCTTCCCCAGTCTGGCCTATAAGTGACTCCTTCCCCAGTCTGGCCTATATGTGACTCCTTCCCCAGTCTGGCCTATATGTGACTCCTTCCCCAGTCTGGCCTATATGTGACTCCTTCCCAAGTCTGGCCTATATGTGACTCCTTCCCCGGTCTGGCCTATATGTGACTCTTTCCCCAGTCTGGCCTATGTGTGACTCCTTCCCCAGTCTGGCCTATATGTGACTCCTTCCCCAGTCTGGCCTATATGTGACTCCTTCCCCAGTCTGGCCTATATGTGACTCCTTCACCAGTCTGGCCTATCTGTGACTCCTTCCCCAGTCTGGCGTATAAGTGACTCCTTCCCCAGTCTGGCCTATATGTGACTCCTTCCCCGGTCTGGCCTATCTGTGACTCCTTCCCTGGTCTGACCTATCTTTGACTCCTTCCCTAGTCTGGCCTATCTGTGACTCCTTCCGCAGTCTGGCCTATATGTGACTCCTTCCCCGGTCTGGCCTATATGTGACTCCTTCCCCGGTCTGGCCTATATGTGACTCCTTCCCCAGTCTGGCCTATATGTGACTCCTTCCCCAGTCTGGCCTATATGTGACTCCTTCCCCGGTCTGGCCTATATGTGACTCCTTCCCCAGTCTGGCATATATGTGACTCCTTCCCCAGTCTGGCCTATATGTGACTCCTTCCCCAGTCTGGCCTATATGTGACTCCTTCACCAGTCTGGCCTATCTGTGACTCCTTCCCCAGTCTGGCCTATAAGTGACTCCTTCCCCAGTCTGGCCTATATGTGACTCCTTCCCCGGTCTGGCCTATCTGTGACTCCTTCCCCGGTCTGACCTATCTATGACTCCTTCCCTAGTCTGGCCTGTCTGTGACTCCTTCCGCAGTCTGGCCTATATGTGACGCCTTCCCCGGTCTTGCCTATCTGTGACTCCTTCCCCAGTCTGGACTATATGTGACTCCTTCGCCGGTCTGTCCTATATGTGACTCCTTCCCCGGTCTGGCCAATATGTGGCTCCTTCCCCGGTCTGGCCTTTATGTGACTCCTTCCCCGGTCTGGCATATATGTGACTCCTTCCCCGGTCTGGCCTATATGTGGCTCCTTCCCCGGTCTGGCCGATATGTGACTCCTTCCCCGGTCTGGCCTATCTGTGACTCCTTCCCTGGTCTGGCCTATATGTGACTCCTTCCCAGTCTGGCCTGTATGTGACTCCTTCCCCAGTCTGGCCTATATGTGACTCCTTCCCCAGTCTGGCCTATATGTGACTCCTTCCCCAGTCTGGCCTATATGTGATTCCTTCCCCAGTCTGGCCTGTTTGTGACTCCTTCCCCAGTCTGGCCTATATGTGACTCCTTCCCCAGTCTGGCCTATATGCGGCTCCTTCCCCAGTCTGGCCTATATGTGACTCCTTCCCCAGTCTGGCCTATATGTGACTCCTTCCCCGGTCTGGCCTATATGTGACTCCTTCCCCGGTCTGGCCTATATGTGACTCCTTCCCCAGTCTGGCCTATATGTGACTCCTTCCCCAGTCTGGTCTATATGTGACTCCTTCCCCAGTCTGGCCTATATGTGACTCCTTCCCCAGTCTGGCCTATATGTGACTCCTTCCCCAGTCTGGGCTATATGTGACTCCTTCCCCGGTCTGGCCTATATGAGACTCCTTCCCCAGTCTGGCCTATATGTGACTCCTTCCCCGGTCTAACCTATATGTGACTCCTTCCACGGACTGACCTATAAGTGACTCCTTCCCCAGACTGGCCTACATGTGACTCCGTCCCCAGACTGGCCTATATGTGACTCCTTCCCCGGTCTGACCTATATGTGACTCCCTCCCCAGACTGGCCTATATGTGACTCCTTCCCCAGTCTGGCCTACATGTGACTCCTTCCCCGGTCCTGCCTATATGTGGCTCCTTCCCCGGTCTGGCCTATATGTGACTCCTTCCCCAGTCTGGCCTATATGTGACTCCTTCCCCAGTCTGGCCTACATGTGACTCCTTCCCCGGTCCTGCCTATATGTGGCTCCTTCCCCGGTCTGGCCTATATGTGACTCCTTCCCCAGTCTGGCCTATATGTGTCTCCTTCCCCGGCCTGGCCTATATGTGACTCCTTCCCCAGTCTGGCCTATATGTGACTCCTTCCCCGGTCTGGCCTATTTGTGAATCCTTCCCCACTCTGGCCTATATTTGACTCCTTCCCCGGTCTGGCCTATATGTGACTCCTTCCCCAGTCTGACCTATATGTTACTCCTTCTCCAGTCTGGCCTATATGTGACTCCTTCCCCAGTCTGGCCTATATGTGACTCCTTCCCCGGTCTGGCCTATATGTGACTCCTTCCCCAGTCTGGCCTATATGTAACTCCTTCCCCAGTCTGGCCGATATGTGACTCCTTCCCCGGTCTGGCCTATATGTGACTCCTTCCCCAGTCTGGCATATATGTGACTCCTTCCCCAGTCTGGCCTATATGTGACTCCTTCCCCAGTCTGGCCTATATGTGACTCCTTCCCCAGTCTGGCCTATATGTGACTCCTTCCCCAGTCTGGCCTATATGTGACTCCTTCCCAAGTCTGGCCTATATGTGAATCCTTCCCCAGTCTGGCCTATATGTGACTCTTTCCCCAGTCTGGCCTATGTGTGACTCCTTCCCCAGTCTGGCCTATATGTGACTCCTTCCCCAGTCTGGCCTATATGTGACTCCTTCCCCAGTCTGGCCTATATGTGACTCCTTCCCCAGTCTGGCCTATATGTGACTCCTTCCCCAGTCTGGCCTATATGTGACTCCTTCCCAAGTCTGGCCTATATCTGACTCCATCCCCGGTCTGGCCTATATGTGACTCTTTCCCCAGTCTGGCCTATGTGTGACTCCTTCCCCAGTCTGGCCTATATGTGACTCCTTCCCCAGTCTGGCCTATATGTGACTCCTTCCCCAGTCTGGCCTATATGTGACTCCTTCACCAGTCTGGCCTATCTGTGACTCCTTCCCCAGTCTGGCGTATAAGTGACTCCTTCCCCAGTCTGGCCTATATGTGACTCCTTCCCCGGTCTGGCCTATCTGTGACTCCTTCCCCGGTCTGACCTATCTTTGACTCCTTCCCTAGTCTGGCCTATCTGTGACTCCTTCCGCAGTCTGGCCTATATGTGACTCCTTCCCCGGTCTGGCCTATATGAGACTCCTTCCCCAGTCTGGCCTATATGTGACTCCTTCCCCGGTCTAACCTATCTTTGACTCCTTCCCTAGTCTGGCCTATCTGTGACTCCTTCCGCAGTCTGGCCTATATGTGACTCCTTCCACGGACTGACCTATAAGTGACTCCTTCCCCAGACTGGCCTACATGTGACTCCGTCCCCAGACTGGCCTATATATGACTCCTTCCCCGGTCTGACCTATATGTGACTCCCTCCCCAGACTGGCCTATATGTGACTCCTTCCCCAGTCTGGCCTACATGTGACTCCTTCCCCGGTCCTGCCTATATGTGGCTCCTTCCCCGGTCTGGCCTATATGTGACTCCTTCCCCAGTCTGGCCTATATGTGTCTCCTTCCCCGGCCTGGCCTATATGTGACTCCTTCCCCAGTCTGGCCTATATGTGACTCCTTCCGCGGTCTGGCCTATTTGTGAATCCTTCCCCACTCTGGCCTATATTTGACTCCTTCCCCGGTCTGGCCTATATGTGACTCCTTCCCCAGTCTGGCCTATATGTTACTCCTTCTCCAGTCTGGCCTATATGTGACTCCTTCCCCAGTCTGGCCTATATGTGACTCCTTCCCCGGTCTGGCCTATATGTGACTCCTTCCCCAGTCTGGCCTATATGTAACTCCTTCCCCAGTCTGGCCGATATGTGACTCCTTCCCCGGTCTGGCCTATATGTGACTCCTTCCCCAGTCTGGCATATATGTGACTCCTTCCCTAGTCTGGCCTATATGTGACTCCTTCCCCAGTCTGGCCTATATGTGACTCCTTCCCCAGTCTGGCCTATATGTGACTCCTTCCCCAGTCTGGCCTATATGTGACTCCTTCCCAAGTCTGGCCTGTATGTGAATCCTTCCCCAGTCTGGCCTATATGTGACTCTTTCCCCAGTCTGGCCTATGTGTGACTCCTTCCCCAGTCTGGCCTATATGTGACTCCTTCCCCAGTCTGGCCTATATGTGACTCCTTCCCCAGTCTGGCCTATATGTGACTCCTTCACCAGTCTGGCCTATCTGTGACTCCTTCCCCAGTCTGGCCTATAAGTGACTCCTTCCCCAGTCTGGCCTATATGTGACTCCTTCCCCAGTCTGGCCTATATGTGACTCCTTCCCCAGTCTGGCCTATATGTGACTCCTTCCCAAGTCTGGCCTATATGTGACTCCTTCCCCGGTCTGGCCTATATGTGACTCTCTCCCCAGTCTGGCCTATGTGTGACTCCTTCCCCAGTCTGGCCTATATGTGACTCCTTCCCCAGTCTGGCCTATATGTGACTCCTTCCCCAGTCTGGCCTATATGTGACTCCTTCACCAGTCTGGCCTATCTGTGACTCCTTCCCCAGTCTGGCGTATAAGTGACTCCTTCCCCAGTCTGGCCTATATGTGACTCCTTCCCCGGTCTGGCCTATCTGTGACTCCTTCCCCGGTCTGACCTATCTTTGACTCCTTCCCTAGTCTGGCCTATCTGTGACTCCTTCCGCAGTCTGGCCTATATGTGACTCCTTCCCCGGTCTGGCCTATATGTGACTCCTTCCCCGGTCTGGCCTATATGTGACTCCTTCCCCAGTCTGGCCTATATGTGACTCCTTCCCCAGTCTGGCCTATATGTGACTCCTTCCCCGGTCTGGCCTATATGTGACTCCTTCCCCAGTCTGGCATATATGTGACTCCTTCCCCAGTCTGGCCTATATGTGACTCCTTCCCCAGTCTGGCCTATATGTGACTCCTTCACCAGTCTGGCCTATATGTGACTCCTTCCCCAGTCTGGCCTATATGTGACTCCTTCCCCGGTCTGGCCTATATGTGACTCCTTCCCCAGTCTGGACTATATGTGACTCCTTCCCCGGTCTGGCCTTTATGTGACTCCTTCCCCGGTCTGGCATATATGTGACTCCTTCCCCGGTCTGGCCTATATGTGGCTCCTTCCCCGGTCTGGCCGATATGTGACTCCTTCCCCGGTCTGGCCTATCTGTGACTCCTTCCCTGGTCTGGCCTATATGTGACTCCTTCCCAGTCTGGCCTGTATGTGACTCCTTCCCCAGTCTGGCCTATATGTGACTCCTTCCCCAGTCTGGCCTATATGTGACTCCTTCCCCAGTCTGGCCTATATGTGATTCCTTCCCCAGTCTGGCCTGTTTGTGACTCCTTCCCCAGTCTGGCCTATATGTGACTCCTTCCCCAGTCTGGCCTATATGCGGCTCCTTCCCCAGTCTGGCCTATATGTGACTCCTTCCCCAGTCTGGCCTATATGTGACTCCTTCCCCGGTCTGGCCTATATGTGACTCCTTCCCCGGTCTGGCCTATATGTGACTCCTTCCCCAGTCTGGCCTATATGTGACTCCTTCCCCAGTCTGGTCTATATGTGACTCCTTCCCCAGTCTGGCCTATATGTGACTCCTTCCCCAGTCTGGCCTATATGTGACTCCTTCCCCAGTCTGGGCTATATGTGACTCCTTCCCCGGTCTGGCCTATATGAGACTCCTTCCCCAGTCTGGCCTATATGTGACTCCTTCCCCGGTCTAACCTATATGTGACTCCTTCCACGGACTGACCTATAAGTGACTCCTTCCCCAGACTGGCCTACATGTGACTCCGTCCCCAGACTGGCCTATATGTGACTCCTTCCCCGGTCTGACCTATATGTGACTCCCTCCCCAGACTGGCCTATATGTGACTCCTTCCCCAGTCTGGCCTACATGTGACTCCTTCCCCAGTCTGAGCTATATGTGATTCCTTCCCCAGTCTGGCCTATATGTGACTCCTTCCCCGGTCTGGCCTATATGTGACTCCTTCCCCAGTCTGGGCTATATGTGTCTCCTTCGCCGGTCTGGCCTATATGTGACTCCTTCCCCAGTCTGGCCTATATGTGACTCCTTCCCCAGTCTGGCCTATTTGTGAATCCTTCCCCAGTCTGGCCTATTTGTGTCTCCTTCGCCGGTCCGGCCAATATGTGACTCCTTCCCCAGTCTGGCCTATATGTGACTCATTCCCCGGTCTGGCCTATATGTGACACTTTCCCCAGTCTGGCCTATATGTGACTCCATCCCCGGTCTGGCCTATATGTGACTCCTTCCCCAGTCTGGCCTATATGTGTCTCCTTCCCCAGTCTGGCCTATATGTGACACCTTCCCCGGTCTGGCCTATATGTGACTCCTTCCCCCAGTCTGGCATATATGTGACTCCTTCCCCAGTCTGGCCTATATGTGACTCCTTCCCCAGTCTGGCCTATATGTGACTCCTTCCCCAGTCTGGCCTATATGTGACTCTTTCCCCAGTCTGGCCTATATGTGACTCCTTCCCCAGTCTGGCCTATATGTGACTCCTTCCCCAGTCTGGCCTATATGTGACTCCTTCACCAGTCTGGCCAATCTGTGACTCCTTCCCCAGCCTGGCCTATAAGTGACTCCTTCCCCAGTCTGGCCTATATGTGACTCCTTCCCCGGTCTGGCCTATCTGTGACTCCTTCCCCGGTCTGACCTATCTTTGACTCCTTCCCTAGTCTGGCCTATCTGTGACTCCTTCCGCAGTCTGGCCTATATGTGACTCCTTCCCCGGTCTGGCCTATATGTGACTCCTTCCCCGGTCTGGCCTATATGTGACTCCTTCCCCAGTCTGGCCTATATGTGATTCCTTCCCCAGTCTGGCCTATATGTGACTTCTTCCCCGGTCTGGCCTATATGTGACT